>NC_070584.1:7945739-8599905 GCF_027409825.1 Scomber japonicus
CTGTTGTGTTTCATGTCAGTAAACAGATTTTAATAGCTCCATTTTTAAATGTACGAGCACCTTTTTAAAGGTCACTTAATGCACTTTATAATCAAAGCACTTTATAAATTATTATTCATGTGTTGTATGTTGTCTGGTGCTGTGTGTCTGCTGCTTGTGTTTGTGGATTGTGTTTCTTTTTTAGCTACTATCATGCCCCTTTTTTTAAATTGCCCCTCGGGGAGAAATAAAGTGATTTGAATTGAATTGAATTAATAACATTATATCTCATTTGTTTAATCTGTACATAAACCAGTCTCAAAATGACAATTTACTGTTTTACGGGGGAGTTATGTGCTGGACTATTTGCTGGCTGGGAGCAGTAACTTCTTGGAGTCCTGCTGCTCTTGAACTGAAGAAAATATTTTTATATTTCATGAACTGTTCTCACACGCCATCAAAAAGAATTTATAAGGAGAAAGAAAAGTTAAATACTTATCTAAATGAAAGAAAAGTAAGGCCTTTCCCGTCTGTAAAATTCTGCCTGAATTTCTAGAGAAATTAATCTTCCTAGTAGTGTCACAAGAAGTTTTCTAACTACATAATGACATGACTGACCGTTTCAAATTAAACACACCAGGTTTTTTGTCATTTTTCATAACATGGAGTCCCATGCATAGTTAGTCACAGGCCCTAATTAGTCAGTGAGGTTCAGCTGTTGTTTTTCTGCATATATAGTTTGGTGTAAAGACAACTCATACAGGGAGGTATCTGTGGCAGGAATGGTGGGAATAATTAACACCTTGTGAAATAATGATGATATAACAACTGTCACTTTGGAGACCTGTGGTTCAGTTTTGGAACCCATGGAAAAGCACACAGCTGTTTGTGTGCCTTATTGTATGATCCATCATCACCCTCTTGTGGACACATCTCACTTCCTGTGCATTGTGTTTGACCCGCCTGCTTTTTTTCCTTATGTCTTATGCTTTGCTGATTGTGATTATTTGCTCCACCATCCACCCATTTTTACCCAAGTCCTGATGGGCAGGTTTACCCAACTTGCAAGCATGCCTGGTTTGATGGATGTTTTTTTGAAGAAAAGAGAAAAAAAACAAAAAGAAAAAAAAAAGACAACTAGAGAAGACATCCATTCATTCATACAGGTCATGTTGTAATTTGAGTGATCTATCCATTAAATCAATACTTTCTGATTCTCTCCCACCCTCCTTCCGTCCCTCCCTCCACTCCCTCCCCCCACTCCCTCCCCCCTCTCCTCCTGTCATCAGACAATCACCCTGGTTCTGCACCCATACTCCAGCTTGCTGCCTCCTCCTTCCAAAATGCTGGTGCTCCCCCTCATGAAACCAAAAGTAAGTTCCAGTGAGAGACGAATGAAGGACTCTTAAACACTGTTATCCTCATGTGCACCGTAATAATGAACTGTAACCCTTAAACTATGTTTTGTTTGCAGTTTTTTTTTCTCTGGACTTTACACTGCTTAGATAAACACTGTATTTGTTTGCATTTCTATACCCTTATCTCCTAGTTTGTGCAGTGTGAGTAGAAAAAGTAAAAAGTACTTCCTCACAGGCATTAAATCATGTGAAGGTTTCTCTTCCTCGTGGTAACTGGTTTGATCCTAAACAATCCTGGCTCACGCATCTCACCTGCTTTATATACTAACCTTCTCTGTCACCTTTGTCAACTTTGTGTTGTGTGTTAATGTAACTTACACATATAGGTTTTTAGACATTTGGAATTAAAAAAACCTCACAAATCTGTGCAATCATCAAGTGCTGAAACAATAGTTGATCAACAGAAAATATCAATTAATGGTCATTATCTGGTTCTATCTTCCAAACTGTGAGGATTTGCTGTCTCTTTCTGTTTTATATCATTTTTTGATATCTCTGGGTTTACACTGCTGGTCGGACAAAACAAGTGGGCTCTGAGAATTGATGATCAAATTCATATAATACTCTTGAACCGAACACAACAGCAACCATCATATATTTTTTTTTCACTTCTGTGTGCTCAGTCAGGTTTAGCTGTGTTTACTCAGACCTTTAGGAATTCATTTAAAATCATCTTCAAATCTACCCCTGGTATTCATTTAAGCAGACCCAAGCTGTGTCCCAAAACCATGCTATATACTAACTAAAAGCAGGTTTTGAGAGTTTAGAGTGGGTGAAGTCCAACTTCATATATATTTTGATGTCTTATGTACAAAACTACAAAAACACAATACTATAACTACACAGTCGCTATGGATTTGAAAACGCGACTAATTATTGTTTAGACCATTTAGCAGGGTTCCTTTTTGTTTTTGCCAGAAAGCTGTGTCATTACCTTGTTTGTAGTGTTTTTCATTGTTATATTATTATTGACTGCTGTACTTTTTGTTGCTCGGTATTGACAGTAAACTGTGCTCTTAGTTTGACCCCTTGAGGGCAGCATTGGCCTGTGCAGTAGTATGCCTTATTATACAGCTACACATGCTACAGCAGAGATTTAAATCATGTCTGCACCATTTGTTCTCCTTTTTTGTTGTATCATTTTAACATTAAAGCTTAATATTGAGTTTTCAAATCCAGCTCACAACTCGCATAAACAACATGCATTTATCCTTCAGTCATGGCCTCTAAATGTATCTGGAGGTTGTCTGATTGTGAGTTTAACCTTTTCTATATTCATTTCATCTAAGCAACTTCTCACAGTTCACATGGACACATGGAATGTGTTGATATAAAGAGGTCATGTTTACACTGTTTTGTTCATCTGTGTGCATGTTTGTATCCAGACTCGCTCCTATCTCAGTAACCCAACAGCTATTGACTGTGTGTATATTGAGAGGTTATGTAATGGAGGTACTGTAATACAGGACCTTGCATGAGCTTTGATGCAACATGTGAAGGTACTGTACATGTCCTGCTGACTATTTTTCTTGTAATTGCTTCAGTTCTTTGAATTCAAACAAGTGCTCTGGTTTTTAGAAGAAACCTCTGTCAGAAAGAAATGAGGTCAAATCTGATGTAAAGCAGAAGTTCCCCAGGTTGTTGTGAAAAGACCTGTCACTCAGTTTTGAAAGTGTTTGATTTACATTTGGTTCATATGTGCCTTTAATGTAAGTATGTAATTTTCTCTCCTCACAGGCTACCCATCTCTCCGCATTGAGAAGAATGACCTGAGAAGTGTTACGCTAATGGAGGCAAAAGCCAAAGTGAAAGACATTGCCATTTCGAGGGAGAGGGTCACATTGCGAGATGTCTTGCATGAAGGTACTTGTTTTGTCCAACCATGACCTATAATATGTTAGTATAGTATGTTCTTCAGAAGGATCTGAATATTATTTGAAGAATTTCACTGAAAAGTGGAACACAAATATTCAGAGTCTGGCCTCCAAGAAGTGCTGAGCAAAGATTGTGTCATAGAGCGTGGTTAACATTTCTTCCCCTTTCTTTGCTCTAGATTGGTATTAACCTACACATACTTCATAATCTGGGTTACCTAGTATCTTTTGCACCATGTATACCTAGTATTAAAATAAATCTTTGGGTGATCAGGGCCTGAATTTACCAAGGATATGAAAACTACCCTTAAGAATTGAACAAAGATCATATATTATAAATAATGTAAAATACAAGGAGATGCCCAAAAATACAAATAAAACAGAGCAATAAAACACATCATCACCAATACCAAAACAGAGTGACAATGATTTCAGAATTAACTTGCATACTTCAAAGATGATGAGAGAGAAAATCCCAAGAATATTAATTAATATGTAAACACTCATATCTATTTGTCTTATTCTGAAAAAATGTTATTCATGAACAGAGGGGCGAAGGCTTCCTGGCAGTTTGACAAGGTCATCAGTTGTCAACCTTTATGTGACACTCTCAAGTGTTAATTTACAACAGCTAACACTACTACAGACTAAATAGATCAATCAAAGTAAGTTTGTTAATTTTTATTATAAATATATATGTTGTAGGCGTTTTAAACCTTTATTGCATAGTGACAGTGTAGAGAGTAGATAGGAAACAGAAGGGGGAAGAGATAGCAACAAAGGTCAACACCAAAATTGAACCACAGACTTAATGTGGCATGCGTCTCAACTAGTAGTCTACCGCGGATTGCAGATTTTGTTCATTCGTTAAAATAATTCTTTAAAGTCTGTGCAAAGCAACAATAAATATGTGTTCTGAGTGTGTGACACCACAGAAAACGTGTAATTAACCACCCACCCAAATTTAAATGATTAAAAACTCACAAAGTATATAAAGTTAGGTTTGAAAAATCCATGAAAGAGTACTGAAAGCACAGCCAAGCTGAGCAAACAATGCTCATACCAAACTCCCATATAAAAATTCACAATTTCAAATAGGCCTTGTTTGTTGGTGTCCAACATGAATCCATCCATCCATTTTCCAATGCTTATCCGTGACAGGGTAGCAGTGGCATTAGCTTTAATAAGGAAACCCAGACATCCTTGTGCCCAGCCACACCTTAAATACCTCCTGTTGTATCCCAAAGTGTCCCCAGGCCAGGGATGATAAGTAATCCTTCCAGCATGTGCTTGGTCTGCCCTGGAGTCTCCTACCAGTTGGACATGCCCATAACACCTGTAGAGGGAGGAAGAGCTCAGCTCTTTCAGCATTCACCACAACGTTTCAGTAGAACACCCACATTATTGCTAATGCGGCACTGATCTGGTTGTCGATCTCATGTTCTATCTCACCCTTACTCATGAATAAGATACTTGAACCTTTGGAGGTGAGTCGAACCAGTGTGTTAAAGCCAACAAAACCACATCCTCTGCATAAAGCTGAGAAGCAATCCTGAGGTCTCGATACTGGACACATTCTGTCTATTAAACTCAAACAGAATTGGTTACAAAGGATGACCATGGCGGAGCCCCACACACACTGAGAACGAGTCTGACATACTGCAGAGAATAAGAACACAGCTCTCACAGCAGTTGTATGTAGACCAAATGACTCACAGCAATGGCGCCAGTATCCCTTACTCCTGCAGCACCACCAACAAGGTGCCCTGAGGGACAGGGTTGTAAGCACACGTAGACTGCAGACGTGCAAACCCCTTGACCCCTCAGGTATCCTTGCAAGTGTGAAGAGCTGGTCCACTGTTCCACGGCCAGGACGGAATCCGCATTGTTCCTCCTGAATCCATGGTTTGACAGTGGGCTGAAACTTCCTTTCCAGCACCCTGGCATGAGCTTAGTAATGTGATCCCTTGATAGTTGGAGCACACCCTCTGGTCCCCTTTTTTTGAAAATGGGAACCACACTCCTGATCTGCCAGTTCAACAGAACTGTCCCGGACCCCCATGTGACATTGCAGAGGCGTGCCAGCCACGACAGCCCAACAATGTTTAGCATCTCAGGGTGAATCTCATCTGCACCCAGCGCCTTGCCACTGAGGGACTTTCTGACTACCTCAAAGACCTCTGCCCGGGATATGGGTGTGGTTTCCCCAGAGTCATCCAACTCTTCCTCCCCCATAGAGGGCATGTTGGTCAGATTTAGGGAGAGGATTGTGAATATCCCAACACCGGGAAAAGAAGAAAGGTTCCACCCCCTCTCCAGGAGTTTGGTTGCAGAGCCGGTGCTGTGCGTAGAAGCCAGCCTAACTATATCTATTTGGTGCCACTCCACCTCTTGCGCTACAATTCCAAAACATTCTGAACACAGAAATGGTGAAAAACAGTTTAACACTCTAACTCCACAGTTTAGTACTACGTAGTTCTTAGTATTTTCATGTTTTTCAGCAATTATTTTCTAATATGTATCATGTTTTTAAAAGAAACCTCTTACTCTCATATTGATATGTGAAATAAATAAGTAGATGAAGTTAAAGGAAACTGCTTAAAATAGAAATACAATGAAAACCATAAGTATGGACGAAAGCCTGCTGCTAGAAGACGAGGTATATAGAAATACACACTAAGTGATAATGGTCACATAAAACAAAGGTGCCTGTGTTAACATCATTAAGTTTTTGTATTTAAAACTCAGTTACAGTCGTTTCTGACATTGTCAGAATGCCTGGGTGTGGAACGAGTAAGACAATACATCCACTGTCAGTTTTAGGAGATAATAGCATCACCTTAGGACAAAGGTTCATGCCATGATGAAGAATGATTGTTGAAGAACCTTCTTAATTACAACAATCATCAACATTTTTACTGCTATAGCTGTTAGCACTTGTGAGCTGTGGCAATCTTTTATGTTACAGATTTGGAAACGGATGCAAGGAAAATTCAGAGGTTGCTAAACATAACATAGCACGTTCTTGAGTCTGATATGGCAAACACTGCACACAAGCCAGACAGTACACAAAGCTGAAGTATAGTACTGTAATGTTGGAATGAACATGCCAATCTGCAGTGCATATACTGGAATATGTATTTAATTAATCAGTTGTACGTTTGTATGAATGAACCTTTTTTTTTTAAATATTATTTTAAAATATTATTTCTTGTCATGGTGTGATGATCTTGTATAGGGATTTGTCTCTTTGCTGCACTTATTTCAACACTTGTACAAAGCAAAAATGTACTTAGACACACTACTATAATCCTGATATATTGTGTGTCTACAGGAAAAGGGCAGCATTCATGTCCACAGCTCACTGTCTCATTTTTCATCACAAAGTCATAGCATGCCTCATCATATCCGTGCCAATCAAAACCATGAACCGAAAATAGTGCAGCTTTACTTATATCATCCGTTGGCAGCAAACCTTAGATATCAAAGTTTCTAAAGCTTTTCTTTGGCCTTGTTTCAAAGATGAACATAGCTATTTGGACATCAGTTTAGCTCTGTCAGTCTTTCTCACTTTAGATGCGGGCCAACTCTGAAGAAGAGTCAGCAACATCATGGATAGATGGTACTGAACAAGACTGTACTTCACTGTCTGGAGATTTGCCCACACTGGGGTTTAGTGTAGCTGTGTGAATTATGTAATGACTGAATACAGCACAATGGAGGAGAAAACTGGGTGGTGATGGTTTGTTTTTTTAAAATGCCACTTAAACCATAAACCATCCACACCTTCTGTGGTCATTGCTGTCAGGTAGTTGACAAATGTGTAGCTCAAATATTTATTTTAACTTCTTCTAAAAAGCTGTTCACTCAATACAGCATTTGTTTTCTAAAACCCAACTTTAATTTGGCCCTGTTGTCACATTTTTCATGGTTAGGATGTATAACAAATATATCTCAACGCCAGGTCAAACCTCTGCATAGCTTCTATGTTAATCATTTATCATGCTATTTGTTGATGTTTGTAACTATGCCATGAATGTGTCAAATCTGTCTTTGAATGGACAGTTTTTAATGTACTTCATGTCACTTGACCATTGCCAAAGCTGCTGAGCATTTTCACTGCTTTTTGTTCTTGGGTGTTATGCATTTCTTGTTGTATTTGTTAGTCATCATCATGAGTGTGAAGGTCTGGTTTCAGTTGATGATGTAAATGTTGATACTAGTTAATGCACTTCAGCTTTAAAGCTCAAAGTACAATATCAGTATTATCAGATTGCTCCACAACCAGCTGTAAGTCAACATACTTGCAAGCAGCTTTCATTCACTCATGTCAATCTGACTTGACTTGGTTGACGCCAGTGCAATCAATTATCCACATATATCAGATCCGACATAAAAATGACAACAAAATGCAACATAAATATTAAAAACAGGAGAGAGAACAGCCAAGAAATATCAAATACAAGACACACCAGGCCAATTCTGAGAGAATGTTGAACTCGGAGGTAGTGGGGTTCTGTTCTCGGGAGCGAGCAGGTCCAGACAGGTAAGCGCGGGAGGGAGACAGTTAAACACTAACCCTGTTGTTATGCTTCATCTCCTCTCTTGTTGAAACACAAGGCCTAGCTGGCCTTGGGGCGCAGAGTTCTTTCTGAGTTTATGTTGATGGTTTATGTTCTTAAATGCCATTTTACCTCAGTAAAGTCCCGGAGCAACGCAGTGACAGTTTAGACAAAGAAGATGATGAACACGCTCACTTGGCCTTTCCACCTCGTACGTATGTCTGAATTGGTCTAAGTGATGAAAGGTCTTCTGAGCTCCAGTGAATCACTCTTGTTTTGGCTCACGTCAGCGAGACAACAGCCAAAACTGTCTAATCCCATTAAGAGACAAAGCACATTTAAGCAGAAGGCTGTCCACCTCTGTCCACAGATCAACCAGCCATGACATTTTGATCTTTGAATGCAATGCCTCTGGCTCTCTTCTCCTTCCCTATTCCTCCAATAAAAAGCTGTGTATGCGTGTTTGTGTGTGTGTCTTCAAACAGGCACATTTGGCCGCATCTTTCATGGCGTGCTGCTGGACGAGAAGGACCCTACTAAGGAAAAGCAGGTCTTTGTGAAGACAGTGAAAGGTATGCACCACATCCTGCTTGTAATGCACAGCTGCAAAGTAATCAAAATATTGTCTTGGGAAGATGTAATATGAATGATAAAAGGTCATTAGAGTGGAACCAGGCACACAGTTCATTTGACAATGCGGGTTGTTTTTGTGCATGTGTGTACAATGAGTCCTGATGGTGAACCACTTTTCTAATGACTTCAGCAGATGGCCCTACACAGTGTCAGTCCAGTAAACAAGCACACAAGTGTGACTATAAAATTATTAGTCTTAATCATGCTGCAAGGTTTGCATGCCAGTTAAAAGACTCATTTATGCAGGACTGTCAGGTTCTTTGTTAGCAGCATGTGTCAGCTTTCTCTGCCAGTTGCCTTCTGACCTCTCCATTCTCTCGTGTTTACTCAGGGAGGGGTGGATACGGCTCTGCGAACAATGTCCTCATGCCAGTCTTGGCTTTGTTAAACTCTAAACTTCCTCATCATGCGCCTTTTGGGAAGGGAACAATACCGCTTTCCATAAGTACTAGACGATGGCAAAGCTGCATACACAGATTAAAAAGCGAGCCTCAGTGAGCTTGGCACAAGTCTGTTTTCCTCTGAAGTTTCCCACTACAGATGACTTTTGGCAGAGGTGCAGGAAAACAGATGAAAATCAAACACTGCACGGGGTCAGAGAGTAAATAAATTGTATCTTTGACTTATAAGGGGCTACTGCACACACCAACGGTTTGGCAGAGATGTTGAGGTCAGTGTCGTTTTGCCACATCACTCAGTTATTAACCAGATTGTCTCTGATTCAACTCTTCAGATCATGCGTCTGAGGTGCAGGTGACCATGATGCTGACTGAAAGTTGCAAGCTTCGTGGGCTTCATCATAGGTGAGTAGTCACACACAAAAATCCCATCTGTGTAATTTTGCCATTTTATTTATCAGCAATTGACACAATACCACATACAAACCCAACATTGTGTGCATCCTAGACCACAAGGCCACCGTCACACACCCACAGTAATAAACCTGTGTCGGTTTCTCCAGCGTCACGTTTGTACACTTTTGCATCATATCGTAGCGCAGCAGTGAAAAAGTTTGGTTTACTCCTAACCCAACATGTATTCCGTCAGAGCAGTTCCTGTGGTCGTCCCTTTAAATGGCTCGGTTTAAAACGCTGATGAAAGAACACCGCAGATTTTTTCTATGTTATTTCACAGAAATCAGTTTTGATAGTAGGGGTTGTGCTCTAAATGCACTGATTGTAAACTTACACTATCATTAGTTTATGAACTGTGACCTCAAATTTAACGAGATTCTTGGATCTCCACTGTACTTTCTTTATGTGGAAAAAAATTGTCGTCATGTCAGCCCACACCTTCCTCTTTCTTCTCTTTGAAGTAATCCCTTCGATAAGATTGACGGACACTTCCTCTCCAACAGTTTAGCAATGTTGTAGATGACCCTTGCTGTACACTATCATATTCCATGAGCTCAGAGCTAAACTCATATGACATATGTATGTCAAAATTATAGATGATTTCACACACTTCTGTTCCTGTTCCTGTTCCTCACGCAGTCTCACCCTCCACTTTCAGAAACTTGCTGCCTATCAGTCACGTATGCACAGAGGATGGAGAGAAACCTATGGTGCTGTTGCCTTTCATGGCTTGGGGGAACCTCAAGCTGTTCTTGCGGCAGTGCAAGCTAGCCGAAGCTAACAACCCACAGGTGAGACCGCAGCTCAAACAAAAAACAAGCAAAAAACCTCTCTTATTAAGCTATTAAGATAAATACCTCAATTCAAGCCTTGCATGGCAGTACATTAAGACTTCTATTAAACTATTAAACTAAATTCCCCAAATTGGAAGAAGAGTCAAATTCAATCCCCACTACTGTTTACACTGTTATTAGAAGGACTGTTGATACAGTCATAAAGGCGGTGCTCAGGGCAAACTGAGATTTTTATTCGCTATGTAAAGACAATCAGGCTTTTGTACATGCTAACCTCAGGGAGTCTTAAATGTGCTTGGCAAAAGCCACAGCACAGATCCAACCAGACTTATCAGCTCCAACATACTGATGTAGCAAACACTCAGCAATCACAAGATGAAGCTTGCCATCCATTTACATTAATCAAAACCCTCTTTTGTAAAGTTTCAGGTAACGCAGCAGCACCTTTCGGTCTCAGCAATCTCATTATGTGCTTTTGGCGGTGGTAGGAGACAAAGACATAGTCATTACGGTGTGCTGTTGCAATAAACATCAGGCTATAAATCAGAAATGCATCAGTATGGGCGGAGATAAAGTTCTCTGTAAAACACTAAAGGAGCACAACACTACAGTGTGCCATTCATCTAAAGGTGAACATCTGGTTTTGAAAGTGTAACTGCTATTAGGAAAAAAAGAAAAGTGGCATGTTTGATGTTTTCCACAGTTTCCACTTATAGCTGAAGTTACTCTCCAGGGTGGATTCTGCAGGGTGGATACTGCAGGGTGGGTTCAGAGAGCTCAACTGTCCGTACCAGCCACACACATCTCAAATTTTCTTGAATTGCTGCCTTGAATGCTCTTATCTCTGTTCAGTGGCTGCCAAGACTGTGCTTTTGCCATGTTGTGGGTTTTAATTAATTTAAGTTGCATTGCACAGCCGTCCTCTGTCAGATAAGATTAAACAGACAAATATCTGCTCTGTCTGTGCTGCAGCTGATGCAGCCCACTGAATTCGATTGGATATATTATATGATACCGTTGCCTCAGGAGCTCTCTTTACACGTTTCCTTTCAAGCTTTAGAGGATGTTTATATATATATTACAGCATAAAGACCTGCCTTACTCTGTCAGTTGTTTCCTCAGCCCTGCACCAGTCAGGGGGTGCACACCTGCTGGCTCACTATTGTCTCCAAAACCTTCAGTAGCTCCAAGCACAAAACAAACAACTTTCTTTAATGTCAGAGTCTGGCTCAAACCTCTGAGAGACTTTCTGAGTCATGTAACACAGACAGTTTTCCCTCAGGTCTTCCTCCACACTGATAATAATGTTTTCTTAGATCTCAATATCAATGTAATCTGTAGCTTGTCAACATTATAATCATCCTAAGATTTTCATTTGAAGACCAAAGTAGTCCTCGCATTTTTTGCCCCACAACTCCAAGGCAATAAGAGCAGTTTGAGCACGGTAAAATCTCATCATTTCAGCTCTCCTCTCCACACTCCGCACTTTTTTTTCCTTTTTTTTTCCTGTCTCATTGTCTTTCTCTCTCTTCCCCTCATTTCCTTTCAGGCGATCTCTCAACAAGACTTGGTCTACATGGCTATCCAGATTGCATGCGGGATGAGCTACCTGGCTCGCAGGGAGGTCATACACAAAGACCTCGCCGCCAGGAACTGCGTGTAAGTGTCCCTGACCCGGCACAGATCTGTCCTCATTTCTCCCCTTCAGCTTTCAGGTGACTTGGTTAGGAATTTAATTAGAAAAATAAAGCGTCTGAATTTTCTCTCTCACAACAGCATTGACGACAACATGCAGGTAAAGATCACAGACAACGCTCTTGCCCGAGACCTGTTTCCCATGGATTACCACTGTCTGGGGGATAATGAGAACAGGCCCGTCCGCTGGATGGCCCTGGAAAGCTTGCTCAACAACGACTTTTCTAGTGCCAGCGATGTGGTAAGACCTGCACTCAGCAATATACAGTATATTTTATCACCCCCATGCAACCACACAGTGTATTCGTCATGAACCTGACATGAACCTCTACCGTCCCTTAAGAGTTTTTAACCGATTTAAAAAAGATTCTTCCAGGAGCCACGATACAGTAAATGGTGATACAGGAAATGGTACCAATTGTGTTGAAGCCATTCTTAGACGCTTGGTCAGAAGGAAGGGAGGTGCAGCGTGGTGTGCCATGTGTCTCTGGTTCTTCCCTCTTTCCTGTCTCAGGATAGTACGAACGGGTGCAGCAGAGACAGTCGGGAAGTTTAACAGATCCTCAAGAGACACCAATCTAGACAGGCAGTGTGCCCCAGCCAGACAAGCCTCCGCCCCTCTGCATTCCTCTTCTGATCACACCGCTTCATGGCAACCCCCTCCAACCCCCTCCCTTCTTCTGCACGTACAGTTAACAGACCTGGCATTAACAGCCACCTAAGCTTTTAGGGGAAGTCCAGATTAGAACCTGGAACTGTAGCATCAGCGCAGCATCACATACGCCATGGTTACGCACATACACACTCTATACCTTTTATGTCAGTGGTTCTGCACATTGAACAGTGGGCCGGACAGAATGAGAAACTGACTATTGACAAGTTGAGGCCTTGCTGGGAATGTTTGGCAGCACACACTTACGGGGAAACGGGGAGGATTACTGTATGACACTGTCTTTCCTCTGCAAACCCTCCCATCATCATCCTGCCCTTTGTCTACAATCACTCCCTTCACTTCCTTTTAAAGGCCTCGTGTCCTCCATTAAAGGTTATGACACACTTAACATAATACAATGGAAGACAAGCCCTCACTTTCCAGATATCATTTGTGTTGTGCGCATCAGTCACTGTCAGGTAAGTCCAGCGCTGCCCAGATACTTAAGATAAAAATTAGCGCGACTCCTTAAATTCCATTATAAACAAGTGTAGGGTCAGCACCTTCTGGAAGCACTTCCATTTTCGGGAGTGACCTTAAATATGTGTTAATAACAAGAGTTCCACTTGTTAACACGAATAGGGAAATACTTCTTTTTCCTTGTTTCCTCCTCCGCGGTCCTCTCAAAAACACATGAAGGGCGGAAGCTCACTGACACGAGAGCTCGAACCCAAACCCACAACAGTTTCTCTAAACACAGCAGCCACCCTACTGTTTACTCTCAGCCTCTTAACAAAAAAAACCCTCCGCAATGATTTATATTATGTATAAATTTTTCAGCATTATTTCCTCACATTGTTCATGTGGAACATTTTGTATGTGAATGCGAGCCGGCACCGTCGGCCTTCCGGACTCTGGATAGAAATAGAGGCTTTTTTTTATCCAATGATGATAAAATGTTAAAGAACAACTGGCCGTGTTTGGGAATACGCAGGAAGTGTTGTAAATATAAATGTTGATCGATGGTGTGGCTGGTAACCACGTGTCTGTGTGTTTTCACAGTGGGCTTTCGGAGTGACGCTGTGGGAACTGATGACTCTGGGTCAGACGCCGTACGTGGACATCGACCCGTTTGAGATGTCTGCCTACCTGAAGGACGGCTACAGAATAGCACAGCCAATCAACTGTCCAGATGAACTGTACGTGGATTGATGGAGAACGCACACGCACACACGCACACACACACACACACATGAACAAACGAACATGCACTCATTATATTTTCTAAGATCTGGATCTTATTTGTTGACAGTTGCTGAGAATTTGACAAAAGTCTCACAGTTGTCATGTCTACTGTATACAGAGATTTAAACCTGTTCTGCTGCTAGTAGAAGGTCATCAATTTATCAGTTTAAATATTCTTAGAAGCTATACCTAAGCTGGAAAGACAGTGAGGCTGTATCACTTTATAAATGTTAAACACATTACAAAGAACTATAGACATTACAAATCCCCAAGTTTTACTGTGTGGATTTGAGGAATTTATTTTAGTGGTGATTAACATTAAAAACCTCTTTTATAGGATTAACTTGACTGCACAAAGAATATATGACAGTAGTAGTAGTAGTAGTAGTAATAGTAGCAGTAGTGTGATATAACTATTTCCTATAATAAGGAAAAACTATTTTTAAAAAGCATAAAACTGACTTTAAAAAGTATAATAATTAATCAACAAACATATGTAATCAGAAGGATTAATTAAAACTGATGAAATAACAGCAGTCAGTAAAATATTATAAGGAACAAGCAAACGGATACATTTAATGACTTAACATTGTGTGTTACAGTTAGAATAAGTGTCAGCTGGCCTTGACTGGTTACACTATCAGTCACCTTAATGTAGTATTGTTTTTTTAATCAGTGACCAAAATGAAGTGCTTCAGTCACTTTGATGATTACAGGATGTGTTCATGCCTTTTCCTTCTCATTATTCTGATTATTAACACAAGCACATACTGTTTAGCAGTATCCAGCCTTGTTATTGCGGACGTCCCAAACAAAACAGTGTTTATGTGATCTGAAAGCTGAATCATACTGAAATGTTCAGCAGCTACCACTGTTAACACGATGCTTATCAACATCCTGCAACTGTCAAGAAGAGGGAGCAGCCTGTGTCCCAGAGACGTCATTACCCACTACACAGTTATTATTTACAGAGCGTTTCTTCACCATCCAGTTTGCAACAGACTGTCACCGTCTCACTGCTGGTTAATAACAGGGCTGCAGTGGTGGACCACCCCGGTGGTTTCAGCCTCTGTGACGCATGAATGACTGAAATCAGTGAGGGTTCAAGATGTTGGGTGGTAAACCCAGACAGGTGTTGTGCATCAGTCTGAACACGGGCAGCTTTGACTTTATACAGAAGACCCCAAATTATTGACAACTGACAACTCTGAGGCACATGGTTTAAAATACAGCTAGTATTTTATTTTCATTATAAACATTCCATTGGTTTTGGCATTTCTTTTCACCTTCATGCTGACGATACACAGCTGTCAGTCCTCGCTTCTTTTTCCAACAGCACTAAAGTTCCTGTCAGAAACCCAGGTGTGCTGTATGATTCCAACCTTACTTTTTGAAGTGCTCAGGAGCAACTTCATCCAATTTAGTTCTTACTGTTATTAAAGAAGCATCTCTGAAATCTTTCCATTGCTGAATTTTACGAGGAGCAGGATATGTATCACACACTAAGATTTCCTAATGTTTGGAATATTGAACATTTTTCCCAATAAGCATGAATCAATAAAATTTAGCAGGAATCAAATTGCGAAAGACATCACATTCCTCTGTTTTCCTGTATGTTCACTACTACTACTGTTAGCTACTTGTGTTCTGATAGGATTACAATTTAAGGAGTACAGCATCATGGTATTTGGATGAAGAATTATTTGTGCTCACTTGTTTTGACAGTTCAGTCTCCCAAAAGAATACAAAATCTCTGTGTTGGGAAAAGCCTGAAAGTATTGAATCTTCTCAAAGAACTCAGTGATGCTCAAACATACACGTAATAATTACCTGAGATTTGTTGAATAACTGAACACAGTTTCCTTCTGGATACAATAGGTGGTGATGTGAAAGCTTCCTTTCCCAAATTATTCAAGGTTGTAAAGTAAAACATTTAAGGTCACGCATTGATTAAGAAATGATTTTATCTCATACATTTATATCAGCGCTGCACAGGCAGCTCCTGTTTGAGGACAATACGTCGTGTACTGTAGGTGTAATCATGTAATGCTCTGAGCCCCAAGCCAGATCTAGATTTTAGTTGCATGTCACCCTCCTTCTCCCCAACCCCCCCGTGCACTTTGTTTTTTTCACACACAATACAGTTGAAAATGCACATGGACAAACACAGAGGTTGATGTTATCAGGCACCACATCACATTTCAGCCATAGAGCAGTTTAAATGTCACATATTTCTTCCACTGCTTTTCAAGCTTTACACATCTTTTCTCTTTAATCCCCGCAAATATTTAATTGGACCCGTCTCTTGTCCCCCCCCCCCCCCCCCCCCTGTGTTGCAGGTTTGCAGTAATGGCCTGCTGCTGGGCCCTGGACCCAGAGGAGAGGCCCAAGTTTCAGCAGCTTGTTCAGTGTCTCACAGAGTTCCACGCAGCTTTGGGGGCTTATGTGTGAAAACAACAGCTTTTATTTTAAATTTTTTTTGTTTTGTTTTTTCCTCTCCCTTCAAGAACAGCAACACTAGAAGCAGACGGACACTACTCATAAGGAATACATGTATGAAACTGTGCCTTATCAGACGACAGAGCAGACTTGAGCACCACGATTGAATTTTGTACAGTTGTTTGGAGTTTTTATATAGTTGAATTACCTTTTTACAGCATAGCAAAGTAAAAATGGTTTTGTTGTCAAAGTTGTATATGGACTTTTTTGTTAAATATTGTTTCATATGCTTTGAAAGCGTATAGAAATGGCAATTAACGGTGCTCTCTTTTTGCTAAGAGGACCGGAATGATGGAAATATGTATAACACATGAACATTTACAGACATTTATGTGCCATTGAACAATTGACGACAACCTGGTTTTAAACACAGTATTTTTTCTGCAGTTTTGTAACTTTAGTGAAGCGGTGTAAAGTGTAGTTTGGATGAACAGCAGAATGATTTAGGTACCAAAGTAGACTTTAAGGGCTTCATTTTGTATATGTAACCATATTCTCAAACACATAGCTTCACCCTGCACCAAAAAGGCTCCACCTTGGTACGAGGAGAAAGCAGCTTTGCGTTCGTCGAGCGGCAAACGACCAGCTTTCTTCACACGGTACTGTTTGATTCGGATTAAGATTAATTGTCCTTTTCCTCTGATTGATGGTGCCAACGCTCAGCGGGGTCAACACATCCCGTGGTGAGATCAACACCTGCAGAGCTACAGGAAATATATGAACTTCATTTTTTTTTTTTTTTTTTTTTTTTAAAGACAACCAGAGTGATTTTTGGACCCTGATCTCAGTTATTGGAACGCCACCACCCTTCTCCTCTTTTCTACCTTGTGTTTTTTTCACTATCACACCCTTCCAACCTGGTGTATCATGACTTTTCTATTTTATAAGCTTGATTGTTCTGCGTCAGAACACAACTCTTCACAGTTTTTTGTTTTGTTTTGTTTTTTTTGTGAATAACTAGAACATTTAATAATCACTGTGAACACACACAAAACTGCCTACCACCTTGGTCTAATCTTATTCTCACACCTTTTAACATCTTTGTGATGTGTTTTTACGATCACTGCATGTTGAATTAAGGTTGTAAACTTCCCGAATTCGTATCCACAAATTAAATGTCATCTTTTAAATATAGAATGTCTTATTTTTTTTATTCTGGTTTCATAAAAAGCACACCGTATATCACAATCACTCCCCTCATTGTGTTAGGGAAGAATACCTGATAACACATTTATGTTTGTTTTACACCACCAAAGCCACAGTGAAAGCCAAGTGTTTGGGTACAGTGTTTTTCTGTTTAGCCTGCAACATTCAAACCACAGTGACGCCTTTTTTTTTTTTTGTTCAGCCACGCCAAATGTCCACTTTGTTGATAGAGGAGAGAAAGAGCTCAAAGCCATTTATCTGACTATTTGAATTGCCAAATAAGGATCGGTGTGTACGTAACACAAGAGCACTGTTATGGATTCTTCGCTCTTAGTTTTACTGCTGAACTCAACTTGCTTTTGTTTTTCCTCTGTAGCTTTAGGCTGAGGTCGATGTCACATGAACACAGCACTTCTTCATGATGGCGTAATGGAAAGTTATGTAAAATCTAATTTGTGCAGAATCCTTAAATCTCTTGCTTCACAACTCCTCATCTTTACATGCAGGCAGTTATATTTGTGGTGCAATTTATGTAGAAAACTGAAGGAAGAATCCACCTCAAGACAGTAAAAATAATCAGTAAGCATTATTGCAACACCTGTACATTTTTAAGGTCATGCTTCATGACTTCCCTGGAAAAAAAAAGTGTTGACAATTTACCTTGAATTTCATGGATTCCTACTGTATATGTTTTTGTGTGGTTGGGTTGCCCTTTTCCATGCAGTGTTCTTAGTTCTTAGAATATCCAGCAAAGTGTCAGTGGTGTGAAGTCACACAGAGACATTTCCACACAGGTACGGCAGCACTCAGACTACATCCTTTCAAAATATCATCTGTCATCGTTGGGTTTCTGCTCTACACAGTTCTACGATTTCCTCACCGACAGCAGTCATAATAAGCAGACCATAATGCAATGCAGCCACAGGACATGTTGAGTAAGTGGACACTCTCATCACCGGACTGACGTTTGTGTCACAATACTGTAACTTTCAAACAGGCATGACATGAGTGGAGCATAGCAGAAGACCTGTAGGTCAACTGAAATAATCAAATATTGTGTTTGGCACCTTGTCATTTTCAACTTTTTGACAACTGTTGGTTTTGGCCGTGTAGCCAAAATATTTGAATTAACAATTATGTCTAGTTTTATTGAGTAATCTCAATAGTTTTGCTTGGACCATTCCATATCCCACATTTGAGGGTTTTTTTGTTTTAAATTCTGCAAACTTATTCAGAGAACTGTGAAACTCTAATACAAACAAGCCCTCTGTTTTACTTGAAGTCAAATGTTAAAGATATATGCTCTCCTTTAGAGTTTCTAGCTTTGCTTTCAGTATTTAAGTTTGGACCTGCCTTTGTTGTTGTGATTTAATTCCTAATTCACATGGTGTTTCTACATCCACCAGTATTTAATGACACCCCTCACCATGATTGGTTGAGTCCTGTTTGTTTGTACAATACCTGAACACACACTTATCTACATGTTTTCCTACCAAAGATCAGCTCATATGTCTGTTGCTTAGCAACAAGTATTATCCCACTGATCATGATTTATATTGAGATAATTAATGGGCAACACTGTCAGTGAAACCCAACCTGATGCAACATAACATGTATAATGTATTATAAAAGCTGCTATAATCATTTATAATGTATTGTCTCAAAAGAGTCATAAGAGTTGATGGTCTGCTTCATGTGCTCTACACATGTATTGATATAGTTGAGATATACTGAAGTTTACAGACACAAGACGCTGTCTGTAACCTTTAAAGGTATTCAGAGTACAATACCCCTCATTGAAGGAGCTAAACTCCACTTTTATATATAATACTATGAAGTTCAGTAATTTGCTGACTTTCTCAAGCTTTTCTGTTACCTGCTGACTGTCTACCTCTCAGCTCCACTCACATCAGCTCTTCATTAACTTAATGACTTTCATACTTGTGATGATGTTGATGTGGTACATCATGTGCTTTCAACTCCATGGTAAAAAAAAAAACAATAACAACACCATATAATTGTGAACATGAATCCGATTTAATCATTAATACAAGATAAGAAAGAAAGCTTTGTTGTCGTGGTTCTGTTGCACAAGATGACACTGCCACAAATTATGACTTTAAAATTACAATATTAATACATCCTAGCATTATGAGAAGGATATAATGACAGTGTCATGTAAAGCACAACAATTTCCAACCATTTTTAGTGTCAGAATGTGTATTGCCAAAGGAAAGAAGCATTTGTACTTTTTGACCATAACTAACATTAGGCTACATAGTATTTACCATCAGTCACTGAAGAAACAAGTCATGTTTTAGGTATTTTGTCTGAGACTTTGGTGATTATTGAAACCTAGGGGGGTTAGCTTACAGTCAACAATTTAAACTTTGTTACTGCTGATTTTGTAATTTGATGATGTCAGTAGTTTGGAACTATTTAAATGTGGCCACTTTTATATTGAAAAACGTGCCAAATTTAGAACGATCAAAATTAATGACCGACAAAAGATATCATCATAATAAGTATTACTCTAATTCTAATAATGAAAACAAGTAAAAGCTTAACCCACAAAAATAAATTCTCCACCACAGCAGTGATTGAAACAGCAGTTAACATTTGGACATCATAATGTACACAAAACACAACAGTTATATTAATAAGTAACATTAAATATTAGGGGGAGGGTGAACTTGTGACCCCAGTATTATCAAAATCCTGGCTAAGGCCCTGCTGCTAACCACTATGTATGCATTAAGTCTTAATGCGGGTATATGGATGTGTCATTAGCAGCTTTACCTCGGTTTCTTTCGACCTGTACATTTCTTCTCAACCCCACCACACGTAGCTCATCTGGAATAAGTGAATACGTCGTTAAACTGTACTAGGGAAATAACAAACCCTTAATAGCTACATTGACACCGTGTTTAAACAGCTTTATTCATTACCAGTAGCTTCTCTCTATCTATCTCTCTCTCTCTCTCAGTAAACCCACCACTCATTAGCTTGAGGCGGGAACAGATCCGGAGCGCCGCATTCCGCAGTTAATGAAGCAGTGAGCCTGTTTGAGCTGCTGGAGAACAAAGTAGGCTTTAATGAGAGGATGACTACTCATACTATTAACACATAACACTCCTTCGTACTATTGTTTATTAAAGTGTAGGTTTATTAAGGCGTAATTAATGCTCATGAGTCATTATTAACATCAGTATTAACTAGGCTCGGTCACAGGTGAGTGTGTGCATGGGCTCGCGCGTGACTCAGCCAATCAGCGCAGGACTGCCTGTTCCCAATTCACAACTTTCAAAACATTTACGCGTGGAGCTGTGTGGGCTGAGTCCAATTACATCACCGGCACTCATAAAAAAGCCCTCCAGCTCACCGGGGGGAAAACAAAGACATCTCAACCTCTGACACAAACCTCGAGAGGCACATTTCTACACGAGCTGCTTCACTAATGGACTTCCATTCCCCCAAAGACATGAAGAGACCAAGGACGCAGTGCCGCAGCATAAAGGTAGGCATCAGTGTCTTTGTTTTAACCTGTAGCACTCGTTCATTCACTGTGTATGTCACTAGATAGTATTGAAGGACATGGTAATACTGGGGCGCTTTCATAGATTTGCTTTTTTTTTCTCGGGGAAAAAATGTATTGCCTCCCGTGTAGTGTTGGCTGACAGTCAACAGAGCTGCACCTTAGATCAACAACTTCTCTGTTGTTACCCGTATCTCTAAAAAGAAAAAAAATCCTCCAAAACAAAGTTGAAGTCAGATTTGATGTCAGTTTTTAGTCGGTAATAGTACGCAGAAGTCGACATAAGTAAGAGCGAAAATCAAATAAAAATGTTCCCGAGGTTCTTTTTCTTTTTTTTAAATAGTCATAGCCTATTCGTGACTGAGAAGATGCTTTATCTTTAATTTGTGTATGAATAAACAACCAAACCATTAAGGGCTGCTACTCACTATTCATTCATTATTTTCATTAGCAATTAATCGAGAGCAAGTCTATTATAATTTCTCAGAGCCAAAAGTAGGAACTCCAAAGATATTCAGTTCTCACAGTATAACACAGAAAAGCTGCAAGACTTCACATTTGAGAAGCTGGAATCAGAGACCATGCTGGCTTCTTGCTTTAAAATTGATCACTGAATTGATTATTAGATTATTGATAAAGCTTCCAATTTTGTCAGTTGACTGATAAATCAAGTCATCTTTCAGCTCTTGGTCAGAGCTTGATTATTTTTCTACTCCATGATTAAAAATGATTTCCCAGCCATTTGAAAACCTTAATTTATGAAAAGTTTGAGGTTTTTTGTTCTTTTTTTCTAAAGAGAAAATTGAATTCTGCTCCAGATGGAGTTTTTTCACAGGGGAAAGTGGTGCTGTTTTTGAGTTTCCATCTTTAAATACATCAATCAGTCATCTTTTTTGACATTTTTATGTGTTTCGCAACTATTTCCAGTTCAAATATTGATATAGTTTCTGCACTGCTGGCTCTAATGTTAATAGTCTCACTCAACACTGACTAGTAAGAAATGTAACCCCACAGAGTGCCAAAAGGAGCAGTTGTTCCTCACTGTATGGCAATAATGGGAGAGAAACAGTTTGTTCCAGGGCTGTGAGTAATAATGAGGCAAAACTGCATGTTGCACTTTGGTGGTTGCTTTCAAAACACAGAGAGAAATGGCTTGTCCTCTTCATCAGAAATGTGTCGTGTGTGCAGAACATGACTAATAGACATATATTCTGTAAGTTTGGAGGAGACGCTGAAAGCAGTTAGTTAAGCAACTTGTAAACTTCCAGAAGGTGAAGGTTTATTTGAAAAATATTCGGCGTGTTTACCTTCAGCGTTCCCACACTGACTGTGGTAGGTCCAGTTGCTGCGAGTCTTCTCCTGTTTATCATTTTAAGTCTTCACTTTAAAGCCCCCCACACCCCTCCCCTTTGTCCAAACCAAGATGTACAAATATAGGGAGGGTGGAGGACAGCGAAACAGTATGGCTCACCCTACAGGCATCTTTATTTAGTTCAAAGTTCACAGTTAACATCACACATTCTGCGGAGTGCAAATGCATCTACAGTTCAAAGCAGGCACATTACGGTCAAAGGAGCAGCTCAGAATAAGCACACCTAGTAATATGTAGAAGTAGAAGTAGCATGTGTCATTCCTACAGCAATAAGTAGAGGAAGTGAAACTTTAGTTTTTGTTGACTCCAGAACTCTTGATTAGTGCTGGCCTCCCGTGTAACGAAGAAATTGGCTGAGTTGTTTTTCACATGAGAGCAAATGACTGTAATCAGTAAGGACAAGCAGTTCAACAATGGTTTCACAGTGAGCAATCAAATCCATCCATCTTTTCTTGACACTAGTAAATGGCGAACAGTGCTCTGTTCTCTTATTCATTGGGACGCTGTTTGTTTTCTCACAACTTTGTACTTATCTACTGTTGGCTGCAACAAGTCTGCATGACACTTAATCAGCACCGCATTCGCTTTGTCCCCTCGAGATAGGGGAGGAGATTGACATCGCTCTCTCATATAACCAGCAGTCAGTCAGCTTAGCTTAGCACAAAAGCTGTCCAAAGGTGAATCTGCTTGCTATAACCCCTTATTGATATGTAATATCTTATATGATTGTCATGACATAAAAGTATGTGTAAATCTGGCTGGGTGTGGTTTTATGGGAATTTATGGTGGGTTATAAGCTGGACTATTTCTTGGCTAAATTCAGTCACCTCCTGGTATCTGTGCTGCCTGGCAACTTCACGGCTGACGTCACTGCTTTCAACCAAGAAATAGTCAAGCACATAACTCCCAGTAACTCCACGGCCTATTGTTTATACACTGCATTTTTTTGCATATTAAACATTTCAGTATAAGATGACACATTAATTAGTGAGGTGCTTATCAGTGATTAATTTAGCTATCTTTTGACACAGCCAGGCTGGTTGTTTTCACCTGTTTCTGTAGGCTAAGTGAAGCTAACCGTGTCCTGGCTGTAGCATCATACTTACTTACAACAGTGCTCTCAATCTTATCATCTAACGTTTAGCAAATATTAGTTATATTGACTTTTAAGATTTATTGAAAGATTTAATTCATTATATCATTTTCAAAAAAGGTGCTTTAAATCAGAGAACATGCCCTTTGACCGTGATGCTATTGTGCACCAAAACTGTTTAAAGTTTGTTTCACAATGAAGGGAGGTGATTCTGTGGCTTTACTTTCTTTCAAGTATCAAGGGAGACTTCATACACACAGCTTTTCCTTTATTTCATTTCTTGACCAAGTGGGTCAGGCATTATTTTAATAACAAAAAAGATTTCCGTTTGGAAATCCATGGATACCCAGCGTCGGGCTACAGCACGTGTCCCTGAAATAAAGCATTTGAAAATCTAGTGTGAACTTCCCCCAATTCTTCCCTCGCAGCAGGGCTGCAGGCTGTGACAATAACATCCAGACTGAAGGGACTGAGAGTGTTCAAAAAGGATAAATATGTACATAAACTGTGGAGAATCCAAACACTCTCCTGCATACAAGCATCAAATAGGCATAAATCACTTGTATGAACAGTGTGGATAAACAATAAATGCTTCTTTGTTCACAATGTGACATAATATTAATGCACTATTAGCGTCATTTGTATTTCTCCTGCTCTATTCCAGTTAATGCAGCATTTCTTCATCAAGAATGATTGACCTGCTGTATTTGAGTGCAAAGCTTCTCCCTCAAAAGGGAAAATCTTTTAGTTAAATGGGTTATGTGTTAACAAAAATGAATTCGTTTTTTTAGTGTCAGAGCCAAATTGTCAGAGGGCCAATTAGTTATCTCTGAAACATGAGTCGTAGCAGACTTTATCTGCAATAAAAACATTAATCAGACTCCTCTAAAGGCTAAAGAACTGAGCCAGACGCCATGTGAACCTATAACTTTTAGTTTTATCTAAATGAACATCTTTGACTGCCTATTCAGATAGGTCCTGTCAAATCATTTTGATAATTGAAGCCCATCAGATACAGAATGAGAATGAAATATTAGCAACAGTGTAAAAGTGTATATTGTGTGTGCTAACAAACCGTAAATCCAAGCTTTAATAGAAGCATTAACTGTTCTGAGTTGAATGCAGAGTTTATTCTTTCTCAGTCAGCCTGACAACTGGTAAACAAACTAAAAGCTTGGATTAATCAGTGTTTTCATAGCAAATTCACTCCTAATCTCAACACGTATCTTCAGCATCATTCGTGCATTCACGACCCCCCGAGCGACTAAACCCATGTACAGAGATTCATAGGAGTGTCTGAACACCTCCTCTCACAAAGATAGGCAAGAGGCTCTCCCAGATCACTGGGAGCCCGTCCAGTTGACGACTTTGATCTTTCCACGTCTCTGGGTGTGAAGAGAAATGTCCAGGAGACAAAATCATGCAATGAACTGGAGAGACATACTGTACAGTATCACTTGAAGCTAAGTAATTGGCTGACGATGAGTCCAAGATCTCATCATTGAATCACACATTTCATTACTCTTTTGGCACCGTGCTGTTTAGCTTCACGGAAAACTAGATGAATTACTGCTTTGCCATAGGACACCACTGTGTACTCAACTCCAGTAAAACTTGAACATACTTGTACCAAACAAAAGTATTTCCAGTTTGCTATGTGATGCTCCACTTCATTCGAGCGGGAAATATTGCACTTCTAAGGTGTGGACTCGAGTCACATGGCTTGGAATTGAATCAGATTTGAGTCATGATTCTGATGGCTTTACACTTGACCTCAAAAAAATAAAGAAAGGACCTGTGACTCAACTTTGACTTTAAAGGAAGGGTTTGACATTTTAGGAAATACACTTTCGAAGGCCAAAAAACAGTTAGCTTCGTTTATCACAAAGACGGAAACGGGAAACGGGGAGGCTGGCTTTCTCCAAAGGTAATAAAATCCACCTACCGGAAAGCTCACTAATTAACAAGGTATATGTCATTAGTTTAGTTTAAATAAAAACCAATGTATAAAAACAATTTGTTGTTTTTGGGTGGGGTCTTTTCATTGTGCATCAACTTCCTAGAGAGCATTAGAGGTGCTGGTAGGAGGATACGTTTTAAAGCTCTACTTAGTCCCATTGTAGTTTAAGGTTTTACATAGAACACACAACATGAGTCTATAAATATGATACATAGTCATAAAACCAGTCAATAATATTTCCTACCATATACAACAGACAAAACAAAACAAATTTGGAAGAATTAGCTTCACCTTACTGGGCTATTATTACTAGAGCCCGACTGATATATCGGTCGGCCGATATTGACCAGTGAATGTGTTGTCTGATATGTGCCGATATAGTTTTTTATTTTCTAAAGTCATATAGGCAGCAGTTTATGTATATTTGACCCTTTTTCTTAATTCAAGTTTCATACTTTTTTTCCTGTTCTTTATGCATGTTTCATCATATGTTTATCTATACATTCTGTTCATATAATATTATCGGCCAATATATCAATATCAGACATTTTTCACTTCCTAACATCGGTATCGGCCCCAAAAACCCGGTATCATTTGGGATGTAATTATTACCATTAAAATTCTGCCGACACGTATTTAATAATAGGCACCATTCTCCATAATGAATACTTCTCCTTTTTGGTGATAATACTTAAATCAAATGAACATACTGTAAAACCTCCTGATTGAGTTGAAAATGATTTAGTTGAAAATGTTTTCGGCAATCGTCCAATAGGTTTCCTCAGTATCTGCTGGAGTCCCAGTTGTTCACACCATGAGGTCACGTAGATCAAGGTGTGAATTAGTGCGAAACCACTAAGGAAGGGATTTCAGGATGGCTTTGTGCGTAGCTACTGTAATAGCTTTAAAGATTTCGAAAGGGTTTCTGCTTAAAAAGAAAGGTACTTTCTGAATGTTACATCCCTTTCCAGATAACTTCCTCTCATCATCGCCTCATTTTACACCTCATTCAAGCCTTCTGTCTTCTCTGTCTCAATATGCACTCCACCGGGTGAACTAATTGTCACTTCGGCGTGTTGCTGGGGGTTCAAAAACAATGGAAAGTCCCATTTAGTCGTCCGGTACTTTTCCGAGACACTGGCCACATATGGGATGACAATGTGGTCTCTGTTCCTTGGAATAATTTAGGTCTCTCAGGAAGAATATGTTTTATACTGTGTGTCTGTTCTGTTGCTATTTGAGTACAGCCAAAATGTCTTTTGCAGCTGAAAATAGCATAAAAGACAGTTGACATTTATGAGTATAATCTGTTTTAACCTTGGCTCAATCCCTACTCAAAGCTTTTGTCAGAGCACACTGGACATTTGTGAGAGGTATTAATGACAGAAACGGATGGGGGCTCATATTAAAACGCTGCAGGCATTTCTGTGGTTCTCAAATTTTACTAGGTTTCTATGGCATCAAACTAGCAGTTCAAGGTCTAAGGAGCAATTCGCTTCCAGGAAATCTTAAAATTTTTATATTTCTGTCCTGCCTTTGTTTATCTTTCTGCATGTCAGTATATCTGTTTTCACCTACATAATTCCCGGACGCTCAAGGCCACTGTACTGTCTGTCCGTCTTAGCTGTTCGTCCTGTGCCACGGACTGCTGCAGTTCTCTCAGCTGCTGTACAGCTCCTACTTCAAGAGCATCATCACCACTATCGAGAGACGCTATGGCCTCAGCAGCTACTCCTCGGGAACTATTTCCTCTCTCCACGAGGTAAGAGCCAACAATAACATACCCTCACACAGTCTGAGATCATGATAGCTTTATTTCAAGGGTACCAATGACAAAGGAGGAATTGGAGAACAAGCAACATATCAAAATCACACTTCCTGACAATTCAAGCGGGACTCGAGCATTTTGGAACAGTTTTATTACAGATACGGGGGTCAGGAATAATGAAAGAATGTACTGTACATGCTCGTCCCAGAGGGCACCGGATTTCCATACTCAAGTGGAATTGAAGTGCATCACACAGATAAACATCCAGTTTCATGAGTCAGATATGCATGACGGGTGGGTCAGAAGTCACAAAAGAAATATTGTTTTGACATTTGCCACCTTTTCACCTTTTTATAAATGTTTGCACTGCTCAAATCTTCTCAGGATCTGGCTGCACTTAGGCAAGGTGATTATTGTAATTGATTGAATGCAACATTTCATGAAAACAGGCGAAATGAGGAAAGTTCAGTGTCAACTTCTCCTATTAGTGCGATCAGTTAAAGCTGCTAGAATAAATATTTTTGCATCCACAATGGATCAAAATACTAGATATGATGTGAAATGGGTTGTTCTGCAGCTTCTCTCGGCTATCTTTCAGCTGATTATTTCGGTTTCGTACAAGCTGCTTTGGTTCACTCTTAGTGCAAACAGACAAAATTAACTGCTAGCTGGAGAACATAGTGAGGTATTTACAGCTAAAGAGACAGATATTTCCTAGAGGAGCCAAACAGAAGCTAAGAAGAGAGTGAATATTAGACTTATATTCATCAGCTGGCCAGAAACACATTTCAAATATGAATGCTAATGTTACTCCATGTCAGCTGGATGTGTGAGTAATCAACTGTTTAACACGTGTCAGCTGACAGTTTTGTATTTATTGTTTCCGCTGCCCCCAATAGGCCAAAGAAAATCTGTCAATGAATGTGTTAATCTTTGTATTTCGACATCTCTACATTATTTTTCTTGAATATGACATCTAAATTGTGTCTGAGTTGTATGCAGTCCCTGCTGTATTTGTGTGCGACCCCAGCAACTTCCATATTTGGTTTTGAAAGTCTGTTGGCAATGTTGGATAACTGCGAGAGAATGCACTCAGTGTGAATGGATGGATTTGAAAAGTGTGACTGTCCACTGGAGGGGAAAAAGTTCCCTCTGGATCCTCTTTGACGTGTGTTTCTGTGTGTCTTGTTCTCAGATCAGTAACAGCCTGCTGATCGTGTTCGTGAGCTACTTCGGAAATCGCGTCCACCGCCCTCGTGTCATTGGAATAGGTGGACTGATGATGTCCGTTAGTGCCATGCTGCTGACCTTACCTCACTTTGTGTCCCAGAGCTACAACAAAGATTATGTTATGCACAGTAAGACAAGGCCACACTGCTTCTCTCTCTCCTTTGGCAACACTGTGACAGCTAATGTGACTCAGACCAGAGCGCAGGACTCATGAATGTACAAATATGTCAATGCAATTTATGAGACTTTACTTAAGGCTCCGTCCAGAACGCTGCAGTATGGCGTCTCCCTCCTCAGTAAAGGCTCCGTAGCACTCAGCAGGAGTCAAACAAGTCTCTGCTGCTCAACTTGCTGTGCTATGCAGCCACTAGTGGATTCAGAAAGCCTTCTAGTGCTCTGCAGCTGAACTTTTACATAAATCAGAAGGAAATTCATAATCTTCATGCGCTCACTGAAAGCTAAAGAGATTAGAATCACCTCCGGGGCATTTAATTTGTAACAACAATCTCCCACTTCCTTCTTCCATTTTGCCCCCAGACAATGTACCCTGGCATTGTTCAGCATGTCAGTCAAGGGTCAGACAAGCTTCAGGAAATTAAAATAGTTGCACATCTGCATCCGCTGGCTTGTCATTAACTATCACTGTCTTCTTTTTCCCGCCCCTCCCCTCTCCATCTCGTGTGTATGACCACCTGCTGTGATTCAGACCGCCAAGATATTTGCAACCTGCAGGGGAACTCGAGCAACCTGGATTCTTGTGGCCGCGATGAGAGCAGGTTTCTGACCGACTCCAACAACCTGTGGCTGCTCATGGCCAGCGCTCAGCTGCTCTTCGGCTTGGGCTCAGTGCCCATCCAGCCATTTGGGATTTCCTACATAGATGATTTTGCTGGACCTGCCAACTCGCCTCTTTACATAGGTGAATGGCCTGGAGTTCACAAATAGGTGGTGTTTGATAAAGAGAGCACAATCTGAGGGTCATACTAGGTGATTCTGCAGGCTTGCATGTAGAAAAGCTCTTTAACATACACGTGTGAAGATTTTTATCATCAGTATTAGAAAAGAAAATCACAGAACTCAAACTTCAGAAACTCACAGCACCTCTCTGTCTTTCGCAGCCATCCTGTTTGCATTATCTGTATTCGGGCCTGCCATTGGCTACCTGCTGGGCTCAGTCATGTTGCGGATCTATGTGGACGTGGACACACTTGGTTTAGGTGATGATTTTGGCCATCCCAAAGTGATTTTATGAACATGTTCAAGCAGTAAAGTTGCTGCGTTGTTGTATCTAGTTACTCAGTGTTCACTGCTGTGTCCTGCAGGAGGTCAACCAGGGCTCAGACCAGGTGATCCCCGCTGGGTCGGGGCCTGGTGGATCGGCCTGCTCATTACTGCCAGCATCCTGTTTCTCACCTCCATCCCCTACTTCTTCTTCCCTCGTAGTATGCCTTCAGAGGAAAATGTAAGTCACACTCTAAACATCGATTAAATTCATATTGTTCCCATTGTGTAAAGGTATTTCATATTTAAAAGGTGTAGAAAATGGTACAGATTCACTGGAATAATATTCCTGAGCTACTGTATATCTCATGTTTTACTGACACCTACTGGCTGATATCAACATTGCAAGTTCACTTTATCTCCTTTGATTTTTTCACCATCTTGAACCTACAAAACCATTTACATACTGTAAAAGTCAACATTATAACTAACATATCATGTTTCTGAGCACATTTTTATACCAAAAACTGATTTGTATTGTATTTGTGAAATATTTCTATCAGACCTTTTAAATAATCTGCTGAAAACAGTAATGTCATATATGATAAAGCTGATGGCAATAAAAGGATTCTTGTTTGTGAATCCACATTTTGGCTCTTCCAGCTTATATATTTGATGTGATACGGTTCATTATTGGCACAGAAAATTACGTTGTTATTAGCACTGAGACACATTTCTTAACGCAGTAAGTAGGTGGCTTGTCTATGGATGCTTTTGATATAATTGATATATCATTATTTATATTTATATAATATATATATATTAATTTTATATAATCTTTCAGTACAATGAAAGCTTATGACTGATGAAAGCAATGCGATTGTGCTAAAATGAGAAAACACAATGAAAGTCAGTGATAATAATACAATGACACAAGTGTTGAAATTAACTAAAAAATAACTTTATTTATATCAGTTTTTATCACCTTAACTAATTTTTGTGGTTTTAAATTAAAATGTCTTTTCCCTATGAGAGTCCTCACATTTAAACTAAGAGCACTTCAAGTATGAAAAAGCCATAAAAATCTCATTAGAGACAAAAAGTCTACAGAAATTCTCCATTATGTTGTTTTGACAGCTTCAGTTGATTTGTGAATGCATTGAACACTGTTGAGCTTTTTGAAAAGAGCTGTCAGTTCAGTCTAATGTTCCCTCATCACATGAATGCAGTGCAGAGAGGGACAGACTTGTAGAAGAAAGTGGTATGGAGGATAAAAGACATGCAGGAGAAATAGAATCATGTCTTCCTGGTCGCAACAGGCTTGATGTGATTTACTGTACAAGCAATCCTCCATGTTTTATACTGTCCTGTATGTTTGAATCAGTACAGCCACACAACACAGATGCCCCTGTATTGATAACATGCCTAATAACTCTAAATTGCTTATTTTTGCAAAAAGAAGCTGTATTAATTATTGCATAGATACTTTTCGAAACAACTTATAGGCTACTGCTTATCATTTTTCAGGTGATTGGAGATGAAACTGACGTGAGTGATGACTTCAAGAAGCCAGATGTCTCTTTACTTGATTTCCTGAAGAGTATGTTTATTATATTCAGACCACATTATATTCAAACATATTCATTAAAGGTGCAGTGTGTAGAATTTAGTGGCTTCTTTTGCACCCTTGGCAAATGGAGTATAATACAGATAAGTATGTTTTAAATAGTGTATAATCACCTAAAATTAAGAATCTTCATGTTTTGGTTATCTTAGAATGAGCCATTAATATCTACACAGGGAGTGGGTCCTCTTCCATGGGGGCGTTGTAATATCATGTCTCTACATTAGTCCAGAACAGACAAAAACAAACTCTTCTTGTTTTTTTCCTGTGTCATGGCTGCTGTAGTTTCTTCTATACCCTTGGAAGAGGAGGGGGAAGTTCATTTAGTTTGTTGCAATCTGCAACCTCACCTCTAGATGGCATCAAATCTTACACATTGGTCCTTTAAGTGACTCCACATACTTTGTTGTAATGTTACCATGTAAATAACAGAAAAGATAGAGAGGGATTCATTTAAAGTATCGTTGTAATAATCCGCGTGTCTGTATGTCTGATCAGTGTTTCCCAGGATGTTCGTCCACCTCCTGCTGAGCCCGCTCTTTCTGATGCTGATCCTGGCCCAGTGCTGCTTCTCCTCAGTGATAGCAGGTCTCGCTACGTTCCTCAACAAGTTTCTGCAGCTACAGTACAGCACTTCTGCTGCTTATAGCAGCCTGCTAGTAGGTAGGTACTGCATGGGTGCTAATATAAAAAAGGGACTTAAAGAAAAGATCGTATAAAAGATTACTACTGACCTTTGAGTCAACTGATAGTGATCAATGTCAGCTGTTAAATAATTCAAGTCATAATGTACAGCATGGTATGTTTTAAACAATTTTAATGAACACTGTGGAGGTGAAATGAAACAGTCTGTTAAAATCATTTAATGGACACTGGAGTGTGTTAGTGCACTTGCACCATGGCTGCTTTCCAGACAGTGAATTAAGTTTGTACTGTCTTACTTTTTATTTGGGTTTGTGCTTACTTTATGGAAGTTTACAACATTGCTCTGCTTCCAGGCTTCACTTGTCATTTCAGGGTGCAAGTAGGCTGGTGATTTGATGTCAGTGTGAATAATACTTAATGGACAACCTCACCTGAATAAATATGTGCAGCTAATGTGCCTTGCCTTCTTGTAAAAGGGGTTTATGACCAATTTTTGGCAACATCTAATCTGAAGTATCAAAACTGGAGTAATTTAGTCTCTGAGCAAATCAATGGTTTAAATGCCTAAATCTGTCTATACCAAGTCTGGATTATCAACCAAGCAAGCTGTGAAAGTGCACTTAAGTGTCAGACTATCAGGATGGCTAGCTAACCCAGACTCACTATGTGTCATTTGATGTGTAGTAGTTTATTTAATAGTAAAATGGTACATAAATTGTGGGTCCTCATCCTAAGACTCTGACTTCTGATGTGTATTTGAATTATTACTTTTTTCAATTTAAACTACCAAAAACTGAACGGCACACAACAAATACTGGGGCTACTGAGTAATACTGGGTGCTTATTAGGTCTTTAGGTGAAATGCTGTGTTTTCATGTGTAATGGGGCAGCTGTGGCTCAGGAGGTAGAGCGGTCGTCCTTCAATTGGAAGATTGGTGGTTCGATTCCCGGCTCCTCCAGTCCACATGTCGATGTGTCCTTGGGCAAGACACTTAACCCCTAATTGCTCCCGCTGTGCAACGGTGTATGAATGTGTATGAATTGGCTGATGTGCAGCCTGCGTGGTAGCCTGCCATCAGTGTATGAATGTGTGTGGTAGCCTGCCATCAGTGTATGAATGTGTGTGAAAGTGTGAATGACATGTATAATGCTCGCACAGTAAGTACAGTCCATTTACCATAATCTGCAGTGTGCACTTAACAAGTTGATGGTTTATTGGTTAATGGGAGATGACTGTTTAAAAACCCAATACACAGATAGCAGTCACGGCATAAATGGGATTAATCTAACCCTGGACTATAATGGAGGCATTTCAAATAAGATGAAAGAAATGGTGTCCTGTGAGTTTTTAGTCATTCTACAGTAACATGTCTATGTTAGTTAACAAAAAACAGCACACATGTTTAAGAACTTTTTGGACATCTTAAGTAGACCATAAACGTTATGTTTACTTGGTGATGACTAAGTCTTCTGTGGTTCCCAGGTGCTTTGAACCTGCCAGCAGTAGCCGTGGGGATGCTGTTAGGTGGGATCATCATGAAGAAGGTTGGTCTCTCTCTGAAGACCATCCCACGCTTCTCTGTGGTGATGCTGACCATGTCCACCCTCCTCTGCATCCCGCTCTTCTTCATGGGCTGCTCCACCCAGAAAGTTGCAGAGGTCAACTTCAATGGATCGGACAAGTGAGTGAAAAAGCAGTGTTATTATGATGATGATTATGATGATTCATGTGAGCAGCATTGTTTTTACAGAGAGTCAAAAATGACTCATGTTGTAGTGACATTGTAGTGACACAAACAGCTGTCCTCATGTGAAATGATTGCTCAAATACAATGAAATCAAGTCCCACAATTTTCTCACAGCTCACAGATGTTTTGAAAGTCAATTCAGTTCACATTTAGGAGGAAGTGATTGCATTTTGGCACGCTATTGGCCATTATAACTAAATTAGGGAGTATTCCATTCTACAAATTCATACAAATTTTTCACAATTACCCATCTGGAGCATTTGTTTCTGAAATACTTGTAGTATATTCATAATTCAGAGAGTAGACAGAACTCAGTTTTCCTTTGTTAGCTTCTGACTTCATGAATATGTAAATAAAAGGTAACAGCCAAGACTTCGGCTAAACTAGGCCAATCTTACCTTTCAACATTGCTTCAAACTGCATGGGAAACCATGAAAAGACATTTATGCTTGTGTTGCTTGGAGTATTTTTTTAAAAGCGGAAAACCCCAAACACAATTTTCCCTTTAAACTTCCCCCTGATTCTGTTGATTGAGGTGAAAAAGGCAGGCCAAGAGTAAAAGGAGAAGTTGAAATTCTTTCAGAAAAGCTGTAGACTCACTAAACTGCCTATTAGCTGAAAGTGTCCACTAATCATAGATTAAAGGTATCCTGTAGAGTTTCCTTGTCGACAAATGTATGTATACATTGAGTGATTTTGTGTCTGTCATTCCTTCCTTATAAACATATTTATGTTTAGTATTTTGAAATTAAAATTTTTTTGTAATATTTGCCAGTTTTCTTCTTTTATTGATGATTTATTACATGCACAGTATTGGTGTGCAGTATTTGAAAGTTTGTATGCATTGTAAACAAAACAGGGGCCCGCTTATAAAAACATTGCTCCATAGCACCACTAGTGGTTGAAAACTCCATAGGGTACCTTTAATGACTTGACAGCAGCTTAGACAAAATGCTAGTGTCGACATTTAGTGTCATGTTAGCTTCCTCTATTTTCTTTCGGTTTTCATTAGAATTGGATTTGAATTACATTTATGTGAAACAAACAATTTGAACTTCGTACATGCATGAAACACTGATCTTCAAACATTATATCTATGACAGTCCCAGTTACTTGTTTTTGTCTGACTCTCTGTCTCTGCCCTCTATAGCTCGCAAGCTAGCAAGTGTTACTCCAACTGCTCCTGTCCCCAAAGTGCCTTTAACCCTGTATGTGGCTCGAATGGCATCGAGTACATTTCTCCTTGCCATGCAGGCTGCACCAGCTTTATCAAAGACTCCAACAACACTCACAGGGTTAAGGTATGTGCCTCCTTTAAGCACCTGATAATGGTTTCCTCCCATGCTGCTGTATACACACATGTAACATTACTATATAGTGAATCTGGGAAAATTTGAGATCCTACAGTAAATCATCAACTGTAATTAGTGAAATTATCTGATTAATTTATTGAGAAGAAAAAATGTTGTTAGAGCAAGGAAAAGTGTTCATAACTCTTAGGATTTTATTTTGTAACAGTCTATAATTTTCTGAGTGTGGGATGAAAGAATAAGAGTTCCTGTCCTAGCACAGGATCTGGAAATTAGGCTGCAAGGGTTTAATTAACCTTTAACTGTGTACTGCAGGATACTGCAGGGAAAGCATACCACAAATAAAATGCCATTGAGATACACTGCATTGAGTCTGTGTTTAAGTCTGCTCTTCAGGGGGGGAGACTTTTTCTTAAACTTGTCTTTTTAAAGTTTTCAGTAGACATTTGGAACAAGAAGTAACTTTGGCCTTACATGCCTCTTTAGATTTTTGACACAATTAGATCACAGCATCTTGGCTCAGTGTCACAGTATTCAGACTATATGATGTAGTATCTGCCACATGGTCCTTGAAATCACACATGTCATGGTAGAGCAGTGATATTAAACCCCAGACCTATATAATTTGTCATTGTATTTCCAGTCATGGTGGACAAAGACACTGCTCTGCTCCTAACAGGACACTGTTGGCTCACACTTAATGTGCAATCAATGATTATTAGTCACAGAGCAGAGAGGTGGTGTTTTACGGGGTTAAAAACGTCAGTGTTTAAACGTCACAGATTGTGAATCATCTATTCGTAGGTGGATTGTGTGACTGCTAATAGAGTAGTTGTCGGTTTGACTCAGCATGTAAACCTGCTGTGTAATGCTGCAGCACAGCTTTAGAGAGTGATGGCTGCAGCTCGCTTAATGGATTAATCCCCAGAAATCACAAAATGATTCTTTTCTCTTCCTTGTGGACATCTGAAAGGCTGAAAGTGGATTTCAATCAAGTGCTAAACAAAGAGTCTGAATACATGTTCAGGAAATATTTCTGTATTTTGATTTCAGTAAATTATAAGTATATGGTCATGTTTAATGGTAGAAAAATACATTTACTTGTAAAATTAACAAGTAAAGGAGACTGAAACCTGTCTGAAATATAATCTTTCCACTACAGAAGTGCAGTGGTTTGAAACCGATAAACATCTCATCTTACTCTTTCAAACTATACATAGTTTCTACTTTTCTTACTTTTATTCATGTAAAGTTTCATTTTTACATCTTTGCTAGATGTTATCACCCACTGATGTTGTAGGCTGTTTTCTGTAAGATATATGTACAATATGTTTCACATTTTCACATTTTAGTTTGTCTTTTTAAAATGATTTACCAGTTTTTAAAGGAATAGATTTGACTTTTTGGGAAATACGTTTATTTGCAGAGTTAGAAGAGAACATTGATACCACTCTCATGTCTGTAAGCTAAATATGAAGCTAGAGCCAAAAGAATCAATTAGCTTAGCGTAGCATAACATAGGATAAAGACTGAAAGCAGAGGAAAACAGCTAGACAGGCTCTGTCAACATGTTATATCTTGCTTGTTAAATCTGTAAAGATGTGTTTTTACAGGTGTTAGTTCCTAGGACATGTTCTTGGCCGACACTGTGAGATTTCTGTTGCCAATCCTTTTGCTAAACTAAGAAAATTGGCTGCAGTTGTAGCTTCAAATTGACATTAGATTGGTATTTATGTTCTCGTCTAGCATTCGTCAAGAAAGAGAGTAAACACTTAACCCTAAACCGTTTTCTAGTTTAGTTTTTCAAGTCAAGCAGATACCCCCTAGTGGTGGAAATAAGTATCACAGCAGATGTAGTACAATATAACGTAAAGTAAAAAGTTGTTTTTGGATGTTGAACAGAGAACATTAACATCTCCCTTGTTTTTCTTTCTTTCTGCATACAGCTTTACACCAACTGCAGCTGTATATCTGGCCAAGGTAACGCCCAACCAGGTCCCTGCCCAAACAGCTGCCCTCATTTACTTCTACCCGCCATGCTTGTCATCTCACTGGCATCGCTGGTCGCCTGCCTCACTCACAACCCCCTGTACATGATGGTGCTCAGGTAAGGTTGACAATATATTACAGTATATAAAAACTTCCCCACAGCCAGTGTAGACATCCGTCATGTTTAATACTCTAATTGTTAGTTAAAGTTTTCAGAGGCTTTCATAGCTTTCTCCTTCCCAGAAACTGCTGCAGTCAAATGCTGAGCTAGTCTCGTTTTAACAGGCTCTCCTTAACTCTGCAGTCCTTAAAAAACAAGCATACAAGTACATAAAAGTGCACTCAGTCAACAATGTAAAACAGCTAACAATGACTGTGAGGCAAATAGACTGTGACCAGTGCCACAGGTGTCCAGTATGTGTTTCTGTCTTGTGAGGAGTATTACATTCAAGAATGACACTGTTACAGTGACAGGACCTAACATTTTCTTTTTCTTGCTCATTTCAGGAGTGTTCCCTCTGAAGAAAAGTCGTTTGCTATAGGAGTCCAGTTTTTACTTATGAGAGTATTGGGTAAGTCAATAAACAAATAGTATGTACTACTATCAAATCAAATCAATTATTCATTATTTAAGTAATGATACACTTCTCATTTGTTAGCAACCAATCGTACCTCCAAATCATAAAATGTCCTCAGAAGTAAATCATTTTTAAAAAGTCTTTAAAAATGATACATTTATAGATTGTGTATAATATACAGTATACATGAAACAAAATCAGAAGAAACTTGTAAAGTAACTTAAGAAATTATTTAAAATGGCCTAATTGATTTGAAATGTCTCATCATAATTATTAATTCTTATTTTTATAATAGGTTTTATTGGAGTGCATATTTATTTATTTATAAATGTTTAATTATGTGAAATAAAAAGTGGTATTCATTATATATATATTGTATATTTTTTATTTATATATATTTTTAAATATAAACATAAACATTTAACATTTGCGTGATTCTTTTTTTCATGATTATTATTGTTTATCTAAAATTGAACACTTTTTTGTGCAGTTTAAATTTGCTCCCAGCTCACTAAGACCAAATCAGGAAATGTAATTAGCCATAACTTTCTTTCAATAATACATTTTACATTAATTTCTTCTAAGTAAATCTTGGATTGCCCTCTAGTGGTTCTCTCTTAGTCATATGGGGATAGAAATGTGTTTAAACTGAGCACTTTCTGTCTCTCTCCCTCTATTTTAGCCTGGCTACCAGCCCCTGCAATCTTCGGGAAGGCCATTGACTCATCATGTGTCTGGTGGAAATACGTGTGTGGAAAGAAGTTTAACTGTGGTTACTATGACAACAACTTTTTGAGGAACAGGTTAGAAAACATGTCACTCAGAGCACATAACACATAGAAACACACCCAGTACATCACTGCTAACATCATTTTTTTGACCCCTGCAGGTACTTAGGCTTACAGGTGGGCTATAAGGTCATGGGCCTTGTCCTACTGGCGATGCTGGGGTGGAAAGTGCAGCGGACCCAGGAGTATAGTCTGGAGAAGAGGCCCGAACCTCTACTGTGAATCTGCTGCAGCTCCATATTGATCCAAGCCTCTGTTTCTGAAAGCTTTGCTGTAGTGGTAAACATTTTGATGAACAGTGTGCTGCACAAAGCCTTGTAAGTGTGAGAAAGCCACCATGAAGAAGACCGGCCTACACTGACCTCAATTTCTGTAGGCCCACCCCCCTACCTGGGACCTCACTGGCTGGAGTTTGGATGTACATTGTCCAAACGTGAAAGTTTCTGCTGTTTTTGGATACATTTTGATGGTTTGCCTTAAAGATTATAATTGGAATTACTCTGACAATACGACCAACTCATTACAAGCTAAGACAGGACAGCTAAAACACCTCTTGTGTGGTACCTCACGACATTTACATGCATCTGAGACCAGCGATAAGAGTCTGACTGATGATCAAATAACAGATATTGAAAATATCTTTATTACTTGTTCCTATAAGGTAGGAATCTATTCAGGTTTCTATTTGCAATGGGAACATACTCTGTAACTAATTAACTGTATAGCTTAATATTTAAGTTTATTTTTTATAGATGTTTGTCTCATACGCAGAGACATCTGTGATAACTGCAATACTCATTTCATATATAATCATGTATAACACTTGGTTTATTTGCAATGCTACATATGTTTTCTGATATTTAGTAAATACATGTACATACATACATACACTGTTACTCATAAATGGAATTAATCACACACATTATGCTATCTACTGGTGTGCATACATGTGTAAGAATTACTGGCTAATAAAAATATACAGTGCCATTAATCAAGTCTCTAATATGCAGCCTGAAGACTTTTTTTTCATTTCTGGCTTTATCTGTGTCTCCGCATGTGATTTCACATGTGTGATTTCACATGTGTGATTTCACATGTGGCCCCACATTGTAGAGGGGCCACATGTGAAATCCATGTAACCTTGAGGTTACTTACCAAATGGCAAGTACAGTATATAACAGTAAAGTATATAATATATATAATATACTGTGAATAAATATTGTAGGAGTATATGTAAATAATATATATTTGTCAATACATTAATTTGTGTTTCAAATCATAGATTATACACATAAAGATAAGTTTGTGCCTAGGGTAGTATCTGTGAAGATGTGCATTTTGAAATTAAACACATTATTATTATAATTATGTTTATTATTATCATTATTATCATTTTGTTTACCTGCCAGGTGGGGTATAATAAAAGCTGCATTATGGGAAGTGTAGGATCCAGTGTGTTTGGAGGTTCATCATCTCATCCACATTAGGGACCAAAAGTCAGGAAATCTCAACATTTGCTGCAAAAGTCAGCCAACTTCATGGGAGTGTAAAACTAAATCACTTTTTGTCACCCACACACAACAGATCATGGTCACTTTTAAGGACACAGACTTACATTAATTTCCTGGGCACCTAACCCAAAATCATAACCACTACTTACCTCATCCTAACCTAACCACTGACCTAAAAAACCCAAAACAAAAAAAAACCCCAACCAAAACCGAAACAAATGAAAAACAAAAAGAAACAATAAAAAAGCCTTTTCCTTCTTGGGGTCACGGTTTTTGTTCCTAATTGGAGAAGTGTCCCCCTGCTGATGTCTTTATAATTAGCCTAGAACAAAAGGAGAAGTTCATCCATACAAATAAAACTGAAGCCCAGCAGCATATTTTATCCCCCCATCCACCTACCTTCTCAACCTTCTCCCTCCCCGACTCACATGACGTCATTTTATATCACGGCTGTCAGTTCATCGGGGAACGAGGAGAGGCCGCGCATGCGCAGAAGCCGACCGAAAAAGCCAACGTCACGGACCGGTGCAGCAACAGCAGTGTGCTCCCATCACGAAGAGAGAGAGAGAGAGAGAAGCAACACCACCGCCTTTCCCACCCAGCATCTCTACCACCCGACAACGAACTCGAGTGGGGAAAAAAACACACACACAAGTCCACCCAAGACTGTCCTCCGGTGTCCAGAGTCCCTCTTCTTCCTCCTCCTCAAACATGTCCGTGGGCAGCGACTTTGGAAACCCTTTAAGAAAATTCAAACTCGTCTTTCTGGGGGAGCAAAGTGGTAAGACGCGTTTCATTCCGCTTGTGGAAAGTTCATTTTTATCGCTTTGCACCTGCTAGCCCTGTCAGCAAGTTCGTGTAGTGAGTTGTGTGTGAGTGTGTGAGAGGGGAGAGCATTATTTTAATCAAATTAGCATCCTGTTGAAGCATCACATAATAGAGCGGAGAGGGTATGAACTGTTTAGTCTGCAGCCTCCCAAGTTTAGCTGTGAAATCACTGAGGCTTTTACAATCTTTAACACCCGCCCTGTGTGTGGAGACACACCCAGGTTGTCAGTGGCGATGAGATAACTTGTGTGGCTGCAGTAGTCTCTGCCCTGGTATTGTTCCCAGTCTGCCTGCTGCTGAGGCTCACCCCAAGTTTGTGAATGCTGACTTGCTCCATGAATATAAATGTAGAAAAATATCAGCATGATATAGCACACATCATTTTCAAATAAATAGGCATCAGTGCAGCACCTTGTGTGAACTCATCTTTGATTCATTTATTTATTTATCTCTGCCTCCATCCCAAAGCTTTACTCGCCCACACCCTCAGACAGTGAAAAGCTTCTCCTCCTTTACTCCCTTTTTTTCCCTTCTTCTTCTGAGGCTTCAGTGTGGCAAAGAAATTGTTTTCCACAAGATTTACACTGAAGCCGACTCAAGCTCGATGTGAATCCTTAAGCTTTACCTTGTCTTTCCATCCATGCCGATGGTCAGGTCAGGTGTGTTTATTGGTCTTATTCCAAGATCTTTAGCGCCCCGAATGAACCCCATTAGTCATGGTTGAATCCTTCAGTGGCTCATATTGATCATCCAGTATGTGTGTGGGGGGGGGGGGGGCATGCATTATACAGTATATTGTTCTATTTACAACAATGTGCCGTATTTATCATGTAGATAACAGTGGATCTGTGTTGACTAAAAGCTGCATAACAAGGCATGTGCTGTTTATCAAATGATGCTTTAACTGAACTTAAACAGTTGATGATGGCATCCACTACTGATGGTTAAGGTTATAGGGCTGAACCAATTAGTTGGTTCAGCCCAATCAATTTTGCTGATTGACAGAAAATCAGTCATCAGCTATTTTGATCATTGATTAATCATCTAAGTCAAAAAACACTAATTGTTCTTCGCTTCCAGTTTCACAATTGTGAGTATTTACTGCCTTTGTCTGTTTTGTGTCATTTAAAAATAATTTTGCTTTTTTGGGACTGTTGGTCCAATGAAACAAGACATTTGTAGACATGAAATTGGGTTCTGGCAACATTTTATAGATAAAACCACTAACTGGAAAAATGATCTACACATTGCATCAATGCTAAAAAAATGTCAGACCTAGCTTCAGGAGTTAAAAAAATGTGAGATTACTCTTCAAACTTGACACGTTCCCCTCTATCTTTGCCTCGCAGGGACTTTTGATGATCTCCAAATGAGAGTCACAGTACATGGTATACATAATAATGTTTCTATACAATCTCAAGCAAGGGCATGGATCTGTTGGCTGGCTTTACTCTTGGGTAATTTTATGATATTAAGCACCGAGCAACAAGCCAAAAGGGATTTGGCTGCATAAACATGATATCAGGGTGTGTTCTGTGTTCAGCAGACCACTGAGCTGCCTGTTTAGACATCATGACTAATGGTCAAACTGGGGAGATAAAGATAAATAGACATCCCTTCTTGTTAAATGTTAACTATGAAATGGACTTATTTTGTGTGTTTAAGCTGTAGAAAGCTTTACTGCAAACCTCCATTGATTCCTACTTGAAGATGAATGTCTCTTTATGATCATTAAGAGACAGATTGAACAATATAAAGCTTCAGCTACACCTGTCTGGATGTCTACTGGATGCAGACTGAGGTCTGGCTGCTTTTTAGGTTTGCTGCAGCAGCTCTCCTTTCTCTTCCTCCTCTTAGTAAAAATATTTCACTTGTTCATCAGTTTTACTCTGAGGTACGGTTTCGGTGCACTGAGTTTGTCAGCAATACAGGAAATGCAGTACCTCTGTGGTCTTAAATATCTAGAAGAATTCCAGACGTGTGTGTGTGTGTGTGTGTGTGTTGTTTATGAACATACATCGGCTGTAACTGACAGTGGGCCTGAATTATTGATGAGGAACATTTCTCATCAATGAATCATTTCTCATTAGAAGCTATGTGGGCCACTTCGTATTTAAATTCCATAATGGTGCACAACTTCCTTTTATCTTTGTTGCAGCTCGCGCCCATCGCTCATTAACATGTGGGCTTAAAGGATTCCTTTGTAGGGTGTGTTATTTCACTTGCAAATACATTTGGATAGGAGGGCATCTATCAGCGTGTCTGTCCTAATATTGCAATAAGACATCGCTGTTAATATCACCTGCCACACATGCTCTAGGATTACAGTGTCTTTTAGATGGGTCAGATGGGCTCACAGAAGCAGCATTTACCATAATTACTGCTGACTGTGCGCAGTGATTACGGTCACAGCCGTAAAGTTTTATCAGGGAGATAAACCTTTGACCTAATATAATCCCAGAGGTTTGTGGGGGTTTTAGAGAGCGAGGTGCTGCGGTTGGCCTCATTCTGCAGTGCCTTTGGTAAAAACGGTCTGGCTCGTTGAACTCTTAAGCCTCTTGAGACCCCGCAGGTATGCCAGCGAGAGGGTCCCGGCCCAGTCTGGTGTGGACTGAAAGCCCGTGCCTGTTTAGCAGCACGAGAGGACTCGATTCGTCAACCGCCGCTCATCTAGACGGCGGCAGCGCCCGCCTTCGTGTTCGATTGGCTCGTCTCAGGCGGAACTGTGTCTCTCTGGCATGTCGGCCGTAATTTCAGCTGGTGCCCAGGCGGGCGTGAATCCCGTCAGCTCTGCCGCTATCATTTATTAATGCACACGACTGGTCTCAAGTATGTCAGGAACAGGAGCGTCAATACAGAGGCTGCTGTGACAAAACAACACAGAGTCTGAGTTGAGTAAAGGGCCCTGTAATGGTGCAAGTATCTATAAGATGTGTCTATAAAGAGAAGAAAGCTGGCACAATGTTCTGTTTTTCATAAAAGAATCAGTTAACGTCAGAAGGGGGTGGGGGGGCTCCAGATTAAGTGGGTGGAAGTGGGCAGAATGTTAAATGAGCTGTCAGGAAGTCTCTCCTGCTGCATACTTCTTGGGGTGTTTTCAACACTGCCGGTACAAAAGGGGCTGGCTAAAGATTTCCTTGACAAAGCTGAAGGATTTAAGCCGGGCCAATCAGCTGTTTCTAAGTCTGTGTGCCCACGCTCCTGGTGGAAAGCAGTATTTTTTTGCCAGTTCTAGCCTCAGAGCAATCAACCGGGCCATTGTTAAAAACACCTCAGATTACTGCTCTGCATTTATTGGGTCATAGATGTTTGGCCATAGGCGGGTTTTTAGAGGAGCAGTCCTACGTGGTACTTTGTAAACCCAATTGTTTGGATGTAATCCCCTGCTGCATGCTTCATTTCACCTCAGACAAACAGATGGGAATACATTTGCTAGATGCATCCGCATGGCTGGGATGAGATTTTGCTCACTGAATCAAAATGTCATCTTCCATCTTTCGGTGCACAGAGATTGCCATCATGCAAACCAGCGCTGGCTTCGAAATACTGCTGAATCACTGGGCCAATATGCTTCAAAGTAGGGTTCAGTCGGTTGTCTAATGCATCAATCACTGGGTTTCCAGGAAACAGCTTTTCTGAGCAAATGAAACGAGGTTTTGTCTTGCCCAAGCAGGGAGCAGCAGACACATTTCCGTATAGAGGCTGCAAAACCACAAATGCAGATATAGATACAACACACTTACACACAGGCACATAACAATCACATCCAGTTTTTATACAGAAACTGCGCAATAGTAAGCAGAAGGAAGTGCAGAAATCCTGTAGCACACAGAAGGCACGTTATAATTCTGTGTTGACTACACAGCACACAAGACTTTTTACATACTGCAGGTAGTGCAAGGATTTCAGATTTCCATCTGTCAGTATTATGTAAGACAGTTGCTCAGCGTAGGCTAAAACCTGCCAAGTTTGATTTGAAAGTAACATCCAAAAAAAACTACTTCCGGTACTTGATGTGTAGATAATGTACGTGCACCCCTTTCCTTTCAGAAACTGAGACATATTCAATGATGAGAATAACTTGCTGGTGTGAAGTTGTGTAGGTTGGATATGAGAACAGTGCTGTGATTCTAATGTAGGTTGGTTTGTTTTATTCACTTTAGTGCCTTGAAACTCTACATAATAACATGTAACACCTCTTGAAAGTGTCTTATAGGGAAAATATTTCACAACTGGTGGTTAAGTTGACTGTATGGACAGATATTGACTTAAGTGTTGACCTTTGACCAGTAGTCAGGTGTGTTTGATCAGTCAATTTCACATGTCACACATGGTGGTGATGATGCAATGTATGAGGATTTCCCCATCAGGATTACTGACATAACAACCAAGTGCACATTAATAACTTCCAGAGCCCAAGAAAATATGAGTCAATTAAACCTTAAATGATACATCTGATCATCTTTCATTTATCAGAAAGTTTTTTATTAGGCCAGATGAAGATTAAAGTCTAGCTGCTTGGAATGATATATTAGAAGTAGGCAACATGGCAAACTTACTAAGCTTGTGGTGATGATGACTAACACAATGGTTTTTTTAATCACTATTTTGCAGTGTTTTATGGTTTTATTGGACAGTTACAGAAAATTGATGACAGGAAATGATGGCGGAGACAGCTGGGGAATGACACGCATCAGAGGTCCCTGGTTGGACATGAACGCTGCATTGCACTTTATGGATTTGCCCCACACAATATTTTTTAATGCAATAATGTTTCATATAAATTTTCCCATTTTAATGTGTGCATTGAATAAAGTATCGTATTGATGTGGCAATATGAGGATTAAAGCAACAGAGTAGATGTTTGCACTGCTGCGGTAAGTTTAGGAAACGATGAAGAAATGATTTACATGAGCTCGGCATTTCAGCAGCATCGCCATAGGGTTTTGGAAAGTCCTAGAAAATATCGAAACCACAAGATCTTGAAAATTAGTCAAAGCTAAATCATTCCTTGTTGTGCAAGATCATGTATTGTTCTGCAGACAGCCTCAGGTGCTGGAAAGATGGAACAGGTGAGTTGATATTGGTAAGATTTACAGCTTACAGCAGAGTGGAGCCGGGGTGGTACAGCCAATAAGCTGTGGAGAAAATAGAGTTAACAGACCTACAGCTTCAGGATTTTCCTTGAATGAGGGATTGTAGGTTGTCGATATCGACTTGACAGAAGGCCTGATGTTCCAGCTGGATGATTGAAGTCCAGTTTACACTCCCTGAGCTGCATCCGTGCTCCTGTAACATTTGATAATCTAATTGCGTCTAAACATAACTGCTCTTTTCTTACATTATATATCTCACGGCATCTTGCCAATGCCTGTTCAGTTGAGGGGAAACAACTCCCTGACAGCTTTGATCTGCTATTGATTGACTCAGCTACCCGCTAATGGGGGTAAATTGATCAAAAGGCATCAATCCCAGCAACTTGCCTATTCCCACCATCCTTTGGGTAAGACTAGAATCAACATAGCAATCTGGACAATTTTTATGTACTTGTTAAACCATTAGATTATCATTTCTTTCACAAAAATGCTCTATTTAAAATTTGGACCAAAAACCATCATTCTAATCTGATAAGGTGCGTATTTCTGCTGTGTCACACTTCAAAGTGCATAGATTGCACATCCCTGATAGTGTAATTGCAGGTAGACAAAATTAAGTCGTCTAAAAATAATATTAATGACTAAGTTTGTTAAAATAAAAAAAATAACATTTTCTGACTTATTAAGTGGTACTTTCGGTCCTGCAGGAGCTGGTCTGCAGCCAAGGAATACCAAACAGAGCGACGATAGCTCTGTACATATGCTGCACAGCTGAGTGGGCATGTTCCCTAAGGCCCATGGGAAAGCACAGCCTCTCTTATACACTCTGCCCAGAATAAAACAAGATTGCAAATCTGTCTGCTGCCCATGCAGAGATGCCCATGCATGTAGAGAAAGTGTTATTCAGTTCTTCCTGTCTGGGTGCCAGTGAAATGATTTCGGAGGCAATATGTCATTACACAGTTTTACAAAGAGCAAGATTAAAAGAGCAAGAGTGAGTGATAGTCTTACTGCAAAAGTTCCTATCATGCTTTCATAGAATAAATATTAAAGAACGACTTAAACAAGCAGCGAGGAACTTTAAAAGTACCTCACATCAGCCTTTATGATTCTCATAGTGTTATGACTCGTTGATGTAGATACCAAGGTACTTGAAAGCACCCTCCCTACTGAGGACCTGTTGACCAGAGTTCCTTTCCACCTTGGTCAGCTCTTTAACCCTTTTAGACAGGCACGGGTGCTCTGGTGTTAAGGATGATGTTACAAGAGGTGCGTCGGCCTACACTCACCACCTGGGCTCTGCCCCTTAGGAAGTCAAGGATCCACCTGCTCAGTGAGGTGTTTAATCCCTGGTCCTTGAGCTTTGTGACGAGCCTGGAGGAAATTATATTGTTAAATGAATAGTAATCTCACATAGGTCCCTTTCTCGTACAGGTGAGATATGGAGGTGTGGATGTTGTGTGCTATGGTGTCTTCTGTTGATCGGTTGGGACAGTAGGTACATTGTAGTGGGTCCAGTCAGTGTGTTGCGATAGTGAGGAGCGGGTGTGATCCTTGACCAGCTGTTCAAAGCACTTCATCAGACAGGTTGGTCTTGATTTCTTGGGCACAGGAATGATGATGGACTTCTTGAAGTACATGGGAATGACGGGGACTGGTTGAAAATCATTGTGCTGCTAGTTGATCAGCACATGGTTTGAGGATCCCTCTGCACAATTTCTCAGTAGTAGTTTAGATAGTTTTGACAGGTTGAATTTGTTGTTGATGCAGTTATAGTTATAGTTAGAGGCTGAAACTGTAATGTTTTTAGTTTTAAAAGAATCCTATTGTCAAATATAACTGAGCTAACGGAGAGGCGACTAGATAGGTCCACTCCTTCTAGAATGAAATGTGTCTTTGAAATAGATGAGGCTGTGTCTTAATGTGAGATCTTGCGACAGAGACAGAGAATCCCATTTCAACATAATCCCAGTTGCTCAAACAGAACGGCTATGTGAATAAAATCCCCACTGTGGAGGAAGGCTGTCATTTACCCAGCATGGGACGTGACACTTCACTGGGTTCAGCAGGTTTCCATCAGTGTTTACCCTTTCCCCACTTCTCCAGATGTGCCCTTATCTGCTGGCTGCTGTAGCCCCCACCTCACCTTCCTTAAAATTGTGCATCATTTAGTGTGCTTTCATGTACTTACTGGTGCTGTTGTGTAAAAAGAAAAGTATATATTAGGACTGGGCAATAAATCGATATTATATCGATTATTGTGATATTTTATAGATATCGCCTTAGATTTTGAATATCGTAATTTGGTGATATAGAGTGAAGCGTTGTCTTTTCCTGCCTTTAAAGGCTGTATTACAGTAAATCAGTCTTTATCCACTTAGTCATTATATCCACATTACTAATGATTATTGATCAAAAATCTGATAGTCATCCCTACAATATTGTCAAAATATCGATATCGAGGTATTTGGTCAAAAATATTATCATATTTGATTCTGCCCATAACGTCCAGTCCTAGTAGATATTGTTTTTAGCACATAGTAGAGGTGACTGTAAGAATATACTGTCTCATTGAGATGCCAGTGCAAGCACAATGCAGAAGGTCCTGCAGGGATTTATGGAGTGGAGGCAAGCTGATGATTCATCACTCCTGATTAACATAGCAGGGAGTTTTTATCAAAGAAATGAATCACTACCAGACAACTTGCAGAGACACAGGTGGCAAAGATGCCATGGGGCCACAGCAGTTTATGAACACTTATAACTCTTACTCATGATTTCTAAGAATTCAAGGTGGGTTATTCTTAGAAGCATTGCAACAGGATTTCCTCTTATGTCAATGTTTCCTGTGGTGAGTTATTGTTATTAACTTCTCTTGGCTAACAATTTAAAAGTGAACATTAAATATCTAATGAACTGCATTCATTAGAGCCAGTTGCTCTGGAAAGTTTCATTGATAGACGATATCAAGCCGCGAGGAAAATCTGTCTGAGAAGCCATCTTCAGATAAAAGTCATAGACCTCTCCAACCTAAAAAGTCATGCAGGAAGGTGTGAGTGGACAAACCGTGGAAGTGGAGATATCCCTCATGCAATCAATAAACGAGAGATTTGGCAAAGTGGATACACTGGTTGAGCTGGGAAAAGATCTCTGCGACCTCAGGCTAAGTTTGAAATTCAGCCAAGCTCACATCGATCATCTGAGGAAGGAGAATGACTCATTGAAAGGCACTGTGGCTACTACACAGAGAACAATGGAGAATGTCACAAAAGAATATAGCTTAAGGAAACATTGATTGATGTGCAGAGTAGATCGATGCAGGAAAATCTGTTTTATTTCAGGGATTCCTGAGAGAGACAGCAACCATTCTGGATTTTTATGTGCCAGCAATTAAAATGACCCCAGAAATCAGTACAGGACATTTTCTTCTCAAGGGTCCATAGTCTGGGAAAGAAGGAGAAGAATGAAAGTTGCCCCGTCGTTCCTCGGTATGAGCATTTTAAACAAAAGGAGCTAGTGAAGACCTGAGGCAAGGCTCTTAAAATGAATGTTCAATTCCCAACAGAGATTAACAAGAGGTGGCAAAAACCAAATCCCATTCTTAGGAAATATAAGGATCAAAAACCATGAAGTTTCCTTTAGTTAGGGACAAATTATACATAGATAGACAGTTGAACAGAGATTCAGAAATCCCTCTGTGGCTGTTTTAAAGACTGACTGCCCTCTCAGCAATTTAATTTGACTATCAATTTACACATGTCACTTTACATATCGCTCATGTGAATGTGAACAGTTTAGTAAAGAAGGAGGATGAGATACTAAATGTTGTCCAGAAGAATAATCTGCATGTGTTTGCTATTAATGAGACTCATCTTGACCAAACCATAAGAAACTGACAGATTGATCTGAAAGGACACAATATTATAAAAAAAAGAGAGGAAAAGAAGAGGCAGAGGTGTTGTCCTGTACAGTATGTTCAAGAGCATCTGCTGTTCAAAGTGTGGGATGATTTATGTGCGAATGGACCGGAGATCCTGTGGATTCAAATTCACCTTCCTTTTCAACAACCAAAGTAATTGGATGTGTTTATAGGCCCCCAAAATCAAACACATCATACTTGGACAAAATATATGAAAATATTGATTTTTGCTCAGGGTGAAAGAATCTTATTATTTATGCTTGGGGAATATAATATTGACTTGTCAAGTAGTCACTCTAATGGGATCAAGACAGGTTTCTTCAATATAAAGAGCGCCGTAATTTATTTCAGATCATACACAATAGCACAAAGTCCTCATGATACAAATTTGGGCTGAAAGTGTTATTGATCTGATATTCTGTTCTGCTCTGAACAAATGCTAAAATTACTAAATCTACTAAATATACCCAAAAGATCTTGTACAATGGTGATAAAGCGGAGTTCTCAAAAAAAGAGCCTATATTATTCAGAATCAATCTAAAACTGATATGGCATACAGTCAATGGTTTGCATGGTAGGTTAATTAGTGCTAGTGTGGAGGTTGATGGAAAGATAAGAACAAAACCAGTACACAGTCACTTACATTCCTGACTATTTTGAGTCAGGAAAGTAACTCAGTAGCAGTAACAGACTCAGTTGCACGAATGTTCAAATCATTTCAAATGTCATCAAATGGGAGGAAAACAATAAATTGGTATTACTTTCAAATGATCAGGAGTTAAGATCCAAACAATCTCTCATGGGTGGCTCATATTACAGATCTTTTCTAAAAGTGGATGAATTGCTCAGTTTTTAATCTTAGGACTTTCTTAAGGTAATATCTCATAGTGTAATCTACAGTCACAGTAATTGTTGCAGTGCAGCTCAGAGAGATATGAGGAGACAGACTGCAGATCACAATAAACAAGGCAGCTAGAATGGTCTCAAGGTGTGAGTTTGAAAAGGAGTGAGTGAACTCTAATTATAATTTAACGGCTTTCCATTGCACTAATATCAAAGATTCAGAAGGCCAGTCAGTAATAAGAACAAACTGTTATTAGTATGTAGTGATAAACAACAAGATAATAAATAGATAAGAGACTCCAATTAAATGTACTACCAATAATACAAACTGAAATGGGGAGACAGGCTTTAATTTTCAGAACTGTTAAATTTTGGAATTCATTACATTAACTCAATCAAGAACAGCACAGCATTCATATGTAGGTACATAGAGTATATGTGTCAATGTATGTAGGTTACATGCATGTATGTATGTATGTATGTATGTATATAATATGTGTGTGAACAATTATGTGTTCAATTAGTTATGAATTATTGTATTCTTAAATGTTTTTGTGTGGAAGATTAGCCAGTGAGCTAAAAGAGATCCAAATAAATTAAATCAATCAATTTTTAGAAGCATTACATACGTTTTTGTTCTTTTTCCATCAGTATTCAGAGTATTTCTGGTCCTTTTGTAGTGCTCATTCTGCACAATGTGATTGACAGGAAGTTATCTCCATCTCCTGTTTTAGTTTTTATTCCTGGAAGCTGAATGATTCTTTAGAGTGTGATGACTGTTTAGATGAATACTTTGTCCCACACATCCCTGTAGCTGCGGGATAGTTCAGCCTCAGGGTAAAAAGAAAGCCTTGATCTCAAGCACAATGGTCACTATGCTTGTTTTGTTTCTGCTGTGGAACAAAGATGTGAAGGTAGAGACTTGAAACAAGCCGGAGTTTCATTGTATGAGATCAACCCTGAGTCAGCATATTTGTGCTCGACCAATCGTGACTGGTCTTTTCAAATATCAAAACTATATTTAGTTTGGTAATGCTGGGTCTGTGCCAACACACTAATGTGTTGCAGCCTGTCTGAAAAATGAGATAAGGATTCAGTTACAGCCAAGTCCCATCCAATAATGATTAACCATGGTAATCATGGTCATTTCAGGGACATTTACATCTGTTATTGAAGAGGTTGACTCATCACAATAAAAAAAATGTGCATTTTGAAATGGTCATAATTTGATATATAGGCCTGTTACATGAATAAGCAACTAATAATTATTTTCATAAGCAATTAATCTGTTGATTATGTTATTTATTATATTAAGCAATTAGTTGTTTGTTCAATAAAATGGGTGAAAATGAAAATGGTGCCCCAGGTGCCACCTGAAGTATCTCATTGTATATGAGCAAACAGTCTGTGACCCAAAGACATGAAGCTTATTGTGATAGATAATATTCACATTTAATGAGCTGGAATGAGAGAATTTGATCCTTTTTTCTTAGAAAATGACTGAAGTTTAATCCGTTATCAAAATAATTGCAGTTCTATTAATAAAGTATATATTTGTGGTCAGTATTTTACTCACTGGGTTGTTTTTGGAATTAGCTTTTGCTAAAAAACAATCTTAAATGCCTCTGTGGTGCTAATGCCCTGCCAATCTTATCCACTGGTTATCTCACTGTACTCGAAAGCAGAATATTTATCGGCGTTGGCTGTTTTCCAGGGTCAAGAACGGGTCTTGAAGGTTCCAGTGGGATGTCCATGTTACCCCTTTTTAATTAGCTCTGAGAAGTTGAAGACCTAAAGGTCATGCTGCTGGAATCGTTCTCCTTCCTCCTGTTAAAAAATGGCTTAGTGCAGTTTGAATTAGCCAGAGAATACATTTATTCATATGATATACACTACAAATTGAAGTGTTTTGTACAAACATCACAAAATTGTTCTCAGCACTCCTACTTAGTGATTAAATGGCTTAGTGTGCTACACATAGACTCATTTCATTCTAACTTTTAATTGGCACAGTCAATGTGGGTTTAAACAAGCTTTATGTGCTAATCAATCAAGCAGGAATGATTCCAGTGCTAAACTGATTAAACAGCCCAAAGGATTAAAGAGGTTTTATTGCATCATCATCACCAAATTATAGAAAATGAATCTAGCCTCATCATTACCGCCACTGCACTTTGGTCAGTGTGGCACAGGAAATTGCACCTTATCATCACCTGGTTTAATGCAATCTGAGTTTATTAACATCAGACAAAGAAGCAGTTATTGCAGTCAGTCATATTCATGTTAGCTGAGAACAAACGACAGTTTACATTCACTATTCTGTCTGTAGACAATTTATTCCCACCACCAGACATAGCTACAGGGTACCTTTGTGTAAATTGTTCATCATCTTCTGCTTTGGAGTCTATTTTAGTTGCACCACAGTCTCTTTGGGCTTTACTGTACCCTTACATTTTTCTCTTTTAAAATATTCTCAGATGATTTAACTCAGGGTTTACATTGTTTAATGGCTGCTGCAGGTTCAAATTTGTTCCATTTTCCACTTACTTTCACACTATATGTTGAGCTGTTGAACATGTCAAGCAGTTCTTCTAGCTATAATACTACTGTAGACAGATCACTGAGGCACAATTGATTCGTTTTTTTGAACGTACTCGTGTGGAATATGTTGTTACACCCCAGGTTATTATGTAATCTTAATTTATCAGCTTTTAATTAGCAGAATGGACTCAATGACTTTGTGTGCCAAATAGACTTATGCATGATTTAGTTCTCTGTGTCAAATGATAAAACGAGTGTGGACTGGAAGTATGATGTCTGGTCCATAAGTTTTTCATTAAGATTAATGAAGGTAACTGACTGTATCAATGTTTAATTAAGAGGCATAATAACTATATAAAGTGTCATTTTTAATGTTTGGATATTTCTTAACAATAGTAATCTCCGGTGTTATTGTGTTGGCCTGCAGCCCAGCTACAGTGTAAATTTCAAACAGTTGGCCTTGTGTGTGAACAGTACTGTGGGACTGTAAAGCCTCTGCTGGATGTCAGGATGTTGGGATGTCAGGCGGAAGTTTTGTTATCATTTCAGTTGAATCTGCAAACAGTTCGTCTGGGATGTGGAGAAAAATAAGGTTGGAAATAATGATCGCGGGGTTTCCCCCAGGAAATGATTCAGCCTGGTGGTAAGCCACACAGATCCTGATGGATCTCGCCTTGTGATGGTTTTTATCTGAGGATGATGGCCTAAACAATAAATCCACCTAGCAAGTATATGGCATGTGCAGTGTGAGGTAGAAACTCTGCTCTTTTTTACTCAATGCTGAGTCTTTATCACAAAAATGTGATGTTAGGGTTAGTTATATTTTAGTAAGGTAGCAGAGGTCGCCTTTGTTTTAGGGAAGGTGCCTCACCTCCACAGCTGGAAACCGCAACAGTCAATTTTGCATTTGTCTTTTTGTTGTATTTTCACCACAAAGGACATACGCTGACAAGTATCTATCCACAGCCAAGTCTCCATCCATTAACCTGATGCACCAGATGGTTTGTCACACAGAACCATCTGAGAAGTCATCTGTGGAAACTGTTTGGAAAAGGGCAAGTTCTTTTAAAAAAAATTGGCAGGTGATTGGATGAACCATCTGTCTATTACCATCCTACCTTGCGAGGCAGCTGGATTTGTGACGATGATTGGTCCAAACCTCTAGTGGTTTGGACACAAGTGCTTAACTTGAAGCCTAGAAAGATGGATTCTTGTGTGATCTCATGATGTTGCAAATCCAACTGCTTCACAAGGTAATCCATCCATATATAGTACTTAGTTTAACCAAATTTCCAAATTGTTGGCAAAAGAAAATGTGAATTAATGCGTGCCTCCATTCAGTACTGTTATGGAAATATTAGGAGTTGGTCACATCAAGACAAAACCGTTGGTACAGTAGCATTCTCATGAACAGTATCAGTAAACCATTGCAGAAGAACAAGAGGGAGCAATGAGATGACTTAAATAAAAAGAGTGCCAGTGAAGCCTCAAACGATAGTAAACCTTGAGGAAAACCGGATGGAAGTATGACATGGTGGAGCGTTACTATCTCCTCACTGCTCCACATAGCTGATGTTTACATCTGCCACGGTTTGTCGTGTCTTCAGTGGAGCGGAAGTTTGAGTGACGATAAGTCGCATGCTTCATTCGTTCTGACTGATCTCTAAGTTTGCTTCCATGTCATTTTAAGCAATGCACCACCAACTCAGCATATATTATATTTTTATTTCTACCATTTCCACTCAGGCTTTTCCACTCAGACTGATTTTTTTTTTTAAGCACAAATTGAAATTACACATAAAAACATACTGATTGAAACACACTGTAAAGTAACCCTTGCCATCAAACTTTGCACTCATCAGCAGGATTTTTCTCACTTTGCGTTATGAACTGGACGCTGTGGTGAACATGTTTTTGGCGGAAGTGTTAGGGGCTTGAAGAGTGGGGTGGGGGTGGGGTCTGTAGCTCTGCAAAAACACTTTTAACACCTGATTTTTAATTTCAGTAAATGCAGTGAGGTTAACACTTAGGCACTATTTTTTGCAGTCAGTTGCATACATTTGTCTTGTTTACCCCATTACTGCTAATTTAAGCAGCGAGTATGCTGTTACTCACCACTGATAACATGAATATGTGTTTGTTAATACTCCAGGTAGTACAGTATATGTCTGGAAATGAAAACAGTGCCCTCTTTTTCTTAGAAGATGCTGTTTTCATTTCTCCAGCCTCCCAGCTGCCCTCTGCCTGAAATCTAATTTAAACATTAAAACGTCAACTTGGTCTCTCACAAGCCCCCCTGGCCTCAAACAGCAGACATATGACTTTGTGTCTTCTCCCAAGGCAATCGCAAACACCACAACTGTCTTTGGCTATATATCATAACCGATGTCACACCTTGGCGAATGTCTCATTGTGTTCTTAATATGTATGTCTGTGTGTGTACGCTGCTATTTTGCTTTTAGTAACGTCAAACGCCTCATTAGGCTGCATAAGAGCTGAAATGGCTTTTTGAGTGCTTTATGTGTGCACGGGAGACTCAGCCTTTGTTGAGTTTGAAAGCATGTTCATCCATTATTCAGAGGTATTGGTAAATGGACGTGTCCTCGTAAGAGTTCACATTGCACTTTCTCTACAGGTGAAGTCCCGATGACTCACGTTGTTAAAACAATCAATGCTACTTGGTTTCTTAATACCATCATTATAATTATGTGATTAGACTACTGCACTCTCACATAGACATACAGTAAACTGTCTGTATGGGATATATACCAAACGTTCACGAGGTATACAAAAAGATGGTGTTTTTGACTTAATAAATAGTCCAAGTGGTGCAGGTGAGGTGGCTGGAGGAGAATGTGTGGCAGCTACTGCTTATCAAAACAGTTGGCGATTAATTGATTAATGGACTAATTGTTGCAGATGTATTATTGGTATTTTAGTGGAGCTATGGTATAATTCACAACTGACTGCAACTAAATGTGGCCTTCCGATGGACTCCTGAGTGTTTGGGAATGTGGTGATACCAGTGGCTAATGGAGTGATCGTTGTCAGCTACAGGGTAGACTAACTAACCAATATTACACATAGTTCAGATTTGGACTGGTCTGTACCTTTTTTTTTTTTTAAGATTGGCACAAACACAATACCACAGGCCTGAATGCTTGTAACAAAGTAGATCTAGTTAATCTTTTTTAAATAAAGTGAAATGAAATGTGTGACATCATTATAAAATCTGAAATAAATCAAAACTCCACTGTCTCCAAAATGTTGGTACACCTGGTTCTTTGTGTGTTTCCGTACAGATACGCACACACCCCCCATTGAGTTCCCAGCCTGACCATAGGAAATGGCACCAAGCATGTTTCAAGCCCTGTTTTGTGTGAACACATCAGTTATAAATGAGTTTCCTGGTCACTTATATATAAATGGTAGAAACAGACGCTGTAAATCAGGCTTTATGGCGCACCGCCACAGGGTTGTGTGGAGACGTGTGGGAGTGTGGCTGCGTTTGTGCTCCAGAACATAACCGCTGTGAAACAATCAGAAAATAACATTTTATTGATCTGATTCACTTCATTCACACTATAGCTCACTTGACCATAGCTGCTCTCTCTCTCTCTCTCTCTCTCTCTCTCTCTCTCTCTCTCTCTCTCTCTCGCGCTGGTGCCATCAGCTCTGTCTTTTCTTATGTCTTTTTTTTTATGTATTAAACGTGACATGTGAAAATAGGTTGTTGAAACAATATCATGTGTGCTATTAGACATCAGACTGTGTAAATTTGGAATGCCTCTACCAATTAGAAAGCAAAATTATTATTTAACAAGGGACCAATCCAATATACCAGGTTAGTATTAGGGGATATGGCAAAATGATCGTATCACATTTTTTTTCAGGGAAGATCATGATCCACAATCTTATTATTTTTTATGTTAGAGGGTGAGCTAACCGCTAAATCAGGGGTGTCAAACATACAGCACCACAGGCCAGAACTGATTCACTGGATAACTTTGCAAAATATGAAAATTGCAGAAAAGTAATTCCATTTTTTTCTGCTGCTTCAGAGGTTGTTTTTTTCCCACCATGACTAGAATACAACTCTCTAAAAAAATCAATGAATACATTCATGTATTGAATAGCAATTAGCTGCTTCTGTGCAAAATAATCTGAAAGAAACTGAGATAATATTGTTGAAACTGCAGTAATTCCGCACTAAATAGATGGTTTATTATAGTAAAGTTATAACACTTTACTATAAACTGGGCTGTATGTGGCCCTCTGACTAAAATGAGTTTGACACCCCTGTGCTAAACAGTGGTATTTACCTGCAGCCCAGCTGTCAGTTTAACATAATGTACAGCAGGTCAGCTTCTAGCAGGATACTGAAACTGCTGTAGATTTCACAAACACACGCACCAAGCATCAAATCTGTGAGCTAACTAGTGAGCTGGCGATGTGACAATGCTCAGACAGGTGATAGGCTAACAGTGAGATGCGACACCAGTGCCATTACTTGCTGTTTTTGTAGCATGGAGGTCACTTTCTCCAGCTAATTGGAAATGTGGTATGAGGCACTCGCCATTTCGGTGCTGCACTGTAGCACTATACTAACGATCTCTGTAAAGGCAGATGGTGCAGACATTTTAATCGTTTATAATCTAATGAAGTGATATTACACAGCCCTCATTGCAATAGGAAATGCAGCACACTCATATATGTCATGATGCAAAGCTGATTTTTTGAAATGTACGAAATTTGTCAATTTGAAACACACTATGTGTACTGTCTACATACTATAAAAGCTGGTTAGTATCAGCGTGTAGCATGGCAGAAATACAGATAGGTTTTTGTCACTAAACCAAACCAGCTGGAAACATCTGATTAATGAATAATTAATATGCTTCCAACTGCAAATCCAAATCCGTGGAGCTATTTTTTATTTTTTTATTTCAGCCACTCCCAGCGTTTTGGAGGGAAACTCACAGTCACTACACATTGAACTTAATCATTAATAGAATTTACAGTCAGCAACCCTTTTAAAGATGATGGTAAAAGTTGGACATGACAACTTTTAGACATTTTATTGACCTTTTTACCTCGTATAACATCTTTAAATGATGAGCTTTTGATGCGGAGTCTCTTTGGCTCAGCATTTTAGCATTTTGTGTGTTGGTTCAGCATCCATTTACAGTTTTGATTCTAAGTGCTATATCAAATGATTGAAACTAGACATTTTCTTCAGCGCTTTAGGGGTGTCAGTTCTTTTTGATTTGTTAATGCGCGTGTAATTCGTTAACTTAAACTGAAGGAAATTCATTTGGAGGCCATCTGCTGTTTGGCATTCTCCTGTTGGCTTCTGTGTGCCAGCTGCTGTGACTATGAATAAACAAGTACGCAGATGCAAAGAGTCAATATCTCTCCCACTGGTCCGTATCTTCTCAGCATCTCTGAGCTCTCCTTCCTCGGCAAGGACAATCCTAAATAAGCACTTTACTTTTCTCTGTTCCTTCATTCATTGATAAATATTAGATATCTGGCTCTCTCCAGTGTGCTGAGCTCTCATCCGGGTGTCGTGCGAAGGCAAGGCATGACACGCACTGTTTTATTTTTATCCATCTCCTTGCGAGTGGGAGTCGAAGCCCATGGAGAAAGCACTGCTATGCTCTGATTGGTTGCCAGGTCCACAAGGGTATTCCATGATGCCTGCTGCCAAGTGACCAGCGGTGGTTTTACCTGGCTGCATGGCACACAGCTCCAGACCTGGATATATGATTTATTGTATGATTCATCTTTGTTCAGCTTAGAAGAAGTGCTAGTTGGAGTATTATTTATTGTACTGTGTGTATTTGTGTGTGTGTGTGTTTTGTGTGCATATCCATAAATAATAGCCAGGGCATCCACATATATTCTAACTTATTATATTTAATTTATAACCCCAGCCATAATATCTTTTTAAGTCTCTTCAAATTTAAACATTTCTGTGTGCTATTAAACCCACCTTCAAAAATAAGTTTGGACCCATCTACCCAACATGAATATAAGAGCCCGACCGATATATCACTCAACCAATATTATCGGGCGATATTGACCTATCACAGATCAGTATCGATGAAGATATTGTCCAATATGTGCCAATATATAAACTTTTTTTTAAAAGTTATATAAGCAGCATTTTATGTATACTTGATCATTTTTCTTTATTGAAGTTGTTCATGATGTGTATGTTTTTTTGTCTTGTGTTTTTTTTTAATTTGTAGCTAATTATCATGATACAGTTTAGTACACTGATTGTTTTAACCACATTAAAACAATATATATATATATATATACACATACCTGAATTTTTTGCTCCCCAATATCGGTATCGGCATCAGTCCCTAAAATCCAGTATCAGTCGGGCCCTAATAAATATTCTGTTAATGCTGTTTATATTTTTATTGTTTTAAAGGAACCTGATTTCAATCACATCCATTTGACACATGTATCTACAGTTGTCTTGATATCTCTTCAATTTATTGGCTCTAGCATATTCATTACACATTTGTTTATTCCTCCTTGATTGTTAAGGCGTTGAGATGAGAAAATCCTTAACTAACTCATTTTACGGCTGCATAGTTCACAAATGGTGGGAGGGGTGGCAGAGCTTAATGTGAGACCGACTGTGTAGGGCTTTTAACATGCCGTAAAATTGCATTTTGAGCTCTTAAGAGGACGCCTTGATGAGGTGTCTGCTGACTGTGCTCAGCAGAGACCTGGTGGTGGAAGTGCAGGACCTACAGCAGCAGCAGGTGCTCGATTCTCGCCTCTAATTGGCCCTCATGTCGCTAACTCGCTCGGCAAAGTCTTTTGAAGCATCGTACCAAGTGGAGACCTTATTAAGTCCAAGGTTTTAATTGGAGACCCGCTAGGAAGGAATCCCATATCTGTGTTACTATTTATCAGGCTGTCTATAAGTTGATTACATAATTGATGGCTTACTCAGTGTGATCATGTGTCATCAGGAGTGATAGTGTTATAGGTTGTTACATGTTGAATTCCTGCACTGTGTAGACACGTGAATGAAAACTTGTATTTATTTTGGGTAGAACTAAACAGTAAAGTAAGTCAATGAATGTTTTTAGAAATATTTTAAATCTGTAAAGTTTTAACTACTTTCCAATACAGCTGTAATACAAATAAGGGATTCAGTCAAAGTATGCAGCAGCTCTCCACTCTCCACTGTACAGTCTCATGAGGAGGCGCTGTCTATTTCTAAGCCAGCATATGGACTTGAGGTTGTCAGGTTCACATACAACGCTGCACTAGGATGTTAAAGATTTAAATGCCTTATGTAACTGTGTCGTGTATTCATCCTCTCTAACCCCGACTGCAGCTACGTCACAGAGAGAAATGACTCTAAATTTACCACAGCAACTTCAGATTAAAGTAAGCAAAACAACACAATCTGTGTTTTGCATTGAGGTTAGACAAAGGTTTATTTTGTAACTGTTACCAAAATTGTCAGAAAACTTGTGAAAGTGAAAATTTGCTCACATTCTTAAAGGTAGGGCTCGAAATTGTGAAATCATCATGAAAAAAATCACCATCCCGTTCCTCCACAGTCTAGACAGACGCTTATTAAGACAATAGGAGACAAGCATGTTGGCATTTTCATTTTGAGGTCTAACTCAGCAGATCGGGAGTTGAATGAGCTGTTCTTAAAATAAGCACACTGGCTCTTTCTTTTTTAAACAGTTAAAGGTTAGCTTAGCTGGCGTGACATGGAGGTTTGAGTGAATTCAGCCGATGTTGTGTTTGGTGCGGCTGTTCGCACCAGAGGAACTTACCGGATCCACTTTAATTGGAATGCAACTGTAATCAATAGATGGAAAAAGGTGCATTGCATAGCTTAAATGTCAATATGAGACATTTGACATCTGTAGAATAACTAATCAAACACAAACTGGGTCCTAACAATAAATGTTACAACACTGAAGTAAACAAGTCACTGACTGAGAATAAAACTCGGCAGCATTCTTCGTGAATGTCCTTGTAGGCTATGTGATATATTGTACTTGATGTCAAAACAGTCTCATTAAAAAAGAAAAAGTTTAGAGCTGAACTCCCTGTAGTTCAGTGTTGTCCTTCCTTTTGAAATATAAAAAGCTACAGTTCTCTGTGTGAACCCGCTGCCCTGTGAGAACACACCTATTACGACAATGAATGAGAGGAGGTTATTGCTGTTATCTACCGCTGTCTTGGATTTTTACTTATGTCTGACTAAAGCTACTAATCACTTAAATTCCATCATAATCTCTAAAATAGCATTCAGTGTTAATGGCAAAGAGGATGAAAAGCTTACGAGGGAGGAAATGCTCAGAAATACAGAGCTAATTCTGAAATGTAATCAAAAATCTGCCATTTTAATCTTTTTTTTTCTTTTTCTTTTTTTTTTTTTGGCATAACAGAAAATGTACTAAACTATTACAGCCAGGGGCGTAACTAAGCTTCCTGCTTCCACCCCAATAATTAAATTCACACAAACAGACCTGGAGGTATCTCTGAAGATTTTGATAAAAACTTGAGTAACACACTTAGATCAGCTTTTAAGATTAAAAAAACTACTACAGTTTGGATTAATTTGGGGCATATTTTGTGTTGGTGTGATATCTCAGTTGTATAAGTTACTGTCCATCATACTGTTTCTTATATGCATGCAAGTGAAACCAAAGTGTGCTGTTATACACCTTCCCTCTCTGGGGAAAGGAATTTTGATGTCTCCTCAGATTTAGTTGATGCTGTATTCTCACAGATACTTTGTGAGTTAGAGGAAGAAATAAGGACGTGCTGTCTGTTCCTGACTTTTGAAGCTCTCAGCGGTGACTGAGAGGCACAGAGAGTGCTGTCTCGTGTTGCTTAGTGGTCGAGGAGGATGAGTCAGCAGCGAGGATGTTGGATCAGACTCTCCAGCCTAATGTTGTGCTCCTTTATGACCACTGAAGTGAGGACAAATATTCAGGATGAAAATACATTTTGAAACACATACTCTAAACACCATATTGTATTGCATTGTGTAAAGCTACAACTATTGGTGATTTTCATTATCGATTCCTATTTATAAAGTAATTACAATTGTCACATTCAGTTTATAAAATGCTGCTAATAGTCCAAAACTCAAAATGTATTGTGTTACAATTAACTTACAAAAGCAGCCAATCACCACATTTGAGAATCTTGAATCTTTATTTGACTTATTTGATGACTTAAAGGATTAACTTAGTGTCACAACTGACTCTTCGCTAAGCCCCACCATCATTAGTTTCTCTTGCTACGCCCGTCAAACTTATCAGTCTGGGAATGAAACAAAAAACTGTCCCTAGCAGATTTTCTTAGTTGTGGCTAATAAGCTAACATTAACTCTATGTGTGAGCCAGTTGAAAACCTCCAGCTGCCTCTTTAATGTTTCTGGCTGACTTGTATGACTTGCAAAAGAGTTTTAAATATTTATTTAATATCTACATATATGATACAATTCAAAGTCAGTACTGTTTAATCATTTAACAGTCCAAAGCTCTCAGTTCTCAGGCTAAAAGTTAGCATCCTCAATCGATGAAACATGTAGAAGGTAATGGAGATAAAAGAGCACTTGTATTGCAGGGTTGAGCTACGTAGCTTCATTATTAAAGTACTATTAGTAATTAAGAACAAAACTTTCACTGTACATTATTTTTAATAACACTGTTGTACACGATATATGTACATTCATTGTTTTTGGGACAAACAACACAAACGTTAGCTTAAACTCTCATATAGCGATTAGTAGCATTGTGGTTACATCAGTCTTGAATAACCAACCTCTAACCAAACATAATAACGTAGTTAGCATATTAGGCTAACTCTTGGCCTTGGAAGGAACACTATATATAACTTCTTAACCAGGTATTATGATAATGTTAGCGGCTTATTTTAGAGCAGACAAACACACTGTTTAATCTATTCCTTACACTTTTGCTCTTGTATTTTGGGTATTGACTATTCTACAGATTGACTAATAAGTTCAAAGCGATTAATATCTACAGTAGATGACTAGAGAAAAGTATTTTTCTAGTAACCGCTTTTATCTTTCAACAAGGTTACATTTTATACATATATTTGAATCTTGCAGACGTGTGAAATTTGGACTCTACTTGACTCTACTAGACAAGTCCTCTCAACTCCAAACACACCATGACTGAATTAGTAGAATGTGTTAAATTAGCTGGTGTGTGACTAAAGTAGGACATCTCTGGAGCTAAGTAAGCTAAGAAGATGTATTGATAAATTATATTATTAGCATAATCAGCAGCTACGCATCAGATCCTGCCTTGCAGATACGGAAAACCAAGCGAGGGCACATTCACATGTAATTAGCCTCCCTGATTAAAACTCTTGCTGTAAACAATTGCAACTGTGTGCCCATTTGATGAACTGTGAATTAAAGACAGATTATGTTTACTGAGTGAGCCCGTGCCTGCAGATTTTAGATGCTCAGTTACAGTACACTTCCTTTACATGAATAATGAATTGAAATTTCTCAAATATTTAGCAACAAATCTGGGATGGCATAAAAAGATGTGCGCATGTTGCATCAGGGGTACATGTAGACGACTAATTGTGTGGCAGTCAGCAACATACAGAGTCTGACCTGTGTTGACTGGCTGCTTGGTCTTAACTGCAGCCCTATAATAAAAATAATAAATTATAACAATACTGCACATTTCATTCACATTGAATCTCAAAGTGCTGCAATTTTAATAAAATAGAACACACAGCATGAATAGAATAGTAATAAGAGTTCATATAATATAATTATTTCTGTGTAAAGAGGTTTTTAGACCTTTTTTTTTTGAAGAGTCTCGGTTCTGTGCTGCCCTCAGATGGTTTGGGAGGCTGTTCCACAATTATGGTGCAGCAGAGCAGAAGGCTCGATCCCCCATGGCGTGGAGCTCAGTACCGGGGGGCACGGAAGAGCAAGCGGCTGGCAGATCCGAGGGTGCAGGTGGAGGTTTGTGGTGCGATCACTTCCTGTAGGTAGGAAGGTGCATGTCCATTGATGTATTTGTATGTGAGTATCAGGATTTTGTTGTCCTGAAGGAGACCGAGAGCCAGTGCAATGAAAACACAATTGGTGTTATATGTTAGTGTTTTCGCACTCTCATCAGGACCCTGACCTTTGGATCTGTTCCCCTTGAGTTAGAAGGGTATAACAAATCGGCTCTCAGCCAGCCATCTGCACTGCTGCTAAATGGATAAAAGAAGATGGTTGGATAGATTTCTGCTGGTTTCCCCATTTGCTTTGCTCCAGTCCCTCTCATTAATAATAACCACTGAGGAAAAAAATCTGAAACCCATATAAGCCATCTATCAATAAGTCAACCATGTCTAACCAGCTGTCTTTTCTTTAAGTGATCAATTCTGGTATAACATGCCATATGCTTCCAAAATGATGAATTAATTATTGAATTCATATGAAATTAGATCCCTGTTTTCCAGTCATTTATCAGTCACATACCATAACACGCCTCCATAATGATTCTTGGCAGTTTAATATTATTTTTCCAAAGGGCAAAGTGTCAAATCGAACAGTTGGTTGCATTTAGAAACGTGGGATCTGGCATTTCAAGCACCATGACAGCAATGAAATGTCAAAAAAAGCAAAAACTTTAGAAAGATTTTTATGTCTGCCTATTTTGTGTGTAACCAGCATTTAAATGACACTGTAACAAAGTGTGGAAAAATGGCAAATACCTTTTATGTGGTTTGTGCAATATGGATTTAACTGAGCAGATATTAAGGAACAGGATGAATCAGTTTTATCTTTGCCTTCACCTTGATATTGGTATTATTTTCCAAAGCTGCTTAAAGAAGTGACTTGCAGTTTTGTGGCCATATGCAACTATATATATCTATCATTGCCTAAAGGGCACTCCACTGATTTTGTACATTAAGTTCAGTTCAGTTGTCACAAGGAGCATTGCTCATCTTGTGAAAACAGTTGTATAATATATTTTGTATTTTTGGAGGCTCTTTCCAAAGTTAGAAAAGAATGACCTTGATGATGTCATCAGGGTTATCTCAGTTTGGACTTAAGGTAAGGTAAAGTAAACTTTATGGATCCCCCTAGGGGGAAATTCAAAATCGACACAACAGTAACCTTGTGATGGTGACATGATAAAAAATGAAATAAAATATTATATACAATAAACAATCTCTAAAATACTAAAGACAATAAACAATCTCTAAAATAATCTGTAATTATGTAAATCTACAACAAACATAAATTCCTTATACTATATACAAGTGTGCAATGTTGCTGGGATTAAACAGTAAGGATAGGCCTGTTATTATTGGGAGAGGGAGCTGTGGATATACAGATTATAATACAAAGATTGTGTTACAAAATGGAGTTGTGGGATTTGAAACAAGTCTCAGGTGGCTGGTGGTGGTTTTATAAAATACACCACCCAGTTGCTTTATAGGAAATGTAGGATCTGGTGTTTTATGAGATTCTAAGCTCTATCCAAGAGACTAAGGGCGTAGTGTATGCAATGCACAGGCATTAATAAGAGGAATTAATATTGGAGCTACATATAATACCCTATAACACCCAGAAAGTGTAAAGTTTGTAAGTGGTTCTAGAGACAATGTGTTTATTCTATCGGCAATCACACCATGCTCTAACACTTGAAAATATTTTTTTGATAGGATAAAAATATAATTTAGCTTCAAGTGTTTTGTTTTTTACTCTTACAGTTGTAGGCAACTTGTGAGTCAATGATGGATTCTGTGTTTCTAAAAAGCCTTAAATCAACTGAATGTTGCTTTATTAGACTTGATGTATGGGTCTGTTAGCTTGGCATCTATTTTAATGCAATGCAGATGACATACAGGCTATAAATGTTAGCAAAACTTGTTGAAAACCCATACTGTAACATTTGTTTAATGAAAAGGTGGTTGACTTTTTCCTTCCTTTTCTCTATATTTTCTACACACCTCACCTTCCTTTTCTCACCATCGAACCATAAAGGAAGTGTGTCTACCTGTCTGTATATATGTCTTTTGATTATCTCAGAAACCATTCATTGGGTTGACTTCAAACTTGGCTGGTGTATTGCTCTGGACCCAAGGGTGTACAGTGTCAAATTTGGTGCAATTTTGACACACGACACATTTATTATTAATAAACTTTGAATTAACAAGCGATCAGAGAGTTGCTTAGCTCTGCAGGGCTTCAGGGCTCTGTGACTGTATGTCATGAGCTCAGCTGGAGATCAGAGCTGTACAGCGAGAGCAAACTATTTTCACATGGCGTGCTTGGACACGCAACATCTTTAATATTAATGAACTGAATAAACAAGCAAACTGTAAGCCACTCAGCACTGTGTCTTAGTGCACTGTATGTTATGTTGTAAGGAAAGAGCGGGTGCTGAATTGGTGACCGTCCTCTGCTGCTAGAGTGGAGCATTTCTCTGAATCTGGAACTGAACTTGGGTAGGATACATAATAGTCATATAACAAAAAACCTATAAAATGTGTGAGTGTTCATTAAACTGTAAATCCTTGCATGAGTTGTATTATATTTGAAAACCATTTATCTTTTTTTGTACACCTTGTACTTTGTACTGCATTTTTTTGTACTCTGCAATAATGAAACCATAGGCATGAGCACAGCTATCAATCAGAGCTACACAGCGTGTCAGAGAAAAGTTGTTTCACATGGTGCGCTTGAAAAAGTGAAATGTAGTCAGCGAAACACAGCTTAATCAAGAATAGACTCTTGGGCTACTTCCCACAGGCAGTTCAAAACCAGCGTGTCTCATATAAGCACAAATCTTTTGAGCAAATATACCCACTCAAATGATCCGAGCTGAAGCCACAGAAAAGAAACACTGTAAGAGCACAACATGATCAATCCACTTGATTTAGAATGCACATTTTTTTTCAAAAGCTGTCTGTTATGCCTTTTATTTTTAAATGCCCTCATTATACTTGACATTAGAAAAGATTGACTATTACAGTACTTAACGTCTGTGTATAACAGGAAATCGGTTTCTTTCTTGTTGTTGTTGTACTTACTCATTCGCATCTCACATTAACAGTATTAATTTTTCTGTGTTGAAGCAGCAACACTAAAGGCCAAGCAATCACCCGTTCCAAACAGCCACATTTGAACAGGAATTGGACTAATTTAACATATTAAATAGAAAATCTAAGTGTTTTGGGAACACACATAATGCTGGCAGCAGCGGCAGCAGCAGCACTGTAATTACATCTGGACCTGATGCCACCGTTGACCTGCTGGTCACCCTCACACACAGTAATGAGCTCCCTGAGCAGCAGTGACAGCCATTGCAGATACCATAACCACCAATCCCTCTGTTACATTTATAGAGTCTGAACGCAGCAAGCTGAGGCCTCTTGTCTCTCATTTAATGCATTCTGTCTTTTTTCTTCTCTTGCAGTTGGGAAGACGTCTCTGATCACACGATTCATGTATGACAGCTTTGACAACACGTATCAGGTAAGTGCTACTGCTGGCACTGAGAGTGAATATTTTGTCTCTAATGATTAATTTGGTCGCTACTGATCAGTCACAGTAGTGAAACACACAGCTCCACTTAGGCTCAAGTAAAAAATTGTGACTCGCATAGTAATCCACAATATTTCTCCACAAAAAATGGGACTATTTGCTTTTATCTCCATGTTGGCTATAACAAGGACGTTAAATCAGACACCTTTTTGAACTGAATAACATGAAGAACAGTGTGAGCCCTCAGGCAATCACTATTTCTAACCCTGTTTTTCCAGCACAGGCTAATCTCACTCGCCATCCTAAAAACAGAATATTGCCTATACAGCTTCCACGCTTAAGGGGTCTTTGCAAGTATATTCAGACATGCAACGGGCCCTCAAATAAAACCTGCAGTATTATTACTTTATAAGCAGAAAGCACTTATGTATATATATATATCCTTTTTTTATACAGTAATAAAAAAGGAATTAAAAGTAAATCTTGCAAAGCTATTCCTCCCCTCCTTCTCATATAGTGTAGTGTGTGTGTGTGTGTGTGTGTGTGCGTGTGCGTGTGTGTGTGTCTTTAAGCCGACTGAAGCTCTTTACTGAGAGAATGTGCACTATAATGAATCTATGCAATGTGTGAAAAACCATAAGCAGATAAGCCCAAGAAACACTGAAATACCATCAGCATATGAAACACTGAAGGTGAAAAGAACATGAGCCATTTGTTTGGTTAAAATTCAAGTCAGAAATACTATTTCACTTATTTTTAACTATACACTAACATAACTGAGCTTTTTACCATTTGCTGATAATACAACAGGTATACTACTTTATGTCTACAATTACAATTTCATCAGCAATTTGGTTTCTGATAACATTTCATTTCTATTTACCTGATTTCTAGCAAGACGTGGTGTTCACACGTGTTTGAAGTTTGTTGAGCCAGGTCATTTCATCTCAGGTCATTTGGTAAATAAATATAAGCAAAATAGTCCTCCACATGACATATGTATAGTAGATACTGGCAGTGCATCGCATGTAATTCAAATCAGTTGACAGGACAAACAACAAGAACACAGAGAACTAAAGAGAGTCTTTTTTAATGATAAATAAATCTCCTGGCGACTAAAATCTGAATCTCATCTTAACTGAAAGTACAGTATCTGCATTTGATTTGAAAATTGATTTGAAACATTGAGTTTCCATTAGGTATAAAACTGGGCTGCAGGCCCTCCAGCAGGCCAGTACAGTTAATAATGTTCTGCAGTCTCTTGTTCTTTCTCATACTTAAGACCTGCAGCTTCAGTCCCATAAGCTCAAGTGTTAATCTTGAACTGCTTTCAAATCATCTACAGCAGTCTCTAAAGATTGCCTCAGTACTTGATCTCATTAATTAAAATAATTAAAATCAGCACTCTATGAACAGGAATGAAAGTTTACTAGCCTCATTGATAAAAATGGTAAAAAAAAATCCCTCCAAAATAACATATTAAGATACCATTTTTTGGTGACGGTGTGGTGAGCATCCCACCTGCCCCAGGTCTCGAGTGTGTGGTTGTTTCATGAGGCTGTTATTGTTTATACAGTAAGGTCAAGTTTCAAAAAAATAAAAACTCACGCTGGGTTTCCAACGTTTGTTTTTTCTTCTTCTTTCAGCCTGAGCAAGCGTCTTTATATGGTCTTCTGCTCCACAAACACATGGCATTATGGCATTTTTCCATTGTTTTGGGGTTAGCCACACCAAGCCATGACTGATTACACAGCACTGCAAAGTAAAAATAAATAGTTCACCTGTTGGAGGTTTGCCTGTAATCTGTAGCTCTTCATCAAACATCATCATCTCTGACTGTTTCTCCTCCCTGCATTATTTCTTATTGATCCACTGAACAAAGAGCTCCAAATATCTCCATGTTGGAGATACAATGTTTTTAGCAGTGGTTAGTGCTGCTAATTTAATAATGAAGACATTTCATTTCCTGTAAATCCTTCACAACAAAAGTCTCCTGTTGTCATCTAAAAGCTTTTAGTCATTTGAAGCGGTAAAGCAGGAAATGTTGGGTTTTGGATCATCATTAACTTAACACAGTCTTCAGGCAGACTTGTGGGGAGCTGCCCAAGTAGAACAGGGGGGGCTTAAAGAGACAGGAGCTAAGACTGCTTGTTTAGAGACAGAGGCTGAACTGAGGGGCTACATAACGAGCCAGTAAGGAGTCGTTTTTTTTTAACTCTGCGTAATGCAAAGCTGCTCTAGTGTAAAAAATATAGGGATAGAAATGAGCCTAATAGGCCCCCTATAAGCTTCACACACAGGAAGTTTAATAAGTTCAAAAGCTTCCTTCAGTTTGTATTAATTTAGTTTTATTATATTATCAGTGTTGGCAAAACAACCTGTTTTCTTTGGCCTCACAGCATCCTGCTAACCCCAAAGGAAAAAAAAAACAGGTCTCCATTCTTCAATGTTTGCACAGTGCTGCGCTGTAATGAGATTTGGATGGCTCATTGTGAGTGGATTAAATTGTCTGTGTTAGCTCGGCAATACAGTGCTTTCACAGTTGCTCCTGCATCCTCTTATATTTCTACATTCATAAGTCACGAAAGTCTACAGAGCCAGACATTTCACACCGACTGTTAGCGCTCGTGTCTTTTGTGTTGTTAAGCTGCTGAATCTCCATGATGCATAGATGTTTCTTTAAACATGTCATTGTCACAAATTGCTACAGAACAGGCTTATTTTTTGGGCACGGTTGACTGGGAAGCAGTTATTATATCAGCTGTTTACTCAACATTTTACCCCATCAATGTCTCAATTGTGGGAAAAGAAATTAGAAAAAAATTTGGAGTCTTGTTCAAAGTGGAGGGGGTTCTTTTTCTGGATGATTAGCTGATTGTCAAGCTTATTATTTTATTAGTGTTTCTGGACAAAACACACTTGACACTGAAGTTAGGAAATGGGACATTGTTTTTCAATCCAGTATTATGCAGTGTTTTCCAGCCTGTAGTGAGATGAATATCTTTATAAGTAAGGCCTACAATGCACAGATAGTAAATGTGACATGATCATTTCCTGCTTCGTTCTCAGAGAGCAGCACACTCCTAAGTACCATTACCTGGAGTGAATGTGGGCGTCTGCTGTTGCCTGCAGTCTGTCTCGCTCCAAGGCCACTGCTGTAACTCCCAACCTGAATGCAGCCGGATAAATTATGGCTTTGAAATTCAGCATCACGTCAAAGTCAGCGCTAAGTGCAGTCATTCTGATAAGCGGGGTGGGGTGGGTAGCGGCGGGGGTGGGGTGCATGGCTTTCTAGACAAATGGCCCACTGCAACAGCCTGGTGGTGATGAGGCCTGAAGGGACAGAGAGAGCTCGTCCTCTGTTTTTAAGTGGGCAGGCAGGCAGATGCTGGACTGATAACATCTGCTTATTTAATAACATCCCCATACAGTGAGGCTTTTTTTTTAATGGTGGTCTCTGGCCTGTGCCCCAAATGATAAAAGCAGCCTGGGAGGAAAATAAAAATCAGATGGTTATTTTATTTGAGTGTAAAATAAAGCCATTTGAATCCACCACTTAACCGTGCTTCCAGAAAACAACCTCTTCATCCCTTTTTCAGTCACCTTCTTGGGTTTTTTTCTTCATGTAGCAGATTAATGATTTTGTTATGGGTGCCATAACCTTGGCTTCATAGCCATAGATCAAAGCCAGAGCTCACTCTCTCCTAAATGTGTGTTTTCTCATCATGTGTGTGTGTGTGTCTGTGTATGTGTGTCCATGTTTTTGTTACCTCTTGGGGACCTTTGGATGTCATTTTTGAGGTCCTGGTTAAGGTTAGGGTTCAGGTGAATGGAAATGAATGCAGGGTCCTTACAAGGATAGCTGTGTGTGTGTTTGTGTGTGTGTGTGTGTGTGTACATGTTGCCCTCTCTCCCCAAGCCCCATGTCTTAATGCCACTTCTCTTTCCTCCCTGGCTCAGAGACAGGTAGGGCTGTAAATGATTTTGCAGTTTTATTTCGTTCTAGCTCAGCTCCTGAGACCTTTGAGTATTAATTAAAATGCTGCATGCATTAGCTCAGCCGTAGTGTTTATGCTGCTGCTCAGAGGGGATGCTGGATCAGCCGAGTGAGGATGGAAAGACTCTCTCACTGTGAGCCTGCAGGAGAGATCTGTCTCAATGAGAAGATTTATGAAGTTATGGCTTCCAGGACGCATGTTTTTGTTTTCATGCTTCTTTTTTTTTCATGTCTGTTTGAACAGATCCAGTTCACTCCTTTTGAAGGGAGAGCAGCAGTGTATATTTAGAGACTGGGGGCCATCAGAAAGATGAAGCCGAGCATGGTACTGGCTTTAGTCAGCAGGAGGGATGTGAGTGAGGCGAGCCAGATTTGCTGCCTCTAAAGCGGCAGACTCCCATCAAGCAGCCACCCAGCCGAGGGAGACAGAGGCACGCATCCTCACTGCCTGGCAGCACATGCTAAAGGGCTGAGAGGCCTCCAGAGGCTGAACGCTTTTGTCAGCAGTGCTGGAGCTGTCAGTCAGGCCTGGCCACCAGGCTGTGACTGGATCAGGCCACAGCTCCATCTGCTCTGCCCAAATACTATTAGTATAATTTAGTGCAACTGTTGCATCTCGTTTATCATTATTTTTTTTTTTTAAACAGTTAAAAACGTGACACTTTACTTTTGAGTAAAGGATAATGCTATCAAGGTATCAACAATGGCTGAGACTAATGAGTATTTATATTAATTGTTTATCTGATGATTAGTTTCTTGCTCTATTAGTCTATTAGAAAAGTAGTTTAAAAAAGTACAATTAATAATTTATAGAGTCCATGGTGATGTCTTCAGTTAGCTTGTTTTGTGTGACCAGCAATCCAAAAACCTAAAAATATTAAATTTTTATATGATAAGAAAAACAGCAAATGCTCACATTTTTTGGTGCCTTTGCTTGAAAAATTACATTAATTATTTGATTATTTGAGTGAACAGAAATTAATCAGCACATTTAAAGTTATGTTAAAAAAAAAAGATCTGTAAAATGATGTCATATTGACATTTATACCTAACCTCTATTACCTCCTAACTGTTTTGTTAACCAGCCACACTGGAAGATTGCATTAGTCATCAATATATGTGTAATGGGGTAAAAATCTACCGTTGCTAATGTCTAAATAGACCAATTGTACCTTCATGACTCATTACTGTTTTTATAAATGTAGCATGCTGGCTGTAATTATTATAATCTACATCTAGCCTCATACTAAATGCAGCCCACTGTCTGAAGAAGGAGGCTTGATCATAGACTCTTCGATTCCCTCTTGCGCTCGCAGTAAACTTCAAATCAATCAGATTTGGTGTGTTCACAGACTGCTGTCAAACACGGCGCTGTGAGCAAATGCCAGAATGCTCACTGTTACTCAAGGTCTGTTGGTTTAACAACGTCCCTGCCAGATGGAGGACCTTGAAAGTTCTGTTGGGAGCAGCAGTGGCGTGAGAAGTATTCAGATTCTCTATTTGCATGAAAAGCAGCATTACCACAATGAAAAAAACACATCAAAAATATTCCACGTCGTATACTTATTAATGAAATCACATGCAGTGATCAAAGCCAAAAGTTGTGTTTCTGTTTAATCATATCTCCAGCAAACACACCAAATGTGGTTTAGTTTGGATCATGCTGCCGGCGTCTTGCTCACAGGTGAATCCTGCATTATATTGAGCCTCTGCTTAGCACAAAGAGACAGAGCTCACTGGAATCAGTGGTGTGTTTACAGACTGATCACAAGACAATCCCCCCCAGATCACAGCTTTGTTTTTTTGGAATTATCCTCCTGATCATATTTAATACCCAAACCATCCCTGCAGTACTGTGCCCACTGCTGAATCACTCTGAACATTAATCATCCCACGACTTCCTGTCAGAGGTAACTGGATAGATTTGTGTTCCATTAAACTACATTTGCTCTTTTAATGTATTTCTGTTGTATATTTAGGTAATTAATTTTCTATGGCCAAATCATGAGTGGGGTGGGGGTGTTTTGTTCTGGTTTCACTTGTGGCTTCTAACTCCTAACTCATTTCCACGTGTTGGATGGGAAGCAACAAATCCAATGTGACATAGTTTTTAATAGTGAATGCTGCATTTTTAGGCTAAACTAAAATGATAAATCGGACAAATGAGCACATTACAATTGAAAAAAATCACACTTCACATCACACTGCTGGGTAACAGCAGGATGTCCCAGATGACATTTAGACCTCAGAATGGCAATTAGACTGTCAATTACCTCACAGCGAAGGGGACATATTATCAAGGTGTTGTAGAGTGTGGATTTAAAGTGCCAGCTCATTCACCATGTTTACAAAACCATTGTACCACTTTCCCTGCTTCCATTATCTGATCTGCTTTAGGATTTAAATATGGAGTCCACCTTTTACATATAAAGAGAGAATAAATTGTTGTTTAAAAGCAGATAATCTCTCTACAGCTTACATGGCTGCTTTGGTAAGATACAGCACATTCACCCCGACTTCATCATTGTGATGTTATTTATTTAGTAGTCTCATCAGCCCTGCCCTGTCTCCAGTGTCCTCTCAGCAGATCATCACCCAGCCTGCCCTCTAGTCAACTGATTCCTATCGACTTAGTTTTTTCCAGGCGGCTCATTCTACTTTTTGGATTTTCTGTGCACATTCCAAGAATGAAAACCTTTTTTCTGCAGCCCTGCCTTCCATTGTCTGCGTTTGGGTCCACCTGCTCTGCTCTCCATGACAATATGTTTGTCAGTGTGGTGTCCACATTTACACTCTGTAGCCTCATAGAGTTAATAACTGGAGCCTGAAGTCTGCAATATTTAATGATGATTTCACATGTGAAGTTAAAATGTCAATTATACATATAGTATATAATGTTATTGAAATTCCTTGTATCTGTTGAAAGCATTTTTTTCCCCAGAATGGGCCAGAGAGCCACAGTCTGTCTTCTTACAATGAGCGCTGTTTAATAATTTAAAAGAGGGATATTAATAATTTCACGTGATCTAATCCGTTCATGTATGTCTGTCTTTGGTGGGATTCTATATTTGAAACTGAGGCCAGAAAGAGTCTACAGCACCTCTGCAAACCCCCTTCAATGAAAAACTGAAACATCCTTATGCTTTATGCTCACTTGTCTGAATCTAATATTTTTGTCATGCCAATAATATCACTCCAAATCAGCAATTCTCAGAGTTTTCTCAGAGGGCCCGAATGTTCAAGTCTGTATTGAATTTAAAAAAGATTTATGTGCTGTTGTGGGTAATTTCACAAAATGACTGCTTTTAACCTCTAGCACACTGTGATTTATTCAGTCTGTCATGCAGTCCAGTAATAAGAAGACATAAATAAGTAAAATACTTTTCAAGTGTTTAGAAATCTGCCAGAATAAATGGAGGACTTGTTTCGAAAGTCAGTGTTATCTGCTGTCCGAAAAATATACACATATACATGTTGCAATCTTGTATTTTATTAGCACTTTATGGCAATGATATAAACATAGTCTTTATTCTCAAAGGTTGTTATTTTCAGCCCAGGAGAGCTTAATGTCACTGGGTGTAAAGGAAGAGTATAAATGACGTCCTGTCTTCATGCCAGACTCTCTGAGTTAGTCCACTGTGGTAGCTGGTATCGCCACGGAAACAAGTTCGTGATCAAGCTGCTGATGCCCAGTTCTGTCAAAGTGGGCAGTGGGCACTCTGCTGCACTGCCTTACACAGACAAACACAACACCCACCTGCTTAAATCGCAGATGGGTACAAACATTTTTTTTTAAATTGTACAAAATGATACCGTTTAAAAATAAAATGGACTTTGAAGCACAGGCAGGAAACTGCATCCTATTCTGTGTCTGTTGATCAGACTTATCTGTAGCCATCTACAGTTGGGGCTCCAGCTGGCCGGTGTGGGAGTGCAGGCGGGGGTCACACAGGCTCTAACTATACAGCTGGGGACTGCTGCTTAATCTCGGGTCAGTTGTGTACGAGCTACTATTGAACCCTTCACAGTCCTGTCCCCTCACACTCACACTGAGACACCAGACATCTGGATGCACCACATGGAAAGCTCAGGAGTCACACACACACACATACACACACACTTTTTGAAAATATTCTAGGTGGTATATTAGAGTTTAATGTAGAATATAAGTAAGATTACCAACAGATAATCAGCTGTTGTGTTAACTAAGTCCATGATGGAAACCAGATACTGCTAATACTGATTTATATAATAATGATATTTATATTTAACAAGCACTTTTTAATCTATTTTGTAAAGAAGCCAAATTCACTTAGCTCTTTAATGACTGGTTTTAAATGTATTTAAATGTCCTTTTATCATGCGCTTCTTCTGCACTCTGTCTCGATGGTTTTAATGTTTTATGTAAAGCACTTTGAATTGCCTTGTTGCTGAAAAGTGCTAGACAAACAAAAACCGAACAGTTCTGGCACCGGGGATTAAACAGATCCGCGGCTCAGCATTGATTTCTGGGTTTTCGATTCGACCGAGCCAGAGCACCTGATGATATCATGGCAGGCAGCGTAGTGGAGAGCTGCAGGCTTGGCGGCGGAAAGTAAACATCCACTGAAGAGGAAACGCAGTGCCATCTGCATCGAGACACAATGAGGGGACGATTAGATTGCTGTTAGGAATGAATAATGTATAATGGTGTGAGATGTAATTTGAAGCAGTTCCCCCTATACAAACCATACACAAATACAGTTCTGATTATTAAAGTGGGATATTTGCATGTAAACCTGCTCCAGTGTGGTTTAAATACACTTTATAAACCGACCACTCAAATTGCACTACAAGTAACTCTGATAAGCTTCACAAAGGTATCAGTGCTGTTGTATTGGGTTGCGTTGTATTTAACAGGTATTCATTACACCTGCAGATAAGGGTGATGCAATGTCCTCCTCTTTAACATGTATTATTCAGTTCCTCAGTAAATACTCTATTTCTAGCTTTTTTTGTTGTTGTTTTTACAAGCAAGTCTGATCAATGGACTTCTTTTCTCTTATCCAGGCCACAATTGGAATTGACTTCCTATCGAAAACCATGTACCTGGAAGATCGAACGGTAAGTTAAAGCTATGTAATGTCAAAAGAAAAATGTTAAATGTTGGAAATGTGTCAGCAGTGCAGCAACTCTTTCTCATGCAGAGAAACACACACACACACACACACACACACACACTGTAGAAGTGTTATAATAAAGTCTGATGCATTCAGACTCACTTATACACAGTGGTGCAGCCTTGGAGGTGTCAATATGTAAAATCCACTCAGAGAAATAATGCCTAAGTCTGAATCTTGTGCTCTGTATACATATGTTGTATTGTATTATACAGGTCAATGTCTGTGCTTATGTATGTGTTGTGTAAGCGTGTGTGTGTGTTTGTGTGTGTGTGAGTGTGAGTGTGTGTGTGGTGGGAGCCTATTGTTTCCAGGCTCTCTGACCATCTTGAATAATCTCAGCATCCTCAGCTTTCTCTCTGTGAACCACAGGTCAGGTTGCAGCTGTGGGACACGGCGGGACAAGAGCGCTTCAGGAGCCTCATCCCCAGTTATATACGGGACTCCACCGTGGCCGTGGTGGTCTACGACATAACAAGTCAGTGTCCCCTCGTGATATGTTCGAATTAGCTACTGAACTCTCCAACTAAGTGTTTTAACTCTCTAACTCTCAAAATATTCAGATATAGTCATGTAAGTTTTAATATTCCTGTCAGCATAAGTAGCCAGACATCATCTCTCCCTCTAAAAATCCTCGGTGCAAACACTTCACTGTCACTAATTATGAAACAATGTGACAGATGGATTTCCCACCGAGGCTAAAGCCAAGATGAGATTTGACAAATATCAAATATCTCCTTGATATTTCCCTTAAGCAAATTGGATCCACGGAGCGATGAGATGCGGCTTACTGCATTAAACTCCCATCTTCTCAAATTCTCTGACAAAACCAGTAACCGTGACTATCTAAATTGTATTATTCAGATCTTATTTCAAGTTCTTTTCTCTGGTGGTTTTTTTTCTAAAAAGGAAAAACCATGGGGGGCTTCTTAGGGTCACTGCGCCACAGCTTCCACTTCAAAGCCACCATTACAGTCCTTTTAGGTTTAGTTAGCTTGTGGTCTGGAATGTAATGAGACCTAACATGCTCTCACCTTTCAGAGAGAACATTTTTTTCTGCACAGTAATAAAGAGGTAATATACAGTGGTAGTATTTAAAATGTGGCCCTTGCTTAACCATAAAGCTAAAACTATGTAAAATATTTCCAATTGAATTTGTGAGGAAACACTGTGACACTGTGAGATGGTTTAAAATGGCCAAGATGTGTAACATAGCTGCCCTGAGGAGATGAATTCCTGATTTTTATGGGAAAAAAAGTGGGCCACCATCTCCACATCCCCAAACCCATGTTCTCTTTTCACCTTGAATAAGACATGGGGGTCTTTGTCATCAAATTCCCCTTCCAAGAATACAATACTACCCTCTGTCTACGTGCCAGAAAAGCTGCATACTCAATGAATAAGGCAAGGTCAAATGCATTTATTAAGAACATGCTACATAGATAAAACTGTGCAGTGTAACATATGTAAGATCTTTCATATGATCTTAAACAGAAACTCTAAATACTACATCTATTTCTCAGATTAATGATGATAGTATTATCTAATACTGAATGTTAGATTCATTTTCATCACTTATTTCCAGCTGGTTTTGAAAATGTCAAACTCCAGATGAAAGGTTAATAGTTTTGTTTGTAACAGGCGAGGTGTCGGCGTGTCGGATGTCACCGCAAACCGCACAAACCGCCATCTTTAATTTACCTCCGCTTTGTTTCTCTCCTCTCCAAACAGACATCAATTCATTCCAGCAGACATCAAAATGGATCGACGACGTGAGAACAGAGAGGGGAAGTGATGTCATCATCATGCTCGTCGGAAACAAAACAGACCTGGCAGATAAGAGGTGGGTAGTTAACGCTCGAGCCGCCTGCCCAACTTCAGCGCCTCTTGTCACATTTTTATCTTTTTAGTCAGCTTTTCTTTTCATGTCTTGACACCATGGCAACCCTGATGCACAGAGGCGTCTGTCTGTGTGTCTGTCTGTCTGTCTGTCTGGAGCCACTTTCAGCTGAGCACAATACCTTTGAGAACAAACGAGATGAAAACATCAGACCGACTGGCACAGACTCCCCCTGCAGAGTAGATGTTTTGATTAGATGCCAGAGCATCTTGCTGAATAAATCTGTATATTAATGAGACAAAACTGATTGTCTTGAAAGCAATTTAACTCTTAATACTTTTGCTTTATAAATGTAATATCAATACCACCTCGACATCATACGGCGACAAATATGAGAAATTAACTTTTGCTACATAATATATCAAATATCTTAATGAATACACTCAGCATAACTGGTTTACTATTATTATAGTGTATTCTATTATGGTGCAACATTACGCAATGGAGCTGTCACTCTCTGTTACACTGCTTGCTTTGAAATGAGAAATATATTGCTTGCTTGGGTAAATTATTCTGCGATTTATTCCCAGGTGACACCAGCGCAATCATGAAGCACATTCACAAGGGAATATAGATATATATACGTATATAACGGACTGCATATCGTAGTGAAGAGAAGGTGAGAAAGTGCTGATGCGACAGGATGTTACGCTTATAGAAACTTGAGTAAAAATGACTCTGAGCAGAGATGTATGGCAGAAGAAGACGAGTGGAAAATAAAGGGAGAACTGAACCATAAAATAGCTTGTGTCCCTGTGCTAAGAAGCAGTAATGGTGCATATGTGCAAAATCTGTGCTTGAGATAGATTTAGCATGTAACGCCATCAGTAGAATATGAAACTAATATGTAAAAGACCCCCTTTGGAGACCCCGGCTAATCTACTCTTCCATTGTTCCTTGTACTTTAAATGTAAATGTAATTTTTCTTGATGGTGTAGAAAATGAAACCAAATGACTTTACCTTAATTCATTTTGTTCTATCAATCCATAGACTATTTTCAGTATATAGTGAATCCTCAGTAGTGTAACGTGTGTCTGTATTTGTGTTAAAATGTGCAGTGACTGCTGAAGTACTTAACAAAAACTGCAGGCATTGTCTTTTTAGACCCTTGGCAAGGCTTTACTCTACACAACATAACTTTCCTTTTTTAGTCATTTCTCTTTTTGGCAATACAAGATATTTATGTATATTTATGTCTTGTTTACTCTAAATCAACATTACTAACAGTGATCAGCTGCAGAAGAGACTACAGAGTTGTTGTTTTTTTCTTTAATATATTCCTAAGAAGAAGTGAGGAGGCTGATAAACGCCTCATGTGATCCAGTAATCCTTCTTTGCATTATTTCTGGTCCGCTATCTTCAGTAATGACTCATCTGGGGGCTTTCTCTACCTCAGTTTTAGACAGATGCTTTGCTAAAACAGCTGATTATTAATTTTCTGGTCTGGTAGACAGATCTGATCTGATTAACAGAAAACAAACCGAGTGACTGAGAGGTTTCTCTCCTTCATTAGAATCAGACTACGTCCTCTTATCTTCCTTTTCTCTCCATATGTTTTACATACATGCGTGAATTTAATTGTTATGGGCAGAAATATTTGCCCATGTGGTATCAATAACATTTTAGTATTATTAATATGAGCCGCACAAAGAAATTCCCTCTGGTGTACTCCAACATACTTCCAACTGACTGACGGGAGAAGAGGAAAACTGCTGGTGATGGCAGTTTCAAGATGTATCTCTCTGGATCTGGCAATCAAAATTCACAGCTGCCAGAAGAGCAGACAACAGAAATAGGCTCTAGTTTCAGTCAACACAGCATCCATACAGTAAGACTGTGCGAGTATATGCAAGTACATATATCATCTCATCTGTTTCCACAATGTGAATGTAATAAGGAGTGTAGATCTTAAAAAATTAAGACTGAATAATATGCTTTAAACTTGCTGCTTAGTAGGCTGAAAGTCCCAGTTACAGCCCGTGTTTTGTCTGAATACATTTTGCTAGCTGAGCTTTCATTAATATGCAGAATAAGCTGTGGAAGTGGAATTATTTTGAAAACACGGAGCCCCAGGAAAAAAAAGAGTGTGCTAGAATCTATTGAACCTTTTCTCTTTAATTTATGGGTAATGTGTCTAAACTGCAATTTAGTTGGGACTTAATGGGATCTGGAGGTTAAAGCTCCAGTAAATTTTCCATGGTAAAGAAGTAAAGGCTATTTACTGCATTAACTCTGTTAATGTCACCTCAGCATCCTCTTCTAATTAGCTTCTACTCAGAGCTAAATCAACCTTATTGCTGTATGTGTGTATGAGCCAGATGTGTGTTTTGGTTTTTTTGGATCAATTCAGTGCAGAAAAACATAAAAGCAGCATTTCATTACAGCTTATTTCTGCTCCAGTTTCCCACTGTACCATCCTAACCAACCGTTATAAATCCTAAAAGTCCTTTCTCACCTTCTTTTCCACCTTTTCTTTTTCAATTAGAGTGTAAATTACAGTGACACTCTTCATTAAAATCTGGATGGAGATGCCAGTGAATGTTTCCCATACATGAAATGATAAATGCTGCTGTCAGTGTTGGTACTGCTGCGTGTGTTCAGTGACCGAATGAGACTACACGGGCGGAGGTTTCAATAGAAATGGTCTAATCCTTCTGATAAAATCATTTATTTGGATTTATTGCATGGCTGTAGACATATACAGTGCAATAAATGGAAGAAAAATAACAAGTAGTGTGAAATGACTCAGCATATGATCTGACATCACTGTAAATAATGTGGCTGACATTGAAATGTGTGTTGAAAGTCAATATGAGTGGATATTCTCTACAGCAGAGATAAAAAAAAGTATTAAATCTGTGTGTGTGTGTGTGTGTGTGTGTGTGTGTGTGTGTGTGTGTGTGTGTGTGTGTGTGTGTGTGTGTGTGTGTGTGTGTGTGTGTGTGTGTGTGTGTGTGTACCTTAAAAACCACCTTTAAAATAAGTCAATGATGCACTTTTTTTCTTACAACTCTTTTCACTAGAACAACACTGACACCTCTATACCACCTTTGACATTACTTGAGAAGAAGCAGATATTCACGTGGTATTGTACAGTTTCATTATCAGGTAGCGGAGTCAGGCTCTCTCTGTGTTTGCTGGTTTGTTCATTCATGCGTGGCAGAGCTTTCATAATGCTCAGGACTTACAGTGCGTACAGTTTAGGTGCTGCAGAGCCCCCCCCCCCCCCCCCGGAGCCCTGCGTGAAGGAAATATAGTGTTCATCTTACCAGCATCAACCAAGTGGAGCCTGGTGTGCTGTTCAATGACAGGAAGAAGCTCAGGGATTTTAAAAACTGCAATTGTTGTTAAGCTTGTGCATTTTGTTCAGTCATTCTCTTCCCCTCAATTATCTGGAGCCTTCACAGGATTTTAGATGATCATTTACATGTGACTCGCTGTGTTGTATATTATATATTTTTGGCCACTTGGGGGCAGCTGTAAAAACAACACTGATGTATTATCGCCTCATAAATATGTTAGCAAACATTTGCTTGGTTCCACATCCAGGGGATATGGAGAAGTATTAGCATTCATTTGGAGCTGTGTATCAGTCTACCTAATATTCAGTCTCCTTCAGGTCTCCACTAACTTCTTCAAGTATTTGCCCCTTTAGCAGCTAAATGCTCCACTATGTGCATCATCAATTAGCTAAATTTGTCTGTCTGTCATTTGATGCCAGGAAGGTACTGTAGTGTTCAGTGGGTTTGTCAGAGAAAACATCTGCCTGCTGCTGGAAATGGGTTGATGGAAGTGCAGAGGCAGAACCAAAACAGTAAATTTAGAGACATAAAATCAAAATAATGAGCTGAAAGACACTAAAAAGCCTCAAAGAGTTTACAGGGAACTGCAGTCAGGTGGAAATTCTCTGTGCACATGTCTGCATATAGATGGGAAATGTATCATGATAAATTGTTTCATTTCGGTATATCAATAATTATTGATCATTTTGAATGATCTATTTTTCATAAAGATTAATGAGAAAAAAGTTAAATTAAAGCACTTTACTTTTTTTATTTTATTTTATTTTACTTAGCTTTACATGATCAAGTTTACTCACTATTTGCACACTTTTCTCCATCTACACTCTTTCTGTTGCTGTGTCACATCTGTTAAATGATTGGTTGTTTGCATGTCACTTGTAGCACGCTCCATTATGAAGGGGATCTGATATGATATGAGCCAGGGAGGTTCGGTCATGCAACTGAACCTTACATATTCATTATGTGCTTTCATAGCGGTTTGCATTTAATGCATTAAAGTGCAATAACTTATTTCGATTGATGAAGTGTCTGTCGCAGATACATATTGCTATTGTTTTATCACCCAGGCTTAGGTGCACCACTACCAGTGACCCCTTTTACATTATACGTAGTTATTTTAATCCATTTATTATATAAAAACCGTATGAACGCAACTTTAATGGATTACTAAAATAGCTTGAAAAATGAAAGAAGCTCCTGCACACTGTCACTACTATATGTTTATTGAGTTTCAGGCATGCCTGATAGCACATAGCAAGACGAGCAAGACAGTGTGCGCGTGCTTTATTTCATTTTTCAATTTACGACTTCCTCCTACGCACCTGCCACTACTCAGGTGAGAGGAGATTTATTTCATAACTAAAATATCTTACACATGAATCAAAGATTAACATTTGAGTAGTTATATTTGGGGACTGTTAACAAAAAAAGGCTAAGGTGAAGTTGATTTTTAATTACATATAATAGACTGTGTGGCTAAACAAAACAATAAACAAAAGGAAACAAAGAGGTGCAAGACAACTTTGACATGCCTGAGTTCTTAATGACCATGAACACAGTAGTAATGACACAGTTACCTGACCATATATGTACAGTTGAAGTGTTGATCATCAGTAGCTCAAATGAGAGCTGATGTCATGTATTTAAGGAGCTCTGAGACTCCATATAGTCCCGCTAGCGTGCCTGAATGTTGCTAGGATGCCACATATTGCACATCCATTATGCAATTTTCTTGCCAACTGCCTGTCTGGTGATGAATAAGCTTTGGTTTTGTTTAAGTTAGAACTCAGACGCATGCATCCAGAAATAGCCACAGCAGCACTGGTGCAACTCTGTCATGTGGTGTTATTATGTAAATACATCTCCAATGCAGTGTCTCTGTTCTCGCAACAGAAACTTCTTCTCCTATCTCTCAAGACTGAATCCTCTTTCTTCTATGTTGTGATGCGAAGGAAGAGTCATTTCAGGAGAAGAGGATCAGTTAAATCTGTTTGTTGATCTGTGTGTGTGTGTGTGTGTGTGTGTGTGTGTGTGTGTGTGTGTGTGTGTGTGTGTGTGTGTGTGTGTGTGTGTGTGTGTGTGTGTGTGTGTGAGAATACAGGCGTTTCAACCACTGAAAGCGAGTTAGAAGTAAAGAAGTGGTATTTTTGATTCAGTAAAGCGCCAATACTGTCTGTGTGTTGTTAGGAACAAAGAAGACAGACAGATTACGTCATGTTTTTCCCAGTAGACCGGTGGCAGGTTGATTTAAGCCAGTCGTCTTAACGAACCTGCTGGCTCGATGGTCTGTGGAGTCAGCAGGACCGCACTGATCTCTCTGTTTGTGTTAATGGACACCTGACACAGCCTCCGTTACACAGCGAGAGCCAAACAATCCCTGCCAGATTCATTAAAATGTAATGCAAATTGGCTGTTATTAATTTCTCACAGGACAATGTAATTAATCATTCTCAGTCATTAGCTAATTAAGTCTGAGTGTATCCTCACTTGCCTAGAATAACAGGAGCTTCAGCTACAATAGTGGGCTTCACAATGATTTTTGTTCAGTATCTACCTGTGTTTGTTAAATGTTAATATGAGAAAGCAAGTTTTGTGTCCACATGTACGATAAACACTGGATCATTGTCTGATAATGATGATTAATGGTAATTCTCCTCTATTCACAGGCAAATCACAATTGAGGAAGGTGAACAGAGGGCTAAAGAGCTGAGTGTCATGTTCATTGAGACCAGTGCCAAGACAGGTTACAACGTCAAACAGGTAAGTAGTGCAAAGGAATTATGGGGATTAGATGTAATAGGTCCTTAATCAAGAATTACAGGCCATTCTTTTTATGATTCACTGATGCAATCACAGAAATGTACTCATAAATTATTATGTGTTCATTTGAATGTCCCATGGGACATGGTGGTCTGTCTGTGAAAAAAACATTGTTGTGAGCACAATAGCAGTAGGAGCTTCATATTCACACAACAGGTTCCTGTGAAAGATTAGATCATGTTATTGACATTTTGGTACTCTTTGTTTTGCGTATACCTCCATATTAATGAGGATAACTCTTTATTATATAATAATAGCATCTAACTGTTTTTACAGATGTCTGTACATTTAACCTGAAGTTAAATAGCCTTTTTTGTCTGAGTATACATATCTGCTCTGTAAATGAATTGTACTGTGTTCTACGAGAAAATGATGTGCGCCCTAGTTTTATATTATTTACATATTACTGTGATACTATAATACTGTGATCTCATCCATTTACGCAAAGCAGACAGTTACACTGAGCCTGATAGCATCCTGCTACACGACACAAGAGCCACAGACTCTGAACAACAACTTACATTAGCTTTCCTGCTTAAGTCACTTTCTAATCTCACTTAGTAACATGAATACATCTTCCTGAAACTTAGCTTGTTGAAGAAAGCACCAAACAAACATTCACTGGGGAAATACTGCTGCTGACATCAGTCAGGTCAGCATGGTGCAGCAGCACATTAAAACAGCATGTAAAAGTACCTGCCAGTGGTTAGTGCTAATTAGCAAATGTTGGCATGCTAACACAACAAACTAAGAACATAGTAAACATTATACCTTTTAAGCATCAGTATGTTAGCATTGTCAGTGAAGCTAGCATGCTGACATTTAGCAGAGAATAAAGGTGTTCATAATAGAGCTTAACCTAGTGGTGTTTGATAAAGACAAGTGTGCCAACAAATATGTGGAAATGAATATACAGATTAGCTTAATTCATTATGTACTTTTCCCACAGTGGTACCACACATGAATAAACAAAACAACCACTTTTTTTACCACAAGAACATTTGCAAAGTCATAGCATTACTGGTCATTTTCAGCAACTCCTTGTTATTAAAGCAGGATATTGAGACAGCTTAGCATCTCACCAACACTGATTTTCCCATTCATTAATTCCTTCAGTGTCATTTAATTAGTTACACTAATGTTTAAAAGATTTGGGATTTGCAGATCCAAAGTGAAGCATAGCCTGCTTCAACAAAGGTGATCTGTCTCTAAACAGATGTTTGTTGTTTAAAACAACAACTGTCTGTTAAGTTAATAAGTAGAGAGATGGAGGCAAGCTGTATTGTGTCTGTCAGTGAATGGTGTTGCTGGCAGGCGCTTCTCCTCTCACCCCATAGCAGCACAGACAGAGGCGCCTATTCTTTACCTTATTTCAGGGCTGTAGACACTAACAGCTAAATGCCAGGATGGAACATGGTGGTGTGAAACCTGCAGAACAGAACAAAGGTCAAAGGCCGCAGTGTTCCCACTGTTTGGCTGTGTCATCACGGAGATGTGTGTCAGCAAAATGAAGCCTTTAGCCATCAATTTCACCATCATCAAGAAAACTCACAAATAATACAAGAAGACTACCTATTATGACTACCTGCTACCTATCATAGTTTTTTATCAACACAACTGAAAGATTTTCAGATAATAATATATACATGACTATTTTGTTATTTGTTCAGCCAAATTTCTGCTACATTTACTCATGTTTATTCACTATAGTGTTATCACATTTTATTCTTTATACAAATACTGAATATTAAAATTCTTCCCAGCAGGGCAGGTACTTAAAGGGGAACTCCACTCAATTTACACATCAAAGTCTGTTTACAGGGGTCTTTCGGGGTACTGCTGCCTACAGTATATGAAAAGCATTGTATAAAGCCACAAAGAGGGCTCATAAAAAGGTTAATACCTTATAAAAACTGAGATATGCCATTCCTAAAAATATCCTGTAGTTACAGATGATAGATGTGGTAATGTAGGATAAACCAAAGACATAATCAGAACGTTTTATTTGAATGGTATGTAGTATAGATGTCTGACTGGATGGGGATATCCTTTTTGTTTCTTTGTAAAGCTACAATTATTTCTCTACAGTACAGTTAATAAGTCAACTAAAAGCATGTTGGAGCGTGACCCTTTTACATTATAGAAGATTAGACCAATGTTATATGCACTAGGTATCATATGTTCATTTCAATATAGCTTGTAACATCACCCCTTCCTTCTATTTGTCAGTTACATTTTTGTTTTGTGGTAATGCAGCACAGACCTTTGAAATAAGTGTGGAATAATGTAACTTTCACAACTATATGCACATGCTTGATTAGAATGATTAGTATTCATCATTGGTGGAGCTTTTGATGATTAGTATTCAAGGATTTAACTAATCGAAAGCAAGCTTTTAGTCTCTACAAGTTTATTCCCTGATAAGAAAGAGTAATAATCTATGATGGTAATGACTGGATGGAACACTATTTTGCGACAGCATGTGAAACCTGTTACCACCTTTAAAGACATGGATGCCCAGTGAAAAGCCAGTAATCAACAAAAAATAAGATATAGTCAGTGTTGGTATTGTGTATCATGTATTTCAGTCCTCTTTCTCTTTCTTTCCTTACAGCTGTTTCGACGTGTGGCAGCTGCTCTTCCAGGGATGGAAAGTATGCAAGAAACAAGCAAAGAAGGGAGTATCCTTTAACCGACAGATACATGATCATATTATTAAAGTCCTCTTTTCATGGTATGAAAAGCTATTTAAAATAATCATGTGCAAGCAGGCTGAGCTCAGACCAAAACTTTTTTTTCCTCTTTTTAATCCTGATGTGATAGCATCATTCACTGCTCACTTCTAAATTAAAACAGTTCCAGGAATGAGCTCTGTATACTGGCACCTATTTAAATAGGTGTCAGCTACCTGTCCAATTAAATGTGTTTTCAGGGTGACAGTCCTGCTAAATGTTTTTCTGCACTGATGCCTGACAACTGCGGGAGGAGTGGATCAGTGAGGGAATAGGTGCCTGCAGGTTTGTCTATGGTGGGTGGGCAGGTTTGGGCTCATTTAAACCAGTGACAGGACCCTCGGCTTTAAGCCATCAGTCAGGCTGTGCTGCTGCTGCTGCTGCTGCTGCTGCTACTGCTACTGCTGCTGCATATAAGTCTCCTTACTAGCACCTCATATCTGTTGCTGTCAACTGAGCATGTCACTGCTCCACCTGTGGAAGCTTTGTGAGGGGTTGCAGCCATTAACTCCTCACTCTCATAAAATTTTAACAGCATCTTCCTTTTACTTGGAAAGTAGCAGTTATTACTTCAAAACAATTGAAATATCAGAGTTGTGGAGCGCATTTTTTCAGTGTCATGAATTATAAACACACCCACGGAATAGATATTATGAGTTTTGATTCCATTTAAGGAGTGAATCTGCTCAATATGCTCTCTGTGGAAATCTCCGCAGCATAGAAACGCACAAGTTAATATCTGATGTCAGAGGAGATAATTGCAGCGGCTGAGATGTGTGCACAGACATTAGCTGTAATTTTCATCAGTAACTAAAGAGAGAGCCCTCAGGCTGTCTGGGCTCCTCTCACACTCCTGCATTGATTTTCATCTCTGTAAATGTATCCAACAATAAGGCAGCTTTCACTTCACACATAGACACACTCATTTTTCTATTCAAAAACTAAAGAACCTTTTTTCACAGAGCACCAATTAGAGTCTTCTTTGATTTTATTTGAACCCCCTACAGTTCTATATTTACAGTAGTCTAAGCATTTAAAATAATATAGCTAATTTAATATACAATATCCCACTGTGAAGCTTTACAATATCCTCTTTTTTATTAGTTTTTTTCTCTTGAAGAGAGTTTTTGTTGATAAATAATAAACATAGTCATAAAATAAGTGATAAACCTTTCAAATTTAATTCAGTGACTTTATACCAAGTTTGCCCACTAACACAGGTTGCAACACTTTCTAAGCTCTTCAGTTGGTGTTAAATCAAGTTAGTCTAGACCACCCCACAACACACAGGTCACTAGATATACATATACATCTCCCACAGGCCAGGTTTACAAGTTATTTAGTTTTTATCCTTCAACAAAAGTGATGAAATTGCTCTCGACAAGCAGATGTGTCAATACTTCAGATTTGGCAAACTCAGTCATTAAAGAACACATTGTCGTTAAATAATGCTCACATGACAACATGTAAATTTAAAGTTTTAGATGTTGCAAACATTCCTTCTTTTCATATTGGTCTTCCAGAGACCTTAACGTGCCTCCAGTCCACGTTCTATGCAAAAATGTATTCCAAACGTTTATAAGTGTAAGTGTATATATGAGGCTTCAATCAAGTACTGAAACTATATTATAAATTCACAGTTTTTTAAGGAGTATATTCCATAACTAGGTATGCCCAGCCACCCTTGTATTCTTTTAATTAGCTCTCACATTTTCATTAGTTTTTAACATTACATTAAATCACTAATTCTGTTGTCAGTTGCAACTAAACTCTGTGGGCATTTTTTCTCATGTATATAAACCAGCCGCATTTAATTTTGTCACCGGTTCTCTTCTGACAGCACCAGTCCTTCATATCCTCCTCGACAAACAAAGTAGGGTGCCATCTCTATGGTAACTGTGGGGAAATTATGAAATTGCCTTTGATTTTACCATGTGCATATAATTCTGTCATTACTCTTTCGGCGTGAAGCCGTCTCACAGGGCGTCCTGATGAACACTGCAGCATTTATGTGCTGTAACTTCAACATAAATCAAGACGCTGACCTCGGCGTACTGAAGCAATGCCTACATTTGGTCTCCCTGTGCATTACTGATTATAGCCCACTCATCATTTACCGGGAGTGGGAACAGCCTTTACAAACTGCATGACCTCAGTAATAAACTCAGTAACCTAACAGACCTCTGAGCTGTTGCGATCACCCTTTTTGCGCTTTATATTGCAGCCAGCCATATTTCCTGCTTATAATGCATCACTCACATCCAGCCAATTACGTTTATCTCTCTTCCTGGTTTTTATCTTGATTTTAATGAGCTGTAATGGAGGTGGGAGTGAGCGGTGTGAGGTGGAGGTGTAGTGATGGATGGGTGGTGATGACAGTTCCGCAGCATCTCTTCGCCTCTGCTGACATTGTCGCTTAATGGAGCAGCTCCTCTGTTGTTATTGCATTGTGAACAGTATTGATCTCACTGATGGAAGGGAAGAAATAGGCTCTGTCTAGGATACATACCTTCCTCATATATGTAAGTGTCTGTTGTTTATTTAAACACTAAATATTTACATTGCGTTAAGTTACGATTTTGTGGACCATAATAGGGGAAAAAAAAGAAAGCCAAAGTAGATGAAATAAATCATAAGCTACAAAAATATGAGAGGGGTACGTTTCATTCACTGTGGTTCAACTTGTGTTTCTAGAAAATGAGTCTTAGGTTTATGAATTTCATTATCCACAGTATGCTCTCTTTTCCCTTTAATTGCCTCTTTTAAATTGGGTCACTCTGATTTATGGTCGCGTGTCACGGCCTGTGGGTCAGTCTTCTGCTCTCTCTCGCTCTCTCTCTCACTCTCTCTTTCGGAGAATAATTTCCTTCCTAGTTAATGTGTATTACCACCTCTGCAGGTCTGCAGACAGAGAGTGTGAAGTGGATGCTTGACCCAGATCAAGTGCTGGGGTCATTTGATGTTAATGAGAGTCCAGAAAAAATCCCACCTGACTCATGTTTAACCCTGATATAAAAAAAAGACAGTCAAGGAAAGGTGTTTTTTTTTTTTTATTATTATTATTATTGAGCGTGTCTTTGTAAAGGCAAAGCAATGTGAAGTGGTTACTGTACAGCTAAACTCACCAAGCCAACCTTTGTGCTTTTAGTATAAATCACAAAATATGGCTGCGACGGAGGATAGCGTTGTTTTCCACCTAATTGAGACCCCAAAGAATCATTCAGATACTCCTAGTAGAATTAATTGTGTTGTCAGCTTCATGCACGTTCCTGTGCTGCCTCTTTAACATGATCAGGCATAGGCCCCAGAGCAAGTATCTAACCGATGTCTCACATTTAGCTTTTTCCACCATTTGATTAGATATAATTTGTTAAGCTGCTCTGATCAGTTATATTCATATTAACAATGGATCAAATAACTATCTGTACTCAGCTCATTGTTTTAGTTGTTGCCCACATCTTAACTGTTTTGGTTCAATCTTACTGCTCTTAGCAAGTGATGTTTCCAGCAGCAGCAGCAGCAAGTTAAGAAACTCCAATAAACCCAATGTATACTACCTGCCCAGCACAAAACAGTTAGCAACTAGCTGCTGAACATAGTGGAGCATTTAGCTGCTTAAGAGATGTGATATTGATTTTGGATTATATTCACTTGGATGGCCAAAGACATGACTAAAAATGGATGCTAATGTTGCTCCATGTCTACTACACGTATAATAAATAGGAAAATGTTTGCTAACACATCCGTCATATTACCTTAAAAAGGCAATAATATGTCAAAGTTGTGTTTATAGGTTTAACATATCATTTCAAATCAAAACATTTCAGTCTCCTCTAGTTGCCATGTTAAATCAATACTAAGCTCTCCATCTATTGTTTCACAGCTATTACAAGCTTGTAACTTCCTGAACTACTTTGGCACACCCATGCAACATGAAAGAATTATTACTTTTTTTCATGTACTATTGGCACAAGAATGGGACTCGTTGCTCACTGGTAAAGAGATACTGTGTAGGCTATACCTACAAACACACACACACAAACTCTTACGTATCAGAGGAGTAAAATATTCAGGTCTGAAGCTGCTCATTTGGTTTGGTAATGTCGGCTGCTGAGATAAAGTCTCCAGTTTCCAGATGGGAGCGCTCAGGTATATGTTGATCTTTTAAGACTGTTCTTCAATTGAAAAAATGTAACGATGACGTGCTCTCATAAAATATGAAAACCTATACTCCAACTGCTATATTTTACAGCTTTCACCAGCTTCAGTGCAGAGCCCCACTGTGGGATGGGCATTTGAAATCCACAGTGGGACCATTTTTTTCCACTCTCCCTTGCATACAATATGTAGGCCACAGTTTTTTGTAGGCCCCATCTTTATACATGCATAATGCTCACCAGAGAATGAATAATAAGTTAGAGTCTGCTGTTGCCACGTTCACCAGCAGCATTTGCAGTCATGACTTCTTGTCTCTTTAAGACAGAGGAGGTGTGCAGCTCAGTCTTACAGTGAAGGATAGCGGATTCAGTGGGAATGACATTCTGCACATTGTGAGGGAAAAAATGCAAAATCATTCTGACTCACAGCAACAACTCATTAACACTCCATTGTGAATCAGCTTTAATTGTAGCACAGTGGTGCCAACGATTTTAGCCAACATCCATACTCAGTTTATTACCCCACTAACAATAGAGGAGATTTCCTATTGAGCTGAATATGTTGACAGAGAGGGGTTTTTTTAGGAAACAAATCTCCTACCATGTCTGAAAACTTAATTAGTAAATTGTATTGGAATAATGTTTTAAAACTGGATTTAATTGGTATTTTAGAATTGCTGATGGCCTTAACTGGAAATGAAATAGAGTCAAAGGAAATAGCACCATCTAGTGGTAGTAAAGTGGTATTACAGTCCTCCATTAAAAATGCAACCAAATGTTTTGGGTTTTTTTTTAACACAACATGGTGTAAAATTATAAGAGAACTCATCACTTTCTCTCACATTTCCACTGTTTACATAAGCTAATTGAATCATTCTGGTGCATGTTACTGAATACAGTCTGTATTTTGCTTGGTTATCCTGTCAGATCCAATGTTTCCTTAACGTTCTCTTCCAGTGATTGACATCAAGTTGGACAAACCGCAGGAGCCGCAGACCACTGAAGGCGGCTGCTCTTGTTAATACTTAGTACTACCCTGGAAAACATCATTTACACCACATGCTTGTTATGTTGCTTCCTATTGGTTAACCTGCAGTTGACTTTGCACGTTGAGAATCTGGCCTCCCCACCTGACTATTGGTCATTGGTTGGAACTAGCAATATGTGAATTTGGTTATAAAGTAGTGTAGCCTACTTTGTTAATGAAACTGCCAAAAAGTCTTAGAACTTGCAAAAAAATGGAAAAGAATCAAAAAAAGACAAAGATGTGAAAAAAGATCCCCAAGTTGCAGATTATGTGTATACCTTTTTTTTTTTAGTAGAAAAGGAAGTTTCCCCAGTTTCTTTTTGTATTTTTGTATATTCAGGGAAATCTCTCTGGAACGGTTGTCTTTTTAAAAGATGCAAACAACCAAGCTCTGTATTTGAGCGCTTGACAAGAGCAGATGGATTTAGACGTACACTTATGGATCCCACTGTTGTTATGGGTGTAGATTCAAAATCCAGCCCATACTACCCCAACCTTGACCACTCTTACCTAACCCTACATAGCCATTTTCAACTTTACACCTACACTTACGCATCTCGTGGCGTATAACCGAAACATGACAACACTTACGCCTAAAGCCTTCCGGTTTGGCGGACCAATCACAGCACTCCTGCCCGTAACCCCGGTGGGATCCACAATTTTGCGTTTATAGACGTTACAGGTCGAACTGAACAGTAACATCTTGAGTATCTAATGCATGCCTAGTTTTTGAGCATAGGTACTGTCTACCAGTGTACACGAGTTTGAATATGTAAATGGTAACATTACACCAGTGACTTAATGCACTCTGATAACGACTAGTCAAAGTCTCTTGTTTATTAACTGGATTTGTATACTTGACTTCGGATTATCTTTTTGTCGTGTGTGTGTAAATGTGTGCTTTCTGTATAGGCAACGTTAGAATGCATTTATAGAGGGCCACTGCCAAGTCATTCTTGCCACATTACTGACGGACTCTTGTTACCGTTTAGGTCACCGTTTGTTTGCAGTATGTCGTAGACCTCCCCCCACTCACGACAATATGACATCTGCTAGTGCATTGTGTGACATCTTGGTAGTTGTGATTATGATAGTCTGCACATGTAATGGAGCAGGTGGAGAGAATCAAAGCCCCTTGCCTTGTTTCACAGACGAACATAAACACAAAGTTCCCCCATGTGGTGATCTTTAATTGTGTAGACTTGAATTCAGGTTCTGTGAACAGACCAGACCTTTGACATTGTAAATCAGTGCACCATTTAACTTGGTGACGCTCATAACTGTTCATCGCAGGAGCAGTTTCATTCCTGACAAAAGACCAATTTGCACATGTAGACCTTTCAGGTTAATATGAAGTTTATGTAAAGCTTCATTGTAAATGTACAGTCACATAATTCAAGACTTGTCCGATTGTTGTAGAAACTGTCACGTAACGCGTCCCCACTGAGATGAGGTTTTCTTTGCTGCTTGTGTTTTAACTGACTACTGATGTTGGCGTTATGCAATGTTGCAACGTTGTTTCAATTTGGTCTTCTTTTGTTTTGTTTTTTGTTGTTGTTTTTTTTTAGAGCCAAGTATCATAATGTACTGGTGGGTGAAGTCAGCCAGTGATGAGAACACTACTTTGATTTGACTTGTCTTAGAAGTGAAATCTTACTGCACTTTTTAAGAACATGTTTTAGAATTAGCGTGACAGTGTAAGTCTTAGAAACATGGTAATGTAATCTCCATAACATTTGGAGTAATGTGTCTGTAGAGTAGAGTAAAACGTTTATCAATTGTTCACTTGTGTCCAAAAAGGGGAGCACTCTTGTGAAAACTAGTGAGTCTTTTAACCCACATAATGAGCCAAATGATAATAATGATGATGATGATAACAATAATAATAATTATAATAATAATAATAATGACAATAATAATAATAATAATGGGAGACAGAGTTGGATCCAGTATCACAAGAGATCTGGACTGGAACGCACTCTTTTGTGGGTTTGGGAGTGACAAGGACAGGTTGCATTTCAAGTTATATCCCCTCAAAATGACAAAAAAAACTTTTACTCATCTTTTTTTCTTTTTTGTTTCTGTGCAGAATATTTATTATGTTGAAACAGGAATGTACAACTCTCATTACAGATCACACAGCCTTGTAAGGAGAGCATGTTCTCAGAAATGAGCTGGGTATTTATTTTTTAAATGAGGACAAAATTATTGATCAGTTGCTCCTTTGTATTTATTCCCCTTAAATTTGAAAGTCGAGCCCATCTTTCCTTTCCTAAAGGCCCGTATTAACATTCCCTGAAATGGACCAAGTGATGCGACAAATGTCTTTGGGTGTAAGGGAGGGGGGGGTCTGTCATTTAAGGATGGGGAATGGCCATGGCCATTCCCTGAGGGTGTGTATGTTCTGTCACGGCTCTGTGCAGCAGACCTGATGAGACCTATCAGAGCTGGCTCTCCATTCACACTGTACAGAGATCTAGCATGTCTCTCCAAATGATTAATAAAGATGTCTTATTACCAAAGTCATGCTGAGTCCTTTTCTTTCTTGAGCTTTTCTTTAATCATATACTCATCTGAGGTATCAACCATTCATCCTCCTCTCACTGTGTTGTGGCTTCTTTCATAAGTCTCTTTTCCGTAACTGTTTTGATCGATTATCATCATAGAGGTCATCAGTAATGAAGCAACAGTTGTGCCAAACAAGTGTTTTAAACATGTTGTGGCCTGTGTGGTTTCAAGTCAGACACAACAACAAGTATCTGTGGTTTCCACTGATGACTCGATCATGTCATCAGTATCACCTACTGTACTGATCAGGGCTGAATGAATGGGGCAATACAGCAAAAATGTGCCATTAAATTAGTTTATTTACTATTTGTTTAAATATTAATTTATTGAATTAATTGAATAATAAAATAGTGGTGTTTTCAGATTATTTTCTCGAATAATTAACTAATTGATAAAGTCTATGAAACATCAGAAAACAGTAAAAAAATATATATCATTTGATTACTACAATGTTGAAATTATTATTATTATACACTATATTGAAAAACATTCAGATTACTTTCACATATGATCAAGAAAAGAAGCAAAAACAGCAGCAGTAAATTTGGACTATGGGCCTCTTTATAAGAAGCCACCCTTACAATGTCACTTATATCCTGCTTTAGTAGTGCAAACTGTTGTACAAAACTGATTTGCAACTACTACCCCCCCCCCCCCCCCCCCCCCCCCCCCCCACCCCAGCAGCTGTTCCCTGTACCCAGTGCATAAACAAGTTTTGGTATTATCACAATTATCACATACTACCAGGACTATCTGTGTTTGTTTAGTTCCTGTTTTATTTTTGAAATATTTACTGCTTGTGTTTTTGTTATGTTCTTACTTGTGATTAACCTGTGATTTTCTCATGCATTTCACCTGTGTTCTGTTTTACTTACCTGTGTTCAGTTGGTTATCATCCCTTGTGTACTTAAGTCAAGCTTTCAACTCAGTCCTTGTTGAGCCATCTTGTCTGTTACGTCCTGTTCTGCAGCTTTTGGAATGTTTTCTTTTAGCATGCACATCCTGAATAAAGACCTTTGTTTCTCGTCAGTCCTGCTTTTGCTCTTTACATTTGAGTCCACCTGCACTTGGCACTTTGTTCAAGTTCTAGACCAGTTTGTTGCACTTTTAGTCTCAAACTTCCAGTATTGCACAAACACATCACTCCTGGAGGTGTGTGTGTTTTATTCCAAGCACTCTAAGCACTTCCTGACTGTACACATAATCAAACAGGAATGTACTATTACTGGTTGTAATGGGCACTTCTGTGGATACTGTCTTGCACCATGTGTTTTTCCTCACACTAGATATATTTGTGGCACCTGATGTGATAAGTGCCTCATTACTCAGTGTGAACAAACCACACTGCAGTGGTCGAATATAACTAAGTACATTTACTCAAGTACTATACTTCAGTACAATGGGTTCTTGTTTTTTCCATGTTATGCTATTTCATACTTCATTACATTTAATAGGGAAACACTACTCTTCACACAACTACTGTACATTTAACTCACAGTTACAGTTTGTAGTCCTGTTTGTAGTTGACATATAGAAAACGTATGGTCAATTCATAAAACGTGATGCATTGATTTTGATCATAGATATAATCAACAGTATATCAAACTAGCTCCACCTTAATCAGCTACAACACTAATTATTTTGTTACCGCATCAGTAATTACTATTGTTGATGATACTTTAGTGAGCTTTTTAGTGCAAGACTTTTACTTAATAGAGAAGCTTATTGTATTAATGCTACAATGCAAGTAAAGGATCTGAGCTGTTCTTGCACTAACACTGCCAGCCTACACCGGGTGTTGTTTCCCGCTCTGCTCCACCCTGGTCCCAGTACTACCAGCACTGCATTGGGAGCCCGTAAATAGATTGCGAAACTGAAACTGGTGGTGTGCCATTTTCACAACCCTGTTTGTTTGTTGATTCATTGTGGTGCTGCTGCTTCCCCGCTGTGGTCCAGACTGCAGCTGTGGCAGCCAACACTGTGCTGATGCCAGTTCATTTAAGACTTGGATGCAGCTTCCGAGGGAGGGGGGTGGGGGGCTGGCATTATGGAGGAGATGATGTCAGTCGCTGTGATGATACTTCACCGTGAGAATCCATAAATGGCAAAATGACTCATCTATCTATCAAAATATGACTGAGTGTAATTCACAGGCTTACAGTTGAAACAGCCTGTTATGACTTGTAGGCTACCAAACCAGCATGACAACCAACAGATTTTTCTTGCTCCATCCAGGAAAATAACAATGACCTTAATATGAATGGGATGGAAAAAGCAGTAATGTCTCAACTGTAACCCTGAACTTTAATTTTACTCTGCACTGTCAAGGCAAACCCTCTTTTTTTTCAAAATCTCAGAATGGTACGTTCTCCATGTTTTTGTGACCATATGGTAACACAAAAGAATAAAGGTCATTTTCATGAAAGTGATGATCCGCTATTCTAATATCATCCAACGTGGAAAACTTGCCAGATGCTCGATGAATGCGGTTTATAATCTGCTTTCATGGTTCAATGAGTCTTTTGTGAAATGCCTTTGTTGTATATCGAACCCACAGAAGAAATTTTCACATTATGCTGTTTAGAAAAATTTCTTCTGGCTTCACTTGCTTTCAGTCAAGTAAATACTTGATGCGTCATAAATGATGTACAGAGATAAGAAGACATTTGTCATTTGTTCTCTAGAAGCTATGAGCCTGTAGAGAATGATTCTCTCAGGTAACAGTCGCTTCACAGTAACAGTGTTTGATGGCCAGTAAATAAAAACACATACAAAATACTTTAAAAAATATTTTTTATTAAATACTCTGACAGCTAGAAACAGTAATAAATTATATTCAGTGTTCAGCAGTGGGCACGGAAAAGGGAACGTCCTCAGGAGACCATCTGTTATGAGGGGGTCTCAGGGTGTTAGTCCCACTGGGACAGCTGAACCAAATCCCACAGCACCAGCTGGGAGAATTAAGCCTAGAATAAATAATGGGGGGGGACAGGGAACCTTTGGCTGAGGACTAAACAATGTCCTGACTGGTACACAATTGGATTCTCGGTCCTAACGGCTTCAACTTTCCTTCCACTGACAAAGGGTTGGTCTTCTTGTGACATCTACCCTCCGTTAACAGTATCCTGAGAAGCGTGGCAGTTCTTGGTCCAGCCTTTGTCTTTTTTTAAACTGTCTCTTCAGTTGAAAGCCTGCGCCAGGATTTCATCTCCCTTAAAATGACAACAACAAAAATGAACATTAATACCCACATTTTCTACAAAATTCTTCCTTGTTGTCACAGCCGTTTATCATTAAGTCAGAACTTACACATTGGTGCCAGGAACGATCCTTTCTTGCGGTTGCTTTGTCAAACTGAACTTTTTGAAGAATGTGCGGAATCTGAGCTTTGTTCTGGAGGACCCTGAAGAAACGCTGAAAAGCAAAAGTTCACATGTTAGATGGTATCTTCCTCCGGGAGGACGTACAGTAGCTCTGCAGAGCACAGGTGCTAATGAGGCTGCTTTGTGGACAAATGCACTGATTAACACAGACCTGTGAGAGGCTTGGTATGGCTGGAATTTTTGGGATTTAGGTTACAATTCTTTAAATTCATCACCAGTTCATGAGTAATGCTGCTCTTAAATTCTTTTTTTTTTTAAAAACATGTTTTAGCTTTAGGAGAAAACCCCCCACATCTTAAAGCTTTCTGTTGTTAATTTTCTGAAAATACCCCAAAACAAGAGGAAAACTGAACCTATGTTTACTTGTGTTCATGTCCACATATGTCTGTTTACGCTGCTGTACCTACCATTCTGCTTGTAAAGCAGGCTGTTGTTTAGCCTCCATCCTCTCCTCCTCAGCTTCTTGTTTCAGCCCATCCTCCTCCTCCTCCTCAGCTTCTGCTTCCTCAGGTATCTGCTCCCACAGCTTGCTGTCAACCCACAGGGCTTCCTGCAGGCTGAGGCCGCGACCTATGCAGGTCACCCGACGACACAGAGGGCAGCCCACTGTGAGCAGCCCGCTCCTGGTCTGCGATATGGTCTCCAGGCACTGGTCGCAGAAGGTGTGTCTGCAGTGGAGCACCCGGGGGATCCTGTCCATCCGAGAGTAAGGCAAGAGGCAAACGCTGCACTCGCTGTCCTCACACAGAACCATTGTCAAGTCGAACTGAGGGTGACAGACTGTGATGAAAAGGATGAAAATGACTCTCTGGATTATCAGGAACCTGAATGTCCACTTTCCAGTAATTGTCTATGGTTAAAGTCTTGTTGAAATAGGTGGTTGCTGCACTTTGCTTCTCCCTGTTAAATGAAAGTGTGTTTGTAAAAGTGCTTTTTCACAGTGGAAATAATTGTAGGGCAAGAGATTTTTAGCCATATTGAACTGTAAATATATGCATTATTTCCTAATGTCTAATGTCCACTGATAACTCTCAGATAAGACTTCCATTATTCTGTTATTGGTGACACCATATTAATAACTAACAATGAGAATGAGATGCAGATTGAGTGTAGTCTTCACTGTGCACTGACAAGACAGAAATCTTAAAAATTGAGAAAATTAAAGCTGAACAATGAAACAAATGACTAATATGTGTCCCATAAATATTGCCCCTATCTTACATTGTTGTATTATTCCAGATATTCATTATAAATACAGGAAAATCTAATAGAAAACAAAACAGTATCCACCTTTAAACATGAAATATGTTGAAAAACACAGAAAATGTATCAATGTATTAAGTACTTACAGGTAGCTTGTTGATAATAAAATATTCCCAGAAGAGACTCGATGCTCCTTCAGACCTCTATCTGAGTATTGTCCCTTTGGACTGTACAGCACAGCCACACAGCAGTGAATGGAGGACAGAGCAGCCTCGTCTGCCGCCTGTTAGAAGTGTCTGGTGTGTTTGAGGGGGCGGGACAAAAACGGGGAAAACCTTCACAGCATAACAGCTGGGGAAGCAGAGTGGTGGAGACGCTCTTTGTTTAGTGTTTGACGGAGGGCAGCTGGAGAAACGGGTGTGGAGACAAGTGTTGAGAGTGAATAGGAAAACAGTGTTAACGGACGTAGCGAGCTGCTCCCCTATTCAAAGCATGAAGCACATGATGATAAGCGTGGGTTTATTAAAATATAAATAAATGGATGAATGCATTGTCCTAGACAAAAAGGTGGGCTCGTCCGGGATTTGAACCCGGGACCTCTCGCACCCAAAGCGAGAATCATACCCCTAGACCAACGAGCCACGCATGACATTTTGAAGAGTTACGTTTATATGTCTGATCAGTAGTCAGTTTCTTATGGCTGATGTTTATTAGTTTTATGCATATGTATTTATGCTGGTTACACTATTAAGCTCTGCACCGTTCAAAAGCCATTTACATCCAGTATATCTGCGGATAGCATATCAGTTCAAAGCCCGTAGCTCACTGGTAGCTCATGTTAAGGATAACGTTACTTCCCGGTGGAGAACAACGCATTCAATTAACGACATGACACCACAGTGTAATTTTAAAAAGTAGTTTGAAACGGAAGCTTTGCAATAGCATATTGTTAGCTGTGCGTCCAAAATAATGGGCTCGTCCGGGATTTGAACCCGGGACCTCTCGCACCCGAAGCGAGAATCATACCCCTAGACCAACGAGCCACGTGTTCATGTGGGGCGGTGTACGCAATATAAAGATCTGATCAACAGACGGTTTCCCTTAGTTATTGTTACGCCAATAATTGCAATCCCTGTTGCCATTTAGCCCCAAACTAACACAAGCATATGGAAAGAAACTTCACTAGTACGCCATGTATTAAAAGCTGTATTTTACTAATGCAGCACCTTGTGAAGCAGCTGTATAAATTGTACTTGAACATGCGAACGGATACTGAAAGCCACCTGTGACACCCCAGCACTGAGTTATTCAATTGAGAACGGTGTTACCTACGCCATTCTGGGGACAGGGGGTGAAATTAAGTTGTATATAAAGCTATCTGTTAAAAAACGCGATGTTGCCGCCTTAACAACAGGAAATGCGTTGTACCCAATCCCACAACGCGCTTTATTTTCCCACCCGCATTCTGAGAAGACCCGCCTTACTCTGCTTATGATTGGCTCTGATTCTTATATGCTTATCCTACTGCTTAAACTCAACCAACGAAGGCAACTGAGGCAACGAATACCAACCAATACCAACCAATCAGAGGCAGAGTAGGGCGGGTCTTCGCGGATTACTGGTGGGAAAACAGTGTGTTGTACGGGGAAGTTCAGTTAAGGATGTAAACTGAAGAAGTTAGGCACCAAAAATACTTAAATTTGGTAGTTATCATCTGCAGATCAAATAAGCCTTGTTATAATTTAAATTGGGATTATTACTGACAATGAATTTCACCACGCAACGTCAGCCCTGCTTGTTTAGCAGGTAATGCGTAATGCTGTCACTGAGGTTGCTAGGCAGGTCAGGTTAAACTAGCTGGTAGCTAACTTGAGTTAGCTGAAGTTAAAGCGTTGTCTCTAGAACCAGTCTGCTGTAAATTATTCACAACACTTGAATACAGTGACCATCACTTCCAACTAGATGGAGGCGTTTCTAGGAGCTCTGCAAAATCCTGACCTAAGGTAACGTAAAGTGATGAGGAGCTAACTAACTTCAACTCATTTCTTTGCATCACATAACTTCAGACTTTGTGATGTTGAGTTCTTTGAGTGAAAACAACTTCGATATGTAAACGACGCTGTTGTTAGCTTTAGTGGTTCAGGGGAAAGGTCAGGGAAAAATAAATAATAATATTTAGCGGCTGATTCACCACCCATACTTACGAAAACGTGTGAGACATCAACTCAAAAACTAGATTATTATCATCATTATTAAGATTTGACAAGTCTACGTATAGTAGTTAAAGTGGGTAAATCTGAAAGTGGGAGGTATGATGTCTAGCACTTTGTTTATATAAGTGCAAATAGTGAAAAATGGACAAACAGCTGCTAAATATAATTATTGTATGTTTACCCTAACTTTCACCTTAGCCCTGAAACTGGAGCTGACTTCAGCACTGTGATATACAAGAGATCCTTCTAACATCACCTTGTTTTTTGATCCTACATCAGCTCAGTGCTGTCATCCTGTGAGCCAGAGCTGCAGGAGCTGATGCGACAGATTGACATCATGATCAACCATCAGAAGAGAGAGTGGGAGGTTGAGATGAAGGCCATGGGGCTCCGTCTGAAAAGTGGGGAAGAGGAGCTGTCGACTTCCAGGGATCTGGTTGATCGGAGGGATTTGGAGGTCAAGTAGAAAACACTTCTTCAACTTAGATTGTAGAGTTATATCACTGAAGTGGGGTTTTTATGATTCAGTTAAAAGTTTCACCTCTACACTGATGTCTTACTTTTAGTTGATAAGAACTGGAAGGCAAAGCATATTCTGTTAGAAATATTTACCAGAGCATTTTGAATTAAAGCCATGTGTTGGTAACAGGGAGAGATGGCATATGGTAGCAGCCATTCTCCATTTATCTTAACTTACATGAACTCACCATCATGATTATAGATTGGAGTGCTCCGCAGGCAGCTAGAAGATATCCAGACTGGACGACAAGAGTCAGTCACCAAGTATGAGCAAAAGCTGCAGATAGTCCGTGAAGAGGTGAGATACAATTACATAACTGATCAAGCATGTGTCAGTTAACTGATCAGCACATTGAAGTATACATCTTGTACTTTTACTTTTACCTTTTCCACATATTAAACATGGTAGTAGTCAACCATAAATTTGCAAATCAAAGAAAGGCTACAAAAAGAAAACAGTCATTTTTATCCTTGCAGACTACTTAGATCTTCTGACCCTATCCTTAACCCTGACAACATAATGCACAGCTTAGTCAACTTAAGACAACATCTGATATTGATCAATGTGAAGACTAAGGGCAAAGCATTCAGTTTTCAAGGTGTCTGAAAAATATTTGAATTTAAAAATGCTTTCTCACACATTTGTTGGTGAATGGATTTATATAGTAAATGAAACAAAGCTTTACGAGATGTCTCCTGCAGCTAGATAAATTGAAGAGAAGTTATCACAAGCTTCAGCGCAAACAGCTCAAGGACACCAGCAGAGGAGCAAATACTAAAGAGACAGATCTCTCAGAGGTGACCCGGCTTAGTGAAAAGATTGAGGTACAATACAACGCTCCTTTTTTCACCTACACATTGTCCTTTACTGCTATCTACTGGTAAATTGGAACATAACCATCCTTGCCTCTCCTTGCAGGAGTATCAGCAGTGCTCTGTAGAGTGGGAGCAGCAACGCCACCAGTACCAAACCCAGCTGACAGCACTGGAGGTCCAGAATAAGAGCCTGACTGATGAACTCATGCACATAACAGTACAAGCAAATTAATAGCTTAAACATGTAACTTAAACAGACAGAGTTTACTGCTGAAACAACATTTTCCTGCTTTGACAAAAGAGATTTCACATTGTTTGTCCGTCATTTGATTTCCAGTCTCAGTGGGCATCCTGGCAGCAGGAGAGGGAGCACAGGGAATGCTGCTTAGATGTGCAACGTCTGCGTACTCAGCTGGAGAAGGCTCAGAGCAGCCTGCACTCACAGGAGCTGGAACTGCTGCGCCTCCGACCCCTTGAGACGTGGCTGGGACAGTACCAGAGAGAGCAGCAGGTTAGCAGAATGGCAGCGTCAGATTATGATGATAATGATGGGCCTGAAGGCAACACTTTTTGCAAGACCCACTACAATCCCATAAGAGTGGTAACCATGTGATTTGGGGACACGTTTTGAGCCGTAGCTGCTAAATATAAGACATAACACACACATTCATGGAATACAGACACATTAGCACACACAACTGTATCCTGTAACACCGTATAAACACAGTATTGGCTTATTTGATATAGACACAGGCTTATAATTCATATTAGAATTAGAATTAGAATTAGAGAGACACAGTTACCAAGTGTTACAATACAGTTTAAATCTTTTCTGAGACATTTATTCCCTTTTGTAGCACATTCATCAGTCTCACCTAGTCCAGTTTACAGTCAAACTCACATTTAAAAATGAACAGATGTTTCAAATTTGCAGTTTTTCTGGGAGGTTTCACAAGTCTGTTTAACACATTTAATTTCATTACACATTTGAAAAGACAACTGTGAAAATCATTTGTTTTACAGTACCAGTCAAAAGTTTGGACACACTTTCTCATTTAAGTGAAGGAGAAGGTGTGTCCAAACTTTTGATTGTCACTCTGCAGTGTTGCGGCGTGAAAACAGCAGGCATGCGATGTGTGCAGGTCTGAATGAACTTATTTTAGAGGCCTGGGGTTTCAGTGTATCAGGCACATGCTTTCTTGGCTGCCAGTTTTTGATAAATATGTTAGAACAGTAATTTGTGTTATAGTACTAGGGATGCTGCAGTGTGGGTCAGCTTGTGTGTAAATCTGTACCAATATACAAACAAGGGAAATATGCAAAGAATCAGACAGAGGAAAGCTTGATGGAAATAGTGATGGAAATAGAAGAATTAATGTTTTCCACGATTATTCAGTCACAGCAAGGACACCAACATAATTTAGAACAGAATGTCTGTCCCAAATGAGTGTGACAGTGTGTTTTAATATGACCATTTTACCTTATAAAACTGCCTTTGAGTACCATGAAAAGTGCTCTATAAATGAAATATGATGATTATTATTAAATACTCATATTAACTTGGTTTAAGAACGCCAGCAGATTTGTGCAGCAGTCTAAGAGATTCAAATGTCACTTTATCAGCTGATTTTACCCACTGCTCTTCAATAGGTACACTCCGAGGAAAGGCAGGAGCTCCACACCACGCTGGACTCTCAGGACACATTTGTACGCAGAGCCAGTCTTGAGCGCCAAAGGCTTCGCAACGAGGCCGCCAGACTCAACCAAGTACTGGAAGCCAAAGATCAAGTCATTCGGTGGGTGGATGTATAAATAAGCTCCATTTACCATGCAGTACAGCAACACACACACAAGAGGGCATTCTATACTCTCATTTTAGGTTGGATGCATCAGAGAGTAGATACACTACAAAAAGTTCAGTGCTTGATTACTGCCTGAAAAGAGTTTATATATGCAGACCGCATTGTAAATACAATATTTTAATTAAATGAAGCTGTTGTGTGGATGTTTATTGGATGTTCTTGTGTGTGCAGCTCTCTGGAGGACTGCCTGTCAGTTCACGGCTGTGTTGGTGTGGAAACCCTCAGACAAGACCTGGAGAAGACTGCAGCCAAGCTTCAGTGTGCTCAAGCATGTGAGGTTCATCTCAAGGCTGAAGTGGCGTGTCTGAAAGAAAGGTGAATGCTGGTCTCATTATCATTAAGACTGCTTTATAATAATAATAATCTTATTTATAGGCGTCTTTCAAAGCACTCAAGGACACCTTACAATCACACATGCAAACAAACAATACATCAAACATCATAGAATAAGCAGACCAGAGATCTAGAATATTAAGTTGTACAATAAAAAAAAGGGAACTCATAATCATTATGAGGCTGAATATGCTAGTCAGAATAGGTGTGTTTTAAGGCAGCATTTATTTGTATAGCTCATTTCGGCAACAAGGCAGTTCAAAGTGCTTTAAATATACATGAAATGCATCAAGACAGAATATAAAAGCGACTAGTCCGACCAATACTGAGTTTTTCGGGCAGATACCGATATTAGGGAGTTTCAGAAATCCAATATCGATATACTGGCAGATAATATTTTATATACAGAATATATAGATAAACACATGATCCTTCAAACCTAATGAAGGTATGATATTTTACAGTTTAACAATACATATTATTGTATAAAATGGCATCAGTGCACCAATGAATTGCACTGATGGAAGTATGCAGTCCTAGTAACATTACTGATGTGGGCTTCATAAGATAATGTGCTGTCCAGGTTGACACACCGACTCTTAACTTGAGAGGTTGGTGGAACAATGGAATTGTCAATAATTGGAGAGAAAGTGTTGGATCTTGCTGGATTTGAGGAGGACCTCAGGAGAACCATGATGAAATTTCTAGTAAGCAGTCAGAAAGGGAAGTGGATGACAGAGTGGACCTAGGCTGAGTGGATAGATAGAGTAGGGTATCATCTGCATAACAACTGAATACCAAATTTCCTGATAATATGACAAATAAGTAAAGATAGATATTTTGCCTCATTAACATTGGATGTTTTGTGATTCACTCAGACTGGAGAAGGTGAGCCGACAGAGATCAGACCACTCGAAGGCGGAGCAGGAGCTGAGGACCATTAAAGCAAATTATGACACTTCTGTTGCAGAAATGAAAAAGGTCAGAAAACAACAAAAAAACATATTTTCATTGTCTTAACATTTACCCGGTTAACATCTATGATACCAGCTGTTTGAATTCATTCTGTAGCTCAGAGAGGAGCTTCTGAGAGCCAGGCAGACTCACAGCGGAGAGGTGGAAGGCATGAGGAAGGAGGTGTCCAAGCTGACCGGTGAGCTGCACCAGAGAGACCTCGCCATCTCCAACCTGAGCGGCTCCTCGTCCAGCGTCAAGCAGCAGCTCCGTGGCGAGCAGGAGCGAGCAGAACATAAGACAGCTGAGCTTCAAGTAAGCAAGCAGAAGAGCAAATATTTGGTGATTTAAACTGTCAAAACAGATTCAGCTCTCTTTAGTGCAGATTGTGTAAAGCTGTGCTGAGATTATAATAGGTTTATAATCCTGACATGGGGTACGTGTGTTAAAGCAATGGTTTTGTGTCAGTTGTCATGTTCGGCTTTCTTTTTTATTCAGACATGACAAGAGCATTTTAATACTCACAATGTTTATCACCTGGTGTGTGAGGATGTTAAATTTCTGCTTCTTACAATGAATCCTTCATCAATTTTATAATTTATTAGTCAACTCCTTTTAAAAAAAGGATCAGACACTAGTTTAAATCCTGTTTCCTTACGTGCTTATGTAAAAAAGATTTAGCAAATGTAGGTTTGGGGACTGGACATGTCATTACAGTTTTACCCTTTTGTTTCTTTTACTTCTTTTCCTTGCAAAGGAAGTGTTAAAACTTTATTGACAGACTAGTCTGATAGATCTGGCTCTTAATAAAGTGACCTAGATCTTGTATTTGTGATGTGGAAACTTGACGCTTTTAGTGCAAACGCTGCACCAGTCAAAGGTACTGACACACTTTCTTATTCAAGAGAGTGAGAAGCTGTGTCTATACTTTTAACTGGAACTGCATACAGAGAATGGACTTTCCTGTGAAGTAGGAGACATCTTGTGTCCAACAGATAAACTTTTGAAATTTATAATATTTGCGTGTTCAAGTAATTCTGGGAGAAAGAGGAGATTTTGAATTCATTTTTAGCATTTGAATTATGTGATCTGGCTGTTTTTGTGTGGAAAAAACAGACAAAAATGATCATTCAGAACTGAATATTTCTCCACATTTTGTATACATTTTTGTCTGCAGGAGATCTTTTAACAATTGCGTGTAAATGTTGACAATAAAAATTAACCACAATTTCTTGGCTCTCCAATTTTCTCAGATGAGTCAGGCCCAGCTGGACACTCTGCGAGCTGAGAACCAGCATCTGAAGAGTCTGCTGCAGAGTAAAGAATCTCACTCACCCAAGGTTTGTGTGCTTTGACACAGATTTTAGTCAGTCATCACATTATTTTACCGACGGCATCAGACAGGAATCTTTTCTTAATTTGGCTTTGGTGCTCATTCCTAAATTCCACTCATCTCTCTTTGATTTTTACTCCATGAATCACTCGTGTCTTCTCAGAGGAGGGATTCCTCACTCACTTCCCTGAGGGAGAGTTATGTGTCATCTCTGAGCAGCTTGGAGCAGGAGAATCAGCAGCTAAGGCAAGAACTTGCTGAGAAGCACGCGCAGCTTGGGCATCGGGACAAATATGAACGAGCCCTGCTGAGCAACGCTACAACTGACCAACCACAGCCTGCTCAAAAACGGTACATGGCAAACACACAGAGACACAACAGATCAAGAAATCAAACCCTGATGCATTTCTTGTTTTATTCTATAGCCACGAAGATCACAGACACAGGCAGGAGGTGCAGGCTAATCTCCAAGAGAACCCCACTCGTTACGAAGGCGAGATCCAGAGGCTCTTCAAACAGCTGCAGACCATGTCCCCGACCTCCAAAGAGCAGCCCTGCAGCCAGGCCCAAGACAGCAGGTCTCAATCAGCAGCATCCTCCTGCTCCTCCAACTCATCAGGAAGCAGAAGACTCACCAGGAAAAACTCAGTGCCAAACTTAAGCTCCAATGAATCCGCTGCAGAAGGACAGAGCTCCAGCTCGGAGTGCTCTCGAAGCTCAGTACCCTCTCCCTCGCAAATGGTGGGGCTTGTCAACATTTCAACTGTCCTTTTTTTGAAGCCAAGAATCACAATCATATCTCAATGTTGTGTGCTTTTCTTTCTTCTCTCTCAGGATCCCTTGTCAATGTCACCTGGAGATGTCACGGTGTCTCATTTCTTGGAGGAAGAAAACTTGAGGTCCAAAGAGCTGCTGCAGAGACTGGACACCTACATCCACGACATGAGAGAGAACAACATCAAGACGGCATCAAAGCACCTACCTGCTGGCTCAGAGCCCGAGCCTGCCCAGACGTCTGTACAGAGCAGTCAGTGATTGAGTAAGGTGGAATAAATAAGAAAACAGTGCCTTGAACAGAAAGACTACGTTCTTGTACTTAATTAGACAGTCAAGAATGGCAACAGAAGGGGCGTTTGCTGTCCGCTTGACTGACGAGACGTGAATCTATTCCGACATTTACACAGATTACATTTAAGATCAGCACGGCATCATGGAGCTCCGAGTTCACCCAAGTGCTTCTTAAGAAACTGTCAGAATGAGTGAATGTAATTCAGTTATTCCAGCAAACTCACATCAAACCACAGTGCTACACCCAATCCCTCTTGGTCCCCACAGTGAAGGCCAAGCTGTATGAAGTTACACATAAGAGGTAGTATTTGTCTCGCGTGGCTGCTTAGCTCAGATTTACTTCTGTCTATTATGTATTTATGTGTGTGCCAACAGAAGCTGAACATCAATTACGTGTTTATCCATGCGCCAACAAAAGCTGAATGAAGTGTTTGAGCTTTTCGAGGTAAATGTGTGTCTGGTCCCGCCAAAGAACAAGTGCTGACAAAGGCTGGTTGATTAAAGTTGCGCTTGAAGACACTGAGAAAATTGGAGTCGATATCTTGCAAGTGTAGATGTTCTGTGCCTGCATACGATGTAAAAGATGCAGTAGTTTGCATTTACAACCCAAAAAACCAGCCTGTCTATGGGATTGCACCACTACAAATCTGGTTAAAACTGTCATTATTGGCTTGAAACATATTTTGCGAATATATCTTTAATTTGCATTTTTGAGCTTTAAAGCTGCTAGTAAAGATTATTTTAACCACCAATTAATCTACCTGTTACTTTCATGTTTAATTATTCAATCACATAAGAAAGAAACAAAAAAATGCCTGTTACAAAGTGTCCAAAGAGTCATATTCAGCTATCGATAAGTTGACTCTAATTTAAGACGAGGAAAAGCAGCAAATCATCACATTTGGGAAACTGGATCTTAACATTTAAGGATGTTAGATGACTTTGATGATTATCAATGTTACTTATTAAGATCCCATCAATTGATTAATTGTTTCAGCTGTGGTTTGCTGTCTCACCGACTACCTCGGCCGACACGCTGCAACATGCAATCAACGTGCTCAGCTGTCTGAGCGGCTGCAAGCTAGTGGTCGCGGTTACACTGAATAAACTGTGAATCATGATGGTTGTCCACAAAACACTGGAGTTCATCCAGAGTGTTTGCCAATTATTTCAGAACGTCCATCAATTGTAAATCTGACGTACTGTAGAAATATTAGAGGTTCCATTGTTGACTCTAGTGCCTAAGACTTTTTGTCTTCTATTGTGTTGCATACAAGCTTGGACAACCTCAGATCTCTTTATGTTCCAGTCTTCTAACTGGGTAAAAAACACAAGAATATACTTGATTTCCAGAGCAGAGATACTTTCCACTGACGCACATTAACACTTGTGAGATTTTATTATCAAACCATGGTGGAAATTTGCCTCAGTAGTGCTTTTAAAGACTTGAGATGGCCTTTAGAAAATTGTCAAGCATTCTTGGCGCATTCGGTCATATTTGTATAACTCTAGGTCGGTTCCAGAAATCTGAGTTACTTTGTTGGGATTCTGACATTAAAGCGGCAATCCTTTACACTTTTCCTCGTAGGAGGCTGCATGCTCCAATTTTTTTTCTTTCCCTGGAATGCAGCGTTAACGCGCGCTTCGCATTTACATCCAGAGAAAAGAATGTCGTTATGAGCCAAAGGAGTGTCTGTCCTCCCTGCACGTCCATCATAACTGGGAAAATACCACATATGTACATGTCTGACCAGACGCCCCAGACACCAGGGAGAGAGAGAGGGCAGTTTCTACCGTCACTCTCCTTAACCCCACCATTTACTCTTCTACCAAACCCCCCCAGCACCAGCACCAGCACCACCACCCTGCAGAGGCCCTCCAACTAGTCCTGCAAAGATTCAGTGCAGGAATGTGTGCACCATGCCAATGCTGTCATGAACCTTCCCCTGCGGCCCTGCTTTGTCCTCATCATTAGCGCTCATGGAATGTTAATATCAAACATGTGGGGCGCTGAACCTCAGAAACGCTTGAAAGGCCAGGAGGGAAATAGTTATGTTTTATTGGCTCCTTAATGATGGACACACTGACTGAATGGAAATAAAATGGAAAACAATCTCAAGAAGTATGTGTTTTTTTGCATTTTTTGCCATCACAGAATTGCAACGAAGAAGTTCTGAAGTGCTGTTTCTGAGTCCAGTGACTTCTCACTTTGGTATTTGGTAGCCTGTGTTACTAGCACTGTAAGCCCCAACAAACAGCGCTAAGGAATTTGGCAAGGCAGGCATTCCTCTGGCTCGCTCTCTCTCTCCCTCGCTCTCTCTCTCCCTGGAGGTGAAAAGGTTTTTATATGTGGAGATTCCTTGAAGGGGCCTAGTAAAAGGGAGGAGGAGGGAGGCTGATTCAAGTCCAGGGAGAGTTTGGACAGCCTGTAAAGGACAGACTTATTTACGTAATGATTCACAGGAAAAATTTGCTTTGGGCTGCATGATGATTGAGTAATCGCTAAATTGATTAGCGTAATGAATTAAATTGCCCACATTAGACCCTAAATTCTATCAGGACCAATGTTAAGAGTGCAACTAGTAGAGTGATGCAAACAAAGGACAGCTTTCCTCTAAAGGAATTCATTCTTTGCCCTCTTTTTTGGATTACCATCATTTAGTGCCATTATATTATATTATGCTTTTAAACATTCCATCAATTAAGTTGCACTTCATCACGCTGACTGACTCGCAAGGAGAAAATGAAAAAGGAATGTTTAAATTGATGAGCAAAGGTTGAGTTATCCTGACTTTTAGTCTAAGGGAACACTTAGTTCTACATTCCCTATAATGCAACTCGATAGCATCTTATGCCTACATCTTCTAAACTCAACTCCTCCAGTTTGTAACACAAGCTCTGTGCTAAAAATGTGTAGTCTCCAAGCCTGATGACATCATCACTTATCTTTTTGAACTTCAGAAGACAAAATATTACAGTTTTCACAGGCTGAATAATACTGTGTGATGAGTACACTGTACTTGATGAGTAAAACGGGTGGAGTGCCCCTTTAGTAAGTATATGAGAAATGCTGAAAGTAGCTACTCTGGCAAAGAACTTGTGTCAGGCTTTAAGTGTCCAGTACAAAATCTTAAAAAATGCCTCAGCAGGTCTTGAACTTGAAGTTCTTCCTTGACCGTAGAAATAATAGTTGGACCAAAAACTCTTGACATAATTTCAACTCACAACACTTTTACTGTTGTAGCTGAAACATTTAGTCAGAGGTAAAAAGTTCAGTTTCTGACACTCCAAATGGTTACAACACAAATACTAAGATTACCCAATCTGAAAAAAAGGAAACCAACAAATTCCAGGATCACTACGTGTTTTTTAGTTTTAGCAATTTCCCCATTTATAATTCTAATAATATTAAATAACATGCAGTTTAAAATCAGTGGAATGAATACATTAGATTTCAGACCATAAAGATTGGAAAGCTCTGAGTTCATGAAATGAGGAAATGTTCATCTTCTGGGAAATGCAATGACGTGAGTTGCATACTGGACCATGATTGGCCCAATATACGTTGTGATGTCACAAATCCTGCTCGTAGATAGGTAACTTTAATTTAGGTTTATGGTGAGCAGAAATAAACTTTCCTCCTTCAGCAAGTAAATGTGAGAACAAATTCTGCACAAACATCATTCTACACGGAAAATAAAGGCTCCTCCAAGAGAAATAAAAATAAATGAAAACTTTTTTAAATGGAGGGCAACTTTAAATTCATGCCAGTACGTCATACAAATGGATTTTAGGTCAGGGAAAGTTACCAAAAATGGCTCCAAATGTGTGGTCAATCCAGATGTGCTGTTATGTCCTTGGGTGAGACTTGAGAAATCACCTGCTAAACATCATTATTCTCACTTTCACTGTATTATAGTTAAGTTATTATTGCTAATTAAGGAAAGCTTTATGGCTTTTTGAGATTATTGAGTCTTTTATTGCTTTTCTTGCTCTACCACAAACCACCAGCAGGGGGAGCGATCAAACGCTGAGCCGTCACACTCAAAGGTCAACAGCAATGAATCTGCCAAGTCAGATACTCTTCACTTAGCCGCTAATACAGCGGCTTGTGTCTATGTCTGCTGCTTGAAAGATAGTTTCCCTACTGCTGTCATAAAACAGGAATGCCTCCACGGTCCCGACACCCCACTGAATGCTTCATGTCACAAACCAGACACTTCAATAGATGCATGGAGCCAAATTATGTATCAAGCTCTGTCCCCAATTTGACAAACTCAGTGAATACTCAAAGGGAAAATTCACATTATCGACTTGATCTCGAGGGAGGAAGATATCTGAGGTATTTGTTGAAGGAATTTCCCTTATCTGTAAGATCATAACTTGTCATGGGAATAAAGATAGATTGTTTGTGTAAAAGGGCGGACTTATCTCTCTACAAGAACTGACAGATAATGAAAGTTGGCGCGGATTTCTTAAAGCTCGTGAGCCTGCCAAGAGATTCTTGAGCATAAGGGGAATATCTCTGATATCTCTGATAAGTGACTGTTTAATCCAATCATTGACCAGTCTGCAGTTTAATCAACAAGAGGTTAACACATTTGTAGCTTTCTGGCCTTATCGTGGTCCACGGTTTGTTTTAGTGTGTAGATTGTTATCATGTACTTAAAAAGTGAGAAATGATCCACAAACATGCTTCATGCTGCTCCTATGTTGGTAAACTTCACCTCCTACAGGTTGTTGCACCTTGACAGAAGTGGATAAATGCATCTTTCTATGAATTGCCGAACTTCCTTCGCAAGATAAGACTTTGAAACTGACTTTTCCCAGAATTGTTATGGCCTGCATGCATTCTTTCTCGTGCATTCCAGGACGGGGGCCTCAGAGAAACTAACGTACATGCCTGTCGTGCTTCACATGTGCGTCCACGTCCCACTTCTTCAGTCCCCTTATTGGATTGGGTACTTGTCATTGTTCTTGAGGTTGAGTGGACCGATGAGGAGGGTGGGGGGGTCAAGTGAGCGGGGTGTGGGTCAGGCCGGGCCGGGCCAGACTCGTCTCGTGGCTTGGGACTCTGGGGTGTTCGCGCTGCAGGATACTTGGAATGCTGCAGAGACAGAGGGGCGCGTTCTTATCGGCACGCTCGGTGCTCTGTGCCAAGGGAACCGTGCCAGAGGGGCCAAGAGGAAAAGACTCATTCCTCTACAACACAATGAGAGTGTTTACAGGCACACTGCTGTCCCAGTTCTGTCTCTGTTGGTAAACTGTGGCATGTAAACAGATTGAGATGTGTTATTTATTTATTAGACAAAATACCTCAAAGTAAAAAAAACCCACTACAATTAATCCTGCATTCATAATTTCGCTGAGGAGTATTTGCACCAACATCTACTGGCAGCATGATGGACCCTGCTAGAGCTACATACATAACATAAAAATATATATCTCGTATTACTGGATTATTATTATGGGTGCTACTCTCCCCCTTCATTGCTGGTGATCAGAGGGCAACGTTAAAAATAAAACTGTATTAAGCTTTCCAGTGGTTTTTATTGCATGGACTGCCCCTGTTCTGGAATATTTTACATGTGTCCACAGCTTGACAGCTCAAAACATAGCCTGGATTCCCTATTAAATGTTTGATAGCTTCAACATGTACAGTAGAGGTAATACAGTGTCATATAAGTAGTATTTATCATGCTGTTTAGGAGAGCTGAAATACCCACAGGCATAGTTTTTTAGTCTTTTGAGCAGATCTGATGTGTTGCAGGAGGTAGTGAAGGTGTCTGGTTATATTTTAAGTAAAATAATCTAAATGAATGAGTCATTTCATCTTAAATTTGATTAAAGAACACATTTACAATAACAAATGATCACCAAATTGCTGCTGAATGAAGCCAGAATCATATTTTTATGATAATAATACAACACAGATGTAAAAGTGTAGCTGGATATCGTGACTGCAGCTGTCTGTTGGAAACTGTGGCTGTTACTTCATGTGGAGGTTATGGCTACAGATGGATGGCAGAGGTTGTAGGCCATGGATGGACCTGCACCATTAAGAATCTGTAGGTGGAGGTTGGGGCTGACTGGATGGAGAAGAAGAAAACATCACCGGATTGTTAAATGAGGGCGGAAAAAATGATGCAAGGAGAAACCAGAAACAAGAACGTCATATTATCTAAGATTTTTAACACAGCAGTAGCTTCAGGTGGAAACTCTTAGGCTTTCTATCCAAGGCGGTAGGCAGCGGTTTGAGGACACAGCTGGCTGTCAGAGGTTTGTCTTGGAAGCCGATGCTAACCTCAAAGACAGTATTTGGGGATTGATGGAGCCTGTGTGCAGACGGTTGGCGATTCCTGTCAGGAAAAACGTGATGTTGGGGTTACAGTTGACTGGTGATAGCCGCAGGTTCTGGATGTTTATGGCTGTAGAAGGAGCTGGCTGTCAGGCAAATGTAGTGGTTGAAGCTGCTGGATGATGGGATCTCAGCAAGAGACTGTAGGAACCTGCATGTGGCAACTACAGAGGCTGGGGCCACATCTACAGAGTTTCACACTGGTAGAAGCTGACTATGGGTGCCTGGCAGAGGTTTTTTAGATGGTTGCAGATTTTGGCTGATGCTGAACTCTGACAACTGTTAGTAGAGGCTATTGTTGCTGGTTCTCAAAGGCGTTTGGCAAAGGTAGTGAGCTGGTGCTGAGACTGTTTGCCTGAGCCAAAGGATTAGGCAGCACCTGGAGATGGAAGGCAGATGCTGGATGCCAAAGTACATTTGGCTGCAAATGTTGACTGTCAAAGCCTGCAGGTGATGTCTGAAGTTGGAAGGATCGTGTACATGAATATGCAACCTGCATACAGAGGCTCAAGTTGTTGCTGGCTAGCTGTGTAGGAGGCCGTGGCTGCAGATGTCTGCCAGAAGCTGCAGGCAGACACAATTTTCAGGTGACTGCTGTAGGTTGGAGGCTGATGCAGCTGCCTGTCATTGAGGCAGGAGAGCAGCTTTGAAAGTGGCTTTTTTGAATCTTTGGAGCATGCAGGTTGGCACATTCATGGAATGGTTGAGACTGCAGCTGGATGAACAAAGCTGCAGAAAAGGACTGACAGTGGGATTGAGAGGTTTTCTGTGGGCGGTAAAGGCTGCAGGTGGAGTATTGTGCTGGAGAGGGAGGAGGCTGACGCTGGATGCTGATGGTTGTCAGGGGCTCTAAGTGGAGGATTGGTTTTTACTGGCTGATTTGCTGTGTTAGGTGGATTTTGACTGGGTTGGACTTTCCATGAAAAATCAGAATGCCAGTATAATAGTCATTTGGTGTTTTATTGTAACTTCAGATTTGCATATATACACTCAGGGAATACTTTATTACACCTCTGTAATCTAATACAACAGATCTACCACAGAGGCTACTTACGATGTTTATATATTTTCAGTTTTTGCTGATTGGCCAGAAAGGTGATAATTCTACTTTATGTTTATTATTGAGATCATAGTTGAGCATACTAGAGTTTATTTTATATATAATATATATATATATATTGAAATTGACTTTTTTCATAAAATACCTTTTTTTTAATATTCCAAAATCTACATGAACTAATGAATACATTTTCAAATGAGAGCTAATTCTTGATTTATAAGAAATAATCTCCTTATAAATCATGTCAATATCCATGAAAAACACCTGAACCTTTGGTGGGTTTAATGGGTACACTTACCCTAACAGCTGGAAACATTTGTTGGAAAATTAGAATCAAATGTAATACATTGCATTAATTGAAATAGTTACATTACTTTATTACATTTAAAAGAGAGTAACTAGTAATGTAACCTATTACATTTTCAAAGTAACCTTCCCAACCCCGTTAATAATATTAATAATATTTATAATCATATTAATGCTCTGCCGCTCCTCATGCATGTTAAAGGATTGGACAGAATATTGGGAACACTTAATATAATGCACTCCAGTACACCACTAACTGATCCAGCTAACAGTGAACAGCTGCTCTCCTGTTGGTTTGTGCTCAGGAACTTCTTGCTCCACAAAAGCCATCTTTGAAGAACTTAAAAACAATCCAGCACAATTAAACTTCTTCATAATCCACATACATGCTTTACAGCTGTTAAACAGACTTTTACCAACACCAGAAAGCTTCAGTAACTTATGACATTAGCTGTGAGATATGCAAGACTCGTTAATCAATTTGAGAATCAGCGGGCACCTTTAATCACTTTAAATTCCGCATTCTCATGTAACCTCGAATGCAAATGCTATAAATTCCTGTAAAATGGAGCGTGGTCTTGTTGCTGTTTTCCACGGCCAGAACGGGAATTCTTTAACGCAGTTCGTGCATATACGCTTTGATGTTGAAATGTGTTACGTAAAAAAAACGATTCAGAACATTCCTCAGTCATTCACGGCTAACGAGGGCATCCGTTTGCATCGCCTCGTGTAATTAGTTTGCAGATTTCCCTTGCAACCACAAACATCCCAGACTTGCCTCGATCCCTCTCGCCTTGTCTTACGCAATGGCATGCACAGGTTTGAACGAGCAGGTAGAGTTTTGTGCTCGAGGATTGACATATCACATAATGTTACATTTAGAACAATGGGAACACAAACTATGTGATTGCAAACTCAAGCGAAACCATTAAACCTCCAAAATTGGACTTGCCATGTTCTCACACAATAACCGACACATTCAAACTCAAAAAAAAAAAGAGTTTGAGATTAAATGTTAGGTGCCAACGAGTCTGAGAAAGGTTGCGATGTGCTTGATATGGCCATGCCTGGAAAAGAAACGACAGGAAAAATGGAGTGAAAAAAAAACACCATCGCTGTGCAACAACTGATTATAATCTACGCCACACAAGCATCCTGGGATACGCTGATGAATTGGAGAGGGGAGCAGTCAGTTTACATTCTTTCGGTCGTAGTGACATAAACAGCTGAACATGTTTAGAGTTGTACGTCTTTTCAAGAGAAATGCAGAGGAAGTGACGCCCTTCCTCGTCTCACAAAGCTTATCATCTTTCCATGACACTATAGAAATGCAATTATCACAACCTGTAGAAGCAAGCAAGCAGCAAAGTCTGGGATTCATTATATGCTTTGACATAAATGAGCCTACTGACAGTTATGTTTTACCCTCGGATGTTATAGAGATTAAATGTGACTTTCTGTCTGTGTCTCATCAGTGTTTCTGAGCATAACTCGGACAGGTTGCAGGATCAGTAAAATTGGAGAAAGAAAAAATGGTAAAACTCTGTAGCCAGGCCAGCTGCTCAATACGGATCTGTAATGCTCATTGTGAATAAAGCATGCGAAAACTATGTGAGTATAAAAATTTGAAGTCCAGAATCTGTTTTTCATCATTAGGAGTCATGTAATGTGAAGGTAGAAATTGGGCAGATTGTGATGTCTTTGGCAATCTTTATCGTGTGTGTGTGTTTTATTATTATTATTAATATATGATTCATTTTGTGTGAAGATAAGCAGAAAGGTCATCATGTGAAGTCATCTGAGATTTGAGCTCATATTAAGTGTTTGCTGAGCAACAATGTGGAAAATGAGCTAGCAAAGATGAAAATAGTTACATGTTTTTGGAACCACTACATATTTATTACATTTTTGGCACTGGTTCTGTACAGTTTAAGCATGCTGACATTGCATGAACATGTTAATTGGCAGGAAGTGAGCAGAGGTTGAGGGGGATGTTGTTCATTTTTCAACTATTGGTCAGATTTAGCTGTTTTATCTGATGATGAGGCACAAAGAAATGTCAGGGGATCATCACGGTTAGCAAATACATCAATGTGAGTGCCAAATATCATCACAATCCATCCAGCAGTTGTTGAGACATTTCACTCTACTACAAATCATCAGGATTCATCCTGTGGGAGCCATGAATTTGTACCAATCCATGTTGAGATATTTCACAGGATAAGTGAAACCTTTGTCCTGCTGGTTTCATTGCAAGGAACATCAGGAGATCCCCAAAGTCTGTAAGATGTATGTATAAAATCTCATGGCAATTCATCCATTAGGAATAGTAAGAGTTGCAGTATTTCAGTCTGGACCAATGCAGAAAACCAAAAATGTATGATTTTCTTGTACTTTTCTTGAATCGTTACTTTTTTTCCCTTGTGAAATGCCGAAGAGTTGAATTTTCTAGACCTCTAAGAGCTGTTAAAATGAAAGAATATGCATCAATCGGCTGTAAAGGGTCATGAGTGTATTTAACTGTTATTAAAGAATTTAATTTCATGCCATGACTGACTGTTGAGAAGGAAGTAAAGATAAGAAAAACACACAGGGAAAGTGTCTCCCTCATAAATCTTTTTGTCTCAGGTACCATAGAGAATGTGCTTTCATGTCAATCAAAAAACCTGCATGGAAACAAGTGAAATCAGATGCTGTTAAAATGTGTATACTCTTGGTTCTCAAGAGGGGAAAGTTTACACGCTCCATTACTTTCAGGCAGCTGTTGTCACTTGACAGGGGTGTGACGCTAGATAACAACAGTGCTATCAAGATCAGTCTCAGTCAGAAATGGATCCCTTGATCTGTCTGCGCCAAACTGCTCACAATACCTGCAGCTAGGAGTGAAATCACACTGTAGCCATAAACTGTACCATCATTAGTCCTCTTACATAATATCTGTTTTTTCATCTCTCCTCGTGTATACCTCACACTGTTCATTTAAAGGTTAACACGGTTATCGTTTTGCATTAAAAGACAGGTTCACAATTTCATCATCATTCCTCCTGTTCATACCAACCATTAGAAGATCCCTTAATAATGGTACGTAGGAGGACAAAATCCACCGTTCTTCTGTGCAAAAAGGTATTTAAAGTTGATCTGAAGCTAGCATGAAGCTTCAGCCTTCCTAATGAGTCAAATTAAGTAGATATCTTTCAACATTACAGTCTTTTTACTGCCAAAGTCTCTCTTTTTGTTACTATACTTCCACCACAGCTCAACACGGAAACACAAAGAGGGAATTTGATGCTAAAAAAAGACTGTAAAATAGCAGACATCCACTTGACATGACTAACTCAGACTGCTGAAGCCTCATATAAGCTTCACATCTACTGACACATCTACTACTGTTGGTTTAAAACCGTTCGTCCATCCATTTTAAAGGGAAATTGTGTTTACAAGCATGTTTCCAGGTGCCCCAAATGATTCAAGTTTCTGACTCAAGTTGACTCAACTGACTCTAGTTGCCTCAAGTGATGTCACTTGAGTCAGCGTCAGTTGTGGCTTAAGATGACAACTTGGAAAATGAAAACAATCTGTGACTGTGGAGTTAGACCTCTGCTAACATGACACAATCCGAATTCCTGACCAAACTTCTGGCTGTTGGGTTAGGGTTAGGGTTAGAACTGTCCATCTTGAGACTGGCAATGTTAGAACAGTACAATGCAAGATTGGTGGAACAGTTTTCTAAAGTTCAGTCGGTGAGTAATTGCATATTGTCTAATGCTACTTCCTTATCTGGGATCTCCAAATGCCTTGTCAGTCAGACTACAACCTAATACCAACTCTCAACTGCTTCCCTTCCTTTCATGCCTGAGTCAACTTTGGTGCTTGTGTGTTTTTAAGGCTTTTAATTACACAAGCCATAAAATTGTCAGTGTTTGTCGGAGATCACAGAGAAAATTGTCGTCACCTGTGGGGATCACTCTGCGGGGGTGACAGCATCGTAAATCAGCGCCGATTCAGCAAATGCAGGAAGAGCGGTTTAATAATGTGTGTCAGCAGATATGGAGAGCGTAACATAGGCCTACAGTGTTTAAAATGCTTTGTCAGACACTGTCGGTTCAGCTTGTTTGTGATGAAGCCAAAAAGAAGACGGGCCAAAAGAATGCGTGACATTTATTCACAAGATAAACAGGATTTGAGTTGTGTTGTGCGATTGGTGGGAATGTTTTAAAGCATGTACTATGAGTCATTTATTTACTTGATTTATTTGATGATGATTATTTAGGTCAACCGAAGAAGACTAAAGAAATGAAAGGAATCTCATTTATTTTATGTCGCCTTTTAAAATGGACCAGAATTGACTACAATAAGTATGCTTAATTAATGTTAGACTTTTCTAATATTTTTAAATTAAAATTCAATTCAATCTGCCTTTTGTTGCTGCTCAGATCGCCTCGTGATGAGTGGGACTCCTGTTTCTTCTTTATCTGTGCTCCTCTGTCTCCACAGTCATGGCCTGTGGATGTCATCAGGCACATAATGGCCACCTGACAATGCACTATCAACAGTCTGCAGGTCTCCTCCCCTGCTTTTAACACACATGCCCCGAGCCGCACATGTTGCACCGCAGAGGGTGAATTTGTATGCAAACGGCAGTGCTTCCTGTCCTCTATCTGCTGGGGCCAGGGGTGGGATTTCCTCATTCCTGACAGCTGACCCCTCCACTCCTCTGTCTCCTTTTCCCTTAAACTCCAGTCTACCATCTGGAGATAGAGGTTATCACAGCCAGCCTGTGGCCTCTTTAGTGTTTGTTCAGTTCAACCCGTATTTACCAAAGCTCTCTGCTGACGTGGTGTCCTTTAATAAATATTAACAGATTCTCTTGTGATTGCTCAAAAATCTACACATGGATGTCGCTCATGACATGTTGGACGAGAAATTCATCTACAAAATATTTTTCGAATAAAAAGAGACAATTGTTGCTTAAGAAATACAAATTTCTCATATTAGTACTAAATTGTTTACTAAGACAGTTTTCAGTATTAAAATGTGAGTAAGTTAAATCAGCTATAAAACTGATTTAAAGATGATGATTTGTTCAACACCAGTGATTAGTATTTAAATTGTTCTCCTTTTAACACATTTTAGTCAAGCTGATTTTTTTTTTTTTTTTAAATCATAGGATACGTCATTTACATACACAGATACATATTTCTAATGCTTTAAAGCAGTTATTCCCAATGTAGGGGTCAAAGAAAAATGTATGGCCACAATTTAATTTATGAAGTAAAGAAAAAAACATTTTATAGACAAAAATGTTATGGTTTTTTTCAAAGCGTATGTCATTTATTGTACTGTATGAGTAATTTACTTCCTCAGGTTGTAAAAATCCTTCAAATGAAACAATGTGAGATGACGTTTCTTTGTGGTTTAACTACTCACAGCTCAGGCCATAACCTGTGATGAAATGTTACTCCACTTTAAGGGGTCACAAGCCAAACAGGTTGAGGTTAAGTCATTCAACTATCTGCTCCACATTCACTTTACACTAACATGTCAAAATTACAAAATATATAAAAATATTTCTAATTTGATTAAAGAAATCCTGTTATTAATAACAAATTCATTTCTTTATTTATGATTCTTTTGTTTGTAGATATGTTTTTTGCACAAAATGTTTAATATTGTTAAACCGGGGGAAGAAAACAACACAATATAACAATATGTACTGGTGTGTTCCCAGTAAAAATAAATACTTGGTTGGCGTCCACCAGTCTGTTGCAGTCAATCATGAATAAAGTTTAGGATATACACCCTGTGTACACTTGCGTGTCTCTCCGGAAACACTTTCTCCAGACACCACAGTGAAAATGGCAGAAATCAGCCTCAGAAATTCAAAGAAACATCCGTAATTTTAGAAAGGAATGTCACATTCCTTTGCAGTTGACTGAGCCCAGTCTTCCAGAGTGCCTCCTATCAGGAAGTGCTGCACAATGGGAGCAAATTGCCAGAAACACAAAGTCAGACATTTGGGACAGAGGTGGGGGCAGACAGAGGAAACTGTGTCAGGCGCTACTTCCAGACAATAACCTTTGCTACAACACTTACATCCAATAATAAACATATCAAGAATACATTTAATAGTCAAGTATTATGGGGATGGATCCATATTGAGAATGATCTCAATAGCTTTAAAGCTGTTGGTTGAAATGATGTATTATTAGAGATTTGTTAAAGGGACAATCTGTGATCCAAATGTAAACAAAGGGGTCCCTGCACTGCATTGACTGACAGGTCTTTTAATACATGAACTAACACTATATATATATGAAATTATGATTGTGAAGACAGAAACATATTTTAATAAGCACATTAATGATAAGTTGTGGAGAAATTATCACATGAGCGAGCAAAAATGTATTCTGCCCTGAGAGAGCTTATTAATGTGCATATTTGTTGGGTTAAAGCTAAAAATAACAATAGAATGTATTAAGCACATAAAGTATCGAGGGTTCCTTAATCGCAATGCCTTTATATAGTACTATACAACACTTTTGGTTTATTTATGTGAGCAATATTTATGAACCAAAGCTGCATCTAATGATTACTTTCACCATCCATTAATCTGTTGATTATTTTCTTGATTTAAGTCTATAAATTGTCAGAAAATTGTGAAAAATGCTGGTTAGAATTTCCCACAGCTCAAGGAGATGTATTCAAATGTCCTTTTTTGTCCAACCAACACCTCAGAAGCCAAAGATATGCAGTTTGTTGTCATAAATGTCAAAGAAAGGCAGCAAATCTTCACTTTTAAGAGGTTGGAATCTGTACATTTTTGGCATATTTGCTTGTAAAGTGACTCACACAATAAATCAATCATAGTTGCTCATTCATTTCCTACAACTTGAAAGCTTTTTTCCCCAGTATGATAGTTGAGAAATACACAAAATGTTTCACACTCTTCAATTATACATTTATTTGGTAAAAACAATCCTAGTTCTTCTTATTACATTGGGATTAAAGAATGCTTCTACTTGTTACCTCGACTCCTATTGTCCCTAAACTGATGTTGTCTTACATATAAGAAAGAATGAGGAATGTTAATCATCTATAGTTTGATAGACTACTTAAAAAAACACATTGTCCTAATTGTCTCTCCTGGTTTAAAAGTGGATGTCGCAGTGATTAACCCTTGCCTTCCAGTAGCAGATCTGTGAGGTATTTGGCCTCTGTGGCAGGGGTCCACCACCTGCTCCCTGTCTGACACCAGGCTTCAAGCAACACAGGCATCCATCTCAGTTCAGTGCTTGATGAGCAGATTGGAGGGCTCTCCACTCAGCAGGGCCCTAGGAGACATCTTTATCTGGCCTGGAAGCGATGGCTTTACCCAGCCATCTGCTGCCATGGGGGCCGCACCAGGCCTGCATGGAGAGGAGGGAGGGCATGTGGGGAAGGGGACAACCAGCTTATAGGCGCAGGCGCATACAAGCGTGCATGTAACCTGAGATTCATTGTTCAGTCTTGTTGTGACTGTCATTTTGGATCCGCAAATGTGACACGGATTAAAACAGCAAGTTTTTAAGTTGAGCACAACGACGGCTGGCCTGTTTAAACAGCCTGGACATTTGTTCACAGCTGTAAGTGCACTGCAGCTGATGCGACATTAAATGGTTCTTCCACCTGCTCTCCGCATAACGGCCTTAAGAATTTGGAGCCAGAGAAAGGGACCATTACACTTGAATAGGTCCTCTCTGTCAGGAAAAACAGGTGGTCGATTAGTTTTGTACAGAGTGTAATTACATATTCGAAGGTAAACGTCACTCTCTGCGTGTCTGTATTTGTTGACTATACACTTGGGCTGCTTTTTTGTTTTGCACACACACTGTTGTGCATTCTTGTTGCATTGAATTTGCAGACGTCCATATGGCGGGCGTGAGGGGGGTAGGGGGGCTGACAGGTGCATCTGCCTCTAAGCTGGAGGGCAGGAGATAGTTTGCACTGTGCTTTGTTTCTCCAAAACATCTGCCCCTTAGCCTTAAGCCCCATGATATGCCTCTAAACACCATGCTGTAGATTAGGGCCTGTATGAGTCATTAAAATGCACATCTCAAACTGAACTCTCCTCTTATATTTCGAAGGTAGTTCACCATCAACAGTGTTAAAGCACAACATGATTAAACCTTTAAAAAGATGAGCTCTCAGGGCTTCAGTGTTTGCTTAAATTCTCCACAGATCATAACTTTGTTTATGCCACTTCTTCTTCCCCCGAACCCTCTTTCAGATAAGTTATTTTTTCAATAAACATTAGGCAGCATTTCAAACAGAGAACTCAAGCGTTCAGAAGAATGCCCGTGTTGTCTGTTGACACAAGGTTGGTGTTGTGAGCCAAACACAAGTCGCTTGTTTTCCCTGAAATGGCTAAATTGAGCTTAACACCTTTCAAAGGTTTCCGCAACAGTGAGAGTGAGGAATGTTGGGGCATCAGCTGTTCTCGGTATTCACACATGCAGCTCTAATTTCATATCAGTGTGTTTAGGTTTCATTAGAAGTTTTAATTCATGGACAAATCATGTTTTGGGATTTAGGAAATTTAGAAGTTTGATGATATTGATACTTAAACTTAAAATACACTCAAGTCCCACAATATAACCTTACATTCAGCTTCCTGACTACATTAAATATGTTTTTAATATTGCTCCACAAGAACCATCATTATAAGAAACCCATAATGATCCTAGTAAGATGTGAAAATGTGAATGAATTGTATGATCTTACACTTTTGTTGACACCTCCTCAACAGAGTAAGCCTTGTCTATTGTGTGACTGAAGCAGTGAGTGGTTTGAAAGCTGCCATTGTGTTTACTACAGCAGAAAAAACAATGAAAGTGACTTTAATGACACTTAAGCTACAGTAAAAAAAACTGAAAGTCATTCAGTTGGTAGCATTAATTATCTTCATGAAGCTTTGTACATCTGATTATCAGGAATCATTCATTTTGTTGGAGTTTACAGTAGATCCTTTTTCCATATTTACTCCATTGTGTATCAGCATCAGACTAAATTACATCAGCACTAGTATTATTAAAGTTTCTTGTTTCCATAACATTCACAGAACCTCCCATTGGAGTATTTTAGTGTCAATACACTAAAATACTCCAATGGGAGGTTCTGTGTCAATACACTAAAATACTCCATAAGACCGAAAGCTATGTGACATGCGGTTACATGTATGTCGGCGTGGTCGTCACGAGAGCATCTTAATCAATAACAAACTGGCTGGGACGGATTTGTTTAGGCAAATGAGACAGCAGGATGTTGGTGTAGCTGCAGAGATGACTATCACTTCAGCAGTTGATCTCTGACCTCTGGTTAAAGCAGATGGCCAGCAGCTTCTGGTCAACACCATTATATGTTAAAACCAGACTCATTAGATAGATCAGCACACTTTAATTGAACCCTCACTATGGAATATCTCAAAGCTGTGTAAAAACGCCTAATAAATGGTTTATAGCATGCTATAGTATAGCATGTAAGCAACTACTGTATATGGCTATTTTCAACCTAGATTTTCTGACAAACGTTTCCAAGTTAAACAATAAACTGAAGCACTTCCTGGAGCTGACAGCAGCGTGACAAAGAACAGGTGCTCTTTATGCACGAATGGACGGGTATGAAAATCAAGGCCCACTTTAGTATTATTTATTATAGTGGCTACATGAGTTCATTGATGTATCTGTCAGCAATTTTACATCCTTTATGAAGCAACCAAAACTAGTGTATAAACAGTTAATGAATGATTGGTAACACAGTATAATTGATCTATATGATTGATGGTTTTGAGCTCTTTGTGTTTGGTTTCTTGGTTTCCAGTGTTGTGCTCCTGTTGTTTAGTCATTTGGTTTTGCTTATTTATATTTGGGTTGTGTAAGAGTTGTGTTTTCTGGGTTTAATTTTCAGATTGTGTTCCTGCACTCCTCCTCCACAACCCATATTTCCCTCCACACCTGTCCTGCATGAGGTTTGTTAGACCTGACTTGCCCTCAATGTTTTGTCCCAGGCTTCACACCTGTCCTGCATCAGTCTCATCAGTACTGTCTTGTCTTTGTCAAGTTTTTCCAGAAATGAAGACCTTTTGTCCAGTCCTGTTTGTCCACTTGTGTCCACCTGCTCTGCTCTTCCATGACACACATGAACAAATGACGTACATAAATGTTTAGCCCTTTTTAAGTGTTTATGCAGGTCTACAAATAATTCACAAACAGATGTAAAACTGCTCATAAAGGTGTTCAAAACTCACTAAGATATAATATAAAAGTGTTATACCTGATCACAGGGTTTGAATCCTGTTCTCAGTTACTGTATATGTCTTTTCTGTACTGGCTGATTTCCACCAATTAATGTTATACTGGCAACATTTAAATTCTTGAATGTCTTGAAAGCAACAAAAACTAAATCATAAGGACATATGCAGGTTTACAGAGCTCTAGCAGGCACTGTTCATCATGTCAGACACAAAAATTGACTGTGGCATCCACAATCTCACCCAATAATAATAAAACACTGGAGGTTTTTTTTCTTCGCGGGATAACGATATACATTAATTTGCCAAATAAGTGATAAGAAATGCCTGTGTCTGTTGAAAAATTTAAACATTTAAATCCCAAATTGTCTCTTTACTCACTCTTATGGACCTCAAGAAATAGTTTAATTTCATTGTGGATTTATGCAAAGTGAAAGACATTTTGTTGACCTGAATCAAATTGTGCTGAGGTCAGTGAATCTAATCCAGATGAATCAAACTGAATTGAGTTGAAGTGAAGCAGATTACAAACAGCTGAAGTGATGAGCCTGCAGGGCAATAGTGAAAAAATATGTCCTTGCCTTATCTGTTAACGGTATCACCCTCAAGCGTAGACTTGTTTAGAGTCCCGCACCGGTTCAGAGTGACTTGTTTACTTTTATGGTTTACTGTGGAATGTGTTGTGTCACCAGGTTCACGGGGACCGTTTCTTGGTAGACCTGAAACAAGTCTGATGTGAGTAAATGTTACTCACCTCCAGCTGTTCTCAAATATGGGTGCTGTCCTTTGTTACAACATTTACTGTCAATGTGTGAGAGAGGGCAAAACCAAGCTCGTACCTCATGTGTGCTGCTTTCATGAATGACACTTAGAAATAACCTGTTGCTTTTAGAAACATTGTAATATTCATTTTTATACTCAGTCTTATGATTTTCATTCAAAATGTCCTCTGTTTACATTTTGAGAATTTCAGCAGCCCGGGTGGTTTGCTTTCGTATATTCAACTCACTTCATTTCCAGACCCATTCATAGCTATTCTCTGTGGTTATGAATTAGGTCAGTCAGGCACCAGTATTATTCATTAGAGAAACCCCCCCCCCCCGTTAAGAAGAAAACGTCAGTGGCTGCTGGTTGCCCTCCTGTCCTCCCCAGTAAAACAGCAGACTGGAGGCTCGGTCAGACCCCATGCACATGGTAATGTGAGGAATGCGGCCATTTCCTCCTTTGCAGGAAAACAAAAGGAGCTGCTGAAGCGCCCGGCTTGTCCCACCTCACATAACAACGCTGGTGCTCCCAGATCACAGCCTTATTGTGTTAACCCAGTCAGCCCAGGCCACACCATGAACAGGCTCGAATGGCTGATGTTAAATGTCACTCCTGTGTTTTAAACGTGCCAGCATGGTGACCAACATGGTGTAAAATGTGCTGCTCCAGTCTTCGGTTAAATCTTTGACGGTCTTCCCCTGACAAAACATACTGTATCAACTGGTGGAACTGAGTGTTCACACCTGCCTCTAATCTGTTACCTGTGTGAAACAACTCTCAGCAGAAGCAGGTGGTGCAAGATAATAGATAATAACACTAACACACACACATCTAGATTATATTCCTAACATCTGCTGTTCTCTCAAGTGTTTTTAATGCAGATTATATTGGCCTTGTACCCATGTTAAAAAACGTGGTTGACATGGTTCAACATTTTGGTAAATATTTGCTTTCTTCCTGAGAGTTAGATAAGAAAATTGATACCACACACTCCCATACCTGTAAACTAAATATGAAGCTACAGCCAGCAGCAGATTAGCTTAGTTTAGCATAAAGACTGGAAACAGGTTGCTGGCTCCGTTTTAACGTAGAACACTACCCCACACGTTAAAGTGTATTTACATATAAGTTTTTGTAGAGCTTAAACAATTAATATAGAAAGTGTTATTGTTGAGCTTTACGGGTGCACGTAGGTAGTTTTTTGTTTACATTTGGACGGAGCCAGAGAAGCTGTTTCTCCTCTGCGCTCAGTGTTTATGCTATGCTAAGCTAGCATGCTAGCAAGCTCGCTCTAGCTCCACAAGCACAGGCGTGAGTGGTAACAACATTCTTGTATTACTCTCAGCAAGATAGCAAATAAGCTTATTTCCCAAAATATCAAACTGTCCCTTTAGAAAAACATTCGTTACCATTGACTACTGTTTGTTTGTTTGCTTCGTTTGGATTTCATCCTCAAGTTATTCATTCCACTGTTTGATACTCTTGTGAAATGTTGTGGTTCGTTTGATTCACTCTCTTAAAGGCTTCATTTACGTATTAGGCTCCTGATATAAAAAGACGTGTTGACAAAACTGCAGGAAATTATTTAAATATTTACTCAAGGATAAATACACTTGATTCATGTTATTCTGGTTCTCACTTAAATGTGATGCAGATTCAGTTTCCAGCTAACCAGACAGTCACCTATTCCTGTACTTGACTATAAACTGGGTTTGGTTGAGTGGAGTCATAAAAAAGAATTGTGTAGACTTGTACCAGGAGGCTTAGCAGTGATTCACATTGACTTAGATGTCTGTGTACGTGGACACAAAAATTGCATAAGATATGTTGTTTTATTCTATTTTTGTCTCTTTTTAACATCTTGACAAGGACACTAGATTTAAAAAACCTCTTGGGTTAACTCAGGCTCTTCTGTTGCTCAACAGACACTCAAATAAAAATGAGTAAATTAAATAGCATAGTTTCAGACATTGTTTTTCCCATTGACACACACTATAATCTATTAGCAAGATATGCCATGTAGTTTAAAATGAATAAAGTTAAGAAGAATAAATAAATATCAAATAAATATTGCATAGCTGACATGTGACTGTCGCCTGTCAATGCTGATGTGTCTTTATAGTTATTTAATTAATAGAGTTTAGTGGTTTGAATTATTACATTACTTCCATGGTTAAATGAATAGTTTGAACGACTGTTTGTTAGATATGGTGGGAAGTAACATCCAGGATAAGCCTAAAAATTGGAAAATCTGGGAAAACCCTGCCTCCGTTAAAAAAATGTTTTAAAAAATCTGCCTACCAGCACTTATAAATCTCACTGATCAACAAATCTTGTTTGTTTAATCTGTAGCCTGGTCATAACCTCTTTTTTATATTCAACACATTCTTTCAGAATAGATAATAGCTCACTTGGAGGGCCTTCAAACCCAGCGTGTGAATCTTTTGGTATCTCATTTGGTCTGCTATGGTCCTTTAGCTACCATCACCTCGCCCCTTTTATGCAGTAGGAGACATGGGTGTTAAACCATCCTACTGGTTTTCATAGTTTTGCCTTTTATCCATTCCATTTCTGTTGGAGCTGGAGGGGGTAATGTTATTTTAATCAAGGTGGAGCTTTATAGTCTGTTATTATCAGATTAAATTGGCATCAACTTCAAAGATTCCAGTGTCACAGCATTGTCATTACTAACCAGTATACAAGTCTGGTAGTACAACTCCAATTTACTGGTCCTGGCCAAGAAATAGCATAACCTCCCTGTAAAAACGCAATTCATCATTTTCATTCTTTTATTTTTGTATGGATTAAACAAACAAGATGTAACATGTTAACTAGTTAGCTTTAGAGGTGCTGGTAGACAGATGTTTCCCCTTTTTGGGCAGAACCAGGCTAGCTGTTTCCAGTCTTTCTGCTAATCTAAGATAAACAGCATTTGCTGTTGCTCTGTAACACACTAATTTGATAGTGGTATCAATCTTCTTATCTAACTTCCAACGAAAAAGTGAATAAGCATATTTCCCCGAATGACAAATATTCGTTTAAAGCACTAGCCGCACCACTGTACATGACAAAATAGCCAGCTGGTTAAATGATTGACGAGTGCAGCAACACAATGCGAGGTATACTTCTGCTTATCTTGATAGAAGCAGATGAATCATGAACATGGCAAAACCTGTTAACACTTATCAGTTGTTAAAGCAATCAGCATTCTTCAGCAACTGTTGGACTTCAACTGCCATGCAAATGAGCAGGTGGACGTTTGCCTGCCAGTGTTAAGAGATAAAGTAACCTGCAGTTTGTCTACTGACTGCACAAGCGAAGACTTGTTTACTCTCCAAAACCACCACCACCACCACCACATTAGGATGATCCTTTTTCATGCAAAAAAAAGGCTGCAAAGAAAGCACTCAATAACATTACTATCCAATCCAATTCTACAGCCCAACCCCCAATGCCAGCTGATCCTAGGGTCTCCATCTACATGCGTGTGTGTGAATGAAGCATAGTTAGTGCTAGTGGTGGAGGGGAGAACAGCAGATGGCAGGGCAGCCCCCGTCATGTCTGCTTTTTTGGGGGAGAACAATGCATCTCTCAGAGCTCTTATTAAAGGAGGGGAAGGGGATTTCAATCCACGGACAGCTGGCAGGCAGCGTGCCTCGCACCCACCCCTCTCCCTCCGTGTCCACACACAGACATACACACACACACACTCTGCAATTAACTGGCACGGGCCACAGCTTAAATATTTACCAGGCACATGCAAACAAAAGGCTGCTCAAGAAATAATGATTAATCCATGTCTCAATTATATGACAGCACTTTTTTCATCACTGCATCACTGTAGGAGATTTAATGGGATCTATTAAAGCCAACTCTGTGTAGTATTTGTGTGTCATTTAATATCCATCCACTGTACTGCACTACAGTGCAGCTTTAATTGTGTCAAATCACAAAGAGGTGCGTGTTCGTTATCATACCTATTTATCATCTTTAGTGCTGAAACAGTTACTCGATTATTTGATGAGTCAGTAGAGATAATGAGATGTTTATAATGCAAAAATATCAAATGTTTTGTCTTTCAAGGGTTTTAAATGTGAGGATTTGCTGACTATCTCAGTGTTTTTTTTCACTGTAAAGTCAATATCTTTGGTTTTTAGACTGTTGTTTGAACAAAACAAGGGTTTGGAATGCCACAAGAAGCTGTGATGAGCATTTTCACTATTTTTTATAACAGTTATGATAAAAAAAACATCTGATGCATGAAAAATTGAGAGATATGGACACTGTTTATGCGTGTCTATTGTTTGTGTTGTCAAGTATCAGTTTTCTTTTGACCTTTTAAGAAAGAATGTGGCTTAAATCTTGATTTTTCCTTCTTATTTTCTCTTTTAAACACAGAGATCATCATGCGTCATACTTCTTAACATTGTATTCCTAAAATATTTCAATTAAAACATCAACTTTGTTATGTTTTATTGCATTGTGTGTTATTTTTCATCTACCATGCTGCTCCTCGAAACTGTCCTTTAACAATAGGGATCTGTGAGGACTTAAAATTCCTAAAATTACACAACAACAACCTCTTTTACATGACACAAGCAGCCAGCTGAGATAGTGGTGCTGCTCTGAATCCAATTTTTTTTTTTTTTTTTTTTTTTTTTTTTTGCTTGGCCCCCACCACTCAGCCCCCACCACTCTCCTCCTCCTTCTCCTCCTTCCCCTTCTCCTCCTCCTTCTTCTCCTCCTCCTCCCCTGTGCTCTGCTTTTGATCCCACAGGGACTTGAAGCCTTTACATTCCAGTCATTCCAGCCGCAGCGAACAATCGGCCCTCAGTTATTTATTAGTGCGGCTCGCTGCTCGCTCTGCTCAGTCTGCTGCTGGCCGTCGGCGCGCACACACGTACATGGCAAGAGGAGAGGAAAGACGCTCGGGAATCTTGTGGACATTGTTGAATCGAGCGCAAAACACTGAGATCTATATATTACAAGACCGCTTCGTGTGTGATGAGAGTTTAATCTGGTAAGTTTTACATCTTTATTATTAAGTTTAGCTCTCGCTTCTGGCTGTGCGTACGGCCTATACAGGGTTGTGTTTGGATGCCTGATAAATCCCGTTGGCACAGATTTTTTGGTGCATGGCGCAATATTGACTGTTGGATTATTTGAGAGTTTCCATTTTTGCTCAAAGCAGACTCTTGATATTTCATGTTTACTTATATATCGTATGTAAAAGACCATATTTACTAGACAGCATCCTGATTTCCACAGATATCCCCAAAAAAAAATTAAAATCTGAGTTTGTGGTTCATTTAAAGATCCCCCTTAATGGGATTTCATTACCTGTATTATAAAGCCGCAGGGAGCTTTTAAATAACAGGAGCATTTACATTTAACATTTTTCACATGTTTTAATGTGTTTCCTTTAGAAGCATATTTGGAGCAATGTGTCATTGCGGTTTGTGTCTGGTGTCTGTTGGTTGTTGTGTGAGTGTGTGGGAAGGCTCTGATGTTTATAGCAACTGCTGAGTGATACACTCTTGTGTGGAGTGGAGAAAGTTATGCTTTACAGTGTGTGGATCATAAAACTGGATCTGCACTGACATCACTGTCAGGGGGTATTTCCAGCAACAGCCCATGCACTCATACCAAAAGTCATTGTTCAACAGGCGAGTTTCTTCATGCTCACTCAGAAGATTTCTCAATGTCGGCTTCTGATTGTAGTTCACAATTGAAATACTAGCATTACAAATGATAGGGAACTTGTTGATGTTAGTAATGGGGGTTTGGGAATCCTGTCAAAATACTGAGCTGATTAGATAAGATGTAATACTATATGTTGTGCACTGCTGATCAAGTTTTTTGTTTTTTCCTTCAGATTTGTGATCTATAAAGTGCCTAAACTGCCACATCCAGGCTGTTTTTTAGCTCATTTCCTGCTGACTGAGATGAGAACCGCTGAAGGCTCCTCTGGAACGGTCCTGCACCGTCTCATCCAAGAGCAGCTCCGTTACGGGAACTTGACAGACACTCGCACACTTCTCGCTATCCAGCAGCAGGCCCTGCGTGGAGGCAGCAGCGGCGGGGGCACAGGCAGTCCCCGCTCCTCTCTGGAGAGCCTGACTCAGGAAGAGTCCCAGTACATGCAGATGTCAACACGCCAGGATCCCCAAGGCCAGGAGCACCAGGGGGACTTCCTGCACTCTGAGAGTTCTGTGTGCCATTTGTACCAGCTCCATGGAGAGGAGCTCCCCACATACGAGGAGGCCAAAGCCCACTCTCAGTACCTGATCTCACAGAAGGGGCAGGCAGAACAGGAAGGCCACGGCATGGATATAATTGGGGGGCACGGACATAATGAGGGACAGTGGGATATGAAGAGGGAGCATGCTCGCTCCCTCAGTGAGAGGCTCATGCAGCTCTCACTGGAGAGAAACGGACTTAGAGACAATATGGCAATGAGCTCTTCACACAGCTATCCACAGCTGTATAATAATAATGTAACAAACATGGTGGCACCTGACAGGCAAGGAGTCCAACAGTTTGCAGAGCAGCGCGGGCCACCCCCGGACTATCCTTTCTGTGCACAACTTCCTGGATATATGCTGAGCCACTCACAGGAGCATGGACACTATTACAGAGACCCTCCTCCCCCTTTCTACTCACAGCACCACAGGTAATCCCAACAGATTCACGTTTAACATCAAGACATTTTACAGTTTAGATGGATATTAGCTCAAAACTGATTAAATTAACAGCTTTCTATAAAAAAATCCTCAAGACTTTGTGGTTTTCAGCTGTGTCGTAACTAATCACTCATGTTTCCCCCTCAACAGGTATGTGTCCGCTCAATCCCAGGTGGCTCACAACAGCATCACTGCAGCCTCCAGCAATAACTCAGTTCAGAATGATGTGTTGATACGGGAGAACGAGAGGCTCAGGAAGGAGCTGGAAGTCTACACTGAGAAAGCAGCCAGACTTCAGAAGGTGAGAGAGAGAAAGGTGGTGCGATAAATGGAGCCGTTGGCTCATAGAGGGTGTGGAAATCGTAAAACAATAGTTTCTCTGCCAGTACATGTCAGGGTAATAAGCTGCCTGGCAGTATGCAGAGTTAAGAGATACAAGTTACTGATATTTATCATGTACTACACACCATTACCTTTGTTTCTGCTGCTTGGGGCTTTTTTAAATGGTCCTCTACCAGGTAGTTTACGCTTTACAGTTGAGAGTTGTCCCCCCTTTCCGCTCTCTGGAATGCCTACAACACATCGTTCACTCTTTGTCTTTCAAAGCATGTTGGCATATTGCCATGAAAGGAGATAAATGCCTTGACACCTGGGACCCACAAGTGTTCACTCAGGAATGTTGATTCCTAGTTTTCAGTTGCGCATAGTGTTAAAAAGCCATTTGCCTGCAGGCTGACTCACAGTAAATGAAAAGAATGGCTGCATTTGTAGAGATGACTGATTGGCCTAATTGATAGTAACAACTGCAACATGAATCACAATCCAGACTACCAACAAAGATGCCTCTCACACAGACTGATCCTTCCTTTCACATTTTGCTTCCCAGTTGGAGTTGGAGATTCAAAGGATATCTGAAGCATATGAGACTCTGATGAAGGGCTCTGCCAAGCGGGAAACTCTGGAGAAAACCATGAGGAATAAGCTAGAGGCCGAGATTAAGAGGATGCATGACTTTAACAGAGACCTTAGAGGTATGTGCCCAGCTGTCTGTTGAACCAAAAACAGGGTAATGATAATAAAATCTGCTTTTAAATATAACTGTGTATGTAACCACCATGTTTTGTTTCTTACAGAACAACTTGACACAGCTAACAAACACAGAGTGGCCAAGGAGACTGAGTGTACAGACCAGAAACAGCACGTCTTTCTTAAACTGTTGGAGCAAAGTAAGTTTATGTTCACATTAGTCTTTTATTAGTCACAGTGTCTCCTCATACCATTTGCCTGCAAGTGCGTGACAGAGGAAGAGGAAAGGAAGACTTCAGGTTCAGATCTTTTTTTTTTTTTATCTGATCTGACAAATCACACAGGCCTGTGAAGCACTTAATAATAGCAGGAACATTGTTGAGCAGGGATTGGTTTCCTCCTTCAGTGAAGTTGTGTGTTATAAAAACCGGGGCCTCTTATGTTGGGACACAAATGGCTCTATCTCTAATGTTAAGAGTTGCTCTTGGCACTTAGACGCCAGTTATTTTTCATGGCAGCAGTAAATGTAGCTTGGATTCCAGGAATTTTTTAGGTATTTCAGGCTGTTCCAGCATTAGGAATGCCCTCCCTCCCTCCTCCTCCTTCTCCTCCTCCTCCTCCTCCTCCTATCACACACACACACACACACACACACACACACACACACACACACACACACACACACACACTCAGTTTTGCATCACTGCTGACTTCCCTCTTCAAGGGGAACTAATAAGTCTGGGACTCCAGGGCGTTCAGGCCCAACTAAACATGACCCCCGGCTTGCTCGCTCTCCTTGTTTGGACATTTCTTTACCTCTCGGTTTAATCATGATTGGCCAGTTGTGAATATTTCTTCCTCCCTGTTCTTGTGCAGGGAGTGTGCTGCAGAGTAAATCCACCTAACCTCGATTTACTTAATGACAAAGGATTGAAATGAATGATGACACATCTGACAGTGAGCTACAAGCACTGTTTTCAGAGATTAAAAAAATCCTTCTAGTTACATAACCAGACATACCATTCTGTTATACATTACCCCGCTGGAATGACAATTGCACTCCTCTGAATTTTCTAATACAGCTGTGCAATCATCTTGAGACATAACATAAGACATATTGTTTGTTTGCTTTTCCTGAAAAAAAAAGATATCTTGGCACAACAGGAACGAAACCACATGTAAAACACAATAGTCGGATGTGTACTTTATAGTTTTTTTTTGTTATAAGGACCACTTGAATTATATTTTGAGCTGCTTGTTTACTTCATGTCCTTAGAAGCATTCCAGAGCTTTTCCCAGTACAAAGCTATGCCTGTGTGCGTAAGTGGATAAGAGGAAGTCTGCATTCCCTCCACAGGCATGCACTCGTGTTGTGTAATCAACCTGCTTTTAAAGTGGCACAACGCTTGTGTTACTTTTGAACAGTTTTCATTTAAAACACATGTGAAATATTTTTGTTCTAGTCCTGATTTCGGGTTTATAGCACAGTATGTTCTCATTTTAAAAGTGGTCGTAACTCAGTGAAGGAACAGAGCACTGGGTCTGTTGTTGAACCACATGTGTGTATGGCAGCATGTAAATGTCTCTTGTTGGGTCACATTCCATTCAAAATGTACCTCCCTGAGTGACTGCTCATGTAGCCGCTTGAGTGACCCCGTCAATGGCCACTGAATAGTTTTGATTCTGGCCCTCTTTAGCATTCCTTTGGCTGCTCCTAGGAGGCTGCTATTGTCCTGGAACAATAGGAGATGATAACTTTCTAGCCTCATATCTTCCAGGATCATGTCAACTGTTGCACTTATTTGCATCTCATTCACCTTCCCCCTCCTCCTCTCTTTTTTGTGTTTTAGATGAAGAACAGCAGAGAGAGCGTGAACATCTGGAGAGGCAGATTCAGCATCTGCGCGTTTCCGGGGACGAGAGCCAGCGGAGACGTGAGTTGCTTGAGCAGGCTCTGGCCTCAGCTCAGGGTCGCAACCGGCAGCTGGAGGAAGAGCTGCAGAGGAAGAGAGCCTACGTAGAGAAAGTGGAGCGGCTGCAGAGCTCGCTGGCTCAGCTGCAAGCAGCGTGTGAGAAGAGAGAAACTCTGGAGCTGCGGCTGCGCACTCGCCTGGAGCAGGAACTGAAAAGCCTCAGGGCGCAACAGGTGAGGAGAAAACTCTCATTCCATTGACTTGTGTGTCTTTTGGAGTAGTTTGATCTTTTGGGGAATATACTTATTACCTTTTTTGCAGAGAGTTACATAAGAAGAAACTTTAAGGCTAGAGCCAGGGTTATTTTAGCTTAGCATAAAGACTTAAAATTGAGGCAAATAGCAGCCTTGCTTTACCCAAATGTAACAATAATCACCTACCAACTGCTGCAAAGCTAATTAATTAACATATAATAACTAACTTGGTTTATCTTTGCAAGTCAAACTATTGTACCACTATCTAAAATGTGAAGCTTAATGCTAACCACTGTTGTCTTTTATCTCAGTCTCAGAACCGGGCAGCGGACCCCATGGCTTCAGAACTGAGCTCCTCCACTTCACAGCAGCAGATGAGGGAGAAAGAGGAGCGTATTCTGGCCCTGGAGGCAGACATCACCAAGTGGGAACAAAAGTACCTCGAGGAGAGCACCATGAGGCAGTTTGCAATGGATGCGGCTGCCACTGCTGCTGCACAGAGGTATGATAATAACTTGAACATAGTGCAAAGACAAACATCAGATGATTATATATCTAATGACTTTCAGACATCAAGTATTTTAACAGTGTTCTTTTTCATTTTCAGGGATACAACCATCATCAACAATTCACCCCGACATTCACCAAACAGCAGTTTCAATGAAGACCTGCCTTTGTCTAGTCACAGACATCAGGAGATGGAGAACAGGTACACATCCTTCTATGTTCTTGTTACTCACTAGTTTTATGATTGGTGTTTTAGGGTTTGTTAACTCATTGAAATCTATGTGTACACATTTAGGATCCGAGCACTTCACGCTCAGCTCCTGGAGAAGGATGCTGTGATCAAGGTCCTCCAGCAGCGCTCCAGATGGGAGCAGGGCAAGCTGGAGAGACAGGGGCTTCGTCTCGCCAGGTCCGTCCCCTCCATCAACACTGTGGCCAGCAGCACAGAGTCTAAAGGTGAGTTGACACTTCATGCAAACGCAGAGAAATTTTGAATCTTTAATAACACATGGTGTCAAGCGACAACTGGCAGACTGGTCGGTGACGCCAGACAGAATGTACACTTCCTAAAAAAAAGTAGGGAGTATGAGTCAAGCCTTTCGTGTCCCTCAAATAGACAACATGTTTTTAAAGTGGAATGCATATCGTCTCTCACTCCAGAATAGCCCGATCCAGAATAGTCATGGGAAGTAGTCGCCGGGGCAGATGTTCAGAAGTGTGTAAATGGGGATGTAACCGGGTAATTAAGCAGCCTCCTCTCTTTGTCTCCTTTGTAGGGAAGAGCCTCTCTGATGACCAGACAGGTGCTGCCTCGCTGCAACACAAACCCTGTGTGGTGCCCAAGCGCCCGAGCCGAGACTCTAGCACCCAAAGTGACGAGGTCCCGCAGGAGCCTGAGCTCACAGCAGAGTCGACAGAGGCGATCTCAGCAGCTACCACCGGTGGGTTGATTGTTTTGTTAAGCACTTGATACCCAATCACCAACCACACAAACTACTGTTCTGTTAATTTTAGGCCGGCCCCTTGGTCTCTATTCTGTATGACCACTATTTAAAGCGTAACCAGACCCAGGATTAGGATTGTTAACATTAATAAGCGAAAAATGTGTTGGTTAAAATTACACAAGGTTGTTGAGACAGTAGTTGCAGTTGCTATAGCATGCCAAAGTTCTTTCTCTAATCTGCTTATTTTATCTTTTATAGACACCTCAGAGGAGCCTAAGGCACCACTCAGGACACTCAAAAACATCAACGGCACAGATGCAGAGATGGTTGAAATCCTCATATGAGGGTTCACTGAACTGAACAGTGAAAGCCAGCGATGACAGACACTTTTGGCTGAGGTGTTAAAGGCGTTTCTCTGCATCTGACCAAGGTGATCATCTGACATGAACAGTTTCCCTTGAATCAACATGCAGAGTCCAGAATGTGGCACGGTTTGGTGAGGAGAGCTGAGCTTTCTTCTTCTGCACAAGTCACAAACTCTTAAATCTCGCCACGTTCCCTCACAAGTCAGAATTCTTCACGGTACCTGGACAGTATTCTGCATTATGTTTGGAATCTGGCTGCTGATTGTGGATATACATACTGTATGTTGTGCATGTTATTTTTGTAGTTATCTATTGTATTTATATTTGTAAATGCTGCTCATCTTGTGGTGTCTTTTTTTCTGTTTGGGAGGTGTTTGCTTCACCTTTTTCATTTATATATAAATGGCTCACTTTTCTAGATTATGTACACAACCAATGTTTTTTTTCGGTTTATCTTGAATTCCCAGTAGCATAACCATCACCATGCCCCCTGAAAGTAATGCAAATATTTATAAAAGCATCTTTTATGTCTTCATGCCATGTTTGAGGATTATTCTGTTTAACAGAACTACTCGAACCTAAATTAACAGTTGCTCCTCTTTTTAAAATACACCCAGAGGCCTGCTCACAGCTCAACTGAGGATTTGGAAACTTCCTTTGAATGCGGAGCCTTCAGAATGTCTGCCCGTTCTCTCTTAAAAAAGCTTGTGAGGATTGACAGTGTTTCACGGGGGTCTAATTTTCCAGATCCCGGGTTAATGTTTGGGGCCCCAGATGGCGACTGCCCAGCATTTCGCTCCCCTCTGCTGACACGCTGGAGCTAATCTTCTCACATTCCTCGCTGAGGGAATGCTCCCGTTAAAGAAAAAGGCTATCTAAAGTCTGACCCCTCGCCCTTGTTAAAATGGCACGCATTCTCCACATGATTCCTTTTCTGGGACTGGTTATTTCTTCTGACCCATGGTAGCTGGTTCTACCATGAGTGCAGAAATGGTCAACTATAATTGGCTTGCATTTGCCATTCTATTTGTTGTCCCCATCACTGTGTTATATTCAGCTGTGTTTTCTCCATTGCTCAAGTATCTCACATTTCTGAGTCCTTAACATGGAATCTTCTATTTATTTCTCCCTGTATATTGTAGGATCACTGAACACTGCTGAATGTAGACTCCTGTTTTCCAGGAATGTGTTTTGTATTTAACTGGAATGTGCCAGAATTCAGATTTGTTCTACACTAAGAGGGGAATATCGCAAAAAAAAAAATTCAACATAAATACATTTCTGAAGAAGCTAATAATTATTATCCAGCGCCAACATTTTTCCTGTCATAATGCAGTTGCTGGTCAATGCAATGTGTCAGTTTGAGTTAATGCCCTTCACTTTTTTTGGAATGTGTTTACATGAATGGCTATTTGAAGTGAGAGAAGTTAATATATTTTGTAGTTTGTTTGTTTTTTCATTTATATTCTTGTATTTGTTTTGTTTTCTGGTGCCAAAGATGTACTCTACTTTTTAAGTTATAACCGATGACAAATACAAAAGGCTCTGGTGAGGTGCCTTGCTTCAGCTGGTTGACCCATTTTGATGTTGCTGTGAACTTTTGTAAAGTATGTATTCCTTAATATTTCACAATAATAGATTAAAATTCTTAATATATGTCTGATAACAGTTGTACTGTTTTTATTTCTGGTACTGGTTTGACAAGTCATATTGTAATTGTGATTACAAAAACCCAGCTGCTTTCTTTGACCGCTTCTTCAGATGCACGTCTGAACACGTTGATGTGTCAATGAAAGTTTGCAGTGACATACTGTCGCTGCTTTTTATTCAGTTTTTTTGAATACAGTCCATTTTGACATGAGATATATTAAGCTAAAACTCAACAACCTCTTGCAGTTGCACCTTTCTAAATCTGAAAATATATTAGCTTCAGAGTGAGATGCACAGTAGCTACAGTTCTTCATATATAGATGGTCCAAATTGATAGTATTTCCTTTGTAACCTTGTCGTTTCAGTTAATCTAATCTGTTTTGACTCTGTAGTCACACCATCGCAGAGTAACTGAAAAAGTTGGAAAAGTCATGAAAACTGAAATAAATGCTTTCACATACTTCTTCACAAATTCAAAGACTATTTTGATGTAATATACTTTCCAGTGGTTATTTATTAGCTTGTAATATACACAATAAATGTCACCAGTACTTGTGACAGCTGCCTGTCAAAGAAAAATGTAACTGTACAATTTACAAGTACATTCATGTACCTTATATTCAAAGTGAGTCAACATGACTAGAAGACCAGCACATGTATCTAGAAGATTGTAAAATCAATCAAATGACTCAATGTCAGTTACACAGCGATATCTTATCTAAAGTTTGCCAATGCCAATATTAGCATAACATAAGCTCCTGGTCCAACCACACCAAGAAAAACTCTTAATTTCTAGAAGGTTGAATGTGTTATTTCTAATTTCAAATGTAAATCTACCATCTGCATGTCCACCCTTTGTGGACAATAAAGGACGTCATTAGCTTGAATCAAGGTTGTGGTTAGCTTGAATTGGTGGTCAGGATGGACTCCAATGGTTGCTCCAACCAGTTTTTACAAGAGACAATGTTTCCAAACTCACTTCACTACTTCACATTTGTTCCAAACATTTGTTCCCAAATTTGGACACATATACTGCTTTCATCAAATGGTATCACTCTTTTTAAGCTCCAAGGCTCTACTGTTGGCTGTGTCTTTAGCAACACGGTAGCAAAGAGCCAACTGGGTGGAACATAATATTCAGAAAGGCAATGTGATTGTTTTTATATCCTTGAAAACTCGTCACCACAGAAACACATTGTGACTGTCCACATCCGCTGTTCTCTATGAAGAAAGAAACAAACTTTTAGCAACAACCTTTTACACATACAGGGGAAATGGGTGAGACCACAGTTGTAGACTATCAATGCAATATCAATTGTCAGCATTTAAATTAAGCTGATCCGCAGCTTTAAAAATGTTTGCCAATATTTAAGGTTTTACTTTTTTGAGACATAACCTTGGCATCACCATTTAGTGAACACAATGTCTTCATCACATTTACCCTCCCCTGAGTGCAATACTGTAGCCCTGGTGATCTGTTTTCCATTATTCATCAATGTGCTGTAAGCTGTACTTTCTGTTATGTACATCAAATACTAAGCAACTGAAGAATACTTGGAATCTCAGTTATTTTCATCACTGACAGATCTTTGTTTCACATGATGTGAAATTTCAAACCTGCCTTGAGTCACAATAGGGACTGTTCTGCTCTGGTAACTGGGACCATGCATGAATTCTGAGAATATGGTTATATGAGCCTGAAATGTCCCTGACCTACGTCACTCAATTCAGTGAAGTAGAAGTGAAGCAGGAATTTAAGACCGAGATAATGTTATGTCTGAATTATCTGTGCACAAGTTGAATATTGGATTGTTTGTCGCTGTTGCTTTTAGGGAAGTTATTGTCTTCATATCAGTCTGTACAGCCTTTAAATGTAAAAATTCCTCTGTAAACCTTGACTTTTAATGTAAATATTTTGCCTCCCTGTTCCCCCTGGTGAGGTTGGTTTGGCATTCCTTAGATGCCGCACATTTTCCTCCTGCTGCCTTTACTTGTTGTAGCCGAGTGCCACTTTTCTCAGCTCCAAAAAGCTGCAAAGGCAAATCTCCATCTGTTCAATACCTTTTTAAGCTAGGAGATATAGCACACTTGGGTAGTGATTTATCATTAGTTTGGTCTCATTTGTGCTCAGACAGATCACATTTCAGACATTTCGTCCTGTCACTAATGGCCACATGTAAGACAAGAGCCCCCGACAAACTGCAAGGGATGTTAGGGGTTCTGTAGGTGAAAGGTTATGATTACGTGACTTCAGGCAGTGCCAAGTCTGACTAGCCTCACACAGAGAGATTCATTCCTGGGAAAGCTCAAATGTCCCAAAGTCGTCATGATCCAGCCAAGATGAAGAGATAATCAGCTCCATGTAGTAGGTGTGTGCGTACCACACACATCTGGAGACCTTGCAGGAATGACTGTGATTGTTGACAGGACTGCATTTATCACCATGATTTCAACACTTTGACTCCCAGAAACTGTGAATGATTCTCACTTGACCACAACATCAGTCACATTGGATCAAGAACAGATGTCAATGAAGTAACCTTGTTCCAACAAGGGTTTTGTTGTTTGTTTAACATGGTCAGTAACCTGTAGAGTTATGTAGAAATAATGTCTTTTTGTTGATATATTGTATGCATGAGTTAATACTGCCTATATTTATCTTGCCCCTTAAGTCATGTAATATTTGTATTATAATATGAGTAAATCAATGTGTCTGGCAGTATTAGAGGGGACAACTGGTCACAAATCATCTGTGTCTTTTTGGAGGCTTTTGAGCACATTTTGCACCAAACGCCTGTGAGAAATACTTGGAAAAATAACTGCGGAGCTCTGTGTTTTGCCTTAATTTCCATGGAGATTCCAAAACTTCCTGCCTACAGCAGTCATGGAATGTGCCCCCACCCCCTTAACTTTTCCACATAAATCAGGGCACCGTCCGCTAATTTTAGGGCTGTTACAGAGATGAAGCAAACCTCTCAGATAGCGAGCCACTTGCAGCAAATTTTTGGGGTTGTGTCAATTGCAGCAGTGTGTCTACTCAGTGAGAGGTGTGAAGGTGTTTTCTTTAGGTGTTTACTGTGGCTGAGCGGCAGTAAGAGCAGCTCACCTGCTCCACTATTCTGCTGCTCCTGAACTACTCATTTTCCATCCACCTCTCATTGCTTTGCATCACTTCATAATGCTCCACAAACTAAGTAGTCAAAGATGACATCATGTCAAATTTGTGCCGACAATTAAAGCTGCACTGATTTCTATTTCTATATAAACAATGGATTTTACAGCAAATGTTACTGTTTTGGTTTAGTCTCTCTGTTCTCATCCATGTAGTTTCCTCTTTATCAGCAGCAGCAGATAGATGTTTCAGTTACCTACCTACCTGAGCTTTAATACCCCCACTGTATGATACCTGCCCAGCACAAACAGCAGCCAATGTTAGCAGCTAGCTGGTGAGAATAATTTGGCATTTAGCAGTTAAAGAGACAGATATTTCCTGTAAATAGTTGGTTAAGAACAAACCAGAGCTAAAAGAAAAGTAACTATTGACAGACAACCAGACATGACACTGGGCAAATACTAATTTTTGCTATTGAGCAGAACTGTAGACTTGCGACAATCAAGTCAGACATAAGTCACGAAAATTAGGGCTTAGGACTTGGGACTGGTTGATGTTAGATTGGAGCATGGAGGATGATTTGTAAAACTTTCATAAGATTTGTACATTAACCTTAACCCTAACCCTAACCCTAACCTTAACCTAGTGCTAACCTTAACTTTAACTTAATCTGAACCTTAAACCTAACCCTAACAACACTTGCAAGAGTTCGTCACTTATCAAATCTAACATTTACCACTTGGAACCTGAGTGCTGAGAGAAATTACTCACTTAGGACTCGACTTGAGACGTGACAGCTAAAACAACGACGTTTCAAACTTTTTTGAGGTAAAATCTCAGCAATAAAAAGCTAAATGAGACAGTGCTTAGCATGCCTGGCATGGATGAAACTGGAATAGAAATGACTTGGTATCAGCTAGCCTATATATTAAAAACAATATTTGAACAGCTTTGAAAAGGAAATGTTCGAAGGACAATTTTATTGGTGAACATTCAGAGACATGGTAAATCGCTACTGATGACTTCCGCAGCCTAACTAAAACAATTGACACAAGAATTCATTATGACTGTTTGGCTGGTTGTAGTCTAGGACTGTTAGCGGTTTCCAGTGAATCAACTGAGCAGCCCATGTCAGAAAGACTGATTCACTGTAGTAAAAGGAACATATAGTTGAGTCAACATGTTCTGTGTCTGGCGTGATCTACAGGCTAAATGAAGACAATAGCACCTGAGTCAGCAGTGCCACTCAGACACTGCATTGCCAGGTGCAAGATGTGAAGTAGACTTTTAAAGTCTGTAATGAGTAATGACAAATAAAGACAAATGATCAAGTGGCAGAGGTCATGAGAAAAATAGATGTATTAAATTAACTCTCTTTAAAGCTCAATATTTTTATTTACCAGTCATGTAAACTGTGTAGCATGTCACAAAGGTGTAGTTGTTTACATTTGGCAAAAAAATGTGAAAAATATTTCACTGATGTCACAAAAGTGAACCATCTAATCAGCATAACTAAACAAGTTTTCCATGAAAATCCCGTCAGCGGACACATGTTAATACTTCGATGTCAAACATGTTTAGTTTCAGCTTGCTTCATTCTGAGCAATTTATACCCGCCTTTAGAAACATCACTTTGTCATTTCCCTGTTTCTAGTCACTTCCCTGTGAAAACACATTCTTCTTTGTTTCTTCAGTAATCAGCAGAATTATCCGAAGAATGCTTGTCATCAAGGTTGCACAAGTTCCCAGTTAAAGCAACATACTAACAGGTGTGTGTGAGAGAGTGAGCGAGCACAGCTGGGGAATTTAGTGGTCATGCCTCAACATGCAGGAATGCTTTATGGCCCAGATGAATGTAAATGATGATACTTTACTTTGTAGGAAAGTAGATTAGGTATGCACTTTTCAGTTGCTCTTGAACCAGTGTCACTGTATTGTCACTGGAAGATCAGAAATTGTTCTTGTTCTTGTTCTCTCTTTTTCTTATGTTTTCTTTTCCTTTTCGAATCATTTTTAAAGAGCCTTAGGTGGGGAGGCAGATCCAACATAAATGACTTATGGCTTCAATTTCCATTGTCACTATTTTGATCCTTTTCCAGACCTAAAATTAAAAAGAAAGTTATTACTAGCTGTCAAGACAATGCCTCATTTTTAGTCATTCTATGTAAGGTTCAAATGTTATGTTTCTTTCCCTGAAATTATATTCCTCCAATCATGTAGGGATATATGGAAGACATGAAAGTTGTGTGTATTCTGTACACTGAATATTTAGTTTTAAAGCCCATGTTCAGTATAATAATTACTTTCCAGCACGTTTAACATTTTTCCCCTGGGGGTGAAATACAATTTAGAGTAGATTGCTTATCATTTCTCACCAAAATGCCTACAGTTTACAGTTCAAGAGCTGATTAGCCTCGGGGTACTTCCCTTGAACCAGTCTGATATCCTTCTGTGGAGGTATCAGAGATGTTACATAGGACGATAGCGGTGGCTTGCAGGATAAGATACTCTTTTAATCAATAATTACTTTAAATCAACTGAAAAACTATAAATACAGACATTTGATGTAATAAACATTCACACAAGTAATGCAAACCCACTGTTGACAGTAAAAATGTTGTAGCCTCAGCACTTAGTTAAGTCTTGGAAAGTGAACAAATTGCAATGTTCTCCCAGAGGCCTGTGTGAGATGTGCATAAAGGGGAAGCAGACATTAAGAAATTAGTTTAAAAAAAAAAATCTGTTCATTTATTTATTTTTAAATCTAAATCTAAATCTTAGGAAAAGCAGATGTGACTAATAACATAAACTGAGCGTAGCCTCTTCAGGTGACCCAGTAAACTATGACAGTGTGACAGTGATCCTTCATGCATAATACCAGGATCTTGAAACTGTGACCGTTAATGGAATCCAGCCATCGTTAATCTTATTATATACACTTGAGGTTCTCCATGTCAACATATCTTTTGAGAAAACGCCTATAAACAAACTGTCTTCTGCTTTGCATATTAGCCTATTTTCTTTCATTCATTGACTTGATCTGTAGGTCAAAGCAATCAGACCCAGAGACATTTCCCTGGTTGGCTACTGCTCCCTGGTGTTTCAATGATGGTATTGCAGTAGGCTGCACTAGTTTAGGACTAGGGGGACTCAAACGCTACTTCAGACCTGCAAGCTAAAGGACGCGTAAAGTTGGAGGCAGTTGAAAGCTTTAGTTTCTGATTAAATTTATTTTCTCCCAAATTATCAAACGCTGCCATGAAAAGCAAAAAACAAACCCAATAATTCAATATTTATTATTCTGAAATGGGTCATTCTGTGCCAGTACTTTGCTACTTTAAGTATTATGATGTTAACACGTAGATTAGTATTTTTATAGTGGTATTTTTTTGTTTTCACTGTGGTTTACTGTGCTACTGAAATTTAAGTAAAACTACGTAACCAAACAAATGCACAATGTTGCAGTAGGCCTACTTAAAAGAGCATTTTGTATTTCCTTAGCTTAGACTATTACTCCACTTATCGCAGAGGCAGAAATTGTTCTTTTTATTCCTCATTTATTCAGCTATAGCTTTGCAGGTTAAAGGTGAATTAACTAAAGTGGTCAAAAAGAGCTCGAGGGCAATGTTTTTGTGAAGAATATGTTTACATTTGATACTTGACTAGATTTTGCTGATAATACTTTTGTACTTCTGTACTATTTTAATACTAGTGCAGTACTTTCACGAAGTTATGTTTACAGTGTAACTTGTAAACAAGTAAAAGGAACTGAGTACTTCTTCAACCACAAGCCAACGACTATCAAAATAATGAACAAATGTTGAATAAACTACAATAGTATTTCTTAGTAGTGGTGGACTGTCAGTCGGGCAACACCAAGGTTGTATTAGAGGAACTTTAACACATCCACGAGCGGTAAACGTTATCACATTAGCTCGACTGCCTTCGTTAGACCACGTGACTCCCGTCCTGCAGGTCGGAGCCGGGGCGCGTTATTTTTTTTCCACCTGCATTCTGCTCTGACCCTCCCCTACTCTGCCTCTGATTGGCTGTGCTCTGACCCTGATATTTTTACCCTCTCCCCAAACAACTCAATCTTCATATCTAACCTCAACCAATCTAACCAACGATGGTAGTGAGTACTAGCCAATCAGAGGCTGTGTAAGGCGGGGTCTTAACGGGTCTTCACTGAATGCGGGTGGAGACAAAATAAGGCGGTCGGAAAGGTCCGTTGAGAGACTGGGTTGGTCAAAACATTTTCGGAGCTCTGATTGGTCAATGATCTGGTAATGCCGTCTCTGATTGGTGGAATGAAACAGGGAGGTCCGGCTCTGTCCCTGAGCGTTCTTCCGGCTTACATGTTGGAAAAAAGAAAAGACGAATGGAAAAAATTGTAATCCACAAAACGACCATTGCCTAGTAAGTCTACGAAACGGTTATTCCTGCAAATATACCTGGCGCATTTGTTTATTAAGCCGCACGAAATGTACGCCGTTGTACTGTTATGAAGTTGAGCATTGTGCATGAAAAGCAGGTTAGCGAATACAGCGTTAGCTTGCTGTTAGCTACGATAGCTGGCTAGCTCGGTAGCTTTTTAGTTTTAAGGCTACAAAATCAAAACTACCGGCCGCAGCGTTTATTATCGTACTGGGCTGATATCGCGTTTGTTCATTGAGATGCAGACCGTCAAAAAGCCACCGTTGTGCTCACACATTAACTTAATATTTGATTAGTGACGGTGCAGTTGTTGTCGAGCAGTTTAACCACACTGTTATTGACCATTTAACGTTAAACAAAGCTCCACCCAAACGCTCGGTTCTTATTCTTCAGAGTTATATTTAATTATATACAGCTCTTTAAAGCCCTGGCTCATTAACGATAATACCCCGCTGCCTGTGAAGGGTTAACCTGAAGGGTTTTATTGTGGTGGTCTTCGTACGTGAGTTGTATATGCTATACACACATTTCAAAGGTGCAATGCTTTTCACTCTCTACGGTATATCTGAACAGAATGCATATACTGCACACAACCACCTACTTTCTGTATTTATAAAATAATAATAATAATAATTTTTACATTTAATATTTTTGTCAGCCTTTTTTGCACTATTTGTACCCTGTTTACAGTTCAAAGAAACGGTTTCGTCTGTAGAAAATCATTCAATATGAATATTTCTGAAGATTGTTGTGTTGTTGTTCTCTGTAAATACATTGTGAGACACAAAACCAGAGTGAAATTATTTGTATTTGTTAACATGCTTGGCTAGTGTGTATGTAAGAAATATTGATTTTTAACCTGAATAATATCTTATTTATGTCTGATATCAGTATTAATGTACAACTTTTAACATCATCCTAGGTCTTAAAAAAGTTAAAATGAGCTCCCAGCAATTCCCCCGACACGGGCTGCCTGCGTCCAGCGGGGGAGCACCTCAGATCCCTGCTGGAGGAAACCTGGTGTCTGTCAATCAGCCGTCAAACCCATCAGGTAACTCACTGTCACTGAAATCATATACTACGATAATAAGTATATTATAATACGTATACTTAACATATGGAGAGGGAGACAGCTGTATAATGAGATTTAATCAAAATGTTTTCCATCAGCTGGTGGGGATGCAGACAGTGGCCGGGACGCCGACCACGGGCAGCAGGATCATCCACCTGCAGGAGGCGGGGGGACCTTGGTGTTCAGAGATGACAAGCAGGAGACCATGGTGGTCAGACCTTATCCGCAGGTGCAGACACACGGCCAGTCACAAGCTGCTCCCCAAACTGTGCCCATCCAGCCCGGCACACCTGTGACTGTACCTGCTCCCTCTGTCCACCTCCCACAAGGCCAGCCTGCAGTCCTTACTGACGGACAGATGAAGGTGATGATCTTAATGCACATTTAATAGAAAAAAATATGATGTGTCTTTAACATTTGTTCTCCTGGAAAGTACTGAATTATAGCTAGCTCACACTGGATAACCTTTATGATTTTGGAAGCTTGGCTGGGCTGATTGGATGATTTGAAGGAACTCTGGATGTAATAACCTGCCTTCTTCATCGTATCCTCAAGCTCTATAAATTTAGACAGATTTTCTTTTAAAGTGTGTTTAATTTTGTTAGTCTGTCTTGTTTACTGTTAACTGGTCCAAGCTGAATACACGAGATAGTCTTGGAACAACTAATGGTTGATGAGCTCAAGAGGAAAGACAATGGAATGAAGTGAAAAAGTATAACCTTAAACTATGTTCTCACTCTGTACACAGTCTAAATTGGTAGAGGTTTCCCAGCTTCATGTACTTCTTGCTATGTAATTTTATTTGGAAGAATTAACGTTGAGACTGTTTTAAAACTGTCAACAGAAAAAACTGCTGTTTTGAATTTTTGTCATGTCATGCATGTGGAACTTTTAAAGATCCCATTGATATATTGAGAGGCTATACCTACAATAGACGTTCAGAGAGGATCACTTGTTTTTCTCATTTTTGTAATGGATACACCTCTTGCTAAATTTTAAAGCAAAAGATTACAGTATTTGTTTCAGAGGACTTTGTTTTTCTTCTTAATGAATGGCTCAATGAAAATGTTGTGTATATATACTGGCTATCTGCAAACTGTCTGACCTCACAATTATTACTTACAGCAGTTATGTATTATTATGGATTATGTGGTTAATGTGCATTTAATATTACAATTTGTTGGTTTCAGTAAATGTTCTTTTCTAGCATTGTTCTTAACACACCTCACTGCCCAAAAAAATTCTGTTATAAAATAAGTTTCTTTGTGTGTGTGTGTGTGTTTTAAGGCTGTCCTGAAGTCACCTATGCCAAGCCGTCTTATTGCCCCAGCACCAGCTTCCAACCAGAGTCACATCCCCATACCCCCCAAAGTCCCCGGTCACATTACTGTCACCATAGAAAGCAGTATTGCTCCAACCACATCTATCCCCGTGGCAACCATCAGTGGTCAGCAGGTGAGTGTAATGTGTGTTTTTGCTGTTACTGTTTGCTATTATCATCCATTTCTTGCTGGTCACTAAAGAACTGAGCTGCTTTGTGCTTCAGGGACACTCCAGCAACTTACACCACCTGATGCCAGCTAACATTCAGATCATACGGGGCAGTGCCCCTGCACTGCAGATCGGGACCCCTGCAGTCCCTCCCCAGACCTTCACGTCCCATTTACCCAGAGGTATGCATGATGTACTTTGAACAGTATGCCACCCTCGATGAAATGGTTGCTTCTCCCTAAAACAGCAGTACCTATACTTCTCATTTTCAGCAGTGCTTTGTACCCCATCAGTGTATTCTTCTCTCCTGTAGGGGCTGCTGCAGCTGCTGTTATGTCGAGCTCCAAAACTGTCCTGCGGCCAGCTACTGGAGCGAGTGCAGGCCCCGGCCAGCCCACAGTGCAGCACATCATCCACCAGACTATTCAGGTGCTCAGATTGACCTTCTGTTAAAGAAGTGTAGATATCGTGTTGGACATAGGAACATCCTGTGTAACTATGTCATATCTCTCTGTCTCTATCTCACAGTCCCGCCCTACCGTGACAACGTCTACAGCCGTGCTTCCCACTGTGGCCCCCATCTCAGCAACCAGAACTCAGTCTCCTGTTATCAGTCCAACAGTTACACACTCTGCAGAGATGCCACATGGGTAAGCAGCAGCGTAACCATTTATTGACACTAACAGAGATGCTGTATGTGTAACTGCCAGAGGCGATAATCTGGTCGCTATTTAATTTGATGATGAGGAGTTTTACCACTTACTAAAACAGAACTTGTGGTGATAGAATGATTGAATTAAGGCTGTATATCTGTATTTGTAGCATGTCCTTTTTTTATCTTTGGATATTTTACAGTGATGTCATACGACTGTATAAATAGTTATGCAGCCGCAGGAGAAAACTAAGCAAAGCAAAAATAAATCACAATATTTGTCTTGGTGCATTTCTGCCATTAGCTTTTTGGAAGAGCCCTGACACTGACTCACAGGAGAGCAAAGGGTCTATTAAAAAAATAAATAAATACAACTGCTTCTTTTGTGTTGTATTTTGCAATGTCCAGAAGAACTCATTGAACTTGTTTACAGAGTCTTTGTAAAACACAACTTAGACCAGTGGCTCCCAACTTTTTTGGTGGTTTGTGACCACTTTAAAACCAAAGTTATGGCCTTGGGCTGAACAGTTTAACTAAGCTTTTGTCTTTCTTTTTCAAATTGTTTGAGTTGATGGATTTTTTAAGGCCTGAGGAGGTGAAATTATTCAGTATTTGGACAAAAAGTTTGTTTTGTGTAGAAGTCAGTGATCTGAATTTTTGATTCTTTCAGGCGCCAAGGGCTGACCATTCACCCACCTCCAGCCACCGTCAGTATTCAGAGGCCTCAGACAACCCGTGACACCGCTACACGGATTACACTGCCATCTCACCCTGCAATCGGGGCTCAGAAGCCGCAGCCTCCGCACACCATGACACAGGTTACTGCTTCTTGATGATGGTCAGGAAAAGTAATAAAAAGTCATTTAATACAGTGACTGAAATCATTTCCCTTTTTTTTTTTTTTTTCTCCAACAGAAGCCCATCTTCAGTACTGTGACACCAGTAGCAGCAGCTACTGTGGCACCAATTGTTGCCACTAACACTGTGCCATCAACCACAACAATGGGTATGAACTTTACGTGTATTTATTTCTGTCAGCTAGACGCTAAAGTTTGTAATGACCCAAAATTTAATCCATAAATAGAAAAGCGGTTCGTAAACACATACTGACAATCTTCTCCTCTTAATGTTTAGGCTCTGTGCCACACACCCAAATGACCAGTAACACTATCGTCACCATGACGATGGCCTCACACTCCTCTCATGCTACAGCAGTGACCACTTCTGCCATCCCTGTTGGTAAGTTGACTCCTTTTATTTCACCGTTCACTGGAACCCCATTGTGTGCTTCACCAGCAGGAGTTACTGCCTTGACCTCAGTGTTCATACTGTGTTTTTATCAGCATTTATTCTGAACTGTCTCATGATGTTCACAGCTAAAGTGGTCCCTCAGCCCATCGCCCACTCTACATCTCGCGTGCAGCCCGACTATCCCGGAGAGAGAGCTAACCTCATCCCTATCCCGGGCCATCGGTCATCTCCTAACCCTGTCACCATGGAAGCAAGAAGTGACAACAGGTGAGCACACGATGTTGGTGAATTACACAGTATATGAGGAAAGTCCCAACAGTCAATTCATCTTATATCTATTATTAGTCTTTAGAAAGTCTCGGGATAAGCTGCATTAGCAATAGATAATATATAGTATATTTAACTATTGGTTGTTCTTATTTTATAAATTATGCTTTATCATACTTAAAATAGATATATACATGCAAAGAGTTGTCATACTGGAAACTTTTCATATGTTTATATTTGTTATTCCTCATAAATCAACCATCTGTGTTTAAAACGGAAACATAATTGCACATTTATCTATAGTTAAAAAGAGACTGATACATTGAACTGAAAGAGTAGTAGCCAGGTTAATCATGCTGTCATTGTTTCCTGTGACCATATCCTCAGTAAAGGCAGGGATAGGCTTTGGTTATAGCAGGGTAAAACTGTCCTTTAGACATTAGCAGTTACTTGTTTTATCAGCCAACACAGATTGTTTTTATGGAGTCACGTTGCATACCAAAAACAGATGTTATGACCTGTGTATGATGTCACGTTGATAGATATTTTATCTTGTATCTCATGGAGATAGTCACTATAAATAATATGTAATCAGATGTGTTAACCTACTTAGGGCTCATGTTGTTTGTTTTTCTTTTTAAGACCCTCTGTGCCAGTGCAGTTCCAGTATTTCCTGCCGGCATACTCCTCCTCATACCCTCTGCCACACACCTACACCCCTATCAGCAGCTCTGTATCTACCATCCGTCAGTTTCCTGGTAAGCACTATTACCAGTTTGGTGTGTGTGTGTGTGTGTGTGTGCGTGTGTGTATTCAATGTTTGGTGGTGTTTTCACAGATTGTGAAAACAAATTTTCCCATGGGACAATAAAGGCTATCTATCTATTAGTTTTATTAGCAGTCACTTTTAACTATTGTGATGACTGTATGGTGGAACATGCTTTACATTACTTGACTTATGTAAAAGCAAATTGACATTTTTGCAAAATCTACTAAAATATGTGCCTTGAATGTGAAACCAAAAGAGTTAAATAAATGAATCGATCTCATTTTAACTTCATTTTGACCCTCAAGTTACTCCTCAAGCTCCGAGTTCAGCGCTGCCCACTCAAACCGGAGTCGGCGTGGCAACCACCGTCCATCTCAACCACATGCAGCTGATGGCAGTGGATCGGATCGGTCTGTCGTCTACACAAATCAGCACCCAAGGCATCCAGCCCGCGCCGATCGCTGCGCAGGGCATTCAGCCCGCACCCATAGGAGTTCAGGGCCTGCACACGTCTGCACCAATCACCACGCAGGGAATACAGCAAGCACCAATAGTCACTCAGCAACCACAGCAGCAACAACCACAGTCTGAAGCAAAATCTGGTAAGAACCGAACGGACAGTAAAGTGAAATAGCACAAGCTTGATGAATACTTTATTGAGCTGGAGGTTGTTTTTAACGCATATTTTCTTTCATTCAGGGGTTGTTTTGGCTGAAGGTTTTGTAGCTAGCCCGATCAGCACCACATTCGGCAACACCCAGCCCGTAGCCACCATGGTACAGGCACACACTCAGGGAGGAGTCGGCGGAGCTCCCACCCTGGTCTCCTCCCCTAGACCCAGCATCCTGCGCAAGAAGCCCGCTAATGAAGGGTGAGTTTAATACCAGAATGTGAGACATTTCATGGAGCTTTACTAAAATGCACAAAAACAGTGTCTCAGCCTATTTTTTGTAAACTAAAGCCCAGGTTAACTACCAGCATTGGATTATTATAATCAAAGTCTGGCAAAAAACTTATTAGAAAGTTCAAAGTGCATGAATAAATGTTTCATTTTACCTAACAAAACCTCCCTTGCTTCGTGTGTTTCAGTTGCGTTCGCAAGAACCTGATCCCCGCACAGGCCAGTGAACCTGGCAGCGGCAGAATAGAGGGTGGCGTGAGAGGAGCAGGATCTCCCCGACCTGCAGGGTGAGCTTCCATCAAATCCATCACATCAGTCACAGCCATGTTCACATCCTGTCGTTATGAGTACTGATACGAGTCTGTGGCCTGACACTTTCGATTCCTCCCTCAGCGTGAAACCCAAAGCCGAGGTGCACATGGCAGTGGCCCCCCCTGTCATGGCGACAGTAGAAGCACTACCGTCTCAGGGAGGGGAGCAGCAGGCTGTGTCCTCAAACGCCCAGCACCTCACCCAGGCCATACCAACCATGCTGGCCACGCCGGGGCCCGTACCTCCCTCCCAACCCTCCACTGTCCTCTCAGCCCTGCCGGCAGCCATGGCTGTAACTCCCCCGGTTCCCGCTTCAATGGCCAACACTGTGGCTTCTCCCACTCAGCCTGCAGCCAGTAGCACTGCGGCGTGCGCCGCCAGCTCCGCCTGCCCCGATGTGAAAATCAAGCAGGAGGTGGAGTCGATGGACACTTCTCAGCCAGGTGAGGAGCATTTCACCAACTGTGTGATCCAGGAAAAATTATTAAATGTAAAGAAACAAAAACATACACAGGAAGTGAACGGTTTGTTTGTGTCTCCTCCATCAGATGCCAACGCAAACTTGTCATCAGCGCCAGCCCTCAACACCCAGGCCTCCACCCTGAACACTCCAGCAATAGGAGATCTGATCCCCGGAGCCTCCCCGAGGAAGAAGCCCCGCAAGCAGCAGCACGTTATTTCTACAGAGGAGAGCGAGATGGTGGAGACTAACAGCACAGACGAGGAGAAAGCACCAGGCAGGCCCATCACCGGCAGGGCCGAGAGGCGCGAATCTCCACCAAGAGAATATGTTGGTATGTGATGTCATCCATCGTGACAGTGATAACACTCTTACTTTTAACATCTGTCTTATCTGTGCTATTACATAGTTAACACTCATCGTTATCTTTCAGATGAGGAAGGAGTGCGCTATGTGCCAGTAAAGCCTCGGCCACCTGTTACCCTTTTGCGGCACTACCGCAACCCCTGGAAGGCTGCTTACCACCACTTCCAGAGGTACAGCGACATCCGGGTCAAAGGTCAGTAGCTGCTTGCATACAGACAAAAATATTTGCTCATATTGCCGTGTATACACAGATGATTTAATACATTTTATACAACTCAAGCTGACAATACTTTCTGTTGTTTGTCTTTCAGAGGAGAAGAAGGGCAGCTTACAGGATATGGCCAATCAGAGAGGAGTGGCTTGCCGGGCACAAGGCTGGAAAATTCACCTGTGTGCTGCACAGCTCAGGCAGTTGGTAAGTGCTGCTTCTAAACCTGCTGACACATCAACCTTACAGCATGACTACATTAAAACAAGGTTGCAGCAGATTACCGTTTTAACACTTATTGATATTCACTAAAGCTGTATGGAGGGAAAACTATTGTTTCCATGATGCATTTGAAGTTTTTTGATTGGACAATTGTAAACATGGAGTCTGTCCGTTACTTGTAGTCGAGTTTGGAGCATGACGTGTACAGCCGCCTTTCCACCCTTCAAGAGGGCCTGATTCCAAAGAAGAGAGCAGGCGCCGATGACGACCTTCACCGAATCAACGAGCTCATACAGGTAAGATTGTTACTGCTTTTCTCTGATTGGTGATTTGAAAGAGTGCCAGGAACTGTTACACATCATATTGTGAGTTCTTTTATGTATTCACAAATAAAATGGAAACAGAAGTGGAGTGATGGCAGTGCTTCCAAACAGTGAGTGTAACATATCTACTCATCACCTCTATTCACAAAGCAGCCTTTATCAACATGTCATACTCGTTTTGTCCTCAGGGCAACATGCAGCGCTGTAAGCTGGTGATGGACCAGGTGACTGAAGCCAGGGACACGATGATGAAAGTGCTTGACCATAAGGAGAAAGTTCTGAAGCTGCTCAACAAGAACGGCTCTGTCAAGAAATCCTCCAAACTGAAGCGTAAAGAACGCGCTTAAGCAAGGGGGGAGGGCTGTCTCTTCTGTCGACGCCACCGCCATCCCCTCCGAAGAAGGGGGGTGAAAGGAGCTGCTCAGAATTTGGTGCTATGATTCGCTGCATACAATCGCACGCACCCTCCCTATCTGCCTGAGAGCAGACAGAGAGAAGTGACAGGAGGCTGAGGACAGGACCTCAGAAGCAGAAAGGTTCTCAATGAAGACACAAAGTACACAAGTGTGGAGCATTGTAGGTTGCATTAGAGTGGCCAACTGGACAGCCCTGTCACTGGTTTCCCTCCCTTCCCCTATTTTTTTTTTGTTAATTTTCGAAAACCCCAGAGACAATTTTTACTAACTTAGTTTCTGCCTCTTCTTTTAAGACGACGTGTGAACTGGCACATTGTGTATCTGTGATATTAGGCACTAAATACTGGTGCAGTAACCCCTGTAAGTGATCAAAGTGTTTCAGTTAAGGCAAATGTCCCCGAGAATTATCGAACGGGACCAATCAGAATCATTTATAAGGAGTCCTTTAGCAAAACTGTGTGTATACAGACTAATCGCAAAATGTGCTCTTTTTTCATCAATCTGTGCCTTCATTTTGTCTGTGTACGTGAAATTGAACGGGGACACGGGGAAGCCGTTCCACATGCTGGTATAAAATATTCATCTAAAAATATCACACAGAGGGAAGAGGTCAGCTCAACTCCACTGCTTCCCCCCTTTTTTCACATTTTATACTGCACTTGCATTTTTTCCAGGTTAAGTTCATTTGTTTGTCTAGATTGGTCAAATTAACTATCAGCCACATGTTTAGGTGTAATCTAAAAGATTATGGAAGACTTTAGTGGTTTGAGGTTAAAAAAAAAAAAAAGAATTTAAAGGTGCAGTGTGTAGGATTTAGTGACATCTAGCAGTGAGGTTGCAGATTGACCCTCTATTTTCAACCGTGTAGGAGAACCTGCGGTGGCTTTGAAATTTGCAAGCTTATGTGAAAGACTCTCTCTAGAGCCAGTGTTTTGGTTTGTCCATTTCGGGCTACTGTAGAAACATGGCGCAGTCCGAGGAAGGGGACCCGCTCCACATGTTGATACAAAAGGCTAATTTTAAGGTAAAGAAAACACAACAGCCCTTATTTCAGGTGATTATACACTGATTAAAACAAACTTGTGAATAATATATTTAATTTCTGCCTAGCCTATTCCGCTAGATGCCACTAAATTCTACACACTGCACCTTTAAAAGATGACAAATTGAATTTATAAACAAAAAAAATGCTCTTAAAAGTTATATAGTGTCCTCTGATGGTTATCTGGAAGTGAGAACATACTGTATATGCAGAACGCCAAATTACCTTCATATTTCAAACTGCTATGAATCGCCCACTAAATCTACAGTATGTCAGTGGTGATCATACTTTCATGTGGTATCTGAAGGAGTAGTGCTTGACAGAGCGAGAATTCTCTTGTGGTTACAATGTTGGATCGAATTCATGTAAATCACTGTAAATGTGCTCTTGGTTTTTTTTCCATTGACCTGGTTTCTTTTCAAAGTTTTGTACTCATTGAAACATGTTGTGCTGTGCGACGCGCCGCTTCACTTTTTTTTTTTTTTTTTTCTTGTTTTGGCCGAGTGTAACGATAATGACGTTATCAGAAGAAGCGAGCCTGAAACATCCAGCTATTGTACGTTTTTTTTGTCTGTGTAATTATAGTAAAGATACTTAAACAACACGAGAGACAATGTCGAGTTTGTATGTCAAATTGTTTCGTAGAAGCTTGTGTTGGAAGATTTTAATTATTTATTTATTATTTCATATTTCCTATAACTGTGTTGTGTAAAAAAGGAAGCTTCATTCTGCTGCCAGCAAAGTGGGTAGGTAGGTATTTTACAGTATTATTATGCATCCTCTTAAGGGACATGCGCAGTCGTCATTATTATGAGGAAGCAACAGTGCGACAACAATAATCCCTTTTATACAACCCTGTTTTTATCCACTGATTCAGATTTATTGCACAGTCTCTTAAACCAGTCTACACCCTTGAATAATGTCTTTTTTTTCAAGGTTTTTACTTTCTGGAAGGTGTGGCGGTCTGGTGCTCACTCGATAATGTGTTTCCATTACAGTTAGTATTGATGGTATGAGGTGTTATTAAATGGCATAATCCCATCTGCAGAGTGAGACCAGGCGTTCCTGTTTACTATCTGCCTTTTACAACTTAATTGCCTCAGAACAGAACAGCACAGCGCGTTAGCAGTGCTTGACCTATAACCAGTATGTTTAATGGATCAGGAAAAGAGAGTGACGGGCATTTTGGTATCACCTCCGCCTTTTAGCTCTACACCTGACACCTCCTGACTTAAAGTCTGTTGTCTTGAGCGTGATTTCACAAAGTTTTTAATCGTTTCCATGTCTTGTGAAAAACTAATGTCTCAACTATTTGAGTCAGGAGGAGCTAGGAAATTATTCTGACTTTAAATTTTATAGTGTCTTTGTTTGCCATGTATTTAATATACGGAAGTATTGTGTTGATATGGGTTATTGTTCATAGTTTATCAAATTCTAGTGTGATACTTAAGCTCAAATCCTTATTAAGTCTTTGAGATGAACATATTTAACAGTAAATGACACTTTCTAAATCTATTGAAACTGATGCACTTTGATGATTTGCTATTATCTGAAGTTCTAAGTCCCAAGCCTTGTAATTTGTGACAGTGGGTGGCTCTACCTTTGCAGGAGCAAAGTCAAAGGTCCATAAAGGAGAGCTATGCTCGGAAAACTCCCTGCTTCCTGCTTCATAGTCAGTCAAGGCAAAGTTCTCACAGCAGTGGCAGAAGGGGCTTCCACTAAAGAATCAAGTATTTACAGGTAAGAGCTGACATAACACAAACAAATATAAATATCTTCAACTATGTTAAAAATATGTTATAGTTTCAAAGGAGGTCACATGATTACATTACCTGTTATATCTCAGTATCAACTCATTAATGGGGAGTGTCTGAAAAGTGAAAGTTTTATTGAAATGATCAAATTTTAAAGCTTTTGCTTCATACGCTTTTCTACCATAAGACTTTCCTTTGTGAGTTCCTTTCGAAAGCTACATTGGTTTACTAGCAGGTCGTTATAATGGCTGGAGCTGGTCTCAGTCTGCTCACTGTGGTGATATAGATTATGATTGTAAATATATTTTTGACAGAGTTGATCCATGTTGACACCATGCTGCATTTGAGTAAGGTAAGAATGATACAGTGTCTCTAAAATATATATTTGATCTGAAAATTCATGCTGCTCAGATGGTAGTTTTAAGAGGTGTAGGACTCCTCCGGCTCTGATTATTTCATATCCAACTTCTGGTTTCCTTAACTAGGGTGATTTTGTGTGGGTGGACTGTGGTACTGAGGTGCCTATTGGGGCGGAGGTCAAGGTGACAGACACTGGTCAACTTCAGCTGATTGACGATGAAGGAAAGGTAGAAAACCCTTATTATATATAAACACTTATTATTGCATCAGATTAAGGAAAATCAGTGTGAACCATGTATATAATGTCACTTATTTGAATACACACATACAGGAGCACAAGATCAACAAGAAGACTGAGGGCACCATCCGGCCTATGCACCCCACCTCTGTCAAGGGTGTGGATGACATGATCATGCTCGGTGACCTCAATGAGGCGGGGCTCCTCAGGAACCTCCTGGTGCGACACATCGAAGGCATCATCTACGTAGGTTTCTATTCCCCGCACTCACTCTGAAACACCTAGTTTTATGATGCCCATAACCTGCTGTGGAAATGCTTACTCGCCTACGTCTTCCCTCGCTGTGAGTGCCTTACAGCCTTTAGACTTTGCCCCACGATTTATCACTCTGCTCTTTGTCTCCATAGAGACGAATGACCCTCTGTTGAAAGAGAGTCTCCCAGTGTTTCAATTTAACAGCATCAAAGCTCGACAGTGTGCCTTCAGTTATGAATCAGGCCATTTTGTCATAAAAAAAAAAACAAGTGATGTGAGAATGTGATATGCTCGGGGGAATAGGAGTTCATTTCATTAACCTCAGATTTTTACACAGATCTTGATGATTGTAAACCATCCGTGAAATGTTTAAATCCAATGAGTCATATTTAGTACATGAATCTAGCGCAGTGTTCCTTGATAAAACAGGGTCATATGGGTCACCGGCCTGATGATGATGATAAGAACTTGTTTATGCTCATCTACACTCACACACACACACACACACATCCTTATCAAATGTGCTTCTGTGTGACCGTTAATATCGCTCTCTGTTTACAGACATACACAGGCTCCATTCTGGTTGCGGTCAACCCTTACCAGCTGCTGCCCATCTACACCACAGACTATGTGCAAATGTACACAGATCGACGTCTGGGCGAGCTGCCGCCGCACGTCTTCGCCATCGCCGACAGCTGCTTTTTCAACATGCGGCGCAACCAAAAGAACCAGTGCTGCGTCATCAGGTTCTGATCTCATCTGTAAACAGGCTGCAAATATGATTGATTGATTGATTGATTGATTGATTTAAACCTTTATTTATATAGGAAATACAACATTGCCACCAAGAATTAATTAGAAGTAATGAAAAGAGCAAAAATCAGCCTTTTCAACATTCTATTTTTATCTACTGTATCTAAGGCCTTTAACAGATCAACAGAACAGCACAGTGTTGATTTGCAAAGGTCAAACTCGTGTGTGTAAGACATGGTTGGATTGAAATGATAAATAATAAAGGAAATACTAAATGAGGAAGTGAAGTATGTGTTTTCATGCCACATTAACACATTACTTACTTCTCTGCCCCCCCAACCCCCTTTCTCTCTCTCTCTCAGTGGAGAATCAGGAGCGGGGAAAACTGAGAGCACCAAGCTCGTGTTGCAGTTCCTGGCTGCAGTGAGCGGGCAGCACTCCTGGATCGAGCAGCAGATTCTTGAAGCCAACCCCATTTTGGAGGGTATGAGTGCAACACCAATATAGAGTTATAATGCAGTCATAATGAGCTTTACCCTCCCCTCCCTTTAAAAACTGTTCAAAATCACTTGTTACTTTACTTTCTTTAAATGTATGTTTTCCCCTCTCAGCTTTCGGTAATGCCAAAACCATCCGCAATGACAACTCCAGTCGCTTCGGGAAGTACATCGACATCAACTTCACCAAAGGAGGGGCCATTGAAGGGGCCCGCGTTGAGCAGTACCTGCTGGAGAAGTCTAGAGTTTGTCGTCAGGTAGGAAAATTGAGTATTTCCAGGAACATTAATGTGGTACAAGTGAGATTTTCTTGGATTATCGTGGTGAAGAACTTGTGTTCCATGTGCAGGCACCTGAGGAAAGAAACTACCACATCTTCTACTACATGCTGATGGGTTTGCCAGCTGACCAGAAGAAGATCCTGTCACTTGGGAGCGCTGCTGAGTACAACTATCTGACCATGGTACTGAAATGGAATAAAAAAAAGCTTAATTTTAGAGATGAATACTTTTTAGAGATAAATCCATTGTGTGATCTGGTCTCCAGGGTAACTGCACCAGCTGTGAAGGGCGCGATGATGTGAAGGAGTACGCCCACTTCCGCTCAGCCCTGAAGGTCCTAATGTTCACAGACAACGACTCCTGGGAAATCTCCAAACTGCTCGCCGCTATCCTTCACATGGGAAATGTGGACTTTGATGGTAAGTACAGTACTGTATGTATTCAGTTAATTCAGTTAGATTGAACACATTATCGCTGCAGCTGCTGAGCACATGATTTCCTTTGTATTTCAGGCACCATAGTGAATAACCTGGAGGGCTGCAACGTCAAGTCATCATCAAGTTTCAACATGGCCAGCAAACTTTTGGATGTATGTTTTTGGGGGTTTTTTGTTATGGTTTTTTAGATTTGAGAGTTGTGATGACTTTCTCTGACTGTATTTGTCTCGTTACTTCAGGTGGACTCCAAACATCTGGGCAAGAGTCTGACTAAGCGCTCCTTCTTGACAGCCAGAGAGAGCGTGACCAAAACTCTGACCTCTGCTCAGGCTGTGGACGGCAGAGACGCCTTTGTCAAGGTTACATGATGACTAAGTTTCTCTAAAGCAAAAATATATTTCAGAAATAAAAACAGCTCATTTTAATGTAATAGACTTAAATAATTGAACAAGAGGACACATACTTTCATACTTACCAGAAACATCAATTAATGGTTAAAAATAAAATTCCCCTGTGTGACACACTACTAGGTACTTCTATCTTTTAAGGCCTCTGAAAATCGTTTAAATAGAACTATGTGAGTAGGAAATGTCATTTTTGGTTGAACCGCTCACACCTCATGTCCATACTGAAGGATGAGGACCATCCTTAAGTGAGGGGTTGCAAGTAAACACTGATTTGTTTTAAGGGGTCACACAACAAAAGGGTTTGAAACTACTGGTCAAAGATGTACTTTATCAAGTCCAGCTCAAAATCCATCCAAAGTACATAAGCTATCAGGAATACATCTGTTTTTGTGTTGAACAAGTGGAACTTTTGTCCTGCAGGTGGTGCTAAATTAAAACCCTTTAGTATTTATTGTCTGAGCATCATTTTTAATGTGCTATTTATTTAACCTGGTATATAAGGAAAGGTGTAACCCATAAGGTTTTAAATGGCAGCATTAAAGTTGCAGTCAAAACAATAAAAAATCAGGCAATTGACAAATTGATACTGACAACAGTAGTCATTTGTCAGGTTGCATGACATCAGGATTTCGTGTTGTTTAGTTGCTACAGGTTGTGGCACTAAGTATAATTAGTATCTGTATCATTTGTCCAGGCTATTTATGGAAGACTCTTCATTTGGGTGGTGGGCAAAATCAACACTGCCATCCACAAGACCTCTGAAGACTCCAAAGAGACTCAACAGTCCATCGGCCTTCTGGACATCTTCGGCTTTGAGAACTTCGAAAAAAACAGGTAAGCACTCACACCAGCTCTTATCATCATGTTGCTGCTCTTTTTAGACACACAAGCTAAAATTCATCCATCTTTCTTCGCGTAATGTGCTTTTTCTCTCAGCTTTGAGCAGCTGTGCATCAACTTCGCCAACGAGCAGCTGCAACAGTTCTTCGTCAAGCATGTTTTCAAGCTGGAGCAGGAGGAGTACGCCCGCGAGAACATTGTCTGGGAGCGTGTCGACTACAAAGACAACCAGGGAACCCTGGATGTGCTCGCCAACAAATCTCTGAACATCCTGGCTCTTATTGATGAGGAGAGCAACTTCCCCAAGGTTGCTATTGTCTTTGTCTCTCCCAATATTCTGCTGCAACTAATCAAATCAGGTTTTAACTGTCATCTTTTTGGTTATTTTCAGGGCACAGACACCACAATGCTCCAAAAAATGAACCAGCACCATGGGAAAGGAGACATCTATCTTCCACCCAATAACAACTACGAGACTCAGTTTGGAATCCGTCATTTTGCCGGAGTTGTCAACTACGACTCAAAAGGTAATTCTTGAACTAATCAACAAGCCAGCCTCCCTCACGTCCTCTGTCATGTCCTCACTGTGTCATGTGCTCTGTCTTGTTTTGAGGTTTTCTCGAGAAAAACCGTGACACCCTCAGCCCAGATCTGATCCAGCTCGTTGAGACCTCCGAAAACAAGCTCCTCAAACAGGTGTTCCACAACGAGCTGGCCTCCAGTACAACCAAGACCAGCTCCAACCCCAGGATGAACTTCACCTCAAGCAAGAGCTCTCTGAGGGTCAGTGCAGCTTGTAGGATTTTAGACACAGCTGTGAATGACAAAAAAACACCATTATTATGTGTAATTACTTACATTATGTTGCATTTGTTTCCGACAGCATGCAGCTGAGAAGAAGCGCACCCCGACTTTGAGCGGTCAGTTCCGACAGTCTCTGGACTCCCTGATGAAAACGTTGACTGCGTGCCAGCCCTACTTCATCCGCTGCATCAAACCCAACGACTTCAAGAAGCCCATGGTGAGGAGAGAAGCTGCACTCACTCAAACAAACTAAAAAACGTGCTCGCGTCTGTACCAATATGACTTAAATCCTCTTGTTCGTGTCTCAGCTGATTGACAGAGGCCTGTGCCTGCGTCAGCTGCGTTACTCTGGCATGATGGAGACAATCCGGATCAGGAAAGCCGGATACCCGGTCCGCTACACCTTTGAAGAGTTTCTGGGCCGCTACCGTGTCCTGCTGAGAACTTCCCTCTGTGATCCAAAAACAGTAAGTTTGATGTCACTATCTTTTTAATCTTAGCATCCTCACACCTTTTTCTTTTTTATCTGTTCCTGCTGTGATTGTGTGACGATTCTTCTTTTCTAACAGGAAAGCAAAGAGAAATGCTGCGAAAGCATTTGTGAGACTGTGCTTGACGGAAAGGGCGACTGGAAGACTGGAAAGACAAAGATATTCCTGAAGGTACTGCCTCTGCATTTTTATGTTGGCGATGGTTATGTGGACGTTTTTCCCACCAACATAAAATAAATGTATGACTCTTTTTTTCCCCCCAGGACATCCACGACATGATGCTGGAAGTGGAGCGAATGAAAGAACTAAACGTGAAAGCACTTGTCATCCAGAAGGTCATGAGAGGCTACAAATACAGGTATGAGCAAATAAAAATCTTTTGAAATGTGATGTTTGTTGTTGATGTGATTTGTAACTACACGTCTGTATGCTTTATGACTTTTATAGGAGGGAGTTCCTGAGGAAAAGGAAGAGCGCTCTCGTCATTCAGAAATACTGGAGAGGACACAAAGGAAGAAAGCTGTACAAAGTGGTGAGTGTGGTGATGTTGTGTATTTTTTTATTGTCATTTAATCCCATGATAAGACCAAGAAGCAGTAAACAGATCCTTCTAATAAATATTGTCTATGTATTTAAAGCCTGATTTCTGTCTGATATCTTAAGAAGCTCCAGCAACACATGCAGTACAGGAGAACTTTATTAATAGACCAATGTGTTTCAGCTTGCGGCCTTCATCAGGGTTAGGGTTGGGGTAAGGGTTAGGGTTGGGGTTGGGGTTAGGGTTAGGGTTACAAATAGCGTTTAAATAGGGTATTTAAGAAATAGAAAATGTTTTAAAAATGAAGATCAGCCAATAGGTAGTCCATCAAGGTGGGGTGGGTACATGGTCATGTAGTCACATGATTGTCCCAATCATTGTCCCATTGTCTCTGATATCTTGTCCCTTTTTGCCCAGGTTGTCTAAAAAGTGTGAGTCAATCCCACAGAGTCTTGTCCTGGCGCTGTAAATACTGAGCAGAGCATTGAATGTGTATTCACTCAAAGCTGAAAATAGTCCCCAAGAAACACTCTATTTACTCCTATTTGTGTAACGTACGCCTGAAACTACAACTCCCCGCTGTTTCTTTGCGACTCTGCTAACACATTGTTTGTTTTTTCCTCTTTTTTCCTCTCCTATTTGATTTGTAGGTCCAGCTGGGCTTCGCAAGGCTGCAGGCTCAGGTTCGCTCCCGCCAGCTCCACTTCCTCTACAACAAGAAGCGGGAGGCAGCCGTCGTGCTGCAGGCCAATGCCAGAGGATATCTGGCCAGGAAGGAATGGAAACGCAAGAGAAACGCCGTGATCCTCCTGCAGACGCAGACCAGGGGCATGCTGGCAAGAAAGGCTCTGATGAAGATGAAAAGAGATGTAAGGTTTTTTTTTTTTTTTTTAATGGATGACAATTGTAAGAGAAGTCCTTCATGGTTTAATCTGGCATTGAACCCCCCACCTCCCAAATGCTCTACTAGCACTACTCAGTAGGCAGCAGCAGAAAACTGTGATTAAAATGCTAATTCTACAGTTAAAATATGATTAATTTTTAATCCTCGTTCCCCCCCAAACCACTGCTGTGAATAATGAGTAATTTGTTATTTGGGTGCATGGTTAATTCGGTAGTAAAAGACATGCTGATCTTTCTTTTGTGTTTGTTTTTTCAGAAATACCTCTCTGATAAAGAGAGAGAAGAGGAGCAGAGGATCATCAGGGAGAGACAGAGACACCTGGAGGAAGTGCTGAGGCAGAAGAGAGAGAATGAGGCCAAATCCCAGTCAGAGTCCATCACAGACCAGGAGATGGTGGACAGCATGTTTGACTTTTTGCCCCCTGAGATTGGACAAGAGGGACAAGCACCTGTGGGATTCGAGGTGCGGGAACTGAAAATGGAACACGTGTTCTCCTGGAGAAAACAGAGTAGATGAATGACACATCACACATCTGTATCTGTCCGTTTTCAGAATTTCGAGAAGAAAAGGGCCACTATGGAGGTGATCGACATAGACGACTTCCCCATGGAGGAAGAGCTTCCCGAAGAAGACTACGAAGACCTGGACGAGTACTCCTTCTCCAAATTTGCTACCATGTCCTTCCAGGGTGCAGCCACGGCCACGCACATCCGCCAGAGGCTCCGACAGCCCCTGCTTTACCACGAGGAGGCAGAAGATATCACGGTACTTCCTTTTGACTACTTTAAAGTCAACGTTTCGGTTATTCTGCTCTTTTTATTTCATTAACGTTACCTTGCTGTGTCTCTTGTGTTATCGCTAGGCTTCGTTGACAGTGTGGTGGATCATTCTGAGGTTCATGGGAGACCTCCCTGAGCCAAAGAAGCAGGTGAAGGTTCACGCAAGGCAGAACCCTGTGCAGGAACGCTCAGTGCTGCAGGACGTGATGAACAGAAAGGACAGACGTCTCAGCCACATGGTTGGCCTGGATCAGGTAATAACTAACTAAAGGACAAAAATCGATTTTTATGATCAAACTGTTATTGCTTATTTTAAAAGGTAATTTCTGTCTTTCTCAGAGGGTGCTAAGGAATAAAACTCCAAGAAAGGATTCCACAATCCCTGAGGAGTCGACACCAAACAGGAAAGGCTCCATTTTCACAGACCTGTTGGCAAAAAACAGAAAATTGTCTGCAGTTCCCAGCGAAGGGGCTTCAAACCAGAAGGTATACACCGTACCGGAAGGGAACCCTCGGGCAAGGAAGGGATCCACGTTCACCGACATGCTGTCCAGAAACAGAAAAGTATCCACTGCTCCAGATTTGGGAGCCCCAAGAACTAGCTTCAGGAAACCGTCAATCATCATGGAGGAGGTGAGATGGAAACCTAAAATAAAATTCTGTCTTTTTATTTTAACTTTATTTTACTTAACTGACGGCAATTTGATGTCTTTTTCTGATAGTCCGACAATATGACCGAAGTGTCCAAGCCTCCAGCCCTGCAGACTCTTAAGGAGGACAGTGATGTCATGACCGATCCAGATGATAGTGCCACTCTGGATCGACCGCTGACGACTCTGGAAAAACTCCACGCCATTGTGGGATACGGCATCATCAGGCGTGACCTCAGGTTGGTGACATGTCATTTTAAAATCACATACATCTAAATATGTTTTTCCTTTCTCCGTTAATAAGTCATTTTGTCTTTTCTGTCCAGGGACGAGATTTACTGTCAGATCTGCAAGCAGCTTCAGGATAACAACAATCGCAACAGCTACCACCGCGGTTGGATCCTGCTGTCGCTCTGCTTGGGCATTTTCTCTCCAAGTGATAGCTTTATAAGGGTGAGTACAACAGTGTTTATTCTGGCACCTGATTTTGATTTAGTCTATTTGAAAATGTACAGTCATTGAAGTTATATTGTCACCATCTTTGTTGTGGTCCGTTGCCATGGTTACAGGGGTGGTTCTTGTCAACCGTTTGTGAGGAGAAACAAAAATGTCAGATATCCTAATGATATCTTTCATGAACATCCAAAGGAAGATTATAATGGTAGACTGCCAACATTAATGCTGGAAGTGACTTATTCCTTCTGATGGTAACAGGAGGATATTTGACTGAAAGTAACATTAATGTTAAATCCACATCACTTACTGTAGCTTATCTTATCATCAATGTCAGTATGTAACCTGCATTTTTGGTAGTGTGCCATAGCTGTTTATTTGCTGCATCTAATTGTCAGAGGATTGTAAAATAATTCAAAGAACTGATAACATCAGATAACAGTCCTGACAGAAACATAAAATGTTACTGAATGCAAGATGCTTCATATTAAAGGTGCAACAGGAGATAGTTTTGGGAGTTTTGCCCATCCAGAGCTACAGTGTGTGACTCATTCATTGTTCTTTCACATTATTGTTTAGTTTTTATTCATCGATGAAAAATGTAAAACGATCTCATGTTCAAAGGTTATGTTCCGTCCGTTGTTTTTTTTTTTGTAGCAGCTGAAAGGTCAACCAGTAGGCGAGAGAGGTAGTTTAAAACTTAATACACAGTACCTGCAATCAAACTCTTGAATGAGATAACAGGAAGGAGTTTATAACAAAGAGATGGTAACACAAGTCAGTTTATCTGGTATGATTTGATAAAGAAGGGTGTGTTCAGCTATGAGCCACGTAGGCAGCAGGTCCTTAAACCTTCAAGGACTAGTTTTGCTACGTCATACATTCCTGATACTTCCAATTAATCTTCTTACTGGTTACAATAATGTTACAGCGGTTACCAGTATGTGCTGTTATCATACTGTACTCAGAATTATGTGCATGCTCTCTTTGTCATAGTTTCCCATAAATGGATGTCTGTCCATGACCTTTCCAGAAAAATCCGAACTCATTGTTTCTTTTCTATTGTGTACACGTACTTTTACAGTGATCCACTGTACAGGCCTTCACACTCAGCTGAACTCAGCCTCCAAACACAGACACACAGTTTATTTGTCTACATGTACAGTACCAGTCAAACGCTTGGACACACCTTCCCATTATCTTTAATGAGAAAGTGTATCCAGACTTTTGCCTGGTAATGTATATATGTGATCACAAAGTAATACCATTAATGTAGTTATTTTCCACTTTTATATGGTCATGATTCATCATTTAAAAAAAGGCTATGAACAAATATTTTTCATCACAGTTTTATTTTCATTGACAAAATGAACAGTGAAGTACAACAGTTGCTTTGGCTGCTGCAGATTCATAAACAGTAAGCCACATGCTGCAATGTTTTGCTCATCTCTTTTATCTCCTGTCTTGGCAGTACCTCCAAAGTTTCATCCGCTCCGCTCCAGGGGGCTATTCTTCCTACTGTGCTGAAAGGCTGCGGCGCACTACAATGAACGGAGTGCGAGGCGAACCTCCAGCCTGGATGGAGCTTCAGGTACTAAAATTGATATAAGATGCGACAGCGTGCTACATTTTAATGGGTCATTGCACCCAGATAACAGCTGGTGTCTAGTGGTTATTTAGCCACACAGGTAGTTTTGGTTTTATGGCATCAGACAGTCTTTGAAATTTATGATGCCTGCATTTGACATTTCCATTTAATCAACATTGTTTTTTTCTTGGTGCAACAACAGGCAATCAAGGCCAAAAAGAACATGATTGTGTCTGTGGCAGTGATGGATGGACGCACCGTCAACCTGCCTGTTGACTCAGCATCTACCTCTAAAGAGGTCTGCCAGATCCTGGCCAACAAAATCAAACTCAAAGACACATTTGGATTTTCTCTCTATGTGGCTCTGTATGAGAAGGTACACACACTGATTCTCTTTACTTCTCCTTTATAACAGTGAGATCCAAATTCTTTCTGCCCTTTGAGCAGAGAGAACGTAATGTACAAATGTGTTTTAAGTCAACTGAGGCGCTCTCTTGCTGTACCACTTGTGAAACAGAAAAGGCAAATATACAATTATTTGATCCAGGTTCTCAACTTTGAGAATTTGTTTCTCACATTTTAGTAAATTGGATATTTTTAGGTTTTGGATAGTTATTTATGTAATATGATGGGCATTTTTCACAGTTTTCTGATGTTTTATAGACCGAGTTGTGATAATCTGGAGATTCGATAGTTGCAATGATCATCAGCTTTGTAGTGTATCTAGATATCCATAACTTTAACTGTTGATGCGTCTTGTAGGTGTGGGCTCTGGGCAGCGGCCGGGAGCACGTGCTGGACGCCATCTCTCAGTGCGAGCAGGAAGTGAAGAGGAGAGGAGGGCAGGAGCAGCACGCTCCCTGGCGTCTCTTCTTCCGCAAGGAGGTCTTCACCCCCTGGCATGACTGCAAAGAGGACAAGACCAGCACGGAGCTCATCTACAAACAGATCGTCCACGGTCTGAAGACTGGAGAGTACCAGAGTAAAAAGGTGGGCTTCTATTTGGATCATTCATTCATACAATTTCAGTCACACAGCCTGATATAAGATGTATATCATTTTTTTTACACGCTTCTCTTCACGCAGGAGGATGATTTTGTTCAGCTCACTGCAAAACATTTATACATCCAAAACGGCTCAGACAGCAGCCCAGAAAAGGTGAAGGCAGCTGTGCAGGAGTGCATCAACAGCTCCCTGCTGGACGCCAAGTCAGAGGACAAATGGGTGCAGATGGTCAGCACGGCTCACACTGAGGTCAGTCACAACAAATGAAGAAAGAATGAAGAGTTCACCACGTGTAGGAAATATAATACTCTAACATGGACTTCAGTTTTTTTTTTGTTTGTTTTTTAAACTGTACTAGGGTTCCTTTGTGAGTTCAAAGCAAAAGGCAGATTCAGTGAAGGCAGAGATTGTGGACTACGCCCGGGAGACGTGGCCCATGTTCTTCTCCAGGTTCTTTGAGGTTGTCAAGCTGTCAGGTAGGCAGCAAGACACAGTAAATGTTTCTAACCTTTCTCCTGTTATGTAGGTAAATAACAAGTGCAATCATTTAAAATCATACAGCTGCAATTATATTAATACATGAAGCCATTAACACCCATGTGTGACAGGAAAGATTATGTGTATTTATGACAACATTTGTGTGCTGATAATTACATGACAATAAGAAGTACTATTAGCTTAGATTGATATAATGATTGTATGCATCATTTACTCCTTTATTATAAGCAAAACAGGAGTTTCTGGTTGTATCTGCAATATGATGTCTCATATTAAACAATAACAATCAAAAAATCAATGTGAAAACTTGGCAGAAGCAGTGCAGCATTGTCTTTGTTGAGTAAGTACTAAACACAAATGAGTGATAAAGTTCTGAGTTCAGGGCCCACATAGATTTAACAGATTTGTATTGTAATTTTTAACATAAAATATGTATAACACACACTTTCACACATTTTCCTCAGGAATGTAGAGACAAACAGGCGTATGTATGTCAGACTGGAATAATCAAATCTATTTATAGACGTACTATACCACTGGGGTTAATACTCCAGCAAAGTAGTTGATGAAGAGGGAATAAGTGGGCCAAAAAGAAGATTTCTCCATTCCCTTGATTTCAGATGTTACAGATGTTTAGCTTGTGAACAAGCAGTTTGCAAAACGATACATCCGAGCTGTCTAACAGGCTCACACACACACACACACACACACACACACACACACAGTCTTTTCCCAAATAGATCAAGTTTGTCCACACAGGGAACAGCAATAAAGTAGAGAATTTCCTTTTGTTACTATTTGTACAATTATTGTCCAGTTGACACTATGCTGGTTAAGTGGAAATAATCACAAGCTGCCAACAAGATTTCACAATAAAACATATCTGATGGAATGATGGAAGTATTCAAACCTTTTTTTTAGCAATACAATGAACGAGTATTAAAAACAAAAGTACTTTTTCAGCAGAGTGGTGGATCTGTGTGTGATATATTACATTATTACATTGTTACATTGTATATATAGTTAGGAAATTTAGTCCAGTGGTTCCCAAACAAGGGCTCCGGCTCTCTCCAAAAAGTCCCCAGACAAGTCTGAGGGGGCCAGATGAGTAATGGAGGTCAGAGAGAAAGAAACAACAGTTCTGCTGCATGAATTTGTTTTCATTTTTTGGACATTCCACTAATCTTTATTTTGGTTTTTTGAAATACTGGATTTGACCTCTTTGAGCCTTGAACAGTTATATAAATGAAATAGTGTGTCAAGTTTAGAGGCTAATTATTTTCTTGGTGGAACTTCTTACAACTCACTGACATCCGAAACATAAAACAACTGCTTTCATTTTGAGCATTTTATAAGCTTATCATGTTAATGTAAAATCATATTATGCAAAGTAACTGGTTATTACACCTGTCACATTAATATTGTGGAGTGGGAGTTGGAGAAAGTGTAATATTTTCCTTTAAAATATAATGAAGTAGAAGAAAATGAAAATACAAATACATCGATTTAGCATATAACCTGTTAGAGCTCAAGATTAATTTCTCTCTTCCCCTTCTGGCTATTCTTTTTCATATGTTTCCCCTCTGGTAAATGGAAGTCATTCTGAAAGGATCAGTTTAATGATCCAAAATTGTGATTGTCGATTATTGTTATTTATTAACAAAAATGTCAAACTTTCCTTGTTTCTAGCTTCTAAAATGTGAGGATTTGCTACATTTTTGTGTTTTGTATCATTGTAAATTGAATTACTTTTGACTTGTTGAAAAACAAGACCTCACATTGGGCTGTGGGAAAGTTTGATGGGTGATTTTCACTATTTTACAACATTTTATATGAATCAATTAATTAAAGAAAATGATTGACAGGTTAATTAATGATACTAAATAATAATTAAGTTGTAACTCTACAGTGAAAGCCCTCCTCCTTACCTCTGAGTTGATTATAGGGCCTCATGTTACCTTTGTGGATGTTTCTAGGTCCTCCACTGGCTAAAAGCAAGTTCATCGTGGCCATAAACTGGAATGGCATCACCTTCCTGGATGAGAGAGAGAAGAGGCTGCTGGAACTCTCCTTCCCAGAAGTCATGGCAGTCAATGCCACAAGGTAGAGACGGCACAGAATCAGAAGAGAAAGCAAGAACGTGAATGATTACATGTGTGAATCCTTTTTTGACCAAGCTGTGTTGCCTCACACAGGAGCAGTAAAGCATCTGGCCATGCAGTGAGCATGCTGACTCTGAAAGGAGATTTCACCCTGAGCGGATCCGCAGTGGAGGGCATGGCCGAGCTGATCACCATGTTCCTCAGCGGACTCACGGAGCGCTCTCAGTACGCCGTGACTCTGACGGAAGTCGACAGCCGAGGTCAGAAGAGCAGAATTAGAATTGAAACGTATCACACCTTGCTTATTACTCTTGCTAACTTCTGTCCTCCTGTTCCTTTAAAGATGACCCCACGTTGCTGAGCTTCAAGAAAGGAGAGCTCATCATCGTTATCAAAGACAACGAGCTATCTCAGGAGCGCGGCTGGCTCAAGGGTCAACATGAAAAAACGAAGAAAACAGGAGCCGTCTCCACTGAGTCCATCCTGGTCCTGCCCACGCTCACCAAACCCTCTCACGAGATCATGGTATGGAGATGTCAGCGGCACATCTTTCTCTGACGGTCCTGGTGCTGTAGAGTGTTTAATATTTTGTGTTTTTTTTTTTTTTCAGAACCTCCTCAACCTGTCTCCTAACCAGAGGAAGGATGCCATAAAAGCAAACCTGAAAGAAACAGGCACAATGGAGAGATTAGCTCTTGCCACGCTGAAAGAATTCTCCATGGAGTATTTCAGGTACCTTCCATTGTTCCACATCCTATGCTTAACTTTCCACCTGGAGAAGCAGTGTCCACAGAGATGTGCGTCTTGTTTCCCCGACCCCACAGGCAGCCCTCTATGGACGTGAACCGGCAGGTGATTGCTAGGAACGCTCCTCCCGAGAGGCTGTGGGTGAACTCCAGAGAGCCAATCAGACAGCCCCTCCTGAAGAAACTGGTGGGAAACCCCAAGCTCAGCCAGAAAGCCTCTGTGGCCTTCACTGATATCCTGAACAGAATTATTATATTATATCAAACAGCAGCATTTTCTTTACTCTCTTACACCCATTAATGTGTTAGGAACCATTTTCTAGAGGTTTAGTTTTTATCTGAGGCTTTTATTTTGAAAGTCTATTGAGTCCTTGACTGTTGTGCACCGATCCTGAAATATATGGGAGATTACCCCACCAAGCAGATGCAGAGTCCTCTCGAGCTCACTGACCTGATCTTCCGCCCCGCCACTGAAGATGAGGCGTTCAGGGACGAGGTCTACTGTCAGATCATGAAGCAGATGACAAGCAATAACAACCGGTACGCTTACATCACACTGTCACTGTCAGGATCTCAGAATATTTGGGGTAAAAGGAGATTAAAATAATGTCAATCACAGCTGAATTACATTTATTTCCAGTTAAGCTTAGTAATAATTCTATTTATTCTGATGTATTAGAATCATTATAATGCAGTTGCTTTTCTCTTTTTCTCGTTTTATATCGTTATAAGGATCTTTGGGTTTTGGACATCAACTAGGAACCTGAGATCTATTTTCCAACATTTTATATACCTAATGATTAATCCTGGAAATAGACAGTTGTAGAGTTGATACTGAAAATGTCTTTGTTGTTGCATCAAAATAAAACCAAGACTAGTTGATTTACTGTAAGTAGCAGTTGTTACCTTCCATACATTTCTTTCTTTTAGACAGAAGGAAGCACAAAAAATAGAACGAGCAATCTGACTTTGTGGAACCGAAAAATGTCATCTACCTCCCATGTTTCAGTTCACCTCAGGTTCACCAGAGTGAATTTTTAATACAAGCAAAGACTCCATTTCATCTTACATGCATATTTCTCCTGTGTTGCCTTCCTCCATTACCAGGTTCAGCGTGGAGCAGGGCTGGCAGCTGTTGTGGCTGTGCTGCGGCCTCTTTCCTCCCAGCCAGCCTCTTCTGAGGCACACCAAGCGATTTCTGGAGACGCGACGCAGAGAGCCTCTGGCCTCTGACTGTCTGCAGCGGCTGCAGAGTTCACTGAGGTTAGCCTGACATGTTACGCTGTGCTTTACTACCTCGCAGCACAGTGGACCCTGTTTTTCTAGAAGATCAAGGAGTGTAATGAAAGCTTCTGCTCCTCCCCCATATCATAATAATAATGAAATGATTTGTGTAACCAAACACTATTTATAAGGCAGCAGACGCTTATATAGATGCACAAGCAGAGGCAGTTATAACTCTGCACGTCAGGTTAACAGCCACAATGAGATGACACCACGATGGGGGTGGTTAGTAAAGGAAATGTAATGGCCGTGGTGCCTTGTGTTTTTAAATCTCCCCAGCAATCGCTCTCTTAAAGCTAAACTGATATCGTCTTGTTTTTCTAGGTACGTAAAGGGCATGATGTGCGATATAGGGCAGAACTTACTTGCAGCACCACTCACTCAGAATCCATACTCACTAATGTGTTACATCAAGTTCACAGTGAGGCCACACATTGCATTTGCATGGCTTCCTCTATAAATAAATTAGATTTACATGCACACACTGACAAAGGGCTCATAGAGGGCTTCTTTTTTTCTTTTTTTTTTAATCAGCACAGTCGGTGCATGGCATTTTGGTTTTTGCCATTTTGGCGATAAGAGTGTGCTCTTTTCTTTATCTGCGCTGAATCTGTGGGTTCGTTTAGTCAAAATGATAAAGCAAAAAATGACGTAACTTAGCATTTGTGGTTCTTGTGTAGGATGGAGCCCAGGAAACTCCCGCCACATCAGGTGGAGGTCGACGCCATCCAACAGAACAGCACTCAGATCTTTCACAAAATCCACTTCCCCAACGACACAGAACAGGTGTGAACACGGATGTATTGCACATTTAAAGTCACAGATAAAAACATTCTTTCATTAATACCAGTAACCTATCATCCCTCTTCAGATATTTGAGGTAGCAACCAGCACTAGGATCAAGGATCTCATCCAGAATATCAGCAACAAGCTCGAGCTGACTTCAGCAGACGGCTTCAGCCTTTTCATCAAAACACAGGACAAGGTACATTTGATGTATTGTCAAGCTTACACATCAAATCTTGATCTAGAAATTGATGAATTACCAGGCCTTCAGACATAAAGGAAGTAATTGTGTTCATTTTAGGTTCTCAGCCTGAATGACGCAGACTACTTCTTCGATAGTCTGAGACAAATCTCAGACTGGTCCAAGAAAGCCTCTCGCATGAAAGACGGTAAATAAAACATGATCTGATTGGATTGCAAATGATACTCTTGTATTCATCTGTAAAACCTCTTTGCCTGTGTGTGTGTGTGTGTGTGTGTGTGTGCACTCTGCAGGTGGGACGGTCAACGTATCCTACCTTGTGTTCTTCATGAGGAAGTTGTGGTTCAATGTGATCCCTGGCAGAGACACAGAGGCTGATATTATCTTCCATTTCCCTCAGGTACATTTGAATGATGCAGCACAGCCAACATCTCATTTTCCAGGCTGATAACTTTTTCCCGTATGATATGAAAGCCAAATCTTTCCATGAACACAATCCTACCTATAGATGAGATAGCATCAGTACTACAGTGCTACATTATGATCAATAGGATTATCACACATTAAAAAGTTGGACAGGCTGTGACCAGTTTTTCATCTCTTTAAGGGTTAGGATTTAAAGGTCAAACTTGAACCCAAATCTGTTCAGAATTCCCCAAATGACACACTTCATAGACTATCTTTCCATCTTCCAGGAGCTACCCAAGTACCTGAGGGGCTATCATGTTTGCAGCAAAGAGGAAATGATCAGCATTGCGGCTCTGCTCTTCAGGATAAAGGTCAGCAATGACAAGAGCCAGCTTGTCATGATTACCAAGATGCTAAAGGAGCTGGTGCCTGCAGACCAACTGAAGGCCTTGTCTGAGAATGATTGGAAGAAGGTATGAGGGCCTTCATTTTCATCTAAATATGTCTTTTATCTATACCTTAAATGATATGACTGGATATTGTCTACATTATGCTCACTATCATAAATCTCACGAAAAGACCAAAAAAGGTAAAGCGTTAGTCCGTCTGTCAATACTTCCCAAATTGCCTCCCCTGTTTGTGACATTCAGCCCCGTAGTTCCTACTAAAGATATAAATAATGCTTTGTTCTAAATGCTAAAGTCAGCATGCTAAAATGCTCACAATGACAATGGTAACATGCTGATATTTAGTTTAGTAGGTAATGTTTACCATGTTGACCATCTTAGTTTGTGGTGTTAGCATGCTAGGCAAACTTACCATACTGGTATTTAGTTAAGTAGGTGATGTTTACCATGTTGACCATCTTAGTTTATGGTGTTAGCATGCTAGGCAAATTTGCTGATGCTGATTTAGTTTAGTAGGTAATCTTTACCATGTTGACCGTCTTAGTTTATGGTGTTAGCATGCTAGGCAAATGTATGCTGATTTAGTTTGGTAGGTAATGATTCCCATGTTGACCATCTTAGTTTAGCGTGTTAGCATGCTAGGATTTGCAAACACAAAATATAGCTAGGGCTAATGGGAATAGTTTTGGTATTTGGTCATAAAGTCATTAGTCGTTATAAATCTTAGGGAGAACATGAATATCTGTGCAAGATTCCATAGCAATTTGCAAATAGTCACTGGGATATTTAGTTTGGACCAAAGTAGTGGTCTGACTGACATTGCCATTTATAGATCAATGCAACAAAAATTTCCATAAACAATTCACAAAAAATGGCAGTGTAGTTTTTAGCAAACATTACTCAAACAGGAATAAACAGTTCATATATTAGGGACTATTTTTTTCCTGTGGATTAATACACAACTGGTGTTTTAGTGAATACAGCAGCAGGACATTCTAATACATTAACATGTCACCCAGTGAAACATTGTTACTCTGTGTTTTTAGTAGTTTTTCAACAACAATGGAGCTCTATAACACAGAGGAATTATATTATAACTATCAGACTTTTGATGCACAGATAAAACCTGCTAGTAGCATTAATTCATCCTCAGTTTAGGTTTTTCAAAGGATTTGTTGATATAAAAAAATACAGAATATAACCAGCCTTAGCACAATATCACCATTATTGTGTTCCTGTGATCTTATCTCAGTGCACTGAGAGTATTGCCTGAAGGCTGCGGGGGTGTAAGAAAATCATTAACCTCATTTAAAACAGTGCCAACACTAGAGTATTGTATTACACTGTGACATTTCTATTTTTTAGAGTATTACCGCCACTTATAACAAACAAGTTGGCATGACTGTTGATGAAGCTAAGATGGGATTTCTGAAGACGATTTACCGATGGGACACGTTCGGCTGTGCATTCTTTGAAGTGAAGGTAAGCAGTGCAGTGGATGCAGGGCAGACGTTTACTTATCTTACTGTCTATAGTCCATTTGGTTGGGTGGGTAGTTTTTCTATCTGACGCTTTAGCTCTTTTTCAGTCAGTCACACCATCTGACAACACAATATACTAACTGCACAAGCTCAGAAAGAACATGGTCATGGTCATGAGCAAAGAAGAGTTGTCTCATCTTTCTTTCTAACTTTATTTTCAGCAAACATCAGAGCCAAATTTTCCAGACATTGTGCGAATTGCTATCAGCAAGCAGGGACTCACCATCATCCATCCCAAAACCAAGGTTGGAAAAAAAATCAATTATTAAAAATTCAAAAATCATTAATTGATATTCAATTAAACATCCTGGCAAGGTTCCTGTTCCATTCACAATTCTTTTCTCTTATGAAGGTGGAGCTGGCAAATCACCCATTCAACCGCATCGCTAACTGGTGTAGTGGAAGTACCTATTTTCACATGACTATTGGCAGTTTAGTGAAGGGGACCAAATTTCTGTGTGAAACTTCGCTGGTAAGATATGTTTAATATCTGAATCTATCATTTGGTACGTGTGCTTTGACGTGATTAACTGGCACAAAGTCTTTTTCGTTTCCTTTTCTTCACCCCTGTGTCTTTTTTTTTGAACAGGGTTACAAAATGGATGATCTTATAACCTCCTATGTCAACATGTACCTCAGAGAGAGGAGGGCAGGTCAAACCAGGAACCAGCGCGTCAACTGAGCCTCGCAAGTGAAGTAGCACGAGTGTGACGCAACTTGTGCCTCCACTCTGCAGCTGCAGATTCAAACATGTAGTTCATACAAACACACACACACATAAGGGCAGAGCAGAAACAGTTCCCAGTTTTAAAAAAGCGCAATCATCTTTACTTGTGCTCTGTGAAGAAAAAAAAAACACATTGATTTATTGGATGAAACAAAGTTGTTATAGATTTCTCACATTTTATTTAAAGCTTTGGTTTCTGACCTGAGGGGAAGGTTATATTGTGCACACATTTTATTTTAAGCTTTAACTGTGGCAAGAATATACTGTCAATTCTAGTGACACTGTTTCATGATCCATAAATAAAACTAAAACTAATTATGTTCAAAAATGTGTCTCCCATCCGCAAACAAAAACCATGCAAGTTGAATAAATAAAAAACATTTTTAGAGATAGGTCCAACCTAACTCAAGTAAAGGTCCCTGTTCTACAAACAGCTTAACTTAAAACACTTTATGTGTGTAGAAAGGTCTAAAAATGAGTGTGAGATTTTTGTGCATGTATTTACACATGGTTGAATGTGTGGGCAGATCATGTGACACGTACAAGATTGTGTTATATGACTCTTTCACATAATCTGATCCAAAAATTCACAGTGTACATGTAGAAAAGTTGAACATCTGGCCTTTAAGAAATTTTTGGACATTTTTCAAGCGGAAAAACTTTTTTAAACCCTCCAAAACATATTTAATCATCATTATTTCATCGAAAAAAATTTCACAGTTTTTGATATTTATATGCTCAGAAAATACTAGATAGATTAATGAACTTTAAGTTGGAAACATACATGTAAAATACTGACATTTATTCAAGTTTGGTGGTATTATGTTGTGAATCGGAAAGTAAATTTCTTAACACCATAATTGTCACACATCTGTCACTAGTACAAAACAAATTTCACTCCATATTAATCTTAATATGGAGAAGACATTATTAAAATCTGCATGAAAACCATTAAAGCTGCCCTGTGGAGTTTTCTCCTAAACAAATACAAATGTTTACATTCACCAAAACAAGCTGCGTGTATCCATAAGGCCTAAAAATGTAATTCATGTATTTCTGTCCTCATTAAAAATTGTGCAATGCAATGTTTACATCCACGTTTGCTAGCTTACAGCGTTCTTCCTCCTTGTATTTGTTGGCACATTGCTTGCTTCTTTGCACATTACCGCCACCAACTATCAATAACTGGAATTGCGCAAACAGACAGCAGAATGTGGATTGCATCACTCATGCGCCTGCGTGTTGACATGTGTGAGATCATGTGTGAGATCATGTGTGCACACAAACAAAAGGTGGCCTACCTGTAAGAAGAATGTTGCTCCACAGTGATACTAGTGGTCAAAAACTCCACAGGGTGCCTTTAAAGAAGCCTGACTACAGAATATATGTTTTCAGTTTAAAATGGTTCTGCTTTTATGTGATAAAATATTCAATGAAACATTTATTGTTTGTTTGTTTTTTTTCTGCTAAAATTTCAAAATAAATCATTTTCCCAGTACAAGCCTGTTGGTAAATAAACGATTCAACATGTTAAGGGCATTCATTTTCAATAAAAAAGCTCTTTCAGCAGCAGAGAAAAACACTTTTTTTCACAGAAGTAAGAAGAATGATATATTTATGATACTAAGCAGCTACACAAGGCAATGTTATTGCTTCAGGGTTACGAGACGCACAACAGACAGTGTGGAGAAGCTGAACAAAAGCGGGACCGTCCCAATTAGCAGTTGGCAGTAGATTAACAGGGTAGTAATGTCAGAGCTTCTCCACAGCCCTGCACAGATAGTAGCCTCATTCAAGTCTACAGAATACCATTTGCATATCGATGATACTGAGAGGAGAAAGGGCCAATGTGTCTGACACACAGCTGTGATCTCCATGTATGAATGAAATATTATCCCCTCTCAGCCAGTGTGTCTTCTCTCCACATCTGTCTGATGGCTATGTGACTGATTATTTTGGGCATTCCAATTCAGGATGCCCCCAGGAGGCAAGAGACCAACAAGGGCCTCTGTTTTTTCCAAGCGTCCCCCCCCCCTCACCCCACCCTCTTGTTTTTCACATGCTCCCCTATAGAGTATGGGGCCCTCTTTAGAACTTAACAGACCATCTACAAAAGATCATCTCTGAGACTTTAGTCATAAACCTCTAAATTAACAACACAGTCCATCTTCTATCTATCAGTGGGAGGGTGGGAGTTCAACGTAAAGGCGCATGGTGCACCATTAGGCTTCGTTTCCATGGAGGCATACTCGACAACTCACCACGACTGAGGCATGCCATTCTTCTCCCCGCTGCTAAAATGTGCTGCTTATTCTGACTCAGGCTATTGTGGAGCGCACAAGTGGCTCTCTGAGGAGAGGGGATGGAGAAAGAAAGGGTGGGGTCAAGGTTCAAACGAAAGGCTCCCATCGGGACTCCCTTTCTGTTATCAAATTTGTTGAGACACAAAAAGAGCTACAGTCTCATTCTCAAGAACATCTTGAGAGAGAGAAAAGAGTGTTATAGGACAGCATTCTTTGTGTCAGTGCTCTAGTTCGTCCACGGCTCACCAGTCGTACTCCCAGTCTTCACTTTGCTCCACAAGCAACTGCTGTGCAACTCTCTGCTGCTTCGCTGATTGTTGTCCATGCTGTGGACTTTGGGTAACCAGCTCTCAGCATTTCCTTGACACACGCTGTGTCAGCAGCTGAATTGTTACTTGAGGAGTCAAACTTTTCTCCAAGTCGTGCACTCATTGAAGACCTCGCAAACTCTGGTAAGTCTTTGTTTTTTATCTCAGAATTTGACAAAGAAATAGATATGTGCTTAATCATTTTTAAAACTTTACTAAAACTCTGATTCCTTGAGTTTTAACAAGGAATCACAGTTTCACAGAATTACAGAATTGAACAAATGGTTACAATAGAACAACATATGCCTGATTGCAAAAATGTACTGCATTTGACTTTTTTATAACTTATTTTCTTATTTATTTAATACTTATTTATCCATTAAGTAGTTTTGAATTAAAATTAATATCAAGTGAACTGATATTTTATCCAGTTACTAAATTTGACTATTCTCAGGCTTTACTGTGATAAATTTGAACATTGCAGGATTGCCGACATCCTACCTGTCACAGTTTGAACAGTTTGGACTAATCTTTGACAGGACTTAAGCCAGGATGCTCAGTATCCTCTTTGTCAGTGTTGGCATTCTTCACATGTGAACGCCTATACAGATCTGCTTATGAGGATCATTGTGACCAAGGCGTATTTTAGGATTGTCTCTGTTTAGGATTATCCCTCTGGGATCTGTATTTATGGAAGCTTTTCCATTCATCTGTGAAGCCCCTGGTTTGTTATCCCTTCAGGCACTGCAACCTTTTCTTTGTGCCCCTGAATGCTGGGAGTCTGAGCTGTGGCTGAGAAATGCCCTTCGTTGCAAGTCTCACAGCTTCAGCACACACACACACACACACTGAAAAGAGCCAAGCTGCTACATCTGGCTGGCTCCTAATGGACCAAAAGTCTGGGCAGTGTGCTACTGGAGCAAAGATTTAGCCCACTCCAATAAAGAAAAACAATCCCCCTTTTGTAAAGCAGTTTGCAGTGATGTAGTATTAATCAATCACATTTTACTGTTGGTTGAGCTATCTCCATTGTTTATTTGCTAACCTCCTCAAACACTCCCTTCAGCATCTGTGATATGACAAGTTCATCCTGGATGCACATGTTTCAATATTGTTCTTGGATCCTCCACAAATGCCTAAGTTTAAATTTAAGGAGAGGCCTTTTTCCACAAGATTAATTAATTTCAGACTTTGCTGTCCACGCCCCAGTAATGTATTTTTTAGATGTTACCCTAAAGCATAAAAAGAGGAGATAAAAACAGAATGATAGGAGTGGACTGTGGGAGCTTGCCAGAGTTGCCTGAGGGACACAGGAGTGGGTGGTTATTTTTTAGGTGTGTCTAAATAATTGAGCGGGAAAAAAAAGAATGTGCACGATCCTATGAGGAATGTTTGAAATGATATTGTTCAATTTCATACTTAAACTTTGAACTACATTGAGCAAGTGAGACCCTCAAAATATCAGTAGAAATTTGAATTTAAAAATAGTATGTGTAAGTGTAACAAACCCTTAAAGGAACTGTTCAACATTTTGGGATACTTTTATTATCTCAGTCTAAGAAAGTGAAAAAGCGTATTTCCTCAAAATGTCAACTCATCCTATAAAATCTCCACAGCTGAATAGCTAGTGTTCAAGTCCAATACCTTTGCCTGCATGCTCTTGAAGTTAACCATTAAGCCTACATAAAAGAATTCTTGCTGACAAATCAGACTTTGAGGCCAGATAAGCTGTAAGACGTTAAGAGTGAATGTCTAATGACTGGCTCTGACTTCCTGGACTTGGAGGAAGCTTAATACATGAAGTGGTCAGAATGAAGTAATTATCCACCCTGAGGGCATGTGTGTATTAGTCAGGGACACTGACATCTATTGTTACCATGTGAGACTGGCACTGTGACAAACACTCTCCCTGCCTATTGTCTGTGTGTGTGTGTGTGTGTGTAAAGTGATGTGAACAGGGGTTGGCCTGGTATAGTTTCCTGTCACCGGGTTACGTTGCTGTCTGAATACTAACAATGAACTTTTTTAGAACTCAAAAGCATGTTTGCAAACACCATAACTCAAATGCATGTTACAGAACAGACCTGAAATTTCTTTCCATCTTTCCTGCAAATTTCATAACACTTGTTTCTCTCCTCAGCCACCAACATGGAGTCTGCTACAGCTGAGCTGGCTTCCCTGCTGTCCAATCAGTCATCGCAGGGCTGTGCGGCAGTGGAGATGACCACAGAGAACATGCTCTTCGGATGCTTCTACATACTGGTTTTCTTTCTGGCTCTGAACGGTAACAGCCTGGCTCTCTGGATCTTCTTCAACCAGCGTGGCGCCTCCTCTCCAGCTAACGTCTTCTTGATTCATCTGGCTGTGGCAGATTTATCATACGTGATCATCCTCCCGTTGAGGGCCACCTACCACCTCACTGGAGGCCACTGGCCTTTTGGGGAGGTTCCCTGTAGATTGGCAGGCTTTTTGTTTTATGTCAACATGTATGCCAGCCTGTACTTCCTGGCCTGTGTAGCGGGGGACCGTTACCTGGCTGTGGTTCACGCCGTGAGGTCGCTGAAGGTTCGCCGTGCTCGCTACGCCCACATCATCAGCTTCTCTCTTTGGGCTCTGGTTACCATCTCCATGGCACCACTGCTAGTCACTCACCAGACTGCAGAAGTGGACGGCATGACAGTGTGTTTGCAGCTGTACAGAGAGAAAGCCTCACGTAATGCACTGATCTCCCTTGCCGTGGCCTTCACCCCACCTTTCCTCACCACCCTGTCCTGTTACCTGCTCATCATTCACAGCCTGCATCGGGGCTCTAGGTTAGAGCCGGCCCTCAAGCTGAGAGCCCTACGCACCATCGGCTTGGTCATGCTCATCTATGTTGTGTGTTTTCTGCCTTATCATATGAGCAGGGCAACCTTCATCCTGGGCTACAACCACCCTGACGTCTCCTGTCAGACACGCAGAGGCCTGAGCTTGGCTAACCGCCTCACCTCCTCCCTCACATGCCTGAACGGTGCCATGGACCCGCTGATCTACCTGTTTGGGGCGGAAAAGTTCCGCGGCACTCTCATGCGATTGTTTTGCAGAGATAAGGCAGTGGCGTCAGGTGCCACCAGCGGAGAGTTAAAGGGAACACATGAGAGCTCTGTCAGTGCCAAGTCTGAGTTTTGAGGAAGAGAATTTTGAACTCATCAACACAATCAAAATTGTTCCTACTATTGACTCATTGTTGTCTTTCTCAGACTGAAGGCTCTTATACATTGGGCTCATTTCGCAATGTGGTCAATGTGCCACTTAGCCTGAGCCTCAATCAACCCCCACAGAATCTAAATTTCTCCTTTATGATGAGTGCCTGAGTGCAGGAGGTGTGTAACAACTCTAAATTTCCATATGAAGAAAGGGACAGTACTTTGGAAATCCTGTTACATGCAAGTCTCATATTTGCAGAAATTACCTTAAAGGATATGTCTAAAGGATACTTTCCTTACTGTCAACTAATCTCGTGCAGAGCCAAACAGACAATTAATTTATCATACTTACAAGTACAGTATGTGTACTCAAATCTGATATATGGTATTTGTCTATGCCTCACATGAGATACAGCGCTTTCTCAAAAAACTGAAGTCAAGAGGTTGTGACACAACAAGCTAGTGAAGCTCTGTAAAGAGAACGTTCCCAAGACTGTAAATGTGATCGCTGCTATTAATCTTTGAAGCAATTTCTAAAACACACTATACGATGTATCAGGCTTTGGATGCACAAACACTACTTGTAAATAGGATGAGTTCTTTGTTGGTTTGGTTCTGCACATGAGATTTGTTGACACTAAGGGCGCTTTCACACTAACAGCAGTTGGTGCGCACTAAACAGTCCATTCAGACCAAAAGCTCTTAGTTCGGTTTGTTCGGTGTGAAAGCATCAATCGCACTCGGGTGCGCACTAAATCAAGCGGTCCGAGACCTCCAAAAATAGGTGGTCTCGGTCCGCTTGACTCCGCACCAAATGCTGACCTACCGGAAGATGAGGGAACGTCGATCGGACCAATCTTGATTCTTTTGCAAGTGTGAACGCGGACCACACCGCAGCCTGTACGCTACATAGTAACAATTGTACTGCCTGGTGCGGACCAAATAATCAAACTAGTGGTGTGAAAGCGCCCCAAAAAAAACCCCAACAAAAAAGCACCTTAAAGTCTGACTTTCATATTTCATATGTAGATCAGTGAATCTGAGAGTTTGTTGTTTGCTCGTTGTTTAAAAGCAAAATGGTGCTGTTGGACCAAATCAACATATTTAGAAGTCACTATCATGCCATCTTATGATGAACAAATAGTGTTCATATTTTCAGGAAAATGTCTTCTTGCCAACTTCTTCCATGTTATATTTTTGCTGTTGTTTTTATACTTTTTTTTATACTGAATTAACTGCGTCACTTGAACATCATGACTTGTTGTTGTATATTCTCATGAGAAACGTCAGCAAAGTTAACAACTCACATAAAAACATGCATCATAGCTCAAAGGTCAACCACAAAGCTTTCAAACACTTGCTGATTTTACAGTGATAAAAATCCTCATCCTTTTTGAACTTAGTGAGGTTTTGTCAGTCTTTAAGTGACTAAAGGCAGACTTTTGAACTGGTCCTAAATATGTTTCAACTGACTCTACTTACCCTTGCTGCCACTGCTGGTCTACATCCACCCACAGTAATGTGCAGTGAGAGGCTTCACTAGGCCACCTGTGACCATGATAATGTTTGTCAGTGTACTGCTTAAAAAGCTTCATGTTGATGTTGGAAAATGATTTTTGTGTCAAACACCAAAAGACTGATGAAATATGTACATAGTCAACATTAAATATGTAGATGTTACTGTTTTGTATCCTATGCCAAATATGATGAATAATAATTAGTTAGCTTTTGATATCATTTTTTATTTAAGGTGTTTATTAGGGTGTGCTTTGTGCGAATTAACAAATGCTAATGCACTAAAGTTGGATGTTGAGGATGGCATATACCTTGTAAACATCAGCATGTTAGCACTGTCACTGTGAGCATGTGTCTCAAATAGCACTCTGCCTGAGTACACCCTCAGAGACCTGCTAGCTGTAGCTGTAAACACTTTCAATCTAAGGTGTATTTTGAAATCCTCTCACAAATGTGTATATTTTCTATGACGTTTTATAATTGATGGAAGACACCAGTACCTGTTTACTTTGCTTGTGCTTGACAAATCTTCATTGTACATATAGCCTTCATTATGTAGTAACTCCTTCGCTATGCATTTATTGTTTTGTCCACTTTTCTATCATATTGCACTACTGCATGACGACTAATACTCCTATTTTACTGTAAACCACTTCAATGTCATCTGCAAAAGTAGGCATGATTTACACAATTAAAGGTTGGTAAACTGCCATTTTATCACAGAGTTTGTGACTTTATTTAAGTAATAAACTTGTAATTACTGTCACAAAGTCACACTGCCAAATAAATGGTGGCTATAAAAGAAGTTGTTAACCTGTATAAAAATTGTTATCAGTCGAAAGCAAAAGTGTGATTTCATGTCCTGTGCATGAGATCACGGATTCTTTTCTACATTGTCACTGCATGTCTGAGGCTTCTACGTTCTCGCTGTGAAAGTGGTAAACTATTTCAAGCGCAGGACAGAAACCTCCGAGGCTGCAGTAACTTGTCATAGTGTAGTTCTCTTTTCGTATCATGTGACCCGTGTTGTGGTTTGTGAGCAGCTTATTTTCCTCCTCTTATTTCTGCAAGACTTCCTGTCCATCACATGTACATAGCAAGCCATTCTAAACGTGCATTTCCTGAATGTATATATTTCATAAAACCCCAGAGCTTTTCTGATTTAACATGAGTTAGTTTAACAGAGCAGTCAGACTCATTCCAGCTCCTCTGGGTTGAATCTGCTTGTTTTTGTTTTATTTTAGGTCACAGGGCAAAGATGATTTCATCATCATAAAAAAACATTTGGTAATCAAATTAGGCGTCTTTTACAGTGACGTTATTCACAAGAGCTTATATTATAGAAAACACTTAAACTGTGACAAGTAAGAGTCATCATATATGCCTTTTTTGTTACTTCCCTTTTTCTTTTTCTTTTTTACCCAACTCTAATCTTTACGAAGTGCTTCACTATTTTTTGGACAGTTCACATAAACAAACAGATGTGTAGAAACAAAAAAGCTGGGAATGTTGGTTAATCATTAAAATGTCATAAAGATTTGAACTTGACAAGTGAGAGTCTTTATTTCCATTTACAGTTCTGTGGATCCGTCATTACAGGCAGAAGCAACTTGGCCCTCCTCTGTTAACTTCTCAAATGAGGAAGTTCAACGCTCAGCTAGTAGCAGCTTCCTTTTACAGCTTTCGGAGGCAAGTGCATGAACAAGTGAAAGAAAGGACTTTAAAGTACGCACTGTGAAAGATGAAAATAGCCAGGAAGAAAAACTGAGTCTACTTTGGTTGCTGGAAACTAGTTTAAGAGCAGATGTTAAACTCTTGAACAGAGACTCTTTGGTGAGAAACAGGATGCCAGTTTATCAGCCTTGGTGCCATGGCAATCTAACTCGATCCAAAGCTGAGGATCTCCTATCCAAAGCAGCAAGAGATGGAAGCTTCCTTATTCGGGACAGTGAGTCTATACAGGGAGCGTATGCCCTGTGTGTTTTGTAAGTACACAATATTTATTTTCAGCTTTTGCATGGCAGTTTATCTTTACATATAGAGCTGATAATGATTCTCTGTGTATTGTTCCTTATTCAAGAAACCTTCATAACATGAAATATGAACTGATCCTAAAATAACTGACATGATATAACTGTTATTCTGTATGCTTTAAGCATTAGATATAAGTTAGTTGTAGCTGTAATTCATGTTATAATTTGGATTAGTGTAACATGATTAATGCCCTCCTGTATTACACTGTACTTTTTTTTTTTTGCACACACGCACTGCAATGCAAGACTAGTTCCCCTTTATTTGCATACTTTGTGGCACCACAAGGCGCAACACCCTTTGCCTCTGCTAATCATATCATATTTCATGGGACAACCTTCAATCAAAATGCAACCGAAATTTGTCTGATTGTACTCAGCACACAATAAACACATTACTTTAATTTACATTCATGTCATATTTTGGTGACTTTTGCACTTTATTATTTTAACCACAGATACCAGAACTGTGTGTACACATACAGAATCCTGCCAAATGAGGATAAGAAGCTCTCTGTCCAGGTGGGTTAACAGTTTGAATAATGGCACCGTTATTTTGGTCAATGGTTAGATGAGTGTTATGGTAATTTAGTCGTTGATGTCAAGTATGTATAGCATAATAAAGGACTATTGCTTTTCAAATATCAAAAGGAAATGCTAGCACTTAGCTATTTTTAATGTTGCTGCATCTATTAAGGTGTCATCTAATTTAAGAGGTGCAATATATTTAGATACACATGTATTTGCAATAACCCTTCATTGGCTTGTAGTAATCGAACGTTTTTAATATGTCATTATTTGGGTAACTATACACTATGCAGCACTGGCTAACAATGCCATTCCTAACAAAGCTAATTGTAGTTCCTTTCATGTATTTTTTAATTTACATACATTAACCAACATTTCTGTTAATGTGCCAGTGTTAAATCATAATAATATATATGATCATTTTTAGCTTAGCAAGATGTTCTGACACGTTCTGACACTGACAAGTCATGCAAAGTATCAGGAAACTGCATATAATACTATAATACAGCACCAATATTTAGTCTTGCAAAGAAACATGAGGCAACAAAATAAAATCAAGCAATACTGATTATAACATGCAGTCATGCAAAGTGCAAAGTAACAATAAGCAATAAGACAACCCCTACAATAATAAAAAGAGAATTTATTCACAACATGCAAGTTCACTGCTCTGCTTTGCAAACACTGCAGCGTGTTTCCATTGTTTTGTGGGTAGTCAAGCCAAGGCATGACTCTGTTACATGTCGTTTTGACAGGTTTTTAGCCCCATTAACAACGCTCTGCTAAGTCAGTGAAATTTAATTTCCTTTAAGTCCCTCACAATAAAAGTCTCCCTTTTTTTAGACATTTAAAAGCTTTTAATTTGAAGCAGTAAAGCAGGAAATATTGGGGCTAGGACTGCCTATTAAAATAGTGTGTGAACTGAGGGGCAGCAAAAAGTAGAATCCCAGAATAAAAATATCGAGCTGGAAATGAGCATAATAGGTCCTCTTTAAACTTCCTGTACTCAGAATATGAGAGTGCAATAACATTTGTCATGCACATATCTATCCCTCTTTCAAATGGCAAGAGCCAATGTCACAAATAACTTCAGTAGACCAAAGCTGTGGTTCTGGGGCAAACTGACATTTATACTTATAGACTATAGAATATACTGTTTGCACTGTGTAGATATAGGCTTGTCTACCCATATTTTGCAGTCTGTCTAAGGGCTTTTTGCAGAGACAGGATTTGAGGAAGTTGCAGGACATGTGTGTTGGCAGGTTTTTGTCTGTTGTCATCTTTGGTCTGCTACAATTGAGTTTTTAAAAATTAACATCTACATCTTAAATTGGCAAGTCTTTCCTGGCTGATATAATCATTAGTATCATCAGCAAAGCAGGAGATAGAGGTAGTGTAAGCATATGGAAGCATGAGCATTAGAATAAAGTTTTATTGAATGCTTTTTTGTTTTGCCTTGTTTTGTTTGGAGAGATGAGCAGACATGCAAATATTTCATTTTTACAAGTGCATAGTGTTGGGGCCTAAAATTAAACCTTGCTGCTAAATTAGCTTTGTACCAGTGTCTTAATTTGGGTACTCACTTGACGCATTAGTCAATACTCTCACTTTCCAGACAGTACAGGTACAACTGGTGTAGAGTACTGGCACCTTTTTTTATTCATGTTCATACAATAATGACTATGATACAAAGGGTAACAGGTGGAGAAGTTGAGTCATTTCAGTGCTTAATCTGTAGCTATGAGTTTAGAATATAAGTAAAATACTATGAGTAAAAGGGGTCAAAACTGAAGCCCATAAGATGATTTTATACAAGAAATTGTTTTCTCTTTGAATGACAAATGGAGTAGGCGAATATTCGGAACCTGTAGGTAAATCCCTGACATGAAGCGAAATTTCAGGTTCTTCGTGTTAGGGTGAAACAGACACTCCTCAAATGTTACTGTAAGGGGTTAAAAATAATGCAGAAAGTAGTGTCAGTGAAAAAAATGCAAGTAGACATGTGCAACAAGGGTGTAGCACTTAAAGCTTATTTCCCCTGGTTTAGAAACAACAGTTGAAGATAAAAACTAGAACGAGTTCTTTTACACGGACAGTTTCATATTTCACCTCTGTTGTAGAGAGTAAGAGACAGCTATATGTGTGCTGTGATCTGCTCTTCAGGCATCTGAAGGAGTTCCTATCAGGTTCTTCTCTATGCTGCCCGAGCTGGTGGAGGCATACTACAGCCCCAACATGGGTCTTATTACACATCTGCAGTATCCAGTCCAGAGGGAGGAGGAGGTAGACGAGGAGCCAGGTTAAACACCTTCATTTAATCTGTACAGTTGCAATACTATAAAACATCTGTCTTTCATAGATTTGTTAAAAATCCTAAATGTTCTACATGTATTTGTCCTGCAGAATCCAATAGTCTTCCACCACAGCTTCCACCCAGGAACTTCGGACCCAACGATGTAAAAGAGTCTCCTGAGCAGGCCTGCAAATCCTTATCAGACACCTACCTGATGAGACTGCAGCATATGGACATGTCCGCGTATGGTCACATTTGCAAAAACTGCACTGACATTTTTGATAAAGCACTGGCACTATACAATAATTCCTATCATATGGATTTTTTCATGTGATTATGGGTGCAACAGTGATTTGACGCAGTGATGTGCTCGACTGAAGCTAACTGGTGTGTGAAATATGAGGTAACATGCCTCTGTGTTGCATTATGTCTCTCCAGAGTACCAGAGGAACACCAACAAGCCATCCAAGAATACTTCAGGAACTCAATCTATTCGGATGCTGAACACCTACAGAGTGGAAACCCCAACCTCCCTGGCCTGAAGAAGCTAACATTGTCTATCTGCAAGAATGTAAACAGGTATAGTTACTGGTTGACAAAATACATCAAACAGACTGCAAGTTACCTTGACTTCATGATGCACAAAGATAAATAAACCACACTCTAATCTTTTTTGGAATGTAGTGAAATTTTCCGCATTCTGCCAGCTCTGGAGGTCTTCAATAGAACACTGGACCAACAGCTTTCCCCAGGGATTGCACACTTTGGAAAACAAGTGGGTGGCACCCTTGATCCTTTGTAGCAGTGTTAACACAGAAATGTTTCTCATTATATATTTTTTCCATTATTTTCAGATGTCTGTCGATTCAGGTCAATCTGTATCCTTTAGGCTTGAGCAGCTGACAAAACTGATCTACGCAATAGAAGATAAGGTAATGTTCCGGTGCTCATTTAACCAGTCAGCTCTCATTGACTGACCATCTTAATTACCAACATACCAAAAGATGGAGTCAGTTATAAATGACATGGTACTTCTTTGTTTATTTTCAGGCTAAAAGTGCTATCTTTGACTCCGTTGGATATGAAGGGGGCCATCGGAATTCTCTCATACCAGTTGTTACGTTTGAGGTGCTTCTCTAAATTGGTTATTGTATTGCACTGCAGCTGCAGGAAAATAAAATGAAAGAACACTTTTGGAGGTTTGGGCTTTCTTTGATCACCTTCCATTTTCACTTGTAGGTCAAACAAGAATCTCTTGGTATTTCCACAAAGACGTTCCTGAAAGTGGACGTTGAAAGTGGGAAGATCTACTTCAAGAAGTCAAAAGATGGGCCTGAAGACAAATACTTTGTGCACAATAAAAGTAAGGCGTCAAGTTACTCTATAATTTCATTCCATTGTATTTCTAACCATACAAGGCTTGTTGCTCAATAGATGGCAATGGCGATCAGCTTGTCCACCACATAGGTCCAGATGGAAATATCTCAACTTTTGGATGGACATTTTTACAGACATTAATGATTCTCAGATCTTGTATCCTACTGACTTTGGTGATCCACTGATTTCTCCTCTAGTGTCACCATGAAGTTGTTTGTTTAACTAAATGTCTAAACAATTGATTGTAATGACCTTGGTGATGCCAAAGTCTACAAATGATCCCATGCTGCAATCATGTCATATGTGTATAACGACGAATTTCATGCAGCATCAATATGTTAGCATTGTCACTGTGAGCATGTTAGTATGTAGATGTTAGCATTTTACTCAAAGCATTGCTATGCTTAAGCACAGCCTCATAGATCTGCTAGTATGGCTGTAGACTGTTTATCTTGTTTAACAGCTGCTGTAAAATATTAACACTGCACATTTAAATAAGTGGATTGTACATGTTTGTACGTGTTTATTCAGTCTTACAGTTGGTGAAATCCCAGAAAATGCATGCCAAACTGGTCATTGTGGTGGAGACAGAAAAAGAGAAGATTTTGCGGAAGGAGTTTGTGTTTGATGACACAAAGGTAATCATTTCAATCTAACATAAAAGGTTTAGTCTAAGTGGCATCTGTCTGAAAGCCTGGTCATAATTTTGTTTAAGTTTTAAGTGCAGTTTATGAAGTACAAAGTTTCTAATGTTGTTCTTCTGTGTCACCAGAAAAGAGAGGGGTTTTGTCAGCTTCTTCAACAAATGAAGAACAAACACTCTGAAAAGCCAGAACCAGACATGATCTCAGTGTTTATTGGCACCTGGAACATGGGTAACAATGTTGACTTGTTAAATATCCAAATTCATTTGAATAATGTAATGCAACGGTGAAAGACTTCCTCATAAATCCACAGGAAATGCTGGTCCCCCCCACAGCATCAACTCCTGGTTCCAGTGTAAGGGCCAAGGGAAGACCCGAGATGACACCGCAGATCACATCCCGCATGATTTCTATGTCATTGGGACACAGGAAGATCCTTTGGGCGAGAGGGATTGGGCATACACAGTGAAGGGTGTCTTGAGGGACATCACAAACATCAGCTTTAAACAAGTGAGTGACTATCACAAGTACAAAGTTGTAACTGAATGCAGATGCAATGCAGTAATGTGTCCTACACATCTTCTAACATCCAGGTAGCGATTCACACTCTGTGGAACATTCGGATTATTGTCCTGGCAAAGCCTGAGCATGAAAACAGGATCTCTCACATTTTCTCAGACAGTGTGAAGACGGGGATTGCCAACACTCTGGGTAAGCAGTTCCACTTCTCCATAGGCTCTTTATGACCTGACATTAACATTATTTGAATAAAGTACTCACTGTGACATTTATTTTGTAGGAAACAAGGGAGCAGTGGGGGTGTCCTTCATGTTCAACGGTACATCCTTTTGTTTTGTCAACAGTCACTTGACCTCTGGAAGTGAGAAGAAGCTCAGGTGAGCAGAAAATTACACTTTGAGCAACAACATTTAATCTTCTAATCTACTCCATTTTGTCAGGTTCAGGGGCTCTACAGTACTGTAGTGGTAACATATGCATATTGTGCTGCAGGAGGCTGAAAACATACTCAGTACTTCTGCAGAGCCCCTGAACGTGACACAATGGAGTAGAAGATTATCAGACAAGTCAAATTTTTCAGTACACATGAAATTATTTTTCTATTTCCTGTTTTCACTAAGCATGTGCATGTCGCTTGTCTTTGTCCTAAAATGCAAATAGCTACTGTTACAAGAGTTTCCACAGTGGTAGTATAGCAGGTCACAGCTTGTGTGCACAGGTGTTGTTTTTGGACAAAGGTTAGCTCAGCAAGCTGAAAGGTTGATGCACAGGGTGTTTGTGGTGTGTGGTTCATTACAGCTAGCTAGCCAATCACTTGCTGTGGAAATTAATAGTCTCATCAGATATTGGTGAAATTACAACTGTGATGAGGAAATGTTACGTAAGTAGATAATGAAAGAGTAGAAATAAAATTTGCGTAGTCAAAGATAAATTGGAGGTTAAAAGAAAAGTATAAAGCTTTTTTTAACACTCCATTTTAATTTTTCAATTAAGAGTATTATTATTTTTGACCTGACTAATGACATTTTGTCAGTTTCCGTGTTTCATATACTTCCACCTGCTCTGCATGTTTTTTTCCTGAATTGTTTAAATTATTTTTTAGTTCAATTTTTCAGTTAATATTCTTCTAAAAAGGTTAAATGTGCAGTGTGTATAATTTAGTGGCATCTAGTGGTGAGTTTGCAGATTGCAACCTTTTGAATACCCCTACCTCCCCCTCCCCTTCCATGCATGTAGAAGCCTACAGTCCCCATGTAAGACCCTCTCTAGAGCCAGTGTTTGGTTTGTCTGTTCTGGGCTACTGTAGAAACATGGTGGTTTAACATGACGGGCTTCGTGGAAGAGGACCCACTCCCTATGTAGATATAAAAGACTCATTCTAAGGTAGCAAAAAAAATTAAAAATACAACAATTATTATTTTGAGGTTATATTAAATTTCTTCCCAGTCTGTTCCACTAGATGCCACTAAATTCTAGAAACTGCACCTTTAAAGTCAAAGCTGATGGTTTGGTTGTTTTTTTTTTCAAATGTTGTGACAATAGTTTTTGCTCTCTTTGCAGACGCAATCAAAACTACGTCAATATCCTACGATTCCTGAGTCTGGGAGATAAGAAACTCAATCCTTTTGACATCACACATCAGTTCACCCACCTCTTCTGGCTTGGTGATTTGAACTATAGGGTTGAATTGCCATCTACAGTAAGTTGTAGCTCACAAACTGCAACAACAAATGACACAAAAACAAAGTGAAAAATTATGCAACATATGTATTTTAAATTAAGGACCCACAAATTTGAGAAGTTTTTATCATTAAAAATCTTCAAAAATGTATGCTCTGTCTTTTTTATAAATACAGTTTCATGAAATTTGTCAAGTAGAATGTCAGTGCATATTGGACTGACATTTACATTGGGAATCAAAGATCTAGATGTGTTGTAATTCAATTAACATGAATGACTGCTGCATAAAGGAGCGTGCTGGTAGTCAGGTGTCTGAGCTTTGAGCTACTAACACTTTTTAGACAGGAAAAGTCATTACTGTGCACCGGTTTCCTTCACAGGAAGCTGAGAACATTGTGACAAAGATCAAACAGCAGCAGTACCAGGAACTCCTCGGCAAAGACCAACTCAACATGGAGCGGAATGATGGAAAGGTCTTCTTGCATTTCGGTAAGCCGTGAATCAGCACATGAAGAAAAAACTTTTTTACTAATCTGTTCTGTCTGCATTAATAAATTGTCCAACATACATCAAAATATCAATAACAAATGTCTTGTTCATTTTCTTTTGATAACAGATGAAGAGGATATCACATTTCCCCCGACATATCGCTTTGAGAGAGAGACACGAGACAAGTATGCCTACACAAAAGCCAAAGCTACAGGGGTAAGCTCATGTTAAGTCAGATATGTTTTCTCTGTACGGCTCTTGTCATGCCTCATAATGCACGAACAGTGCAAGAAACTACAGAGTTAAATCAAATGTTAAATGACCCAGGACATACTTTTACATTAAAGGTATCTATGTCAAAAAATCTTTATGTATGTGTGATGGATTCTACAGACCAAATACAATTTACCCTCATGGTGCGATCGTGTCCTGCGGAAGTCATACCCTCTGGTTCATGTCGTCTGCCAAGCTTATGGTGAGTAATTTCTTTTGAATATTTTCGGTCACGCTTATTTTTATGTCCATAATTTCAGAATCAGGGTTCTAGAAAGTGCTGTCTAATTTGGTATTAATTAAATGGAGAATAGAGAGCATGTTCAATTGTTACACTTCCGCACAGAGCATTGAAAAATGTGTTGTTCAGGAAACTTCCTGTTTATTTGTGTTTTTAATGATATGATGATGATTCATGCTCATCTGATCAAAATGTTTAACTTGCAGGGTGCACTACTGACATCATGACAAGTGACCATTCACCCGTATTTGCCTCATTTGAAGTAGGAGTTGCCTCACAGTTTGTCTCCAAGCAAGGTACGTTCAGCTGATGATACTATATGATAAGTTACTGCCTCACTGCTGATGAGTTCATGTTATATGCTCCAAACCTGCAGTGTGATGTTGTCATTTTTTCAAAAAATGTTCAGATCCAAACAGTGCACCTCAAGGCGGGATACAGATCATGAACTGTGTGGCTACCTTGTTTACGAAATCAAAGACCAAATTCTTCATCGAGTACCATTCCAGCTGCTTGGAGAGTATGTTCTGGTGTTTTGATTGATCATATTTCTTAAAATTGTTTGTTACAGAAAAGCAAAAGTCGTCACAGCAAATATTTCTCTAAATGTCCACAGAAACTGTCAAGACTACAGAGGGAGAAAACACGGAGCAAACAGATGGTTCAATAAAAGTTTGGTTTGGCAACCAAGTTCAGGTAAAGTGAAGATGCATCTTTAGTGTTGAAGTTGACTAGTTTCGGAGTATTATCATTTATTGTCTATTTTTATATCTTTTCAAGCTCACCCCTATAATCTCTGACCCCGAGTACCTTCTGGACCAGCACATCCTTATCTGTGTGAAGTCGACAGACTGTGACGAGTCATACGGTAAACATGACTTAAACATGCAGTTTGTATTACAGATGCATTGCACTGAGCAATACTTACAGTTTCCTGACTTGTTATTTCCGAAGGGGAGGGTTGTGTTGCACTGCGAGCTGCCCAGTTCTGCTACACAGAGTTTCAAATCACACTGACACACCATGGAGAGAAAACAGGCGCTCTGACGGGTGGCATCCAACTACACACCTCTGAGGCCAAGACCACTGAGAAGTTATACGGTAATCTTTAACCACATTCTATCCACAACTGCTCAGAACTTCTGTAAATATGCTTTTGTACCTCAGTTTTTGTAGCCTCAACTCCAATGTTACTCTGCTTTCAGATTTCATCAAAATTGAAAAGGATGACCCTGTCACCTCAAAAGGCAAAAGCTCCGACTTCAACAAGTAAGACATGTTTTCACCTTGGTGGTTATTTTCATATACCTCCATCATGGCATCTGGATGTGATATTCTCTGTCTTCTGGCTAACAGGTTTTCTGTCGCCCATGCGCACGATATTTCTAACCCGAGTTACATGTCCTACAAAAGTGGCAATGTGATCGATAAGGGCTGGAGTTACAGCATGCCACCAAAAACTCTTCCTATCGCCGGGCAAGGGGGTAAAGACTGTAAGAAGGGCAGCTATGACGTGGGCACACGCAGTCCCACAGGAAAACCTTTTACTCCAACGTGAGTGGCTGTGACTTTTTCAGTTTCACTCGCCTACACGTGTTCAGTTTCAGGAAAACGCCTCTCTAAAAATGACATAATATCAGAACTTGATATGATTCAGTAGGAGATGAAACTAACGAATACTTTTTCTTATAGTGGTGAGGATGAGAAGTCGGAGATGTTTGACAATCCGTTGTATGGTTCAATGGGAAAATCACACGGTTGGGGAAAGGATCAAAACCTTCCAGAGAAGGACCATCTCACACCCCCAGATCCCATGTTCACATCCTCCAAACCAGCAGATGTAGAACCCGATCGTCCCCCGGTGCCCACCCCTCGCAACCGCTCCTTCACTTGCTCTGAGGGCAAACCTCATCCTTCGACTCCCGTCTCCTCACTTTCCACAGCACACAAGAAACCGGTAGTGCCCTCGCGCTCAGAAGGGGGAATGATAACCAGCCGGCCTCCTTTACCTGCCAAGTCCCGGCCAGGCCTGCCAGAGCCCCAGATTGCCAAACCCAGAGACTACAGAGACAGCTCCGAACTCCCCAGCAAACACAGACCACCGGCAAGACCTGGCCAGTCACAGCCTAACAAAGACAGTAAGGAAAACTCTGCTTCTCTTATGGCAATATTCATTAAGTTCCCAGATGCCTATAATTCATACGATTGTGCAAATTCTGTCTTTCTTCAGCGCATCCAGAAGTTCCCAAGATGGGCCGTCCCGTGAAGTGAGATCACAGTCAGCACCGACTGTGCAGCTTTCTGTCCTGCATTTTCAGAAACATAGTACACTGAGTAAAGGCTTCAGCCAGTCCCTTTGCCAAATATATCACTGATAAGTGGTTATTCATTTGTATTAAAGGAATAGTTTGACATTTTGGGTAGTACACTTGCCTAGAGTGAGATGAGAAGATTGATACCCTTTAATACAGGAGTGGTATCAGTGTTACCAATTAGCTGTCTGAGTGAATTGGAGTAATTCCCAAAATTTGAAACTGTTAGTGTATTGTGATCTAGACATTTTGGACATGTTTTCAGCCTTCATTTCTGCTAAGCTTGCATTACAAAAGGCTAGGTTAGAAATCGCACTCTGCTCATAAATATTTCTATTACATTGTTATATACAGTTTTACACTATATTATAGCTAATGGATGTTTACCAGACAGTATTACCCTTGCACAGACATTTAGATTTTTGCTATGAGGATGTACATTAAAATGGTCAAATAAATTCAAATATCAAAGCTTGATAACTATAGATTTTTGTGTTTTCAGTAATGGCCTAAAACTGTGAATAAATACGAATTTCAGGCCAGACCAGTGTAGCTCAGTAACACCAATCATTTGCTTCCATCTGCTGTTGCATAAAAGAACTGCAGGCTGAGTGAAGGTGCTGATATCCAAATTAATAATGGACTAGATATGGGAAAATATATATAGTCATCAAAACCTGAATGTTCTTTTTTTTATTTTGTCCAATGAGTTGTGAATAAAGCTGACCTCCACTGTTCTCTCATAGTGTCGATATTGGTTGCTGATGGACACCATTAAAAAGCCCCTAAATAAGGGAATCTGTCCATATTGGAACTTGATTTTTAATGTCTTGTCTTTCTTAAGATTGAATCGGTACTCTATAGGACTGTTCAAACTTCTTGATTTTATGTGAATTCATTTCAAAATACAAAACTATTAAATTGATAATGAACAAATCCACACATCTTCAAAACTGGAACAACAGAATATACATCTGTGCATAAAAACCATTCAAAAATCAATTATGAAAAAATTTGAAACATTTAATCGATTAGTTGATAAAATGTTTCAACTCTGATATTAAATGACTGGTAGGAAGAAAGGCCAGCAGTGGCCCCATCTGGAGCAGGGGTTCCATCACTTTAGTACAGTGGTTCTTAAGTTTTTGTCACATCAAGGACCCCTAAACTGACACAAATCAGACCACAAACACCCACTTGACAAGATTTAGTCCCGGGTGGCCCCATCTGATTAGATTTTTGCTTTTTGCTAATTACATAAATGTATGGAACCTATGACCAAAATAGTAATACACTCTGTTGTTGCATATTTATGGACGGAATTATAGGGAAAATAAATTATTCCCCTTTTTGCTAGAGACCCCCTTGAACCCTCTCAATGACCCCCACTTTCAGTACCACTGCTTTAGTATAAGTGATATAACATAAGACCAATAGATACACCGCTGGAAAGTAATCCCAAAGTGTTTATGAGACGCTTTATTACATGTTTCACCTCGCAGTAATGGCCACACCGTTAACTTAATGAGCAACTTGCTCAAAGTTCACTGTTCACACCTGAAAACAGTGAGCGCACCTGTGGCTCCCCCATGTGGCGATACGCAGTAACTGCACCGTGTTCCGGCGCTGAGATACACGCATGTGAAACATCATCAACACGAGACGAACCACTACCAGACACCAGCAGCAATAATGGTGAGAAATCAACTTCAATTAATTTATGTATTTATTTGTAGTAGATATGCAATGCTATATAAACATCCAGTCCAGTGAGACATTGACTTCCTAACCCTAACCCTCACTCAGCGTCTCTCTGCTGGTGTGTATGTTTGGTGACTCTCTGCAGCATGTATCCACAGTTAGCTCACTGCTAACTCAACGTTACCGTGTCGTTTTGTTTTTCAGCTTTTCTACTCATTTTTCAAGTCGCTGGTGGGGAAGGATGTGGTGGTGGAGCTTAAAAACGACTTGAGGTTGGTTTTTGTTCGACTTAACCTCGATTTAGTGTCTCTGTTTGCTGTATTTGCTGCTGCGTTGTTTGTAGCATCGAGGCTGACTGATAGTAAGGCTAACGCTAGCTACCGACGGTCATTAATTGCATGCTACTGTGAACGAGAGAAAAGCAATGCACATGTATCATAACATGTCATTAAATAAGCCCGTCTCTGTGTAGGTTTTAAAACTGCACAATGTCAATTTCACCAAGGCAGCATTAATTTTAGGCCTGTTGTGAAAACAATGCTAAAGTTAGCATTGAGGGTTAAAGTTAGCGGAAACATAAGTAATGATATGTAACAGCTGATTCCCAGTTTTTTCATCACTTGCATTAATGAAAAAGTGTCAGGTATAGAAGCAAGAAAGCCTTAATGCTGTCTAAACCCACTTTCAGATTTGTGAAACCTATATTCTGCTTATGAAACCTGAAAAGGGGACGATTTTACTGATAGTGAAATTGGCTTTATCTCATTTTTCACAATTATAATACAGGTTTCACAAATCTGAAAGTGGGTTCAAATAGCGTTATGCTACAATGTCTAACGTTATTCCATACATGAAAGTGGGGCAAAAACAGCCAGCCATTAAATAATAATATTTGTTTCCCTTTAAGGTGACATTATTCTTCCTTATTTTTAGTCATAATTTTACAATGTCAGATCGTCATGTTATATGGCAGAAGACTCAAATAATGTTGTGAAAGTATGTAGAAAAAAAACCCTACCAAAAAGCTCCCAATGCTCAGTTTCCAACACCTTTTTTTTCTCGTGACATATTTATTTATATGATCATCTGTTTAACGCACAGTGTATCAGGTCACTGCTCCGCGCCGCTAAATGTATGACATTTTTCTATTGTGTTTCTATCATGTTGAGCCATGACTTTAAATGAGCTGGTACGCAGTGAGTGCAAAGTAAAATAAGCAGTACACCTGTTGGAGGTGTTCTGGTTCATCTGCAGCTCAGCGTCAATCATCATCATGATCATCTGTTTGTACTATTCCTCCCTGCATTTCTCCCTCCTGATCTGCCAAGGGACAACTGATGAAAACCAGCTATATTAGCTAATTGCAGTGCATTTACATTTTAATTTGAAATGTTCATGAATGTACACTGTCCCTTTTTAAATAACTACACTAAAGGGGAAACATGTTAGTTCATCAGCTGAACAAAGAGCTCTAAATATATCTGTATGTTGTTGTGTCAATTGTGTTTTTATAGCTGGGCTGAGTGGCTGCATAAAGGACAGCTATAAGATAAATGAGGAATAAAAATGTATAACGGGTCCCCTTTAAAGTCCTGCTTCACCCTGAATTAGTAGCTAATGTAAGCATTGCGTGGTTAGATAATGTACCCTTGTTCTTGTCCATCCACTTAACCCTCAGACCAGTGGTTTATTTAACACCATTTAATGTTAACATATATAAGGATAGGATGTCCTTCAAAAAGTGTAATAACTTTTGTCCCACCATCTTTTTGTTTGCAGCATTTGTGGAACACTTCATTCTGTTGATCAGGTTGGTTGAATTAACCTTTTTTTTCTTTTCTTTCAAGAACAAATCCTCTCATTTGTTTTTGTTTTTTTTTTTTTAGATGATGAATTCTGACTTCCTCGCTGTTTTCTGTGTTTCAGTACCTGAACATCAAGCTCACAGACATCAGCGTCACAGATCCAGAAAAATATCCACACATGGTAGGATCATTTATCATCAGCCAACATTGTGTGTCAGTTATTCAAAACACTAACCATAACCCTTTACATCTTGATGGTGATTGCGTTTAAGAGTTTGCGTCTTGCTTTGATTTCTTTCAGCTGTCTGTAAAAAACTGTTTCATCCGTGGATCCGTGGTCCGATACGTTCAGCTACCTGCAGATGAAGTGGACACTCAGCTACTACAAGACGCCGCACGAAAAGAAGCAATGCAGCAGAAGCAGTGATTCACCTGTGGGATGGGGTTTAGTCCAGGGGTGGGAATGGGGGCGGGGGGTGGGGGTTGGTGTGGGACTTTAGTGACGCTGAATAATGATTAGTTTAAGTTTTGAGTGGATATCATTTAAAAATGATCAGTTTCAACAGTTGTGCTGCTCATGTCATTAAGCAGTAGTGGAGGCTTTAATAGCATTCCTAAAATTGGTAATCAATAATTTGTAATACGTTATTATTGGAAATGTTCTTTACCTCACAGGCCATAAAGGAGTCTTCATTTGATACTGTCTTTTTGTTTAAAAGAAATAGCACAACTTAATACAATGTAGAGCTCAGAGGTGAAGATCAGTTGTAATGTTTGTGTTGGATATCAACAGGCACTGGCCCTTTTCTTTAAAAAAATGTCTTTGACTGGGTTTCTTTTTTTACACCACATAAAAATAAAAAAAGGTATTTTATTTATATTTTGATGTCATTTGTAAGTTATTATTATTTTTTTTTTTGTGTAGTTTGTTTGGAGAGTTTACTCCGACTGTGAAACTGCTGAGAGAAATTGATTTAGCTTTATTGCCAAGAGCTGTGATCATGGAAGAAAGATTTATTTTTGTGACTGCATTTATGGGAAATAAAAGTTAAAATCCCATGGAATCAAATCAGGATATTGAGATGACTTGAAATACATGAGATTGTAGCGCAGACATGACAGCATGTCGTTAGAAATTCACTGCAAAATGAGGTAGTAAAATAAGAGACATGGAGCCACCAGGTTATTCAAACAAATCCCCTGCATATTACACTCACTCTTCATACTTGTGACAAGTATTTTGTCTTAACTATTGTACTCAGTTTTCTGCTGTACCCTTCAGTTTCCTTGTAGTATGATTTAAAGCAAGACTTTAGGACTTTTAAAAGAAGAAATAACACATTCTGACTCTTACAAAGTCAGTCATAAGCAATAAAAACCCACCTTTGTTCACTTCATTTCACTCAGGGCTTTAGCTGCTGGAACTTATTTGGTGTGGTATGACCGGTAGCTTATAGTGGTAAATGTTAGCAAATTTTAGCTAGATATTGCAATGTAACTGACATTATTGAGTCAGTTTGCTGACTTCATGAGTCCTCTCTCCTCATACTACTATTGCACCATTTTATTTCTTTTAACCATTTACCAAAAACTTACCATTATCCCATAATTGTCACTTGTGTCAGCAGTGGCTGTTATTTAGGAAAGAATACAGAGTTTTACTTTAAGTGTCCTCTCACAAAGAAGTGAAGGCGTGGTGGACAATTAAATGGGCAGCAGCCTTTTTTTAAGGAGCTGTTTTTTGTACAGTTGATAAGAGTAAGAAGTAAAACATTAATGAAAGTTCAGCCAGTAATCCTATCAGAAGCTGAAGCCATATGTAACATTTTCTTATAAAGAAATTAGAAATGTTTACCTATTTTAAGTAGATTCACTGTAGTATTAGAAGATAGAGAAGAAGATATTAAGTAAGGTGGTGCAGTTGTTTTCTGGGATTTAGTTATGATCAACGCCAACCGAAATAGAGAGTGTATTATTTGCATATTTTTTGTGGATACGTCCCTTTCAAGTGTAAGCTGTAAAAGCATATATGACGGTGTGCTTATTTAAAAGCTATATGTTGTGCTATATTTGACCTACAAACTATATATGTGTCTACCATAATGGTTAAACTGTGAGCCCGTAAATTCAAATTTGCATGCAACAAACGAACGGACAAATCAAGAGTCAACTCCAATGTTAATACATAGAAATCCAATACCTTTATTTTACATTCATACATCTATAACATTGTACAATAATTTTAATGCAGTTAAAAAAGCCCAATCCAAAAACAAGTCCTGAATATTTACAATGATGAATTTGCATGTTTTTAAGGTTGGTAACAAGCATTTAAAAATATATATACATACACACACATACACACACACACACTCACTCAGGGATTTAGGACTAGTGGTGTCCTTGAGTTGTACCTTAATAGAGCTGTGCTGAATGGAGAGGAATTCAGTCACCATAGAGAAAGGCACATTGAATACACAGTGTATGTACAAACAAAACCAAAAAAGAAAAAGTCTCAACACTTACACAAGTAGGATCTGTAACAATGACCAAAACTGTAAACCTTCACTTATGAAAAACAGATGAACAAAAAACAAAAGTCACATCTATACAAATACGTTTGAAGCAAAATATTTTCTTGGTCATAACAAAGCAGTACCTTGAAATGCATTTCAACACTTAGTCGTAGATTGGCTCTGCCCGCAGAGAGCAATCCCACAGATATAATTACACAATATGTCACAATATTTATGCAGTTGCCCACTTCGTGTACACTGACAACTGGCAACAGTAAAGAGTACCTCATGCATATCCTCATCAGACAGCAGCAGTCATCTGATATGTTTTAGACAAAACCCAATTATAATGTCATTTTTTTTGTTGTTTTTTTCCTTTCACATGAATATGGCAACTTGACATGGTGCAACATGTACGTACATCTACATAAAAATGTATAGACAACTCTATACAGCCGCAAATCCCGTTATCTTAAAATATATGTACCACCCGTCAATCAAAATTTTCAATACTTTCAGAAAAGTAAGTTCTCTGATATAAAATACTGTATTTTCAAAAAACTGATTGTTTACATTCCATCCTTCTCAACAAAATAAAGCTTTATATACGTACCTTCAAAGCTTAGAAACACTCCCAACATACTGTATATATATAATATATATATATATATATTATATATATATATTTATATCTATTTAGAAACAATAAAGTGACTAAGATGCCATATGTGGCTCTACGTTCACATGTAGTGGAAACCCGTTTAGAATGGCATACACAGCCAATTTATTTGTCTAATGAACACAGTGTGGCACTACAATTTTGGATGATTGTACAAGTTGGGGGGGTCTTTAAATGCCAAGGTCAAGATTGCCTCTGTCAAAAATGATTCTCTTCTTACAACTCAGCATGCTTTTGTCAAGTCAGTGGGCATGTCAGCTGTGGACATACGGTATTGGATCTTTGTGTTAGTGATGGCGCCGTGCTTCTGCCGGAGATGCAACCGTAGCTGACTCTTGTGGCGGAAGTGCAAGTTGCATTTCTCACACTGGAAAGGAAACAAAAGCGGCGCAACATTAATTTAGAAGCATTACACAGTGTTGTGATTTCTCAAAACCAGATTAACATTTTGTAACTTCTTGAGAAGCGGTGCATCGCCTTACATGGTAGGGCTTTTCTCCTGTGTGTATGCGCAGGTGACTCTTCAGCGTCTGCAGGTGACGGAAGCGGGTCCCACAGATCTCACAGGGGTATGGCTTCTCGCCCGTGTGGATCAACACGTGGGCGCGGAGATGAGCAACCTTAAATCAGAATAAAAAGAAAATCAGCTCGAACCAAATAATCACAGATGAAACCGCTTTCATATCAATGCAAAGTGTTATCATGGTAAGAGCGCGCATTGTAAATCTTCAATCCACAAGCACGCTTTGATGAAACTTTTCATTCTACATGTATTGTTATTCATTGTATAGAAGCAAGAAACACCCTCAAGGATGTTCTTCACTGTAATTACGGGTGCTTCTGTAAAGCTGAAAATAACAATACCCAACCATAATTACAGTTCAGTTCAGTTCAGAGTTGAGTATTAGTGCTATTAGCCCATACATGAAAGCAAGAGAAAATGTTCATTGTTACCTGTACAAAACGAGCTCCACACGTCTCACATTTGTATGGCTTCTCTCCTGAGTGGATGCGAGTGTGAGTCTTGAGGTTAGCTGGTCTGTTAAACTGAGCACCACAGATATTACAGCGATACGGCTTCTCTCCTGCAAAGAAAGGAAAATCAAAGAAAAGCTCTTGAGCATAAAAGAGTGGAGTAGCAGGCAATAAATTCATCTCAGGGATAGAGAAAAATCAATGTAAATGGTAGCTTGCTCATCTACCTGTGTGAACGGTCTTGTGGCTGGCGAGGTTGCCCTTGTAGCGGAAAGCAGCCTGGCAGCGGTCACACTTGTATGGCTTGTCGCTGTGTACCTGGAGCATGTGTTGTTTCAGAGTTTCGTCGTCGGCAAACTTGGAGTCGCATTCGTTACAGAAGAATGTACCGTTCTCTGTTTAGGAGGAATCAGGATAAAAATGAGCTAAATAATAAAGATTGATTTTTTTCCCCCATCTAATATCAGTCTTTTTCTGTAAGGATAAACTCACCACAACTGGAGTCTGAATATTCTGAATGCAGCTCTGCCATGTCTTCTGCTAGACGGGACCTGGAGGTGTTGGCGCAGACCTCTGAGTGCTGTGGTGACTGAGAGCCGCAAGATGAGCAGTTGAGGCGGTTCAGGTAGTGTGGAGGATGACTGTCACCATTCCTCATAGACCCCTCAAGTGCACTATGGGCAAAGCACAAACACTTCAAGTAAGATGTAAAGAAATACTTCAAGCTCCTTAATTAATCGCAGTGGAAGTCCAAAATGAAGGAAGAGTAAATTTCTAAGACATAAAGATTATAATATACTATCACATTTTGGAGGTTTATTGCATTATAAAAAAGGCAAATCGGACATAAAATCCTCCGATCAATCTTCCAACTTTATCTAACATTTCTGCCAGTGTGTCACACATATTTTATAGAGAAGATAAAGTGAAGAGTCACATATCAAACTTTGATTTTTCAGCAAAGAAATACAGCAGGGAAAACAAGCCCTCACCTGTTAATGATGTTGTTGAGACGACTAGCCTGTGGTACGGGTAGATCCTCGCTGTGATCGTTGCTCTTGCTTGTTGTTTGTGGGTCCAGGTTCTCAGAGTCACTGGGGTGGAGGTATGGTGGCAAGCCGAGTCGCTGAGGCGAACGCAGCCCGGGATCCCTCAGCCCCACCTCGTCTTCCTTGGCACTCTGATTCATGACGATGAACTTGTACTTCTTCCAGTTGCGGGCTTTGGGGTCCTGAGCACCTGCTGGGGCTTGAGCTCCGGCGGCTTGAGACAGGCCGGCGTTCTTGCTACTGCTAGATTCTGTTGGGGAGTTTGGCTGGCAGTCTGATTTGAGGGGGCTCTGCGGGCTGCTCATGAGGCTCTTGCGTCCAGTGGAGGAGATTCCCAGCGGGTAGTGCTGGTGGATCAGGTCTTCCTCTGCCTGAGGAGCGTGCTCTTTGCCTGAGTCTTTCTGGTGCTCGAAGGTCAACACGGGGAACGCACGCTTTCTTGTACCGAGACCGATAGACTGGCTGAGCCCCTCGTGGCTTTCTTTTCTCATCTCATCGTCTCTCCCTACCTCCCTGGCAGCGTAGGCGGTGGAGTGAATAATGCTGGAGGAGCTGGTGCCAACCGCCCTGGAGTATTCTGCCCTGATGGTGTTGGCGCTGTCATGTGGAGAACAATGCTTGTGATGGATACCGCTCTTCGAGAGGTCAGCAAAAGCGTTTTTGGCATCAGTCAGCTTGCAGAGAGGGAAAGGGAATCCTGGCATAGGAAACTGCCCGTAGAGATGGTAGTTGCTGGGGGTGCTGACCCCGTTGAACATGTTTGAACCGTAGGGCCTCCCATCCCTGAATGGAGCCACGCGGCTGTGCAAACTGTCAACAACATCATGGGGCCGGTAAGCATGGACATCCTGAGGTAAAACTAACGGACTGACCAAAAACTCATCTCTGGGCAGTTTAGCAGGATCACTGTGGAGGGAAGGAGAAAGTTAAAACACATGCAGGCGCTCATGATGGATTTATACTGAGCTGTACTGCAACAGTCTTCTACCAACCTGGATTTGATGAATCTGTGGCAGGTGTCCACAACATGGTCCATCTGCAAGTAGATGGCTGTGTTCATGATTGCCATAATCAGACTCTCCTTTAGTGTGAGACGGGAGGTGTACATAAACTCCAGCAGGATGGCAAAGCCCTCCGGGTCCACCTTTGGGTCCAGACTGATAGCATTAAGGTTGCACTTGTGGGAGTCAGTAAAGATGGTGTAAAACAGCCCACTGCAGTCATGAAGAAGAAATACAGACAGAGAACACAAAGATCAGTCACTTCACCTTCAAACAGCAACAGAAAATTGAGCTCATGCATCTTGGCTTGAAGAACACACACCTGCAAGCCATGAGAACGGTCTTGTGTGCACGAAACTGCTGTCTGTTAACCAAGATAGTGACATCTGTGAGAATATCTCTGCTACGCAGCCGATTCAGGTTGAGCAGGACATCACTTGCATGGCGTGTGAATTGTATGCAGCTGTCTGCTGCGCAAGCCATTTTGTCAAGTTCTGCAAACAGAAAGAAACATACAGATTATTTCACAAAGAAGTGTCTCACTGAGTTAATCTAGTGATGTGCCTCAGATTGCCGCTGCTGTGTTTCGAGGCTGAAGTGCAGGTAATCTTTAAGTAAAGTATCAGGGATGAAGCTATTTATGATCCTCAAAAAGCTCTTTACTGATGAGTGAGAAACACATACAGCTGCTCCGCCAGTAGGAGGCGCCATTTATTAAATAAACACTGTCTAGACATTTAAATGTCTACCTTTGGAGTAATTTCTCCCCACTCACTTTCTCTCTTTATGAACCACTGGTTGACAGGTTAATGTTACAAATTAAGTTCTTATATTTGGATGAAGGAGAAATTGTAGCACATGCTTACTGACAGGAACAGACAAAAGTATGCATGATATAATTCTGTAATAACAGTCTTATTTACATGTTTTTAATCATGCACAAATACACAAATAATTACTCTGTTAGACACTGAGTGATGATTAAAATTATTTAAATCATAAACATTATTAGGAGTAGCCTACTGACCATGGTTTTGAACTATACTGTCGGTCTTATTACTCATAAATCACATTGATCAGACTATAAACTGTCTCGGAGTTCAATGCGACGGAGAAAAGTTTAGTCTGTTCAACACGACGGTGTCGAATTTTTTCTAACACTTTAGTTCGAGCAGCCTGATAAAATAAGTGCGACAGACAGCAGCTGACTTTTCATTGCAAACTTTTTCTTGTCATACAATTAACATCCACATTTCCAGCGCAGGATGGCCTTACCACCACTGAATATTACAAGTGACACTTTTATTCACTCGCTATGAAAGAAAACAGTGTCTTTGTGAAGCCCAGCTGCGCTTTGTGTTGGCTCGTGTCTGCCAATATGCTATTAAGCGTTTGTAGGTCAGTGAAAACTAACATTTCATTAACTCCACACACAACTGCTCTTATAACACGGGCGCCGATATTTGACAACATCTTTAACTCGGTGTCAAAACCTGATGTCTGAAAATAGACCGAGAGAAGAGTAAAGCCAAAATAGATTGATGTCCCCTGATCTATAACTGGTGTATTATAACCTCCAGTCACTCACAAACAACTAACAATTAAAACAAAATGAACAACATCACTACTTCAGAGAATATTATATAATATAATATTAACTATAACAATAATATATCAGTCAGGCTGAAACTTTTTTTTATTTAAGTGTGTGAATTCAAATAACTGCACACAGATTTATGACAGCCTACAAAGATTAATTCCTAATGAGAATTTATTTTCTTTTTTATTCCCACACACCCACATACATACACACACATGGTTTAATTCTAGCAGCTCCTGAGCACAAATACAGTCTAACCGAAACTCTCAGGGCCATGACAGAAATGAGGCAACACTTTGCAGGAAAGCTAAAGGCTACCCTCCAACTTCGTGTAGTTAGGTAGGCTTTGCTTATCATGCAGTGTCACAGTGGAAAACAACACACAAGTTGGTGCGACGACGTGTCTTGTTGCCTCTACCGCGGAAAACACACACACACACACACACACCCTTCAACACTAATATTTCCGCTACAATGTTACAGTAACAGAAGGGTTTGTTCGGCGCAGCCCTTTTGCGCTCCATTAGAGCAAATTACCGCCGTTACAAAAAAAAAATAACCTGAACCTGAGGCTGCCATGCTGACAGCAAAGTTGGTCTGACAAGCACGCACAAGCCGCCGTCACACTGTTTGTTGACACTGGGCTGTTTCACGTACAAAGTAGCGTTAAAGCAGAGCGCGTTTACACAGTCAATATATATCCAGCCGAGCACCGCCGACTATTACTAAGCGGGCTCTGGGAAACAGCATTTACAACGCTAAGAAATAACACCATTTTCTTCAGTGTGGTTATCTAAGTGGAGCGTTCTAACTAACAGCGTTACAACATGAGTGAGTGTCAGCGAGGCACGGGGGGAGCCGCTGTCTGAGCCCAGCCTGTCACCACCGCAGCCGCTCCACAGCCTCTCAACCTGCCAGGCAGCAGCAGCAGCACACACATAGAGTCACACAGCCCCGTCTTCATACACACTTAAAACGGCACAAAAATGGACACACAAGCTACGTCTAAAAACACCAGCAATACACAGCAGATAACAACTTCGCGCCAAATTAGAAGAGAAAAAAAAAGAATTTAAAAAATCACCTGGTAGCGCTTTCCTAGAAACTTCTTGCATCACCACTTCTAAGAACCCCAGTTCTAAGAATCAGACGAGCTCAATTCTCGGAATTTGAGCCTGAGACCGTACCACTTTCCCGAGGCAGGGGAGACACGTTTTCTCCCCTCGTGGTGATAACAACTTATTTACAAAGCGGTTATTTCAGTTTTTATTACTCATAACGGTTTTTACAGTTAACAGTTCACGTATGGAATTTTTAAAAGAGTGCTAAAAGTCGTATTATCTTATAAAATAATGCTAGAAATTGTTTAATAGTGGTACAATCCCCCCTTGCTTTTGGTTGAGTCCACAGTCACAGGACGTCGAGGCTGCTACGTCACCAGTTCCTTAAACCCAGCCCCCGATATTCTCAGAACTAATTTATATTCCATGACTTAAGCAATGTGTCGCTGCGCTGCCTCCCGTCGCATTTAACACACAGACCTTACATGTTCAGCACACAGACAGACATCTTAATTAGGCCCATGCGGACAGGTCGATGTGACAGCCCTTTACTTTTCATTCTTTTTTCTTTCTTTCATTCTTTTTTTTTTTTAAAGCCACATTTCCTGCAGGTACGCTGACTTCATAGATGGAGAATGCTGCGAATCGCCATCGGGGGGTTTGTTGCAAAAAAAAAAAGAAAAGAAGGAACGCTTTAATAGATTTATTATTCACAAGTCTATAGGCAGTCAGTTGAGCGTGTTATCGTGTGGATGCGAATGCTTTAGCGGAGTGGGTTTCCCAGTTTATCAGTGCATGCTTGGATTGGCATTTGGCTGGCAGATAGTGAGTTTTTAAATGTCCTCATCTGCGTTTATAACGGGTTTATATACAGTCGCTTTATTGTGTTAAAATCATGCCTATGGTTGACGGTTGATGAAGCAGAATTTTGCACCTTAACCTGCGATTTACAGTAGGCTTTATTAACTTCATCATAACAGAAAACTTGTTGCATGAAAGTAAGCGCACCATTATTTAAAACAGGAGCAAAGAGGATGTAGAGGATGCAACCAGCCCTTTATTATACTTTAAAAGCAGTAATATGACTTTTTTGTGCAGTAATGATAAGATGCATTTTGTAATGTTATGGTGCTTTTTAGTACATTATTATATGTCTGTGCAGTTTATATCCTCCTCAAACACTCAAACTTTCTCCCACATGAAAGGCAGAATCTTGTTTTTGATTGGCTATCTAATTAATTTGGATCTCTAATTAATTTGGAGGAGAGTGCCTAGTGAAATTGCTCATGTCAGGTGATGTGCAACACTTCCACAACCAAAACATGGCTCATTGAGATGCAAAGCGGAAAAACATTTCCTGGAAAATGAAGTGAATTCATCGTTGTGATTTCCTCTCTTTCCTATTTAATATAAGGCATGTGTACTCCCTGTTGCGTCATTTCAAGAGATGGGCAAGAATAAACAGAAACTGTTTTATTGTTGTTTTTTTTCTCCCACTTCTCAGTTTACTAGTTTTTCTTTGTGTTCTTTGAGTCTGAAATGCATCACAGGCCGGGGCTTTGTATGAAATGACTGCAACAAAGAGGGAGAAGTTGAGCTGCTGCGTGGTTTGTTTCAACCTTGCATGAAGCATAGAGATGTGGGCCGGTGTGAATTTACTGTCATTTATGTCTTTTTTTTTAACAGATTAATAGCTGGGGATGCTCTGTTAGGGGTTGTGTGTGATGATATCTGAACTTTGTAGCCTATTAATTTCATGAGATGTAGGCAAGCACTTACTGTCAGTGACTCACCTTGGAAACTTTGTTTGTGGTGATTCCAAACCACGGATTCCCCTTCTTTTCTCATCCCGTTCACTCCTTGGCACAAAAAGAGCATTTGCTGGGCTGAGAAAAGATGATAAAGTTTGTAAATTTATTAGTATACATATTAATATCTTCTAAAAATGTATAATTCATCTTCAGTTGTAATATTACAAGTTAACACACAGGACTTCTAGTTAGGTTTGGTGGCACAATATGAGTTAAATATTTAAATGCTGAGGTTGATATGAACATCAGTGAGCAAACAATGAGTGAAGCACAAGCTTAGCTTTCATTAAAGTTATCAGCAGAATATCTTATATTCAAACATACAGCCATGCCTTGTGGATTTCTATTATATTTTGTGAACGTGTCCACATTTGAGCTTTAAAAGCCTCCCTCCTTCTCCTCTTCATCTCCTCATCCCTCTATATTTTATAAACTCTGTGAGGCCAATCTTGTAAATTTCTTATAATCTAGTGTAAAAGTGTAAAATACATTTTCAGCTCTTGAAGAACTGATCGCTTTTGATTTTTCATGTCCTAATTTTTTTTTTTTTTTGGTTGCAAGACCCATTTTGAAAAAGCCTTTTAATTAGATTAAACAAAAAAAACAAAAAAGATTTGACACTGGCGTTATTACACAATAATTACTACATGATGTTTAATTGACATAGACATTTGAGCAGCTGGTTACCTTTGTCACTCAGTGTACAACAGACTGTGTTACAGGCATCCTAATGAATCACATGCAGCGCCTTTCTTTTTTCTTTTTCTTTTTTAACCCTTTTGGTGACGAAACACTCCACTGTAATGTAACTGACTTTTCCCTGTGGATTGCCCAAGCATCCGCCCATCTGGATCCGGCATCCCACTAAAAAACACTCCAGGTGTTCACAAACCATTGGGAGGGGAGGAAAGAAAAAAAAAAAAAACCTCTCCAAAATAATTAAGACACACGCTTTTACAGCAATCTCCGATTCAGCACTGCCAAATAAAGACTATCTTGAGCTCCAAACAAAGAGCAGCGTCAACTTTATTTCAATCCACTTGGGGGATGTTTAAGGCGCTCCAGCACAGTTATGCATAATGCACGGCCATAAACCATCCAGGAGTTAGGAGAGAGATGTGTAATTTACCAAGGCCCCATGCTGTGCCCAGCTATAGAAAGATGAGATAATTACTGCAAATCCTTGGCAAAGTTTTACTCAACCAATTCCTAGCAAAAATAAATGACCCACTTACAGAGGACAGAGAAAGAGAGCAGGATACCTGATCAATATCCCCATTTTTCAACTAATAAAATGACTCGTATTGTACACTGTCAGTTTATTATATCGGTTAACCCTTTAGGATATAAAAGTAAACAACAGGCTGAGACGTTCAAGCCCCAGTCTCTTTGTCTATAAGTGACATGCTGTTCAAAACAAATCACATCCAGAGCAGGTTGTGACAGTGATTCAAGCCTGCCCAGCCAGTAACAGCTGCTGCGCATGAAAAAGAATCTTGTACTCTTCTGACACAGTGTGAAACATCTCTAAGCAGTATCATTGCCTACACTTGGTGCATGATAGGTCATTGAATAGAAATGCCCACTGACAAAAGCCTGAGGCCCGGAGGTTGCCTCACTTTTTTTTTCATAAACTGCGCACTTTTGTCTCGTTTCACAGCAAATTTCTGCCAACTTCAGTGTTCATTGTCAGCAAAGATGTGAGTGTGGAGTTTTGTTCTGAGAGGCATGATGCAACCAAGCTGTAACACCAAACAGATAATGCTGTTAGCTACAGAGGTCTTTTTAGTTCCTTTCTTTAAAAGAATTTCTTTTTATATTGTTGAGTTTCACTTTTTTTAACTCCATGCATCCCAGAAGCATTTTTTTTTCTTGCTTTGTCCACAACAAAGTTGCGCTTTGTCAAACACCATCATCACAGCTGCAGCTCCAAATTGTTACAGTGCGGCGCGTCAATAAAAAGGTTTGTTTTTCTAGTCTTATTGTATGTATTTATAATTTTTCCTTGATCATCTGTTTGAGTAGATCATTGAAAACATATGACATGCATAATTTATGGCGTCAGTTAAAGAGCATGAGGTGTAATAAATAGATGCTCTGGAAAATTCACTGATGTCACATCAAAAGATTTTCTGTGCAGGTAATGATGAGCACACTATACTTGGATGCATGCCTCTTGCTTTTTTAATTAACAGTTTTTTTTTACTGACGTGAAATCATGTCTGCTTGCAACAGTTCTGCTGCGTGCCGTTGTGCTAACACACTCCAGGTTGAAAGTTGTCTTTCATCCCATTGACAAGGTTAAACACACACACACACACACACAGAGGAAGATTACCGGCAGTAGAATATAAAAGAGATAATGATTTTGCAGAGATTCACACTTACCTAAAAGGAGTTCCCTGATTATATAGGCTGTTACTAATATTATAGTGAATATGAACATTATTGCAGTCTATTCAGAGGGTTCTCCTCTTCTTTAATACTTAATTGTGTGCAAGACCTTTCGAAAAAAAAGGTTTTCCATGTATTGTACAGAAGCAACAGCCGAAAAAGTTTTTTACTTCTAGTGGTCAGTAACGAGGCTCCGTGGACATAAAAGCTTTATCAGTTATTTCAAAAAGAAAATATACACACACATTCACAAACACACACACACACACACACACACACACACACACAAACTTTGGAGTAAGTTTTTGTGTGTATGTGGGGATAACCTTGAGTTCATTCAGCTTGTCTGTGCAAGCTACATGCTAAGGTTATGGTATGAGCAGAGGCGTGTTAGTGGGCTAGAATTCCAATTTAGTCAAATCAAAGCATGTAGATTCAGGACTTTCTCAAGGCCAGCTGAGAGGAGCCAGGAATGCAGCCTGCCGAGTCGAACTTGATGGAATTTTCCACGCATACCACAAACAGTCCCTTGCCAGTGTGCCATCTGCTGGATGATGGGTCAGTTACTTCCACAACACATGAGGATATATAGCACGAGTGTGCAGTAATAGTTACCATCCTTACAAATCTTAAGAATCTGAGTGTTTGCTTTCCCTTCCTTTTTTCTCTCACATGCCCAGGGCTGCAAATGCGGGAGTTCCAAGAGCACATGAGGAGGAGTTGTTAAATTTGGGACAACTTCTGCACAGATTAGTTTCAAAGCCTTGGTATGTGTCTCTACATGGATTCAGGCTTTTGACAGAAGTATCCATTCTCAGTGGCGAGAAGCCATAGCACAGAGATCTAAATGGTAAACAAGTGGGTCTTATTTCTTTGCACCACCCTCAATAATGATCCAGTAAGAATCATCTGTCTGAATCAACCCCCTTTCCCACACTGCTGTCACAACACCTATTAGTTAGTATCAAGCTGTAGATCTTGATGTTCTGGCTGTGTGTTTGGAAATATCACAAAGCTCCTTCCTCCCATCGTAGCATTTTTATTTAGTCTTTGACAGACAAATAGGGGTGGCTCTGGTTAGCTGGTAGCTCAACTCCTGTGATGAAATGATATTTGCATATTTGTGTTTAGGAGAAAAATACTTATCCATATAAATTAAATACAATTTTTAAAAAAAGTTCATTTATTGTCACAATTATCAGTAAACTATCTGCTAAAATAGGGCTGAATTCACAGTACACCTTGAGCTGCCACTGAGAGCATGAACGCTAGTTAGCAGAGAAATGAACATAGTTAGCTTAAAAGTAGGCCTACAGACAAATAGTTGTAAACGAAATAATTAGTCATTAGCTATCATTAGCTAAATATGAGGGATTTAAATGGTTGAAATAAATAGCTAAAAGTAAACAATGAGGTAGTTAGCTAATGGTAGCCTAATGGATTGTCTAAACTGGTGAAATTAGCTTGTTATTTTGTAATTCACAGTTAATAATTTTTCTTTCTGAAAGGAGGAATAACTGCTTTTGGAAATAGATTAGCACATTCCTTTAGCTTCAGAGCCTTTGAGTGGGTTTGTGTGAGCAGTATCAACAGACTGCATTTTGCTAGCAGTGGTGTTGAAGAATAAGAGCATCATAATTTAGCCTCTAAATGGACTAACATTGACATTTTTAGTTAAGTTTTTTAGCTGTTAAATGTGCTGCAAATTCAATTGTATGAAAAAAATAATATCCAGTGTTGCTTTATATCCACTTCAGCATGAACATAAAGGGCGGTGTTGATGTAGGGTTACCTCAGACAAAGACATGTTGGGAACCGCTACCGTACGCTACAGGTTGTATCAACGTAAAACACCTGCGTAGACGTTAAACAGGTGTTTTGGCATTTAACACTGTGATCGGACATAATTGGGACATTGTCCAGCTCTTTGGTGACAAACCACAAAAACACAAACACACTTTTCTCAAAAAACTGCATCCAGTAATTTTAATAGTCTCAGATTACCTCTCGGTGAATACAAACAGAGCTTTGCGCAAAAAGCACAGCACACAAACTGTGAAGATTTCATTTCAAGCTTGCTATTTGCACTGTTTAGGCAACACAGGTAACATTTCTACTGTATTTCCACTGTACCCGTGGCATCTTCCATTGTCAACAAGTTTATGGTGACTTGTCTCATAAAGGCTTACAGTTGCTAAACCAGTTTGAGTTCTTTGTTTCGTAGTATTTCTAATATTGATAGTCTGGTATGTCAGTGAAGAATATCTTTAGTTTGTTTCCTTCCACAGAGTGTTGTTGGGGATTCAGCTCTTGTGTCATTCTATCAGTTAACTGTTACAGCTCTCTCTCTTCTTGCTGTTCCTCTCTCTTGCCCCTGAACTCCCTCTGTCATGCTGTGGCCCAATTTTGATTTGAACTATATCAAATTCTCCTGTGATACATTTCTCCTGCTGCCAGGTCAGAGTAGATACCTCCATCTGATGCCAGCTGCTGATATTAGTTTATACAGGGCTGGTTAAGCGGGAACTAAACATACCAGCTCCAGGTCACAGGTCAGCAAGAATCATGCACAAAGCAAAATATTGTATTTAGAGCTGCAGCAGTGTGTGCAGGATGTGACTGCTGTCTCTATTGCTGCTTCTGTGTTATAAACATTTTAAAATAAAAAAATGTAATCCTTGTTAAATTTTTAAATGTCCTGACATTCAAACACAAGAGGTAATGTCCACTGCAGTTACAGCATAAAACTGTCTTCAAATATTTCAGATATCCTCAAACAGTGGCTCTAGATGAGCTTCCCTAATTTCATTTCATGAGAGGAAATCTGGCATTAGCCCCTGAGTATATTTTGGAGAATCCATCTGCATCAAACGTTCACAGCCTCCATTAGTTTATAGGTGTATTTTCATGTCAGCTTCTTCTTTTTTTTTTTTTTGTGGTTTCCTCCAGCCAAAGCAGTAAATGGATTTAAATCCAACGTGGAAACATGGGATTGGCGAGGATGAAAGCAATCCCACCAAGCCCCAGAAGTCAACTGCTTTACCCAAAAATAAATAAATAAATAAAAAAAATCCCAAAACCCTTAAACTCTGGCAACTGACGTGGAATCAAGAAGAGGTCATTTTTCCATTTTTAATGAATTTGCAAATATAAAAAAGGCTATACCCATCAAATATTAAAGGTACATGTACATATTTAAATTGTTAATCTACAGGCAAAGAATAAATGTCATTTTAAAACAAATTAAATGTGATCATTCTCAATCACTGTTTCTACTTTCTGAATAAACTGCACTACTTTTGTTTAAAATGTATCTTTTTTTGTTTGATTATTCATATGAAATACTCTTTTTTTTGTCAGCGCCTACGCCCTTACTCCAGCTAATAAATAAAGCTAGACAGTGCTTTCTTCTTCAAAATTCTGGAAAACCTCCCACTGTTTATATTTGCTAGAAACAAATCAACTCTCATAACCATCAAGCCTCATTAGTCTGCATTTATGCAAGATTGAAGATGAAGATATGAAGATATTTTGGATTTTAATGTATTCTTACTAATGTATTGTAGTTTAACTGCTACCGTATTCCTCTGAGCTTTCATTAAAAGTAGCATCCAGCCCAGGAAATGTCAGGTGGAAGTTCTGATGCACGAGAGCGAGAGTGACAAATCCCGTGCTCGACACAGCTCACGTTAACAGTTCATCTGCTGCAAAATGTTTGCGCTTTGCATGCACGGGACCACATAGAATCGTTGATGGTATCTCATGCAAATTTAACAGAAAATAAAACAACCAAATTTTACAAATTATCGTCACCCTAGTATAAATTCATACATTCATGAAGGGTTCAGTGAGCTCATATGTTGCTGCTTAAAAGTCTTTTAAACCTATAATCTGTAAGTATCTGTAATGTAGACATAACTGTATCAATACTTACATTAAAATCAAAAATGAATCTCTCTTGAATCACTCAGATTCAATCTTTGCTCAAGCTAAATGTCTAATTTACATGTTTTTACATAGTGCAGATAAACCTAAAGGACATTATTTATTGCATTCAGTGCTTTCATTTGATTATCAGATGTCAGTTGTTTTATCAAGACCTGCGGCAACTTACTCACTGAATGTGCTTTAAAGTTGCTTTGCATGCTTACTCTTGTTAAAGCTTTGAGAGCTGAGGTGTTGATTTGACCTCAGAGATTAGCTAACCATCACATATGCTGTATGGAAATATACAGATGAGGTAGAAGATTGTCTTCTGCTGACACTCCTCAGCACAGACTTTCCCACAGTCTTTGTTTTCACACAAGGATATGACTACAATGAGATGTTACACTGATGTGTTCAGATTTATTTGTCTTATTTCAATTAAAATTTCATATAATCCAGCTGCTTTGTCTCTCCACACACTTTGCATTTTAATACAGGTCATCACCCTGAAGCATAATGTAATACAACAGAATGTAGAAAACCATAACAAATATTATCAACATTAACAAAAAGTGCTTTTGGATAGGAGTATATTTCTTGGAAATAAACAAATGTATCATTAATTGACATTATGCACTTTATAACCTTTCCTGAGAATGTTGTCCTTATACATGACAGCATAAGACAAGCATGTGTGAATCCGAAAACTTTCCCAAATTTTTATTTTCATTTCAACTTTTTATTTCATTTAAGGTTTGCCAAGAAGTCCTTCTGTGTTGCAACAATTCTCTGCTCCACATTCATTTATCTTCACCATCGCTGAGTTGAGATATTGTCATTTTAACTTGCTCTGATGTTGAGAAACAGACGAAAGAAGTCTTACCTTTTTTCTGCTGGAAGGAGTGAGGCATGATGGGATCTGTAGTGGGAATCGAGCGGCAGTGCTGAACCTTGAATTCAAAGCTGTGAGCCCAGTTCAGGAAGCGAAGGGGCCTCTGCAGTGGCTCCAAAAGTCTTTTCAGCGCTGCCAGTCACTGAGATCAATCAACTTTTCTACCTGACGAAGGTAAGCTCCGGAGCACAGCGGAAAAAACAAGCCGCCTCACTGTTTTCACCAGAGTTTTATTTCTTTTTCTGGCAAGTAGTTGGATGATCCAGGATGCAAAAATGTGACTGGTGCCAGTGCCTCCCCCTGAGTGGCAGCTAAAGCTTGAAGGAGGAAACAGTCTTCAGTGCAAAAGGGCACCAAATTTGTGTGTCGTAGTGGCGGAGCAGCTGTGGTGAATCCTCTGTCTGTCGTTGTTGAGCAGGATGGGAAAGCTTCTGGAAAAGCGGCACAGCAGCCGGGATGAAGTGAGTCAAGTCGACTGAGCACGCTTCATGTTAGTGAAACGGTCCACAGGGCATCTCTGGCTCTCTGAGCTGATAGGCCGCCTGCACTCTAGCGTTCATTGATTGTAGCACTCAGTCGCTCCACTTTTCCACGAATGCTAAAACCGTGGGGCAGGCTCAGTTTTTTTTGGGGGAAAAAAAAGAGATTAAACAGCCTGTAAAATAATCCCAGTTTTTCTATATATAATTCATTTGAATGAAGAGTCTAAAATCCCATTAAGCCACAGGAACACAAACCAAAGACTAGCAGTGCCTCTAATGTGGAGGAACTCTTGGAGCTCAGGCCATCTGCCAGATCAGAGTTTTTCATATACAGCTATGACACATTGTTTTATAAACAGAGCTTTTATACAACAAACATTTCAGTGTCCTGGAGCATTAATCTACCTAAGCTTATCTCAATCCATGGAACTAGATATTGCTCTTTATAACTTGTCTAGTAGAGGGGGTGTTATTACATCACACCAGCTGTCACTTCAACCTGGCACAGCCAATAGGAAGGTCAGTATTGTGGCTGCTGGAGAGGAAATTAGGGAGGCAAATCCTGAAAACAGTGAAGCAACATTTTGGGAAAAAGAATGCTAATATCACTTTTACATGAGTGGGGTTTTTTTAAACAGCATATGCAAATATTAAATAATTAGTATAAAGTTGCATGCAACCAGTTCATCTTTATTGTTTTTGGTTGCAATAAAACGCATAGAATATGTTGTGCACATGAGTCCATAGTGTTAATGTAAAAGCAATTTGCAGATTGCAGTGTATCAGTGTGTAATCATTCTTGACACCTGATGTTGAACTCAGATTAAATGAATACACATGCTGTCTGTGCAGATAAGCTCACCTCAGCGGCTAAGAACTCCCAAAGCTCTCGCTATTAACAGCGTTACACGCTGCACGGTTTTTACTGTGTCAGCACCAGGCGCTGGGTTGCTTATAAGTGCTGTCATCATTATGGGAGAAGAAGACGTGAACATGTCAGGGCGTGAAGGAATAAACATTATAGAGAAAAATGAGATATAGATGGCTGTTTGACAGATCTGTCTGTGTACAGTATGTTCATCGCAGCCACGGGGATAATCCATTGGATGAGTGGACTAATATTCAGCCAATCCTGCTAAAACCAAATTAGTCCAACACATTTCCATCATATTTCCGAATAAAGCAGTCCTAACAATCTGAGCTCTTGGGATACTGACGGCAAATGACCGGTGAGCCCTCAGATCCCCGTGATCCAGGGATAAACTTCTCATGAAGCAGCTTAAACATGTGAACTGACACACAAATGAAAGCCAACAACAGGTCACAGTGCCTCAGAGGAAAACTTTGATTACTGTATTGTCCTCTTACTGTCTGGCAGCTGCAGTGAAGGCAGACAGAACCTGGGCATTGCTAAAGAGAAATAACAATAAAGACATCAAGATTGAGTGGACCCCGGGTCGTTGACCCCCCTCTTTTACTCTGTGAGGCTTATAAGAGGATGGCTTGTGTAGAGCAGCGTATGAGTGACCTTAATCATCAGAGGGATATTTGGGTTTTATTCGGCAGCAATGCGATGCAGGCGGTCATCACTGTGTTCGACTGGCAGGCATAAAAAACGAGAGGGGGGCAAGGTCGGTTTGCAAAGTGTAATCCATATCATCCCGTTACAGAAGCTGCGCTGCCGTCGGCCCCGGGCCAAACAGCCTCAAACACATTTTGATGTTGATAATGATGTTGGATTATGCTGTCATCTGATGTAATTTCGGCCTGCATCAAATTAACAAAAGAGGGATCAACCAAATTCTTTAAAAGGGGGCTTTTTTTCACCCCCCTCCCTCTTCATTGCAACCTTCTAGATGCAAACTTGATTTGATTTCATGAAGTGTTTATTTTTGGTTTTTAAAGTCCAGACAGACATCATATTTCTGGCTCGGCCTGTCCCTTGGAAGTATAAGATCAACGATTCACAGCGTCCTCTCTCCCTCTCTGCAGCATGCCTGGCAGTAATTCATATCGGCGTGGTTTGTAGAAATTGTCTGGGAGTTGCAAACAGTGACCTCGTACTGTCCGCAGATGAATTTAACACCTACTCATCTTTTTCCAAGAAAAACATGAGCCATTTGATTAAAATTTAGCCCTCGGGATACTTGTGAGAAACGGGGCGATGCGGCCTGAATTTACAGATGATTAAGTTACCAATCTATCAAGTGTGTCGGTGTGCGTCACTTGAGTTTTTTCCACAACATTTATTGATTTGAAGTCCCATATAAAGCTGCTATTTTGCATTGTTGCAGTTTCCTGGAGCATTTGCAGCTCGTTTGTGTGCACAATAACCTTTCTGAGGCAGTAGACCGCAGGTAATTATCACATCAGTGAAGGATGGTGCTTGCTTGTCATTTTCACTTTACCTGCTATCACATAGATCTGTAATCTAACTCCACTACTAGCCTTTGTTGTGCCAACATGGAGCTCCCTGGGTATCCACGGCGACTGCTATCAGCTCTAATAAAGGTCAGAAGTGCCTAATCTGGTGCTTTGCATTGGCTGGCATTTATAGAGTGAAGAGAAAATATACTTCTGGGAGAAACACAGGCTACATACAGTATCATGATTCAGAAGTGATGGCTTCATTTTGGATCATTCTAGGATTGTCTGTCTTTAGCAAACCTACAGTAAAAAAAAAAAGGGAAAAAAGTGTTGCAGAAAGTGTGATCTTCAGTATGAGGAGTAAAATCCGTCTGAGGCTTTCCGGTGTGATTTTTCATTGTCAGTATTTTAGCTTGCTGATGATATCCTGGAAGCTGAAATCTACAAGAACAAACATTCAAATTCAATGGTCATGTTTCAGATGGTATGTTATGTATTTTATTATGCACACAGCTGCAGGGAGAAGACAGTGCAGCAAATATTGGTTAATCACATAATATTAGATTAAACTGGTTATATATGCTTGTCATATAGCTATACAAGGGAAAACGTTATTTAAGAGGAACTCCACATGAGTGAAGCTTATTGTTGTCTGATTTCTCCAACAATACACATATTGTGTGTGTGTCTCTTTTTGAGTTACAAGGTCAGTCAAATTAAGTTATGCTCTTAAGTATTTTTCGTTCATTGAAAATTTCCAACTGTGCTTTCTGTGCTAAGTATAGAAAGCAGAATACTCACCTGCTTTCACCACTGAAAATATAATCAAAGTTGTCAGAGTAGGTAATTCCCAGTAATTTAATTGAAAGTAGCCGTATGTGACGATATCAGCGCCAAAGCTAATGAGAACCAACACTAGCTCATGTTCCATAACACCTCCTCTCCTGTTAGCCCTTTGCTAAAGAAATATGTGTATATGTACATAGGGACCTATTGAAAAGAGTAAAAAGGGTAGATGTTATAACCAAATGCTTCAGCTTACACCTTTTCCAGCTTCATTTATTTATTTTTACTTTCATTATTTTGAAAGAAAAGGAACAAGGACATATGATCATTTACTTTATTCATACATGTGTATTTGAATTTAATGACTGAAATAAACTAAACTAAACCTAAACTTGGTACCTCCGTGATTTTCCACATCATTATCAAGCGTGTGAAGAAAGTGTGTCCTCCACCTCATTTGAGTTTTCTATGGCAAAATTGCCCTGAGAATTGGTGCTATACATGCTAGTTAAAAGAAGCTATGCAATGGAGTTGCTTTTTTTTTCAGGAGGAGCTATTTCAGGCACCTCTGATTCCGGAAGTAAAAATCCAGTTCATTAATGAAAAAATGCATTTAAAAATATCTGCTTCTTTAGTAAAAAGACAAACGTATAAAACTGTGTATATCAAGATTTTGCAGTAGAAGTTAACTATGATTGGTTATGGTGCATTTCAGCAAGAAATAGCCAACAGTAAGTACTGAATTGAATTGACTTTATTGTTCACCTTAGTGGAAATTTGTCTTGGTCCTTCAATACATTAAAAAATACAAACAATGCACACCATATCATGAGGGCATTAAAAACATACACCAACACTACACAACATAGTATAACATATCATGAGGGCATTAAAAACATACACCAACATAGTATAACTGCATAACTGTCATAACTGACAGTTATGCAAAGGAGCAGGAAACAGCAGCAACCATTGTAATAAGTTAAAATCTGTTAGAAGATGTCAAACCTGAGTTCGTAGTGCATTCAATTTACATCTAGTAAGGGATACATGACCTTTTATATACATTCCTGCCCTCGTTGACCAGAATCGACAGCCAGATGGTAGCAACTCAAACTCTGCATTTTGTGGGTGAAAAACATCTCCGGATATCTGTCTGGCCTTCCTGGGTTCCCGCTGTATTAAATATATTGCAGAGCTGTTTTTGTGACTTGCCAATCACCTTCTCTACAATATTAGAAAGCTAATACTGAAATACATTGTATTCGGAACTCTGAAAACGACCTCCGACACAGAAGAGTGCATTGGAACAGTCATTCAATTCGGAATTGTAAGCCAGAAAGTGGGCAAAGATCCATGTAGCTTGAGTTTGCCGACAGAAACACAACTGCCATCCCAGCAATATAGTGGCTGAATGACCTTTTCATCAATGCATACTATATGTAGTGTTTATGTTGTGAAATATGCTGTGAAAACTTGTATCGTTGATGTTTCCATTCAGTGGATTTGTCCTTGACAGAAGTCTGTGCGGGCATGCGGTACTACTACTCCTCTCATCTCTTTAAAGTGTGCTGATCTATTAAATCAGCTGCGGTAATGCTGGACTGGAATGAAACCCTGAATGTACACGACCCTCCAAACATCAGGGAAACTACAAATGTTAACTTGCCATTGCTCTTGAACTGGTTTCAAGAGCAATGGCACTAATAAAAGGTATTTGGATATAGTTATAAAATATAGGTCTATAAAATGAGGTGTTTATATCTCATTGACACTCAAAACCTTTTCAAACTCAATGATTTCCTTCAATTATGTGCAAATGACTTGATTTTGTGTATTTCCAGCTCTGCAATTCTTCAGTCGTAAACAAACAGTGTATGAATAATTTATGTTTGTAGCTAGGGGAAAAAAAGTCTAATTTTTCAGGTTTTCTACTAGACTACAACAACTAGAAATGATGAATAAACAGAAGCACCATGTAAATACTTTGGTAAATTAATTGTCCTACAGTATGTCCTTCTACACTGTAAAAAAATGTCCATAGAATTAACACTAAAATGCTGTAAAATGATGACATCACAGACCTGTAAATGGAAATACAAACACATAAACATAACTGTTAATTTAAAAGAAAGAATATGTTTTAAAATATTTATATTTATTTGTAGAAATGACCTATTACTGTAGTTTAAATGCAGAAAAACCGTAATACAAAAAGCAATATAATGCAGTTTAATATGATGAGGGGAATTTACAAAAAATATTCAGTTAAACAAGCTATATTGTGACATGAGATGTTTTATAATCTTACATTTTATATCTTATAATGAGGCTTTTGGGGTTAAATAAAGTTGTTTGTTTGGTATTTTGTAATGAATGTACAATAAGCGACAACTAAGATCAGGCAGCATGGTGTAATGGTTTGCACTGTCGCCTCACAGCAAGAGGGTTCAAATCCACCGGCCGGCTGGCACCCTTCTGTGTGGCACCCCTCCCACAGATTATAGTTTAGATTAATGGGTCATTCTAAATTGCCTGTGAGTGTGAGTGTGAATGTATGTCTCTACTCCCTGTGATGAACTGGTGACCTGTCCAGGGTGTACTCCGCCTCTCACCCAATAACAGCTGGGATTGACTCCAGCCCCTCTGTGACCCTTTAGAGGATAAGCAATATGGATTTTTGATGTAAATTGGTTTAATAACATAATGGTCATGCTAATTCAGGAGAAATCTAATGTTGAATGTACTGGATTAAAATGTAAGTTTATACAATTTTTAACTGTTTTTTTTTAGGTTTTTTTTTACAGGTTGTTCAGTAAAGATGGTTTTGCCGTACTTTTCACAAAATGATTCTGGCAACCACAGGTTTGGGTTTTTTCTGTAAAAACCATGGGATTTTTTATAGTGTATGTAAGGTAAGTGATAATCTAATAGTGAGACTGAACCTCTCATTCAGTTCTTGTTCATATTTGCAGACAGGAATGTATCATCTGCTTTGTATGTTGAGTGCAGTTTAGCATCATGCCCTTTTAGGAATGTCTCCCTCTGATGATGTTTCACTGCACAGGAGTGCACAGTCACCATGGTCATGGTCCAACGATGCTTCTTCTGCTCATTATCCGTATAGCTCGTACAGGGATAGACACGAAAGCCTTCAGTATGTCTACATCCTCAGTAAAAAAAACAAACCTTCAGGAACATATTCACTGAATTCATTGAAATCTGTTGCCAATTGTTACTTTGAACATCTTCCTTTAAAAGATGTACAACTTTTCCTCTATGTCTCTTTCTGATAAATTGTTGCCCTTTGTACTTCAAAGAAATTATTTTTAGGTTCACACAGAGAACTATGTACCTACTGTACACTGTATTTGTTAGTTACCGAGGATACTTAAGAGGATACCTCTACAGCTGAAGAAGAGCCAGTTTGGGCTTGAAACATACGCACCTCTTCTAATAAAATAGATTTTTTAAAAACAAACAGTATTGTGAGTCCTTGGGAGGCAGTTATCACAATAACAGTTTTTCACACTGATTGTTTAAAAGTAAAAAACATCTCATAAGCATTACAAATAAAGATAGAATGATGGAGTGATTAAATGCTAAGTATTATTTTGTAAGATGAAACAGAACATGCACAGTAATTTGTATTACGGTATCACTGTGAAATAAAATATACTGTACATAGGAAACCTTAAAACAATGCTATTTAACTTTTGAAAGAAACAAATAACACAATTGTCCTCTTAAAAATTTAACGTTGAATTCATAAGCAATAAAACTCACCATTACTCAAATCAATACACTCTGGGGGTTAGGGTCAGGGTTTTTGGGGCTAACATCAGCAAACTTCTACAACATACTATCATTGTATAAGGAAGACTACTGAGCCAGTTTGCCAGCTTTATTATTAGCAGCATTTATCTCTGCATGACACTTTGAAGTATTGCGCCTACTTAGCCTACAGGCTAACAGCAAATACTTTTACCACTGAAACATCCATATGTTTGCATTGTAAAGATGACAGCTAGGGTTCATTTTTAGCTGTGGTTCATGTTTATCATGCTGTATAATATAGGTGCTGGATGTATGTTTTATCCAGGTTCTTTGTCAATAATACAAACTAGTCAGACCGGTGCTAAACTGCTCTGTTATTGCTGAGGAACAGAGCCTGTTAAATCTATTCTCCTCAGAGGTAAGAAAGTTGATCATGTTCATTGAAAAAAATAAATGCTATGTTAAATCTTAAATGGCAACCCCCCCCCCCCCCCCCAAAAAATGATTTCAGGATACAACCACAAAATCCTGCTGCATTAAAAACGCTTCAAAGGTGCAGTATGAAGCTCACGAGTACGGATCATATTTATGCTGTAGGCAGGGATTGTCTCTGTCTACCATTTTAATACATATTTACATGCTAAAACATAAGAATTAGAATTCATTAGTGTAATCTGAGGTCTACATCTAGATCGGGAGTTGTTTGATTAGTAGCTTTGGGACATTGTTTTTGTAGTGAGTCTGCCTGTCTCCTACTTTTGTTTTTCCTTATTTGGCATGACTCTCTGTAATATGGTTGTGCTTGAAGACTAATCTCTACTATCTCAGCTCTAATTAACAGAGCATACATAGATCCCAGACACATTTGTTGTTTTTGTTTTTTTTCCTCCTGCAAAGATCCTGGTGTTGTTTTTGTGCAAAAGCACCTGGACTTGCCTGTCGACCGACCAAGTTATAAATGACGTTACCCGCAACTTAAAAGCATCATTCCACTCATCTTGGTTCAACACATCAGGGTGTAACCTGCATCATCTTAAAACACTGTCAACACCAGCCATCGTTTCCTGAAAGCTGGGCCCTTTTTTTTTTTACAGCCAAGGGAGCTGCATTTAGATAACAATTGGTTTCTCATTTTCTTCTTATTCAGCATCTAAATGCAAAACATGCGCTTTCACCCTCACTTTTGTAAGGAAGTACTCATCCTCTTTGCAGCTGCTGCATTTGAGGTTTACCTACTTCAGAGGAAGTGGTGTAGGGGGGGAGAAGACGGTGTTACAACCAGCAAATAAAACCGGATATCCGATGCTGGAACAATTGAAACACTAAAATATCACAAATGAGGTTGTTTTCCCTTCTTTACATGCTATATTTATTGCCAGCACTTAAAATGAGGAAAGTTAAACATCATGACAAAGTTAAACGAAACATCAAACACATCTCCAGTGTGAATTATCTGCTGTGGTGGACCCTGTGAGCATATTTCTTTTCATATGTCGTGGTACAGTGAGGATAAAATTGAAACCCATCATATCAATGACGTGTAACTACACTCCCCAACTGCCGAACATCAAAGAGCCCCTTGATTTCCTCTAACTGAGCATGCTAATTGGTGCTTGATTGATAACTTGAGTTCACAGGCGATGGCATGTGTCGCCTAAACTGTTCCAGGGTGTCTTTTTGAAATCAGCTTTAAGAGTGGAAGAAGAATCACTGGCGGGCCCATTAAAAAATTGCCAGTGTACACATTTGCAAATAAGCTGTCACACATTACAAATGAGATTACCTTTTTCAGTGTGCCCTGGAACTTGGAGATGAGGGGATGCACGGGTAAGACACTAAAATAGCTCAAATCGTTTGTTTTTTATCAGCGTGCTCGATCTGCAAGCGCTGTTTATGCTTTCTTCATGCGCGGTGAGAAAAAAAAAGTATATTCAACTGCTTGGAGCACAATGTAATCAGTTGCAGTAAAGTAAGAATTACCAGTGGAAAGATAAGACTCAGAGAGAATGATTCTGTTTTACATTTGGCCTCTATAAAGAATGACTTGTAAATATTTTTATTACAGCAGCTCATAGAAACTAGTGAGTAATTGTATCACTCATCCCATTAGATTATTTTTTTATAAAAGATACAATCAACTGTATCTGAATGTGTTGGCACGTTCACACACATGACACACAATGTCAGTAGTGTGAATGACAACATCATGATACAACTGCGAAAACAGAATCGGAGGTGAAAAAGCAGTTATCATTTTTGCATGAAATCACGCACATGCAAACTAATTGTCTCGTTTGCATGGCAAAGATCACTGAGGTCAGGCTTAGCGCACATGAGGCGAGAGCTTTGTCCCACATCTGATAGGAGCTCGCGCACGTCGAACATCAGAAGCAGTTGAGCTCTGATAAAAGTGGCATAACAACTCCAAATCAAGTGAAGCCATGCATAACAAGTCCACACAAGCGCTCAGTCATTACAAACTAGAATTTGTTGGGCTATTGCTCAAATGAATAGCGCATTTCGCCAAAAATGTGCTATGCCTTCAGTCATGAATTATTGATTGATGGTGTTTGAGATAGCTGTCACTTTAGGCCTTTTTCACATTAGGCGTGTCATTGCAGGAGGAGAAGCTCAGGTAATTCTGTAATTAATAACTTTAATTATATGTGTGGAACTTGAGTTATGTTCCCACGTAATGGGAATGTGATGGAGACCTGAGTTTTTCCCTTCAAGTAATCTGAGCCAAGATCGGATTCATATCTGATTTCTGGCTCTGCAACAGTTGTCGGCACAGTTTGATCGTGATTCCTGTGGTTTTCATAATGTTTCACTTTAATCTGTGTATCCGCATTTCATCCTCATTACTCAGTGTTGGCACCTCATAGCTTGGTATAAGTAAACATGAGCAACAGGGGTCAACGGGGATACGAGGAAGTTTCAAATTAGTTAGCTTCAAATCAATCCAAACTGGAGGGAACCTGTTGTAACTGAACGATGACACAGCCAATGTTTATGATCTGACTGTTGGACAGATGACGTCCTTGTTGTTATTCTTGTTGTACACGTGTGGCTCACGCTTCAGTTTATGACAGTTTACAACCTCAAACAAGGTATTGAGTGTAGGATTTAGTGACATCTATTTGTGAGGTTGCAGATTACAACCAACTCATTTTAAGGTAACAAAAGCACAATGATTCTTATTTATTATACATATTAGGTGACCATACACTAATTAAAACATGCTTATGAATATTATATTCCATTTCTGCCAAGTCTGTTCCACTAGACACCATTAAATTCTACACCTTGCACCTTTAAGCCTGTAATGCGATCATGCATATGGAGCAGAGCCATGGATAATGTTACAAGTTACACCTGTACACCCAGTGTCCCTATTCCATATTCCATATTAACTTTTGGCAGGTTCACACTAAAAGTGTCAAAATTGAATATAATCAAAACAGTCAGTATGTATACTTAAAAATGCACAAAGGAAATAACTGCATAAAAGGAAAATAAATTGTGGACAGCACCGGAAAGATTTTAGGAAAAAAAAACATACAAAAAAAAAAGGATAACAGCTTCAGTAATCAATATTTTTTTAATGTTAAAAATGTGTCCAAAAACTGTGTTTTGAAAGATGTTACTTGTAGCAACAAACACACAAAGAATTATTGCCCAACTCTGCAGATCTGGCTGTCTCTATGGAGCACTGTAATATTTGTTGGGTTGTTGTTTTGGTTTTAGCTCCTACCACCTTACTGTTTTGGATTACTTTCGCCGCTCTCAGCAACCTCGCCTCTAGCCGTAGCAGGAAACTGTTTTCAGAGAAAAACCACTGAGAAACCCACTGTTTGCTACCTGCTTTACACCAAGTTACTGAGTGGAACATACTGTAGCATACAGCTCTAAACAACCACATCTTTTTTTTCAAGCTTTGTTGGAGACCAAAACAGAGAGGATTTATCACTTGTCCGGAGTTATAACTCCACATAAATACTTGTGTTGCTCTGTGTCTGCTGTTTGGGTAAATATGAAATTTGTTATGCAGTTTGTTCCATTAATTAGCCCCAAGTGGCCCAAAAGAAACAAAAAGAAAAGTTAAAAAAAATAAAAAAATCAATGAATGCTGCTTTAAATCTTTGAGAAAATACCTTGCTCTTTCTTCATTAAATTACATTATAAGGTCATTTGATTGATAGTGATTTGATTGAAGGAGCAGCTAATGTTTCATATCCTGTTAGAATAAAACAAGTATCCATTTCCCTTGTATACTAACTGCAAAACTTACCATGACAATTATTTCATAGTTCATAGTGACATTGATATACTGTGTGGAACTAGGGCACAGTTTATAATCTGGTGTAAAAAGTTACTTTTAAAAGTAATTATATATGTCAGAACTGTTTCCAGGCTATGATGATGACAATTTTGAGTATGAAACCTGATAAATACTGATAAAAGTTAGTCAGTCTGTAGGTGACTAAAAGTATGTTTATCACTATGGTTATCAAACCTTTAATTAAAGCCAACCACCTGCTGTTCATCCTCTTAAATGAGTGTTTTTCCATTTATAAAAGGAAGTGAAAACACTGTCCAAACACTTGTGGAGGTCATTTCACCTCATACCTTTCATTCTCATAGAAATAAATTTGACTTGTGACAGTAAGAGCACAAGCATGAAGACCTTTTTCACATGTATGCATGCAGACTGAAGCTTGCAGAGCATACACAGATGGAATATGACTGAAACCAATGAATATACAAACCAAAGAGCCAATGAATCACATCCGGCCACTTGTTTACTTTGACATTTTGTCCCAGAGCTATTTGATATGTACAGAGGCTGCACAATGTCATGAACAGTCAGAAATATTATTTTGTGAAGTCCCAGTGGCACAGTAGCCAGTACTTTGTAGTAACTGATCCCCTTGTGTTAACATGCATATTTCCTGCTTGGCTCACATTTAAGCATTTACAGCTTCACTACTGTCTGTTATTCAGTCCTGTTCTTTAATATGGGAGTAACATTTCAATAGGTAAAGCGGAGACACAAGCGAGCACCCTCTTTTTCTCATGGTTCCAGAAGATAGACAGAGCATGACAGTGCATGAGAGCACTGCAGCGTGAAACACGTAATGTTTGAATTTGAATCTGTTCAACTTACAACATGTGCCAGTTCACACTTCATCGGATGACTGCTCAATGTTAGCACCGAAACACTTGCAGAGCTGCTTCCTTTATAGACAGCACCTCGCAATTTCCTTGTCCAATTACCACGGCCGGAGCTTGTGTTTTCAGCAGGATGCTGTGGAGGAAAAAAAAATGTCACCCCCTTTTTTTAAAAATAGCACTGGAATATTAAAGGCAATGATACAAGTCAAACACAGCATAAAGAACAACAAAAGTCAGCTTTGAAAACATGGTTCCAGTTCTCTTTAAGATGGAATAGTGTGCTTTCTTTAGGAGTTAAATATTTTCTAGGACACTGGCACAGGAACATAATCACCACTAAGTTATATTTCAACAGAAGGTGATGTCACACTTCTAATGTTCACTTTTTGTTGTCACTCTGTCAATGATGTATTCATTCAGCTCTATTTTTTCCATAGTATGTCCTATACTTTCAAGGTGTTTCTGTTTAATTTATGTTAATATGTTCTATTTATGTAGATTCCATTATCACCTGGTGTACGCAGCATTATGCTACTTATTGCATGGTGTGCACCCTCTGTATGTAGGATATGTGTAACTCTTGACAAGTTCCAGTGAACTATATATCTATACTATAACTATATATCTATACTATCTATAACTCTTCTTTAACTCCATGTATTGGTAATGATAAGATCTCTGCAGAGTTGACAGGTTTTGTGTTTCCTGCAAACAATTATGCATGCTGTTATGAAAAAGATTAGAAAAGCAGGATAGGGAGGTGTCCCAAAGATTTCAGGACAGTCCAGAATTACTTGCGGTTGTCCCAAATCTCAAATCCTGTTCTGTTTGTCCAGAAAATTAGTCTACACCCAAGTTTTGATTAGTTTTAGCTTCATAAAACATTAAATATGGATCATTGTGGCACATTGTTCTGGTGTTACCCACAGACAGAGGCTGCTATGACTGTAGACCACATGAATTATGGCTGTGGCAGCTTTTTGATAAAATTGAAAAATAACTATGTGATTAGCACCGCATTAAATTAAATTCACTGTAACATATAATGATTTACACACTGTTACATACAACACAGTCATTGAGTTTCTTTTCCTAATGACAGACAGTTGACTTCATGAAGAAAAATAAATCTTAGCTTTGAGTAGTGACTTTGACATGTGACCACTCCCACCACAGCTCCCCTGTCCCAAATTTCACCCTTCAATGGTCACTCCTGCAACAGGATGTGGGGGATACTTGAATTGATGATCTGGGAACCCTCAATTTCAATCTGTACACATTGTCGACTTGCATCTTGAATCTAAAGCGGTTAATATTTATAGTTTAAAACCTCCAAGTGTCACAGAATTAAAAAATGTCAACGATCATTTCATATTCTATTTAATTTCAGGTGTTACGTGTTGTTTGCTAATTTGTAATTGTTGCTCAGACATGCTGTTTAATTAAACAACTTTATTGGTCTTGGTGGAAAATTCCTCCCAAAAGCAAATGAAGACATCTGGTACTTATTTTTGAGAAGAAACAAAGTGTCAGTAACAGAGAAGCTTAATTATTAAGAATGTTCTCTAATCAATCCAAACATTCATCTTTGAAATGAGTGGATATATATTTACAAGTTAATGCCATCTCTGCCCTTTTCCATGAGTGGATCAAGAGCAGAGTTAGTATTGCACATGTGTCACTACATACAAGCTAAGTTAGCCACAGCCTGTATGAGCTGAACTAAGGAGAGCTATGGGAGACTGAAGATGTCTTAAGCAGAAGTATTTATTAAAGCTCAATATTGAGGAGACTTGAGAGTGTTATCACATGTTACAGGAGAGCACTGTAATGACCCCAAAATCTGAGCTTGTTCTGGAAGAAGGGCTGACTGGCACACTGTTGCAAAAATCACCCAATTAAGTCATTTCTATTTCTCAGCAACCTAAATGGGGAGAAGTTATTATTATAGAAGTACAGAAATTATACCTCACTCATACCACTCTTCACCCAGAAAGATGTCAACTTTGCCCATGACCCCGAGAAACTTCTCTCTACTTTATCTACCTTATGTTCTCTTCTCTTTTGTCAGATAGATGCCTTGGTTGCCATGGAGTCTGCTGACAAGAAGTACATGCAGATGCCACTGTTGAGGTCATTGATAAAATATAAAGCTATTGTTGACCTGAAGGGACCATAACTCTAACTAGGAACATTCCTTGACACAAGTGAACTGTTTGTGATTGTCAGGCATCATTTCATTATGAAAATCCTGTCTGCAGCAGCCTGAGCAGCACAGAGACACACAGAGAGGTGAGCACAGGCCTCTCAGGTGAGTTCTCATATCAGTGAAAGATCTAGCCATAAGTTCAGGATTTGAATGAAAAATAATACAAATGTAAGTTGGAGTGTGAGTTGATTTAAAGAGGTGTGATCATCAGTGTGGCTCTGTCATGCAACTTTTGAGTTGTGCTGGTCAGATCCACAAACTGAGAGGACAAAATCTCAGCTGGTTACAGAGGAGCACATTATCTATAACTTTCTATACATGTATTTTTACAGGATCAGGATTATAGTTAAGTAGTCTATTGATGGAATCATGGCCGGATCTACTACACATCTGGGCTAGTGTCCAGGCACTCTTGAGCAGAAAAGGGCCCTCAATAATGGGAGAAAATAAGTGTATGTTTCTTTTTTTGTGAGATATGACACAAGGCTTAACTCATTCTTTTGATGTTGATGATTATGGTCATTGTCGGAAAAAACCTAGTATGTCCAAAACAAAGTATCGAGTTACAAAGTCTCCACCCAACAGCAGCCAATCAGTATAACGTAAAACTTGTTCAGGGGTGATAGGTTATGTTATTTCAAATACTAATCTTGGTAGTCTATCAGTCAAATCAAATGTAGGCAAGTCATCAGACACACATTGAGTAAACATTCTGCAGAGTCAGGCTCTTTATGTGTGTATATGTGTGTGTGTGACTATGAGAGAGAAGGAGGTGATAGAGAGAAACAAACACAGTTATTAAAAAAATAGCTCTAGCAAAGTGAAAATCACACCTACGCCCTTTAAAAAAAAATCTTTAAAACAAAAACAGAACGACATGACATTTCACCATACATTTTTTTGTGTGCATACATCCTTGCACAAACACAAGCAGGCAGTGGGAGCGGGATGTTTTGGCTGGGTGCACCGCTGGCCTGCTGCCTTACATGGGCAAACCTCTCCACTCACTCAGACGGCTGGAATTTCACAGCGTGACGTCACTACCCACAACTCTCCCAGAATTTGGATCAAGAAGTTTCACTTTTTTTTAGGTGGGATTTCAACCTCTCTCTCTCTTGTGTTTCCTAGAAAGCGAGGTAAGCGAAGCTATCGAGCACTCTTTTTTTTTTTTTACACTATACACCTTATCAGCTTGTATCGGCTGCGACTAAACCTGGCGTAGCGTTAGCAATTGACTGATAGATAACCCTATATTGTTGAAGTGGAGGCTCGTCTTCCATTTGTTCGGCCTTGCTAAGCTATAATATGATTTTTTTTTCTACTGTAGCTCGGACGGAGTTCACAGTGAGGGCGTGGACTCCGGCTGTATACTTAGCTTGTAATAGTTAGAAACGTTACATGAGGATAACCTAACTTAAGCTAACTTGTCGCTAGGTTGTCCTCAACTTGGCGTAGTCACGCATTGAGAATATTAAGACGGTATGAGCCGTCAGTTAAGGGACTTTGGGCGTCTCTGGTGTTTCTGTTTTTAGCCAAGTGGTCTGCTGCTGAGCAATGCGGAAGACAGACTGTCACCGGAGAAACATGAGAGCCCCTGTGCTCAGAAAATATGTCGCTCAAGTTTACCTAGCTGTCCGGTTAACCGACGTGTTCCGTTACAGTGTTAACGGTGAGCTAAATAACCGTGTGCTAGTCTCTGTACTATGTTAGCCTACACACTTGTTTAGCACAGATTCGCCACGTTGTTTAAGTGGTTTTAATTTTTAAAAAAGCTACTTAAAAGTGTAGTTCATGGCCTGAAGCTGTTACTTTGTGTTTTTGAAGCTTTTAAAACGACAAAGTCATTCATTGTGTCAACACTTATACGTCAATAGTGACAGAATTAATGATAAGTGTTGTGAGTTAGGCCTACTGTTACCCTTAAAGCAGCTGTAGACTAACTTAACATTACATAGCAGGCCTGTACTCTGAGCCTGGGTTAGGACAAAAAAGACTTCCACATTTGGAAGTAAAGACAAAGCAGGAAATCATCCCTGCCTTGATTTGTGACACATACATGCACAAGGAGGTCAAACCTGGCTCCGCCCAAACATAGACTTCTCACTAACAGCCTCTGCAGGTAATGTTTTCTATTGTATGTCAACAAGCCTGAGCAGACCCTTGATATACACTGTATCTTGCCCACTTAATGTGTAACAAGAGGTGGAGGAGAGTCCATAATGATGGGACTTAATTCCTCCTTGAGATAAATGGTTAAATGGTGAATGTCTCAGAAAAGAAAACCACATGTCAACACTCCCAAGTACATTAAACCAATCAAATCCCATTAGTTTTTAGGTAATGTGGCGTACTCCAGCCTTGTTGATTCGTTTTTAATGACGGAGGACAATGTTCACACATATAGTGAACATAGACATGGCTTCTCCTTTTTAAAGACATTTAAAGTGTGTGTTTTTTTTTCTTATCTGTTTATACCCAACACTGAAGACACCCTATCCTGTTTTCCTCCCAGAAATGAAACACGGGTCACACAGTCACACCCAAATGACTAACTGCTGTAAAAGGCTTTAACATGGCCTTCCTCTTTGAGTGACAAAAGAGTGTAGATATTGTTCTTACATAAAACGTAGCAAACGGGGGAAAAAAACATAAGTCTCACTAAAAGACTGAATTCAAACTTTGACTCAGATATGAATTTCAAATCAATAAGGTCCCCTGAGAGTGCTGCCATCAAACCGAATATATCTGCGTCGTACCGACACATTTATTTCTTGACTCAGGCGACATTAAACAGAACTGTCTTTAAACTCTCTGGTTAAAAGGAACTCATTTGACAGCATTGATGATGTTAAAAGACGAGCGCCTCAGCTGCCTTTGAGCTCAGACCCCCCTGGTAGGTTTAGTCAAGTTGTTTCTACTGTTTGTGTTTCTTGGCATATTTTAATGAGGATGTCCTTTTTTTTCTGGAAGGAATAGCAGTAGTTGTAGAGACTCACAACACGTAGGATTATAGTAGGAAGTGTCACCTGTGAGAATGTGGCCATAAAGTGCTCCAGGTACAAAAGGCAAAACTAATTCTGCATGTATAGAATAAAGAAAACAGAAAAAAAATCTAATTTCCAACATCAGGTTTTTCTTGCTAAATCCTGATTATTAATAATCACATGAGGTCCATTTTTGTGGCTCTAATAATTTCGTGTCCGTTACATTTTAAATCCCAGAATTAAGCATCCAGTTTTCCGGAAAAATAAATATCCGATGGCCAGAAAATCCAGAAAGTTATCTAGCAAAATGTACCACTTTCCTAAAGTCATTTCCGGAATCCCTTTAAAAGAAAAAAGTTTGTCCTAATCCAAACAAACAAATGTATATTTTTGCTTAATTTATGCGATGTGAACCAACATTTTTCGTTTTATTGCCAAATTTTATTACATTCTTTTATTATATTTTGCTACAAAATATAAGTTCAGAATATAACCATCATTTTCTTTTATTGAACAAAAAGAGCATGTCAATTTGTGATCTTTGGTTGCCATCTTTCTTTGGATTAGAGAGCATCAGCTTGATAAACAGGTGAAAGCATCTTTCATCTCATTGTATTATCAAGAGAGTATTTTCTCATCCAGATGGTTCGAAGTGTTTGAGGATTTTGGAAACGGCGGTAAGTTGTTGTTCAACAACCTTCTGGGTTTTTCAGAGACACTGATGCTCAGCTCTGTGATTTGAATGTAAGGGTAACACAATGAGCATTACAAACTGCTGGGGAACCAGAAAACCTTCATACAAACACCTGTTACATTCATGCTGCTGCGGTTTCTTGACAGGATAGGGTTGTAATCTCAAGGTTTGTGACTTCTAAACCCAACAAACACCCTCTTCTTTATAAAGTACTGAAGATCCTACCGCCACCAAAATATACTCTGACCCCTGAAAAACGTTAGGTTAAGGATAAAGATGTAAGAGGAGAACAAAAACAGGGTATGTTTTTTCTATCTACTATCTTTTTAACAGAGAACAATCCAATCAAGTAGCAGTATAGTGCAGCAGAGAGGGCGTATCATTAGTTAACATTGAGCCTTATATTCCACTAATAATCAGAATAATAGCCTAGTCAGAATGAAATTGCATCATGTAACCACATCAATCAGAAGAGATTGGCTTTATCTATCACGATGGATCTATTCTCACTGGTTGTAATAAGTATAGTCTTTCTACGCATGTTTGCCCCATGCAGAGGTTATATTAGGTGATGGTATAAAGGGAGAAAGTATGTGTGTGTGTGTGTGTGTGTGTGAGAGACTGAGTATGAAGTTAACAGCTGTGATTGTAGCAGTGCAATGTGTGTACAGTTTAGATAGGAACCCGAGCCAGATTCCTGTGACCTTCTCGCCACCTTCTGATTAAGGTGAAGGGAGTTAATGACAGTGGGTTAGCCTATCCTGACCCGTTCACTTCAAGTAGATTGAATTAAGCAGCTATTCTCACTGTAGTGACAATCTCAGCAGAGACAGAGAGTGGAGAAATGTACGGCTGCTCACTCTCTCTCCAGTTTTGATGTGTTCATCACTCTCGCGCCTGTCACACAGATGTTCCAATTAAATGCGTCAAAGCACATAAACAATCAATCAGAATGGGGAAAAAAAAGCGTGTGTGTGTGTGTGTGTGTAACTGCCGCTATTGACATGTCAGTGCCCGCTTAATATTTGTGCCGTGCGCTCAGGTAGGTGTGTGATATGTTGGTGGCTGGTATGCACAACAATGCTGTAGTCTGTCGCTGACTTAAATTCACTTACAGTGTCTGAGGAATGACTGATGTGTGTTAGGAGTTATTCTTCACACCGGCACTCACTGCATGATGAGGCTGGGGCTCAGAGTACAAGAGGATGCTGTCTTCTCAGAGGTCTGTCCTGTTAGCTCTCTGTAGTGCAGTTAAAAAAAACAGGAAAGGAAAATTAGTCTAGTCTTATGATCATTTGTTTATAGGTTTATTGCACTAGATAGCAGCATGTGTGTGTGTGTGTGTTTTTTTTTTATAAAGGCTTTTGCTTTTGCATCAGAAATCACCCACCAACTATTGCTAGCACCATCTGCAAGGTCCATAAGGGAATTTGCTGTACAAAAATAATGAGAGAAGAAGCATATGCACATCCTCACCAAACTCTCTACAAAACTGGTGCTGAGCAAAAAAAAAGTAAAGTCAGAATAAAGAAGAATGTCCAACAGTGTGCTGCTGTCCTTTTACAAGAAAAGCTTCATAACATGTGCTGCTAGTTTACTTGATTACCAGCCACAACATTGGTTTATTCTTTATTGATTTTCTTCTACTTACATATTATATTACAGTTTATTAAATATAAGGATTTGTTGGGTTTTCTGTCTCATATCATTGTAAAATTGTGTGAGACAAAATAAGCAGTGAAGACATCATGTTAGGCTCCTGGAACTTAAGTTTTTTCTTGATTAATGGCATCAAGGAATCAATAAACGATAAAAATAATTGAAAGTCAAAATCCTAAACCACACAAATGAGTGCTCTGTATTTAATACCAAGAGAGCGCTACATGATATCATTGATGATTACATGACTGCTGCCATTATTCTGTAAACAAAGGATTGAATCATAAGTGCTGACATTAAAGTGGAAGTTGACAACTTTCCAGCTCCCCACTCTCGAGTGTTTCAAAGTAGTGTTATTGTTTATGCTGCTGTCACAAAGACAACTTGGACGGCGTTCTCATTTCCACAGTGTAGCTCTGTGAAGAAATGACCACCTTGAAAATAAGTTAGGGAAGAGAAGCATGTTCACTGAAGAGGTTAATTGAAGTTGTCATGATTTTATATTGAATTTGAGAACAGGCAAAAGACAAGTTTATTCAGGTCATATACTCATTACAACTAAAAGGAAGTGTTTGTAGATACAGTATACATAGTGTCAGAACTGTTTAGAACAGCAATAAGACAACAGAAAGCGGTTGCTCACCTAACATTATCATAACATATAGTTACGTACAGTTATCAGGGAAGTCAAAAGTATTATCCTCTTCCTTTGGTTGCACATTAGTTGATGCACTTCCTTTGTGCTGGAAGTCCAGCCTTCATTTTCCTGGGAGATCGTACCCTACATAGAGATAAGTTAAAGCAGTTGTCTATTTCAACTTTAAAGTTTACTGTTGTCCATGCAGGTGTTCTAACTTATGTTGTGTGATTAGATGTCAGGACTGTGAGGATTGCATTTGATTTGCATCTCTCTCGTTCTCATTTTAGTTGTGGTGCACCCGTTGAGGTGGGTACACTGATATTATAACCTTATGAGAGTTTGGTGACATCATGTAATTCCCAGCATAGCTTCACATAAAATAACAGAAAAGGTCTGTGTGAGCGAGCTGAGCCTTTAAATTGAACAAAGGAAAACTGTAAAAGACTGAAGTAATAAGGTGTTTCTGTGACCTACCACATGACTGCCAGTTTACATACATTTAAGTCTTGACTAAATAACTGTTACATTGTTGTGACATATCATCTGTAGTGTCAGCATTGTTTTCACTGCACTGTGTCTCTGCTGTGAAGTATCACTATAACAGTGTGACAGAGGCCCTCTGAAAAATGACTAACATTTAAATGGACAGCTAGCACTCAGGTTCATCCAAGATTTATAGCAGCTTGCCCTCGGTTCATCTTTCCACTGATGAATGACTCAGTCAGAGAAAAAAAGTTGACAGCACCCACTTAACATGTTGGTGTGGTCCTATTCAGCCAGCTCTGTTGTGCTCATTTACTCCATTTGAGTAATACAGTTGTCTTTATTTCTCAATCACAACAGATTGCAGCATATTGTACTGGGCATCGTGTCAACAATCTTCCAGTCCCATACATCCAGAGAGGAGAAAAGGTATGATTACTTTGCTTTACTGGGCTTCTTTTAATAATACAGAAATGTATGGTGTGTTGCCTCTTGCTAGGATGAGATATCTGAAGAGGTTTGGTCAGTTTGTTTGGAAGATTGAGCCTGACATACTGTTCGATTGTGGTGTTGAGCTTTGATTCCACCGGGCACGGCTGCATCGTGTTCCAGCGACGATGCTCCTTTGTTCCGCTATCCTCACGGCGTCGTACCTCACCGGGGAGTGTTTCAGCAGTAGAGCATTTTGCTCTGGCAGCACAAGAGAGAGGAGAGCTGCCCCTCCACCTGCACAGTAAGCTGGGGACCAGGGCAGTCATAGCAGCAGTGGTGTCATAAAATCTTGTGATTTTCGCCTTCCGAGGTGAACCTCTTATCGTCCATGGTGACAAATATAATCTGACCAGTTAACTCCTGGTCTGGTGTACTGGTTATAATGTAATGTGGATGTTGTGATGTGATAAAATGATCAGGATTTTGGTGGGATCACTAACTTGTAGGGCTGGATATCGTGTAAAAAAAAGTACAACACCAGTACCAATCCAAGTACCCTTAAAATGATACAGAGTACTTCATTGGATACCTATCATCAAATTCACTGCCACCACAGACGGGTTGTAGCTGCTGTGGCAGAAGCCCAACCATGTGTTGCATTAAATCAAAGAATGCTTGCATTGATTGGCTGTGAGCAAGTCCATACAAATAGTCATATTTTCTAGCTGTTGATGCAAAAGGATTGTAGGTGTCTACTACTTGGTATTGACTTATTTCAGTCGATATCTTAAAGGTATCGTGTACCGATATCCAGCCCTACTAACTAGAGTGGCCACGATAAGTTTAGGAACACAACGCAGAGCCTCCTGGTGAATCAATCATTAAGAGGTGTATGCATTGTAGATGGCTGAGTAGCTGTAGAAGAATGTTTGGTTATATAGAAATGTCAGCATTATCCTGATTAACAAGGTATGCTGTTGGTTTGCTAGTTAGCTTAGCATGCTGTTTGTTGTTTAGTACAAGTCTTCTCTCTAAGTAGGTCTACCTGTGGACTGACAGTATCTACACGACACACCCACTTGGTCAGGTTTAGGCATGAGTGGTGAGATGGTTCAGGGTTAGAGGTCAGGTGGGTGTGTTGTGAAGGTCTGCAAGACTGTCGATGGACCGTTCTCATTCGTTCAGGCAATATGCTGGTTAGCTAAGCACAGTATTAGAATATTTGTTACCTAACATGGTGTTAACATGCTCGTTAGGTCCAGTTTGTGCCACAGAAGTAACCGCTGGTTTCTCTAAAAGATAACTGAACAGCCCAGAAGGTTGTTTAAAAAAAACTTTGCTGCAGTTCTGAAGGTATTTCCAGACTCCCCAAAGACTCTTCTAACCATCTGGATGAAAAAAAAAAAATTCTCCTTCTGAATCATAAGAAAAAATTTTAACCTGTTTCCCAAGATTCCCCTCTCTTCCTTTATCAAAACATAGATGGCAGCCAGTCTGCTACCTGGATAGGAAACAGAGCCACAATTTGGGAAACCAGTTAAAAATCTTTTTTATGGTGCAGGAGACGTTTTTTTTTTTTCATCCAGATGGTTAGAAGAGTCTTCGGGGAGTCTGGAAATACTGTCAAAACAGTGCTCAGTGTTTTTTAAAACAGCCTTCTGGGTTTTTCAGACGTTGCCGGTTAATTATCTTCCACAGAAACCAGTGGTTACTTCTGTGACACAAATGCAGGTTAATACACAAGACTCTAATTGGGGCTAACATGCTCGTTAGCCTAACGTGATGCGGTAGATATAATTGTGTGCTTTGTTGCTCGCCAAGATGACGTAGATGAAGACCGTTATTTGACTGTTGCTAAGTAGGTTAAGTGGCATGATGCTGGTGGCTATTTTGACATGGTTTTAATGATGGTTAGCATGCGGTTAGATGGTGATATTGAAGATGAATATAATTTGCTATTGGTGTTTTAAGTTGACTGAACCTTCACAGCGTTGTGGGCTTGACTCAACTAAACATTTAGTATTTGGTAGAACAGTTCAATTGATGTCATTCAAGTGTCTCATACATGAGGGACTTCTAATTAGTGGCTATTGGTAAGACTAGTGGAATCAGTCTGGAATACAGTGATGGTGGTTGGACAACAGCAGGTCATGGCATTCATATGAAGTTGCTTCATCATACCACTTGGGCCAGCTGCTGTAGTTTAACCTGAGTAGATCCCGCTTATGGGTGTACGAGTTCTCTGATAGAACTATTTGTAAGACAAGTGGAGCTCGAAAAATAGGTATAACGGCTGGATTACTGAGTGGGGTGTGGCATTAAGATGTTAATGTCTATCAAACCAGTGTTCCCAGCCATGGCAGTTTATCCTAAACCAATACAGTGTAGATGTGGAGTAGGATTTAAGGAGAAGGCACCTCAAAGGGCAGCCTTATATCTACTGCACGGCTTAATGATGGGTCAAATATCATTTAACACCAATGTTTGGCTTCAAGTTTAATGTTTACCTTGTATTGTTAACTGCTGTGCTTATTTTAATACACTATCTGTTTATCAGATTTAGGAATTACTTTGATTTGTGCTGTAATGTTTAGTGCTAGTAGCACTTGTGATTAGAAGATTGTGTTTTATTTCCAGACTAAAAAATACAAGCACAGAATGTAGCAAATCTCAAGCCAACTCCCTATTAAAAAATGATAAATATGTCCATGAGGATGGTTTGGGAACTTTAATAAAAAGCAAGATGTGCTTGGTTGTCTTGTATGTTATAAATCAGCTGTAGTAGAGTTGTATTGTACCTTTTAGAAGGAACTCCTATTAACTTTTTATTGCTGAAATATCTCTGTAGGTTTTTGTGCAGCGTGAGTGCCAGCTCTAACGCTCAGTGCTTTTTTCTTCTTCTCTTCAACTCTTAAATGTTATTTTTAAGGTTCTTATCACTGTCTCTATGTCGCCCCGTTCAGCTGTCTTGTTTAATATGCTTTCAAACAATGCAATGGTTATTTCTTCTAGAGTCTGTCTGTCGTCTCATCTTTTTCCAAACGTGCCAGTGCAGTCACGATGCACCTAAGTCATGTGGAAGTGAACACTAATACTTCTTTCATGAGTGTTTTGACTCGGGTGGCAGGGCAGCAAATCGGATATGTATCAGATTCAGGACTCAAAGTGAAAGTGGGCAAAATTATTAGAAGAAATGTTCCAATTCAGAGTGATTTTGTTTTCTGTTGGGCCATTAAAATAAGTCAAATATTAGGGAAATAAACCAGAACTAAAAAAAAAGCAGTGAGTGGGTTGTAAATGCTAATAAATAAGTTGTTTATGTAAACTGTATGAATACGTAGGAAGTTTGGAATTCCGTCCTTTGGGATTTGGATGAAGTGGGTTGTTCTCTATCAGGAAACGAGCACTCTCAAGCTGAGTTGCTCCTCAATACGAGTCCAGTCAATGCAGGGCGGCGTCATGTTCTCCTCTAGCTGTTTGTTAATATGAAGCTGATCTCTGGTGACCCGCGTCACTCATGCGAAGTAGTCACACTTTAATTACATCATCTCAATCACTTGAAGATAATCCCAGTGAATGAGGCTTTCCTTCTTTACCTGGTGGCTCAATGAACAAATCAACTAAAGCATTCTTTTAATATTCCCTCCTTGAGATTTACAGCTCTAAATTTTGACTATCCCCTCTTTAAAAAATGGAGCTGGCGGGGCAGGCTCACAGCGTTACCCATCTTAGGTCAGACCGAACCCAAACCGGTGGTGAAAAAAAAAAAAAAAAAGGCTTTCCACAATCATCATTATTATTCCAAGTGAAAGGTATGCACCACAGAACTGGCTCTGTCAAGTGACTCTGGCTCACGGAGTATGGCATTCCAAGCTAAAAAGCAAACCAAACTGATATTGCCCCTCAATACCGTCTTCATATTTTCTCCATATTTGGAAATGTTTACCTCCTCACGATGGTTGACAGGGGTTGGAAGAGGGGATGTGAGTCATTTCAGCTGCATAAGGCTTTCTAGGGGTGAGAAGAGCCTTCCAAGTTACTGCTATTTAGTGAGTCTAGCAGCCTTTTTCTGTGCTCCTAAAGAGAAACTGTGAGTATCACTGTGTGCTCATTTTTCCTTTTTAATATTTTAGTTTTATGGTGGCGTGTTTAATCAGTGAGTGTGCAATTTATTACTGTCAAAATAGATATACTATAATGTAACAAAATATCATTTTAATAATTCATTTGTTCATGTCTTTTTTTTGCTTTGTCCATTGAGGGAACTTTTGTCCCTTTTACTTTTTGTCACTGTTTGAATTTTTCAATATTCTTATTATTACTCTCATTTGGCTCAAAACCAATACACAGTGTTCTTGTGCATGTCTGGAAGTCTGGGAAAAGATAGAGAAATGATTTTGACTTTTCATAAGCTGACTAGATAATATGTGTTTAAGAGTAACTGAGCACTGCAGCACTGAGACATTCTTTGACAGTGAGACAGACTGTGTACACAGCTGTTTGTCAGTAATATGCAGAGGTTATAGATGAAGGTGAAAAGCGCAAAGAAATCTATAGCGTCTGCCTATTTTGTTCACAAATTGAATAGATATGTAAGAATGGAAATGTATTCAATAGTCCGGTATGTTTTTCCTGTAGATGTGTGTGTGAGTGTGTGTGTGTGTGTGAGTGTGTGTGTTTGTGTTTGTGAGAGAGAGAGTTGGGGGCATTTCAGGTCATTGAATTATTCTGTTTTTTTCCAAGCATCCACTCTTACTGATAGCTACAGGTCTGACCTTCCTCTTAGCTCTTACTTCACACTTCAGACATTTAGTGGCAGGTGTCTGGCAGTTGTTTTTTTTTTCTTCACAAGCAGAGGTAGAAGTGGTAGTACTGGTGTAGTGGTGATTATCTAATTACTTTTATCTTTAACTGGGACACTGGGGACAGCTTGCCTTGTCAGTGTCACTTGTCATTTTATTCCATATAGTTTTATTGGATACTGACATACTTCCATATTTATTATTGAATATACAGAAGCAGTCATCTACTCATTGGAAGGGATTGTCTTTATCTCTGTCAAACCACACAACATCACACATACATGTTCCTACAGTGTAGACATGAAGTTAAAAGACAGAAGTACAAAGTGTTTCCGTGTTCCATATGCGTACAGGGTCAGTAGATGGGTATCTAACAGCGGCACCTGAAGTCACACACATGCAAAACTTAAGGTAAATTTTCATGTACACTTAGCGTGCCTCACCGTAGAGGTTTTTGTGCTTTTGGTATCAACTGAATGAAGAAATGGATCCTGTTTCGTCGACTAAATGAAAGGTTTAATTAATGAGGAATATAACATTTAGCTGCTATAGTCTTAACTTGGTCTGGTGTGACGCTGGCAGATGGTGGTTAATGTTAGAAGAGTTTTGGTAGATATCGCTGTTTAATTGATCTACTGACCGCGGTCAAAGCATAGTTTTGTTTTTAAAGCAGCTGTGCACCGAGAAAAACAAGATTACAGCAGCTTTACTGGGAAGAATCTGTGGCGAGAGGTTTTATAGAGGAGTTTTGTTGTAATAAAAAACACTATGACAGAGATACAGAGCTCTGATGACCTCACTATTGTTTTAGTAGCTATCAAAGTTTACACACCCTGTTAGAGACTTTGTATATTTAAACACCAGATTCATGATTATCTTGTATAAATATAACCAGTGAAATTTATTCAAATCGCAGTAGTTCGCTTTCCTTTACAGCCACAGTATCAAGGATGTTTTGAGATCATTTGCCGCCTCTTCCACACTGATCACAGTGTTACATCATCGCAGACACTCTGACTTAATCTGCTCGCACTCTACTTCACCGTCCTTTAATTTCAAGATGCTGGCGTCCTCAGATTAGGACAGATTGTATGTTTTCAAGACAAGTCCTCCAAATGAATCTCGTCAACAAATTAAGGCATGATTAACAAGAGCAATTACAAGCGAAGATCCAGCTGAGCTGAGGAGAATCAAGCCAGAGATTATCTTTCCTATTTAGGAGAATCACTTTAAGGGGTTTGATTACTTTCTGTTTTTGTGTTCGAGTCTTGATTACTCTATAACTAATGACGCCTTCTCAACAGCTATTTTGTGGACTGAACACTGAGATTGCATGGAAACGTGCAGTGGAGCGTTCTGTTTTGTCTCATGGAAAAATTGTCATAGTGGCACCAGCATTGATAAAACAGAGGAAGAATGTTTTACATATATTTTACACCAAGAGTTAAGACATTCTTCAGGTTTTCTCCTTATTAATATTTCAATCATTTTCAGTCAAGCCGGGTGGCTCGACTCAATAAACAACGATCTCAGACGCATTTGTTTTCAATTTGTTTCCAACCTACGTCTGGGTCCCACATTCTAATGTGGAGTTGGACGCATGCTGGTGACCATTATTTTGTTTCAACATAAATCATCACCTCAGTTTAAGGTCTTAGACGCTTTGAAGCAGGTTTTTTTTCCCTCAAGCCTGCATTTATTGTTCCATTTCCCAATACAAAATTCTCCCCACAGCCCACGTCATGACCATGCTTCATAGCTGGTTGCTGTTAGTGACGTAATGAGTCGTCAAAACACACTTAACGTCATGACTGTTCATGAGGATACACTTGTTTAAAAGATCTTTTTCCTTTATGTGCTCTTTCAGGAACGCTCATATCCTTGTCTTAAATATCTATAGATCAGATTATAATGACAGAAGTTTGGACATGGTTAGTGTTACAACTTAAAACATTGTTTTACCTTCAATGATCAACAGCAAGTAGTGCAGTCAATCAAAGAACATGTATTTATCTATTTTTAAAGCTGTTTTAGATATTTAGTTGTAAAGAGGCTGTCAGGACACAAGGGGAGATAGAAATGAGTATGGCACCCAACAAAGGACTGACTGTTGAACTTGAACCAGGGATGTTGAGGATATGTAGCATGCGCAATTACCTCTTGGCTACCAAGGCGCTCCAAGAAAATGCATTTATGGACCAAAGGTCACAAAATATTAACATTTTGAATTACCCAACCTTTCAAAGAAGCTTATTCAACTGTATTTCAACTTCTTTTTGGCTGGACCCCAGCAGGCGAAGGTTTGTCCCTGACTGACTGACAGCATGACTGACAGTTGGCAGAGTCTCACCCCTTCCTGTATCCTTCCTCTAACGTTTCATACACGTTCCAACCAATTTTAGGTTTTGACCCAGTGTCATTGTTCTGTTATTTTATCTTAAACTGTTGTGTGTCTCCATGAAGTTGCACAGGAAGTGTTGATATTACAAATCTCACTCGACAGCAAAGTGAGATTGTATTTCTACAGAGCTATAATGGGATATCATCTACCACCAGGGATGTGTTGTGGGATGAAAAGGAATGCAAATGATTCTTTAAAGTCGGTGCTATTTGCCTTTTGGAGTAATTCTACACCCATTTTGAATTTACCTCTCAACCTGGCATGGCTTTCCTTGAATGTGATTAAGAGAAGGAAAGGTAGGAATAGGGACGCTTCTAAAGATAAAAATGTCTTGATGCATTTGGTAAAATTAGAGGTTTCAGGGTATCCGTTTTTGAAGAAGCTGATAATTTAAGCTTTTTTAACTCGTAGCCAATATTTGCGATAAAAGGCGACACTTAATCGAGTAGGAAGAGTTAAGATTTTCCGCTACGTCAGGTACAAGACTTTTTTTGTTCTGCAGCTGTCTTAATCTCATCATCGTAACTGCGCGGAGAGCGTCACCAGCAGAAATTTGACCCTATCACTCTTAGAAAGAGCTATGTTAACAGAGCTGTTTTCATCAGTCTACTGGCACACTGTACGTGTGCATATTTCACATGGCTCATTGGCAGGATTAATTGCCAACAAGTCCCCTGTGGTCCAGGAATGCAATTACCTACTGACCCAAATCATTCTCTTGGCTGGAAGTCACTGTCTCTTGTTCTGGCAGTGTTACACCTGGCACCGAGTCTTCACATAACCTCACACTCGCCCCTTTTAATGCATCCATACATCAAGGCCGTGTATGAGTTTATGTTTGTGTGGCTTATTCAGGCTTTGTATGCAAAATAGAATAGCGGCAGCCTATTTAATACCCATGAGGCCATTTGATGGTATTTATCTTAAAAGTTTAATCAAAAAAAAATGTCGAACTGATTTTTAGATCTCAATTTGAGCTTGACTCATATGAATACGGCCCATTCAAAAATAGATATGCTTTGAATTTGGGCCATATCTTTTTGCAAATGGGTTTTTTTCTTATCTGAGCTATTAATTTAAAGGAAGGAAAGCTCTATTAACCAAAAAAGCCCCGACCCAACAATTGAAGTCTTTGGCTTTTGATAATTAAAATTTGAATAGAGGTTTCAGGCTCAGAGATTGGACGAGACTCTCATTATCTTGTATGTAAAGAAATGTTTTTAGGGAATTGTGTTTCGGGGATTTGCAGAATTGTCCGATATTGACTTCCTTGTCATGTAATAGGTTTGTGTTTTTCACAGTTTTCTGATATTTTGTAGACCAACAGGAACACATTATGTTAATGGGCAGAGTCACATCAACATGAATTCTTTATCTTATCTGTTGCTGTTGACGCTGATTGCTGATCATGATGTCAGTCAGTTGCTCACACTGATGACCCCATATTGACTACCATGCTGGATATAGAGACAGACAAACAAAAACAAAAAGGCTTAACTAAATGCAAACCATTTATTTGTGGTGCTGTTAAAAGCACTAAAGCTGTAAGATTTAGACTTTAAAGCATTGTTAATGCTATTATAAGTATATGGGAAGAGGTAGAGGGGGCTTCCATATACTCTTGGTTTGTCACATCATCAAGAGAAAAGCTTCTTTGTCCCTCCACATGTGCTTTTACTTGCCCCGCTCTCATGTCATGTCACAGGAGGTTAGAGGTCATTAGCGAGGCGCCCCAGAATCTGCTTCATTAATGGATCATCCAATTGTATGAGTCCAATTGAAGGTGGCGTGCATTGTGGATCAAGCAGTGTGGCGCGGCCGCCCTCAGCATTGACATTCAGCCTGTTATACTATATCTGGCTCGCTTGTTATTTGAGCACCCTGCTCGCTTTTTTCGGCTGAAGTCTGTGGGGCTTTAAGCTGAGGGTGAGAGTGGGACCTTACGTGTCAGGTTTGAGGTCACTTGTGTTAATATCAGACAGATCCAGTACATTAGATGGGTCCCCTAATCTCTTAAATCCCTTCCCTGGCCCAACTTTCATTTGTTGTAGGAGCATTAAATTAGGAAGAAACATATAAAGCAAAGCCCTAGATTTGTTTTGCCACCTGTCAGGGAGCAAAATGTCCAGTTCTTCTCTAATGATTAAAGTACAGAGACGTAAGCCTCTCACAGGAATGGGATGACAGCCCTTATATGGACTATATATATATAACTATCAATGCAAATCTGTTATTGTTAAGTGTTGACTTCTGTTAATGTCATTATGAGATGCTATTTGTTTAGATGGATACTTTTTGGTAATGAAAGAAGGGCTCTTGTTTTTCTCATGTGGAGCTCATGAGGCTCTGTGTCATTTGTTTTTCCGAATGGTGGAGAAAGCTTTGTTTACTTACATTCCAGAAAAACAGGCAACCCTAACTTTCTGTCCCGTTAAAGAGCATTTTGTTCCCAAAGTATAGATGTACTTTCAATGTATCTGTTTCCACAGAAAATGACTGAGATTAGAAAGGAAAAGCAGTAAAACAGTCTGGTACTAAATAATGAGATTTTATAGTGAATAACATTACATTGTATAAATAGATAGGTAACACATTGGCCTCAGTTTATCATACCGAGCAAGTTTTCTAACAACACATGCATAGGTGCTTTGAATTAGTTTGATGTTAATTCAGTGCATTGTGTCAGCAGATTTAAGGTAAATGAATGTGTGTGAGATGTTTATATGGTAAATGCAGTAGAAGCAACATTTCCTCTTTGTGACACTGTTGTCAGTGACAGCTGGAGCAACACAGTGACCATTAACCAATCATATCATCTCTGAGTTGACTGCAACACTAGTGGGAGTCTCTACAGATTCAAATGTTTTCTGACAGGACCACAGAGCTCCCTGCAGACCCTCTTTGTTATATACCGGGCTCTCTGCAAGTCATCCTTGTAACATAAATACTGCACATGCAGACTAAATTGTATATTTTTTGTTTAAGTTAGAGACTATTGATGTGTTGAGGTTATAGTTGAAATTGAAAGAAGGAAATGTCCACTCTAAGCACTGATCCTTCACAGACTTTGACTTGTGCATCATTGTGTGCTGGAGGGTGCAAGGCCTCTAAATGCTGTTTGAGTAACACTTGAGAAATCTATACTTAGCACTGAAGACTTATAGAAAGTGTACATAGTGGCTCAAAAAGTCCACAAGGTAGCCCTCAAGGACAACCCTGATCCCGCACAGACTTATTGGGATTGTCGGCGTCTGAAAGTGTGATGGTGGACTTTGGAACTAACTGGGTCATAGTGCAACTGGCAAACAGGAAGAAGGAGAGCTCGAATGCGGATACAAGATCACTTCAGGTGAACAGCGTGGAAAAAGCAGAAAACAGACAAAAACCAACAGGTAACTGGCCTGGTCAGACCACTAGAGCAGCAAAGCGACATAGACCTGGGGGGGGGCAGCCGATTGGGTCAGTTGAAGCTCAGTGGAGGCAACCTGTGGGCAGGTGAGGAATAACAGAATTTTTTAAAAATGACAGGAAACACCGCTGAGATTAGGGAGGGAAGACACCCAAACTGGATCTGACTGCATGTGTCTAGATGGTAGAGGAGTCAGGAGCATGTGATAAGTGTAGTTCATTCAATTCAATTTAAAACACTTTGAAATGATATTATAGTATATAGAGTAGCGCATAACACTACTTGATGAAAACTTTTTTTGAGTATTAATATAATAAAAGGTTAATGGCTTTGTTTAACATCATTCTGTAAAGTGTTATCATATATGAGTTTAGTACTCAGTCATGGAAAACAAATATGCTGCTCATTAGATCCATTTTAACCTTCAGTGGAATTTGAATGAAGTTAAAATATCTTCAAAGCGTTTCTGTTTTACATAGTGCTCAATTGATCAGGAAAGAAAAAAAAGATACACATTTAAATGTTATTTACACATTATGATTATGGTACACATGCTTCTATCTTTTTTTGTATTCTTTTTATTAAGAAGCAAAGATTCAAGTGTGAGTTTCATGCCCATACAAGCTATGAAAGCTCTTAAACTGTAAGTCACCTCACATCGTCTATAGAGAAAAAAGATTAGTCCTGTTTGTACTTTAGAAACAACAGGAAGTAATCAGACGATCACACTTGATTGTTAACAATCTCACTTCTCTCAGATTCTTTATTTCGAGGGGAAACTAAAGTGAGAGCATCCATCATGGTGCTAATGATCCCTCCCTGCACATCAGGCGAGTGTGGATGTCAAATTTGAACCAGGAAGCCAGGCTGTAAACTCCAGTGGATGTTTCCAACAGACAGTGAAGATTGTAAATTTACCGTTGGCTTTCATTTTCTCTTCCAAATAAATTTGGCTAAACTGGGAGCTTGTTTTCAAGGTATTATTGTTGTCAGTTGAACGCTCGTGCTTGTTGCCTTTTTGTTGGAACTGTTTTTAGACATTCCCGGCCGTCTGAACTCAAAGCACATTTCCTGTGGTAGCTCTCACTGCTAGGTTTGCATATATATTTCATTGAAGTCTTTTCTTTTAACTCGTTCAGTTGAAGTTTATTTCACTCCACATTCCCAGCATGTACTAACTGAAAGGTTATTACAAGGACCCTAAGAAAGGTGTGTTATTTGTAACAAGGCTTCTGTCTTTTGAATCCTAGTTGTAGGAGATAAATTTTACAAGACCACGATTCTTCAGAAAATAATTCCCCTCTTGAAATGGTGTTTTTCCATCAAGGAGAGGTGTAAACAAACTGGAGCTTTTTCAAAGTCATTCCGCTCCATTCGGCCCGCTCACCTCTAAGTGAGGGGTTGGACATATTCCTTGTCCAGATGAACCTCTCATGGATGGTTAGCAGGTCAGATATAAATCAGATGAGCCACTTGTTTCCTGTCAAGGGTATTCTCTGCACTCGAGTGTGCCCTCAGGCAGATTCCTGTAAGCCTAGCGGTACTGTACCATGCCTGCTTCAAAAAAGGTACCACGCACTAATTTAATCTGAACATGCCTTTCACTTTGCCGCCGTGCTGTAAAGAAGTGGTTATAAATACACCATAAAGCCCGGGGAAAAGGCCAAGGTGTTTTGAGGGATATGTATTTTTCATTGGTCGGGTCTACCTTTTCAGGCTGTAAACATTAAGGTCCAATCAAGCTGTCCATTGTAGGAGCACTTAGAAAGCATGTGTCCACAGAGGAAATGGACCCAGCGTTCCTCGGCTCCAGCAGATCTCTATGAGAAACATGTTTGGGTGAGCTGTTGTTTTAAAAAAAGGCATCATGAGTATTCAAACACATCGTACGTAACCTGTAAAAATAGCAGAGTGCAGGACCAAGAAGAAGATGAAGGTTAGACGAAGGGTGTCGCACATGTACACTTGTTTTTAGTCTCTTTGAATCCCGTCCATCATAACCTGATGAATAAAGACCTTTTCAGGGCCTAAATTACATTTCTTTGACAGATTGTGGGTCTTTAGAATTGTGTTAATGGTCCAATGTACTTGGGCGATCACTTGTGTTTGATAGCAAATTACTTTATCTGGACGTTTAATGGGTTCGATAATTTGAGTATTTAGCTCTTTGTGTTTTTTCCCTCAGTCTACATGATGGAAAATAGTTGAACCTAAGTTATCATAATGGATTTGGCATTGAGGGAAATTGGCTCATTTTATTTGATGTATTTCAAGTTGCACCCAACAATGGCGAAGGAAGTTGAGGGTAGATTGTGATACTCACTCGTAGGCACCTTTCGTCAAATCATTTTCGGTTCTGGGTTTTGGCCATGGCTTCAGGCTGAGAGGAATTCACCATTGTCTATTTCATTTATTCGGGCGGCTTTTTGGTGCTGTTAAACTCTACTTGTGTAGGCTGATTTTCATGCTGCTCACATATTTTTATTAAGAATCATAAAATACCATTGTGTAAAATGGTGTTATTGGTAGGTACATTCTTTGTGTGTGTTCTCTTAACCTTTGTGCTGTATTACGGTAGAAATATGGCTAGTTTACTTTTGATAAATGCTTGGTATTTTATGGAATTATACTAGGAAATTCTAAGCCATTAGTGTTTTTGTTATAAACTATTACACATTGCTCCTTTTTTAAAGCAGCTTCAGGGTGAATGATTTTTTTTTAGGCGTAAACATCTGAAGATCATAAGAAGGTAACATTTTGGGAACTTTCCCGTATCAGCTTACAGGTACTCTGGAATTACCAGCGCTAGAATAAGAGGGGACATAAAATTTATGCTTTTAAATTTATTGGTTTGGCTACAGTTAGCGACTGACAGCCAAACTGAAACCCATGAGCCCATCTGACCTGTGTTTTCCACGATTGTTGGCCAGATCACCAGCTAACTCCGTCTCAGCTGGCTACTTCCTCAGACTTCTTAGGACACAGGACGTACTGGAACCCTTTTTTGTTTTTGTTAGGATCTGTAGCCCAGAGACTAAGTCTAAGATCAATCACATTTAGTGGATATGTTATTTTCTTTCATCGCTCATGGAAAATGAAATCAGTTGGTCAGATATTGTATCGGTACTACTTTATAACAATTAATTCTTCATATTTTGGTGAACCTTCTGAGATGACTTTCACTCTTCATTAGCTGTAGAGGAAGTCACCAATTTTTATTTTTTTTTCACATCTGCAGAAAATCCAGCCACAGTGGTGAAGAAATGCTTGTATCATTAGATTCCAGGAGTGAATATGTTTGCTGTGTTTGTGCGTGCGTGTGAGGCATGAAGTTGAAAAATAATAATGTTTGCATTCTGTAAATCTACCCTGGGTAAATAAAGGTATAAATAAAATATCACAAGCACATAGCGGCGGTGCACAGTTGAAGGTGATGGCGAGACAAGCAAACAGGAAGTGAGGAATATATTTTTTAACTGTTAATAAGGTCCCTAGCTAGTGATTACTTTCTTATTCAACTTGGTATGAGTAAGGCACACAGTAATTATAGTATATATGAGGAGCAGAGGTTTGGCCTTGATGGTGCTGTTATAGAGGAGTGGACAGTCCCAATAAAGACTGTGTGGAAGTATTCAGAATAAATGGGACATTTTTTTCTGAAGGGCATGTTGCTTTTTTGATGCATTGCGAACAACAAAAAAAGTTCCATGCATTCTTTTATCGGGAACCCGAACAGAAATTCCAGTGGCAGATAACATTTTTTTTCTTTTTTCTTCATTTTTTCTTCAACATTTCTTCCATATTTACAGCTGCTCTTTTATGTAGTAAGAGTACTGCCAATTCTGTTCATAAAAATACTGACTAAAGTCTTTCCTTTTTGTTAATAACAGATCAGTCTCTATCTATACTTGTAACATTTATTTAATTGAAGAAATATGCTCACTGGGGCACCAATAAATGATTCTTTTTTATTTGTTTAGTCTATAAAATGTAAGAAAATAGTGACAAATATTTTTTCTCACTAGCAGCAAACACCCAAAATATTCAATTTTGCCACCAAGCTGTCAATCAACTAATTTTCAGCTCTAATAATTACACATACTTCTTCGTATATTTTTTTTTTTAATGGAAAAAGTTGCTTTAAAACAATATTAATGCTTCATTTATTAGTCATTTTTATGTTTTCTGATGTGTAGTTTTATCAATTAGTTACTAAAAACATACACTTGACCTCACTACCTTTTCGTGTCAGCACAAAGTATAAAATCCACCGGTGCTCAACGCTCAACACTAACACACTAATTAAAAGTGAGAAGTAAAAACAGGTTTTGAGGTAAACACATTCAAATCACTCGGCAGTCGAGGCTGCGTTTTGAACAGAATAAGGGTGTCAGGCTGCATGAAAAGACACCAAAATAGAGCTTGTTCATCAACATCATTTCCCCGGAGAAACGTGTCCCCAGCACCTCGGCTGCCGGATAGTTTTTTCCTCCGCGCCCGGCTACTGGCTTGCGCATGTGGAAAACGGCGCCTTCTGAAAATAGTGGAGCATATGCTAGAAGAAGGAACGCCACTTCAAGCAATACTGGTTCCTTAACATTAGCACAGCGTAAAGAAACTGAAGTGAAGTTGAGAAAAGACTTAGTTGTCAGTTGCATGTTCTCAAAACATTGTATTATACTTGCAAAAAAAAAAAAGGGGGGGAAAAAAAAGTGTGAAGGAGGCATGGATAACAATCCCAAACTGGCGCCCACCAGTAATTATGATGTGAGTACAAAGAGATTTTTGCCATTCTAAAGGGAGAAGGGGAGTGTAGGTGTATTAATTCCTATTCCTTCCTGCTTCCTCGACTTGGAAGTTCAGATTTAGAAAAATAGACCCCCCCCCCCTCTCTGCCCCCCCTCAAAAGAAGAAAAAACAAGAACTGTCACATTGACTGACGCCAATCGTATGTAGCATCTGTGTTCCCACTACTGCTCCCTATAGTATATGAGACACTGTGGCAATGTGGGAAACTGACAATGTCAATTTATCAGAACAAAAGCATTCCTCAGCTAGAGGAATACACATCTTCGGGCCCTGGAGACAAAAATCATTCCACCCCCACCCTTACCTGTATCTAAACAGAATGTAGGACATTCACAACACCAGAAATAGAAATTTCAGTCACAATTATCATTTTTGAGTTTATCCCCTGCAGTCAAAAGTTAGTGTTTCACTTTAGAAGTTAGCTCTGCACTTTAATGGTAACTTTACCAAAGTAAACAATTCATTGTAAGGCAGTGAGAGGAATCAGGACGTGCAAAGATGTGCTGCAACCAAAGATTGGACAGTTCAAATGAATTGATTCACATCCACTCTGCCCTAAATGATTGTTTCGTTGTGTGAATGTAATTTTACATTTTCAATTTGTTGTTTCTTTTCAGGTGTCTGATCCTGTCTTCCCCATCATTCCTTAGTGTTAAAGTTTTGGTAAGTACTCGACCTCCTTTCTTTCTTTTGTCTCTCTACTTTTCAACTACACTACACTATATTCACAAGCCTGTTTTAAACAGAGATCTGGCAATACTGCTGTAATGGAGACCCCTCATCATGCCAGCTTTGTTTTTTTAAACACTGAAACAATCAAAGCTGGCATAATGTTGCCCCAGTGTGTGATTTTTAGGTAGCATGCCCTCACTCCAGAATCAGGCAGAGGTGTTGCACAGCAGCATTGGCATGTAGCGTGACATATAACGTGAGCATTGCTCATGCATTGGGCATTGACATTACTGGTGAACTTTGACAGCTGAGCATATTTAAACCACTTGAAACTCAAGCAAAAAGCATCATATACAATATGTAGGTGGTGGGTGGCACACATAACACACCATCACACCCCTGTCCCGCCATACATGCTCTACTTTTTACACAGATGTAGATTCAGCTCTGTGACCATTAGTATAATAAGTATATAGTTACTTTTTACTTGTTAGTTTTTGTATCTTTTTGTTTTCTTTTGTTTTCAGATAATATAATAACTTACAAATATCTAAGTATCGTTATGAATCTTGCACAGTTTAGTTCTTTTTTGTTTATTTTGAACAATGGCTGTAAATTGCAGCTATATACAGACACAATCAGCAGCTGAGCTTTTTGACATATTTGCAATTGTTTTAATTAAAAATATTATTGAAAATATTGTTTTCACTGACACTGTGCAAATCTGTATTATTTATAAAAAGGCTCATCAGTCTGAGTTATTGTTCTGATTTTAAAACTGAAACTGGAATTGAGGCAAGGGATTGTATTTCTGTATTAATGAAAAAGATAGGAATAGAAAAGCCTTTTATCATGTTATAGTTTTTAATTTATATAAGTGTATATTTCTATTAGTTATGTGTTCATTCTATAGTTATTGCATCTATATTTCTATCAGGTGATTTTGGCATCTTAGTAACTACAAAGACACGTTTAACTTTTGTAAGTATAATAGTTGAACACTAATAACATTTCCAAGTCAATACAAATTTGTCACAGAAACTTGGCTAAAGGGCAGGGGTTGCCTTAATGACGTACTGTGAGTGCTCCCATGATGCATTCCTGATTTATTTAGTTAGCCTTGGTTATGATGAATACAAGTCATGTGTTTAAGATAAAAATGTGAAAAAACAGTACCCTCTTTAATCAAATAAAGCTTTGTCCAGGTAGCTTTTTCAGACACCACAGATAGACATAAGCCAGTTCAGCTAAATTTGCCTTCAACATAGGAATTTGATTAATTCATTATTGTAACACCACTGCAAAACTACTGTAAATATATGCCGTACTTTATCAGGCCATATGTGGTGAGCATGACATAGTGGCTGAAACCAAAAATATAGGTCATGTGATGCAACCACTACAAAAGAAACACAAAATACATTGTCTATTCATATATACTGTAAGACAGCTATAAACACCACTAACCTAATTAATGTAGCTCAGTCAGAAAGGAAATAAGATATTTATTTCAATTCTTTGAACAGTTACTCACTGCTTTTTAGGTCATTTATTAATGTCAGTGGCGAAAAAACAGGAGAAAATTCAAATAGTCGTTGATAATAAAATCTAGACTTTATTACTGCATATGAAATATGCATTAGGTACATTAGTTAAAGGTGCAGTGTGTAGGATTATGATGTTGCCCCCTTTCCCCTTCCAAGTGTGTAGGAGAGCCTACGGTGTCCGTGAACCTAAAAAACACAAAAGGCCCTCTCTAGAGTCAGTGTTTGGATTGTCTCTTCCTGGCTACTGTAGAAACATGGCCAGCAAACATGGCATCCTCTGTGGAAGAGGACCAGCTCCCTATCCTAAGCTAATGAAAACATTACACACGAATAAAAACATTCTCTTGAATTTTATATTCCAAGTCTGTTCAGCTAGATACTGCCAAATTCCACACACTGCACCTTTAAGTCTACAATGCTTCTTTGTCTTCATCTGCTAATTAGCCGACTCTTTGCTAGTGTTATTTCTGATAAGCTGCTGAGAACTCCCTTAACAGCCACATCAAAATTGTATTTGCGTGTCATGATAACGCTAATGGTCCTTGATATAGTTGATTTAAGATATCATTTCAGTAGTATTTTAGTCATGCTTGCTCTGTGTATTTTAAAGTGTAATGGAGCAGTTAAAACTTTTTAGTTTTTTTGACCCACGTTACATAACACTGTGTCATTCAGTCATTTCTCAGGATCCTCACTTTGAAGTAGTTTTACAAGCTTGTATTAATCACCCCCCTCCCCCCCAAAAAAAATCCCCATCAGCTTAAGATGCTGATCTACAGTCTTCCCCCAGTGAACAGACCTTTGTCAAAATGCACTGATTATACTGAACAGAAGTTACAGTAACACAATACAAATTGTAAATGCAAACACTGCAATGAGCAAGCTCTGAGGTGTCTGTGTTTAGCAAAGCATGCACTGTTGTTGAATACCAAAATTCAATATAATTTTGTAACAGATGGCAAGGTGCTCATATGGGAACCTGAGCTCTTCTTCACTGAATATGAAAATGTTGAACAGGTGGTCCAAGAAGCTTCATTCCCTTCTATGGCTTTCATTAACACACTTTTATTCTTCTAGTAATAATAAGCTTACTTGTGCCCTCTGAGACAGGGGAACCGCTTCTTTTTTATAGGCAAAAACTGGCAAACTCTGGCCTTGTTATGTATTATTAGACACAAGCCTCTCCACTAACATCACCAAAAGCTGTAAAAGACACACACACAGACATATATAGTTTGAGATTTTTTTAATAATCTGATACTGTCTTGAATTCTGTGATTATTAGAGTTTAGGTCTATTTTGTAATGGTGCATGAACTCCTTTTCAGTGGCTATGTGAAACTATCCTACAGTCATGTTCAGATATGTTCAGATATGTTCAGATACTGCATCTCAGGAAAGTGTCTTTGCCACTATCAACCATACACTTTGTTTTATATTTTGTACATTTTCTATAGGTTTGTCAAAATGAGCGTAGGTTCGCCACTATCGTCAGAATATAACAGTTTCATTGATGTATTCTTCAAAAGAGCCAATGGCAGATTTTTCCCATATTGTTTTGTAGAAAATTGCCATGGAAACTATGGGCTTGCATTTGTGTCAGGGTCATCAGTGATGTTAAAATCACTTTGTCTTTTACATACTGAAAGAGCTGTGTGATCTTCTCAAGGTTTTCACTAATTGCTTTACAGTAGTTTAAAAATATCATTTCTTTGTGGTAGGTTTTTCTTGTTAACATTTGCAGCACATTCACAATTTGACAGACTACAGAGAGAGCACATGAACAGGACTAGATCAATGAGTCTGGAGTAGATTTATGAAAACGCATCTATAACATCTACATCGACAGATAGGGGAGTTTCCTATTTATTCTCACAAGAAATCATTTACAGTGTGGAGTCGTTGGACTTTATAACAAAGACTGTAAGGTTGGTCATTTCACTCAAAGAGTAATAAAAGAGTAATTTGTATCGATTCACACACACACACACACAAAAAATCACATAAGCAAAAAGTGCTGGACATTTCAGGGGTTTTTGAAAGTGATTTTTGTAAGAGTGGTATCTTAAAAAAGACATTAAAAAACTTGTTTATCCAATTAGATGTATCATTTATTTGTTCTTTTGGTTTCTTCAGAGCAACCCATGACATTTAAGCATAAATAAGCAAAGGAAAATGTGACTGGTTGTGTGAATGGGGCCAAAATCAACCAAATGCATTCTACCCACAACCTTAATAACCTTAAAAACTCTGATTCACACGTGCACATAGACACAGTTTTTGTTGTTGTGCACCCATAAAAAAAAGCCATTTTCCTGCGTTAATTACTGTTAATCACACATGTTTAAGGACAAATAGCAAAATGACACTACACACAAACATTTGGTTGTTATTTCTCAACCAACATAAAAGCATCACAGTTGCATAGAAGTGGGCTGGGAGACCACCTTACATGTTTCGGCCACAGTGGCACCCTAAACTTAACTTGCCAAGGAAGGTTCTTGGTTTCTCACACTGTTTAGATGCCTGGCTCACAGTTTGTCTGTTTGGGCCAGATTCTTGAAGCACACATCAAATCGACGGATGACTAGCGAGGCTGGCTGCCAGCCGAATTTCAAGAACAGTTTAGCTTCACTGTAGAATTTCAAATGCTTAACTCTTTGTTGGACTTGGCTGGAGATATGGCCGTGGTTTTCCTTGACTCATTTCGGAATGTAAGGGTTTAATTTGAAAGGACAAATCCTCCAATTTTTTTGCTGTACTCACCAGGGGATGCACCAGGGAAATTATATTACGGCCTCCTTTTTAGGGAATTTTGTATTTTAAGCATTCTTTCCTTTCTCATTCAATAGCATTTCAATCCAACAGAATACCAACCCACTTTATGTAAGGTAAACATCTTTTAGATACATATATATGTCCTTATTTTAATTCATACTGCTCTTCACAATTTCTTCAGAGCTTCCCAGCCTGATAATCCCAACAGTTAGGTGTTCAAACAGCTTTCAGGACTGACAGAAAAATCCAGACAGAATCTTATCCTAACATGTTTGTTTGGTATTCACTTACATTGCATAATGCCATCTGAACATTTTGCACATATCAAGTCAATAAAATACATACTGTATATAGTAGGTAATCTCTCAATTCTTAGAGCATCCTCTTTTAGAGTCTTCCAGTCTCATATTAAAATGTAAGAATGCTACTGTATGTTAGAGCTTCTTTTCTGGCTGTCTAGAGACTCAAAAAGTCAGTGTCACTTCCCATGAACCCTGCTCTGTGTGAGACTGTGAAACTGTAATGTACTGGCTTACAAAACTCTTAAATAGACCATATACCCATGTGATGTGTGCTGCTGTCAGCACATTATAACATGACATGCTAAAGTCACAGTGATAGTCCAAGATTGTCCCGATTGGATAGTCCAGAACAAATGATGAAGCTAATGAATATTGTACTATTTGCTTACATGGTGCCTGAAGTGTTTTACATTCATAAGCACTGCTTAACAAAGAGACACGAATGCTCTGTTTTGGCATCTATTATCATGGGATTTTGCACCTCATTAACATCAAATTTGGCAGATTTAGATGAACGGGGCTGACAGTGCAGTCATGTCACAGGGGTAATCTTTCTTTTCTGCCTGCTTTCCCTTTTTCCTTCCCTTATCCTTCTCTCCTCTCCGCACACATTACTGTGGAGTTTCTGCCCCATCCAGCTCCATTAGATAAGAATCACTGAGTTATGACGGTTGAGGTGGACATGCCCAAGTGGTTATAGCTAGATTACATAGCATCCAACATAAATAATTTGCTTGTGATATCCACCCTGAAGATGCTATCACTAACAGATTCTCCCTGGGGAGATACTCAGTCACAGACTGTGTTGTTTTATGCCATCAAAAAGGAATTGCTATGTGTACATAAATTAAATTGTTTCACACAGTTTGGAAAAAATGGAATTCCTAAAATGTAAGATTTTTAGAATCAAATCCTCTCCTCCTGTAGGCCTGAAAGTTGGCTGTCAAAAGTTGGTTGCCATTACCGCTGGAAACAATGAGGTCGTGCCCTTATTTGGTAAGAAATTTGTGGATTTAAGCAACATAAAGGAATTTTACATTATACATTTACCAAAAAATAAAAAAAAACTGGTATATTATAAGCTGATTATATTAATTTCAGACTCAGAATGACTACTACTTATTACCTTTGCACACTTTCAGGCCAATAAAAGAATGATTTAATAACCTGCGGAATTTTGATGCAGAATGTAATTCCTGGTAGAGTGAATAAGACTATGAACCTAATTTAGATCTTAATGTTAGTAAAATAAAATTTAAACTTAATTTGATTGTATATTTAAATTATCAAAATCTGAAAAATCCAAGTAAGTGAAATGTACCTTTTTTAATGTGTGTAGGGTGCACTGAGGAGACTCATGACCTCAGTAGTAAACCCTGAGTACTGCCCCGGGCTGTGGTCAGCTTTATTCACGTCAGGTGTAATCCAATGGTGGCAAGTTTTCAAAGTGTGAAGTCTGAACTTTCTAAAAGTCAGTACAAACCTCTACAAACAACTGCTGCAACATATTTCATTCCCTCAAATTCCCATCTGTATGCTCAGCATGTTCCAAACATCCATATTTTCACCAAAAAAGGAAAAAACATGTCTAAAGACACAACTGGTGTCAGTAGCTTGCATTTGTCTCCATTCTAAGGCCAAAACAACCAACTTTTAACAGCCATATTTTTGGAGTCTGAACAGTTATTATGCAGCATAGTATTTCTGAAACAGTATCCCACTGAAACTGTGACATTTGAAAAGAAGCTTTATTTCAATATTTTGGTTGAGAGAACTTTTCAGAAAAAACACAGCCTGGATTTGACTTGATGCAGTCTTGGAAAAAAAGCTGAAAGGCAGATAAAATCAAGATCGTTTAGGAGTTTATAGTGTGTAAAGGTACGGATTGATTGGACTTGCTTTCTCATGATAACAGTGCTCTCTTCATTTTTATACTTCTGTTATTGGCAGTTCATTTTCAGCAGATTAATTCAGCTGGTTAACTGTATGTCTGGTACGGGGACACGGACTTGCAGAGAGCATATTTAGCATGCAGGCACTGTGAGCATTAATCTATTGCACCGAATCAATGGCGCTCTGTTGGCTGGGAGGGACCACATGCATTAACAATGCAATGGAAAATAATGGTGTATCGAACTGGCATATGATAGAGCCATTGTGCCTTTTGTGTTTGATGGTTGCAATCAAGCCACATGTTTACACACTGAGGATGAAGGTCTGCTCTTAAACAATTACTGTAGAGTGGGGGAAAAAAGGAAAAAATCACCCTCTGCAAGGAAAGTGAGGAACAGAAAACAAGTAAATAAGACATGCTTAGGAGGCAAAGATTAGATTAAAACAATCCCAGAGTGATTAAGAGGCTGACATAGATACCCTGGCTGCATTTCTAGATGGTCCAGTTAGCTGGGGCTTGGATTGGTTTTAAGCAGCAGGAACAGATAAACAGCAACAGCCATCAGTCAATTAAGACGAAAGCCTTCCAAAACAACTAGTTTAACTTTGCTTTTCAATTAATCTTCTTTGGTGAGGTCACCAAAGGTTGTGGCGCTGCCGAGTGAGCAGTGGAGAAGCTAAAGATTAAGTAAGAGTGTAAACAACTGGGCACAGGGACTAAGGCCCAAAAGCCTTTAACCCTGCCCCGCTGATGCCGCACAGATGCTGTTGGCCAAGCGGGATTTCAGCACTTTGTTTTTCTTCAGGACTTCGACAAAGATCTGATTTATTTCAAGAAACGATCGGCGGATGAATCATGGAAGTCCAAACGTGTCCAACTTTTTAGATTTACACAATCGCCTGCTTTCCTCTGTTCTACTGAGCCCTTTCAAGAGCGTTTAAACATCAAAAAAACACATCTGTGCTGTAATATGTTTGTCAAAGCGATCTGTAAGAAATCCCTGAGCTAAAGTCCTCATCTGCTGTGAGTGGGGGGAGCTCTGTGATGTACTCTTGTGGATCGAAATCATCAGTGTTTATCGTACGGATGAAACAAATCTAATATAGTGACTTGCTTTAGAGATTGCCACTGTTTTACACAGCCCGAAAATGTAGATTATCAACTTGTAATCAATCTCAAGCCCTTTGTTGCTGATAGTCTTTGAAATAACAGTCTCAAACAGTGGCTGAGAATCTTACAGTGAGCTTAGCCACTGGTATTGTGTGTGTTTTTAAAAAAAGGAGTATGAAGAAACCCGGGCTCAGTGTGACATGATGAAGTTATGGGCCTAAAGCTCCTCATTGTTATGTATCTACGGTCCTGCAGTCCAGTGCTGTAGAATATAGAGAGGGTGAAGGAAACGGCGCTGTGGCTGCCAACCCACCAGGTCTGTTTCTATTCCTCAGAAAAGAGTGTACAATTGAAGCAATACCTGTGAGTCAAGACAAAGGGCTAAGGAACCCTGGCTGTTTGTCAGCCTCTTTCATCGGGCCAAGCTCAAACCGAAATGATTCAGATACAATTGCAGTATGAAAATCTCTGTCTGCTGCAATTGCTTAAACGGTAGCTCAAGTATTTAAAAAGATGAAATTGTCATGAGCTTACATTCAATTCATGTCTTTATATCCCGCGCTGTGCTAAGGGGATTCTTAAGCAAAGTCATCTGTATTCTGTAAACAAAGTGTTATTGATGAGTTGATTCTATGTGGCTTTGCCAGTGAGCGAGCCGGGGAAAGGATTATGTCCCCAAGCCAAAACCCAATAGAAGTTTGAATAAGGGGATAGATATGCAGCGCTCATTGTAGCAGTAGAGGATAAGCTGTGTTCAACATTAAAATTACAGCTACCTGTGATATGAAAAGGTTTGGGAATCTCAGACTTGCTGAAGCGGGAAAATATCTGCATTTACTGTTACTGAATGATAAATGTACAGAAGTGTATTAAGTAAGTATTAAAGGTAACAGAAATGTCCTAATTCATTGTGATTTGGAGTAAGTTTCACTTAGGCTTGTAACTGAAGGAGCTTTTTTTCTGGAGACCTTTTGATGAGGTTTCATTTACTGAAGGATTTAAGTATTTCCAGTGAGTGTGACTGGAAAGGTGTAACTACAGCAGCATATGGCTGAAGCTGTGAGAAATCCAGAAATCTGCTAATCCACCATTCTTACAGTACAGGGATTATATTATATTCTGTGACTTTTTTTTCCTGTTTTTATGGCCCACTTTTTATTCGTCTGTCCTCAGTTTTGTTTGAATCACTGTTGTTGCTCAACTGTGAGGGCTGTTCAACATGCCAAGCTGCATTCATTTAGCTTTTTTGTCATATCGTCAGTCAGTTTGTCAGAAAGTAGACATTAGAACTCTCCTTAGATACCCTGAGTGATGATAGGCCTTGTCTCAGTGTTGTACTGCTGTATAATTACGAGGAATAACATTTCAGTCATCTTAAAGCCCCTAAACACACATATTAGACATCAATTATTAAGGACGTAACAATGAATGTTAAAGTTCTTATTTCTCAAGAATATGACTGGTGTATAGAAATTCTAACTCAGTACCTTCACTTCAAACTAATGAGAAGAGCACAGGCAAAACAAAAAAACCCCAGAAAATATCTCATGTAAAATAACTAAAACTCTTCTAACTTTATCAAAATATTGTGTGTTTATGTTGGAAACCATCACTCATAGCAAGAAGCTAATAGAGAAAATAGGCTTTCAGGGCCTTTGCTTACATTTAAAAACTATGTCTGGCGTTCATGGAAGTTCACATAACTCAACATGCTTTAACCATCATTGTTCTTTAGGGAGATCTTTCATTTCCCATCTTTTCCTAGTGGTGTGACAAATCCCATTTTAGAGGCCTTTTAAACCTCATTAAGAATGCAGTGAGATTACAGTCCATCCTGATCACCATGAGTTTTTGAACAAACATGTATTCAAAACTGATTTACAGCTCCCTACACTGCACACACACAATTATAAAAACACACACAGCTGACAGTTTGGTGCCTTAAATGACACGCTTGCCTCCCTTTTATCATATTTCATCGCTCAAATCTTCACCAAACACAAGCAGTCACAGTCACATGACCAGACTCCTGACTTGTTTGTGAGTCCAGGATCATAATTAACCCTGTCCAATGGTAAAAGGAGTCCTCTTCAAATTCATACTTCCCTCATGAGACGAGGATTCCAGTCTGTCCGTGTCTTCATAAATTACATTTGGGAAAGTTTTTAGAGAGTCATTGTGTTTTGTTTTTTTTTCTCTAGAGAAACCCCAGTCAACTTAATTATCACCTAGACCAGCACTGCAGACCGTCCTTGAAACGCCCACTTTATATGTGTACGCCACAACTTAAGTCTTCTCACTTTTCACCATCTTGCCTCATTGTACATCTTTATAAAAACTGCTTCCACCCCAGTGAACAAATATTGAAAGGAGAAGAGTCAGCTACTGTACCCCCCCCCCCCCCCCACACACACACACACACACACCTCCCACCCTTTTCCCATATCAGTCTACCAGCAGACCCCGTCGAGATTTGCTTCTTAACATCAAGTGCTCATTTCAGAAATGAAAGGCAGCAATTAACACATCAAGGTTGAAGATGGTACTTCTTTTTTTCCTGCCTGTGCAGGTAGCTACAGCAGAAAAAAAAAAGTCACCCTGTTGCATGATAAGCATTTCCTTTGGCTGTGATAAGAAGCCCTAGGATAATGCCTGTCAGATGAGGCCAATTAATGATGGCTTGATGTGATGTTTTATCTGTTCAAGGCAAGTCCGCAGCTCTTCTCACTCGCTGTTGTTCCCTCCCAGATAAGCTTTACTTTGTTGACTTTGCCCCAATCCTCTACTGAAACCGAAGGCACTTATTAGCTGTACCTATCCGAGAGTGACATGTGTAGCTACGGGCCAGCGTTGAATTACAGTCCTTCGTTGTCATCGCTGTAGTTTCTGGATTAACAGTTTGATTTAATTTTTGAGGCATCAGACGCACAGTATGGCTGATTGGCATATTTGGAGGCAAGGACCAATGCCCCCCCCCCCCCCCCCAATAGCTTTTCAGTGAGGAGGTTTGGATGTTCAATCAATCGTCACACATGTTATTCATTTTTGCTGTACACAGGCTACATGGTCATGAGAGAGGTGAAAAAAGAAATCAAGCGGGCCAATATTTTCTTGTCTTGTTCTTAGTGTAACTAAGACTTATTTTCCTTACTGATTAACCTTATAGTCTAATGAAGTAATCAATCATCAAATAAATCATCATAACATGTCATGAAATAGTGAAAAATTCCAGTTTTCCAAAGCTCAAGGGGCCATCATCATCAATTATCTTGTTTGGTCTGATCATCAGTCTAAATCCCCCAAATGTTCAACTTAAGTGTTATAAATTGACTGAAATTGGAAAGAATGGGACAGGAACATTTTCGTAATTTTTGTTTGAAAACCTCTCCGACTAAAACCTTTTAATTTCCTTTCAAGACAGTCGCCCAATTTCTATCCTTGTTCTGATTGTATGATCAGTGGATTAAGACATTTAACTGTATTGTCCAGATATTAGTTCTTCTTATTATAGGCAGGCCAATACTGAATTCTGTAAGACAGTAACAGTAGCTGACATATACTGTAAGCTGGCATGCACCTCACACCTCTTCCTCAGGTATATTTAATAGGTTACCTACAGTATGTTCCTTGTCAGTGCCTGCCATATATTTTAGAGGCTTTTCATTCACTTTTAGGGATGTTGATAATTAGCCTGTAACGTGTATATTTGCCAAGTAACTGAGTCTGCTGTATTTCTTTTACTTCCTTTTAGTAGCATCTTAAGACTCAAGAAGAGAGTGGGACAGTATTTTGAAAGAAGGAAAAAAAAAGCACAAGGGTTTATCAATTTTTAACCAAAATTTCAAACCTTCTCTATAATTTAAATGTTGTAGTTCAAGTAAAATGTCTGTTTGGAGGTTCTGTGTCCTTTCTAAATGTCTTACACCATCTGAACTGTGTTACTCAGCCAAATGCTTTATATTCTTTTTTGAATAATTGTTAATGGTAATATTTTTCTTATAATACAGCCACATGTCATGAAATTCATCTAGAGGTGTGACATGTGCTTCCATAGCTGAACGTTACTCCTTACAATCAAGTGAAGGTGGATCATCTTCTGTCATTTGATATCGATTTGCTGGAAATGTGAAATACACAGATCCTTTCTTTGTTTATTGTTGATGCAAATCTATTATTATTATTTATTTTTATTTAAAAGCCTGCTTTCCACTACAGAGGTAGGCAGGAGCTGGTTAAGGTTGTGTTGTGATATATTTACAGCTGTCAGTCAGTAACCTCCTGAGACTCAGATAAGATAAACTCCTGAGACGTCGCATCTTACCACTTGCAGTATCAAGGAGCACATACTCCAGTCATGCAAGCCATCCAATTCTATTTGATACATCCCAAGCCAATACAAGCTGTCAGTCAGCATTAAAGTCAGATTCACATATTTACAGAAAAGTTGTGCTGCTGTCATTAGGGAGCAAAGGCCAACAACTCAAGTAAACTACTCAACAGCTGTTAAAAAAAAAACCCAAACTCAGGCTTGTTAGGAAGTTTTCAGCGGGTACTTGAGCAAACACGGCTATTATCTTGTGGAATAAGCGATGTTACTGATACAGGAATAATTCTTGTTTTTGCTGTAACTCTAAAACCATCCAAATAACTGATGAGCACAAAACAAGCACATTTGAGAAGTAGATATACTCAGAAAATATTGTCACCCTTCACACCTTTTATGGATGTTAAAACATGTTTGGTTTAGTTGCACAGATAAAGACTATGACAACCAACACAGTGGTGGTATATGTTGAAGAAACCCAGAAATGGACTCTAGAACAGAGAAGATACCTCTGCCCGAGCATCTCAATCTATGTACAGGCTGGTACAGTACAAAGAGGTCAGAAATATAACAAAGAACAAGGCAACAAGAAGCCTTAAATGTAATCAGTAGTGTCTTAAACTCAGTTCTAAAACCAGTGTAAGAAGGCTAAAACAGGTGTGATACAGTACAGTCTCAGGCATCGGAGCTATATCTTGAAAACTTTATTAATGCCAGTCTGCTACAACATATTCAGTTTATTAGCACAGATACAGAAAAACATCAGACACAATGACAACAAACAATGTTTTGGTATATATTGTTGAAACCCAGAAAGGGTTTTTTGAGAGTCGACTCCCCATAGAGAGAATCAGTATTGGTAATTTGACAACAATATTCTTGAGAGAGAGAGAGAGAGAGAAAGAAAGAGACCTCTTGTTGTGAAGTCAGGGTTCTGAGAAAAATACCTATAGATCTATGCACAGGCTGGAATAGTAGTAAGAGGTTAGAAATATAACAAGGAGCAAGGCAACAAAGAACCTTAATGTAATCAATACCGTCTAAAACCAGTGTAAGAAGGTTAAAACAGTCTCGGGCATCAGAACTGTGTCTTGAAAAGCTTGTTCGTTACGGTCTGCAGTCGATGAGTAGATGTTTTGTTTGGACAAGTAAAAAAAAAAACTGTTGCAATATTCAAAGCATGAGGACAAAAACGTATGAAACTTGACCTGCAGTGGAAACAAATATGCAAATCACATATGACACTTCAAACACCTGCAGTGACAGGTAGGAACAAACATCGAACGCCCAATTACAAATAATCTCACACACACACACACGTATGTACATACTCATACTCATACTGTGGATTCACTCATGCTCACAGAGAAAATCGAATGAATGACTCAAAACACCTCGAGAAACCTAAAAATCATCCACCGAAGGTCTCTGGTTTTTCATGGCAAGGTAATAGGGCGACTATAGGTGCAGGCATTCCAACTCTACATTGTTGGAAATAGAAAAATACGTTTGTGAATAATACGTTAAATGTCTTTGAGCAATATATTTAACCCTAAATTGCTCCTGAATGGTGAGGTCAACATCTTGCATGTTAGTAATGAGCGTATGAATGTGTGAAAGAGAGATCAAACGTAAAGCGCTTTAGATAAAAAGGTGTATAGAAATGCATTCGATTCATTTCACTTATTTTCCCAGCTGTTTATCAAGCTCTGAAATACATTTCACCTGACATTTTAACCCTTAAATGGAAGCACCGGAGCCACCTTTCCATTTCTCACTCATTATTCTGTAATGTTTTTAGTGGGGTTTTTTTTCCTCCCCTCTTGCTTTGCTCAGGGAGGTGGTGCGAGGTGTCGGTGGGGGGTGGGGTTGTTACTCTTTGTAGTAGTCACAGTTCAAAATCTCATTTGTAATGGTTATCAGCCAGTCGGAGTCTTCACAATAGCTAATGGGGAAAACAAATCGGTATTTGCCATGTTTATCATTTGATTAACCTTCATTTTAGTCCTTTGTGTAATTAGCCTAATTATGAGAGGTTTTACACTGGATGTTTGATCGCTGCTTCAATACGCACTTCAGCTCTGAAACTCTCTGGCCTTTTAACAAATGAAGCCCTCCCTGTACTAGCAGGTGAACCTTTGCTGATTGTTCCAGTGAATGCTCAAAGGACAATTTGCAATGTAAAACTTGACAGACAGGTGACAGTTTACGGTGTTGCCTCTCATCGGAAATAATTGAAGCACCTGATACTGCATTAATCAAATCACCTCCTGTAGATATGAGACAAAGAACACATTGTTGAACAAGGCTAAAGTAGAAGTACACAAGTAACCGTTGAAGTCCGTTGCCACAACCCACTCAACAAGTTTGTTCTCGCCTCTGTGGGAGTGTGGGGGTGTGGGGGTGGGGGTGGGGGGGGGTCCGTCCGCTTCTGTCAACCTGGAGTCGGCTGCCTCTTGTCGTGCCGAGTGTAGACACAATGAGTTGTGATCGGGAGCCTCTTCTCGGCCGAGCTCTGAGCAACAGTGGCTTTGATGGAACAAAGAGGTGATTTTTGCCTGCTAGCTTTCTCACTCCTGGTGTCACGGCCGGTTTACGTGAAGCAGCTGGTGCTAAAGCAAAGGAGCGACTTACAGCAGGTGACCCCGAGACCGAAGTGTTGAGAAGGAACGAGTTGTTGTTGGTGTTAGAGGTGAAGTTGCTTCACTGCAATGTGTCGAGATCTCAGAAGACCTTTTTTTTTTTCCCCCTCACACATTCCACAGCTTTTTTTTTCTCCTTTCTTTGCCCTATATGATTTTCCAGGTCAGGTGTCAGCGCATAAAGGGCTAAATTCTCTTAATTTCCCTTATTGGGCTGACATTTTAAATACCAAAATGGATAATAAATTACAGATGCCCTGTGGAAAATTCAGTGCTACTCAACAAAATGTATTGTGTGTCCTTAAGGCCTGGCAAACAGGTTGAGTGCATTTTATTCCCCGTTAAAAATGTATAAAGATGATTTTTAAATCCTACCTTAAACCCTTAATTCTAACTTGCATTCTTCCTCTTATCATATCACTGCCTTCAGTTGTAAAATCATTACTCCATAGCATTACTAGTGGTCAGAAACTCCACAGTCAGCCCTACTGTACTTAAAACTCCTCAATTAAAATGTTAATTCCTCAGTATTATTTAACCTAAAGTGTCTTTTCACAACATAAATCAGAAATTAAATCATTTTCCAGCTGCACAATTTATAATAAAGGAAGGAAACAGAGAAAAAACACATTTTTTTGCACAGTTTATAACAGACATGGTGAGTTTTATTGAGAGATGCTTGCTTTGACTGTAACTGACCTTAATGTGAGACATAAGTCATCAATCAAAGATTAAAGCACATGCAAAATTCACATTTAGATATGTCCCCCCCCCCCTCCTCTTTTTTCATCCTTCTTGGGGACTTACTAAGACCTCTCACTGTGTTGGGAATTAACAGTGGTGTTTTACTTTACTTAATCCATACATTACATGTTTTATATGTGTCACATTTATGTGCAGGGAATTCTTGCCTTACAGGACTTAAAGCAGTGAATGACTTACATTCTCACTTTTACATGCACTAAAATTCTCAATATGTTGTGTAAGAAATTAGATTTTTCTAGGTCATTCTATGATAAAGGAATGCAAGGAATGTACAGATAACTGCAGCAAAGTGCTACTTTGTCCTTAACCATGTACCACTATTCTGACACATTTTTCATATATTTTTCATTTATTTAGTGTTTTTTTTTAATCAGTAAAGACATTGAAATGATGCCTACAGGATTAGATTTCAAATGAATTGAAGTCTGCTGATATAAAATGTAAAAGCCATTGAATTAAAATCACATTCTTTAGTCTTAAGTTTGTGTGGAGGTAATCTTGTCATGTAGCTGTACTGTTTGCAGTGGCTATGTTTCAGAACATGATGTTTGACTTGCCTCGTCCTCTGATGCCCTGACACTGGTATTTCTCTCCTAGTATTAAATTTTCAACACTTGAAAGAGGTCCAAAACAGCCTTTTGCTTTTATTAATATGTCAACACATGGCATGGTGTCACACTTCCGGCACTTTCAAATATTTACCCTTCTGCACAAAACATTTCAAGATCCATAATGACCACTTGAACTCTTTGCTCTTTCCCAACAGCGCAACGTGGGGAGCGAGCTCTTGTTTGTGTAATGTCGCATTAACCTGTTCAGCCATTCAACCAGCCCTCTAAAGCAGAGCAAGTCCAATGCTGGGAAGACTCGGCAGCAACCTCTTGTAGATGGGAAACCTTTAATTTTTAAAGCGTTTTCATCCGCATGGCTGATCCTCCGCATGTTGCGTCACGAACTGTGAGTGCTAATCTCAGTCGCCTACCAACCCTCTATTCGCTATGAAAAATCTGCCAGCCAAAGTGTATCTCCGTCCTCGTCTCCGCAGTGTCCCTTCGAAGTTATGTTTTGATAGGTGCCCAGTGAAGCAAGGGCCGTTTAGTTTTAACTGAACTCCACTCATGGGACAAAGCCCGAGGTAGGAAAAAAGCTGCATAATTGCTCCTTAAATTCTTGTTCACTTTTGCCCATAAACACAAGTATATGTGGGAACACTGAGAGTAATATCAACAGCATTAGCCACCCTCTAATGTACCATTCAAGGTGTATGAAAGAGACTTTCACATTTGTATTCTCCCTCTTTTGTGTAAAGCAGTTCAGCAGATTTCTATCAATTTTGCACATATTGCACAAAATGTGTAGAATGCAAACCGAGGAAGCAGCAGTAGACACTGATCTTCTTAGACACATTTAAAAAAAACAAAAACCTTAAATATTCAGGGAAGTTTGACTCAGAGCCAAGTTCTGTTTTTGCAGGAACCCCCTGATCTCTCTCTCTCTCTCTCTCACATATATACACACACGCACACACGCACACACGCACACACACACACACACACACACACACACACACACACACACACACACACACACACACACACACACACACACACTCTCACAGTTACACACATTTACATGTGGAAGATCCCCAATACAATACAGTCTGATCTGCTGGCCAGAGACCAGCTCCACTGGAGCAGTTTGGGGTTAAGTGTCTTGCTCCAGGGCATGTCAGTGGTGGTAATGAGGGAGGGGCATGCACTGCTCATAAAGGACAGACAGATGGATACCAGTACTTGGTGCTCATATATGTAGGGCTGAACAATGAATTGAAATATTATAGAAATTACAATATGTAGATTTTGATAATATTCTACTGATTTACAAATACATCTTGCAGATTCATTGCAGATTATGGTGTAATTTATTTTAATATATTTTTATGAGAATAATGATGTAGATATTGTAATATCAGTCAAATAATTGCAGTTAGATATTTTTTCAGCCCTACTCATAAACCATATGCATTTTACAGCCATGAAAAATGAGTCTCCATAGCAATGTAACAATACATTTAAAGCTGCTACATTCCATATAAGTAATAATGGATAAATGATCGTCTGTGGATGAAAGATGTCACTTATCATAGTGTTTTTGTGTCTTTCAGCTCAGTGTTTTGGTTTCACTTCCCCTGCTCTTATCAGTGTTATCAGATGAGGCTGTCTGATGTGTAGCTTTCACTTATGATCTGAGACTGAGAATGTATTTGACAGAACACTTAGAAAGGAAGAATACACTTCAATGTGCTGCTTTGACAGGAGTCAATCATCTGTAGATGTTTGTGATTTTCTGTTAAGAAAGGCAAAAAAAGGGAGACATGGTGACTATATAAAAGCAGAAGATCCCGAACACGAAGTGAAAATCACATTTAGTGCGTTTTCAGCACGCAATCTCAAGTCTTCCCAGCAGGAAGAATATTTTGCTAGAAAGCATGTTGTGCTTTCCCAAAACTCCTCTGAACCCTGCCATTTTCTGCTAGAATTCAGTACTCTCTGTGGTCCTCTTTGGATGGTTTTGTTTGATAGCTTCCTTGGTGGATATGAAAGATTAATGCAGCAGAAACACCTGCAGCAGTTCCTCAATGACAGCTGTAAAAGTGCAGCGGAACAGCTGTGAGAAGCGAGCCTCGACTGCTGTGCCCCCATAAAGCAAACTGTTAAACATGGTGTCACAGCTTTGTGAGTCATCTCGCCACTGCCCCGGCAATCACAATCGACTTTCCTTTCACGACTCTTCTGTAAGGACACTGCCTTTTTTTTTTTTTTTTTTTTTTTGTGACCGCACATGTACTTTTGACCTTTACCATACACATCTCCTATAGCGAGGTGTTGTGTTGCACGGATGTGTGCGTCGTCCTACTGCGTGTGTGCTTTCTTGTGGTGGTGTTTTTTTGTTTTTTTTAATTGTGTGTGTGTGTGTGTGTGTGTGTGTGTGTGTGTGTGTGTGTGTGTGTGTGTGTGTGTGTGTGTGTGTGTGTGTGTGTGTGTGTGTGTGTGTGTGTGTGTGTGTGTGTGTGTGTGTGTGTGTGTGTGTGTGTGTGTGTTCAGGAGACTTTTATCACCGAGCATATCAAAACTGATACAGAAGAGCACTAAGCAAATGCATAATTTAGCTTATTAAGTAAAGGGTGCTCACAGAAGACTAAGTCAAAGTTAAGTCAACAAAAAAGCTTGTCATGTTTAGTCTTACATCATCAGACTTTTAATCTAAACTGGGTTAAACAGGAGAAAGGGTCTTAGGGAACCACTTGTAGGTCAAAAGGAGGCTTATCACAGTCATCTATTGCACATCTGTGAAGTTAGAATATGTGTAGAGCAAAGTTTATATATTATTCAACGCATACATTGTGTTTGTGTGGGTTTCCTTTGGGTGCTCTGGTTTCCTCCCCACACTGCAAAGACATTCAAGGCCACACGGAAACTCTAGAAATGTGTCACAAAACATCCAAGGTGTGCCCCCTCTACGCTTTCTGGCGGGACAGTCTGCAAACCCTCCTTGATAGTAAAGAACAGATAACACCCAGTCAATAAGTCTGGTGTATTTGTAAGTATACATTGCTTCGCTGGAGGGTTACAGTGTACTTTAGCATGCACCGTTTATGTCTTTTAAATCAGATCTGACTCAGATATGGTTAGATTTCTGAAAGCGACGGGGGAACCGAAAGCCACAACGCCTTCAAGCAGTTCGTAAGTGCAGAGGGAAGAGGAGCGAGATACTGTACAGTGTATCATGCACACATGCAAACAAGGCCCCCGTTTCACAGGCAATTATTAATGTTGCGCAGATGGAGTTTGACCTTATACCAGAAAATGTGGTTATGTGTTTAATGGGAGGGAAATGAAAGACATGGGATAGAACATGAGGTTATTCCAGGGATAGAGTGAAACAGTCACAGGATCACGTACACGGAAAGAATACTCCGTTAGTGATGATGTCACTAAAATTACTAACAGGAATCACAAGAGGCAAACTTTCTTCAAAATAAGATGAGTTTGAGTGCATAGAACTGTGTCATCCTTCCTAGCAACGCCGTCAGTGACAGATTTGAGCTGCAGCGTGGCCTTCGCTGGCAGGAAACAACCAACTTGCAATCCATGACTTTCTTACAACACTGAACAAAAATCTGGATCAAACAAAATTGTAAAAGTGTGATTCGGCTCAGAAAAACAGCCAAAATCATACAAAGCACGTTGCAAGCAGATTTTAAAGGGAAACGTTGATATTTTTCAACCTGGATCTTATTTTCTCAACTTTTTTAAGTCAAAACTGACTAATAGGGAATATAAATTTTGAAAGCGGTCCAGCGTTGAGCGAGAGCGCTTTAGCTGGCTGCCTTGAAACATGCTGGAAGGGCTTTAAAGTGTCTGTTTTTGACACAGACAGACTCAGATTGTTATTCTAAGTATGTGACAACATTATGGACCATATGGATCATTATAAAGTATCATGCAGAGAGATCAGCGTTCTTCTTTACCTTTCACTTGATCCGGTTGGTTTATTATTGTGTCTAATTAAGTCTTAAGTCTGAAATGTCATGAGAGTTGACTTTGAAAATCTACACTCACGCTCCTCCTAGCACTCCTCTCTCCATATGCGTGTGTGTGTGTGTATATATATATATAGGAGAGAAAGTTAACCGTGTTTAAAAGTTAGTTCAGTTTATTTTGTTGAACTTTTACAGTTAAATTGGAGGTAAAGCAATTCTATTTTTTAACTTACACAAGTAATCTATGAATCATTAGAGTGATTACACAGTGTAGAGTTCAGGTTTGCGTGCCTGAAATAACATATTCATCACTTGTTGTGAAGGAAGTCCGTTTGAAATAACACACACAGTGATTTTAGTGGGTTTAATGTGCACTTTTAAGGCCTAGTAAGCATAAAGTGACACTGTGAATTATTGTCATCATCAAAGAATGTAACCACATACCGAAACAGAAATTTCCCATTCAACCTGTCTTGTATTGAGTCTTACTCATACATGCTAAGATCATTTCTTCTTCTTCTTCTTCTCTCTCTCTCTCTCCCCCCCTCTACCCCTCCTCTTTTGAATTCATCTCTTTATTTTGTTAGCCATTTGAGCATGGAGAGAAATGAAAGCATTTGCATTGAAAGGACAGGTGGGTGTGAGACACCAGCGCACGTCTGAATCGCAGCATTAAGAGCAAGGAGAGAGAGAGAGAGAGAGAGAGAGAAAAAAAATCAAAAGTAAAAACCATTCAGATGGCAGGAGGAGCAGGGATTTGAGCAGATATTAAAAGATGATTGTGCGTGGGCTTTTTTTTTTCTTCTTCTTCTTTTTTTTTTCTTTTTCTGCTGCGCTCCAGAGAAAGAATGTAAACCCTGTATCAGTCAGACTGAGGATAATAAACAGCAAAACATCAGAACATAGCACAACAAACACAAACAAAAAGAAGGATGGGGGAAAAAGCGCGGCGTATAAATAGTTCAAATATTTCAAGTGATTTCAGAATGCAGTGGTGAAATACTTGATGTTTGTGTCCTCAGCCAAGGCAAGTTCTTTTTTACCCTGTTATAGCTTTCACTTCACTGTAACTGTATGAAGGAAGTCCACAAATAAAAGATTACACACATCCATAATATTGATTAGCTATCAGTTAGACCTTTATCTTGATTTAAGGATTTAAACTGGCAATCTGAAGCTCTCGCTAGCAGTAAAACATTAAAATGATCTAATTAAAAAAATCAAGCACTCCATCTTCACTCTTCTTCACGACTTATGATATCAGCGTCCTATCATTTGCAAAACACTGATCTGACAAGCGCGTCAACGCCGAAAAATCATCGACGGTTTCACCAGCGTTACAACATCTTTCAATACTTTTTCTGTTGTTAAAGGCTTTTTGGTTTTTTAAGTTACTTCTCGCTTTGTTCACACGTCACTTTTTTTGATTTGTTGTTCTAGCGTCGGCATCGCAAGAGAGGATGTGAGTTAAAAAAAAAAAGTTAAAAAAAAAGGTTCAGAGTTCAAAGTGATTTCCTTCCCACTTTGATATGCTGTTACTTCATTAAATTGGACACATTAATACATGTCAGATCAGAGCGTCTATTATCTTTTTCTGACTCAATACTTGAAATAAAACAAATAGACTTGGATCTTATTCTCGCATAATTACTCTGACGTGTGCTCCACAAACCTTTAGAAACCACCCAACTAATGCAAACTGTCTTTTTTTTTTTTTTTTTTGTCTTTCCCTCATCAGAACCATGTGGAACCCAGCCAACAGTAACGAGCAGACGGGACAAGTGACCGCCAGGATGGAGACCACACCGTCGCTGGGCAGCGCCAGCATCTCCATCTCCCAGCAACAGGCACCCAAGAAATTCGCCCCCATGGTCGCGCCCAAGCCCAAGTTCAACCCTTACAAACAGGGAGGAGACCCCGCCCACTCCGACTCTGCAGGTAACAAACACGGCTTAATATTAAATGTGGAGAAAAAACTTAAATGAAACCTTTATTATGACTCTCTGAAAATACAATTCCACTGGTCTGCTATGAGCTACGAGTGTTTCTTTTTCTCCACTGGACGGTAAGTCATTTGTGTCTTAGAAAGATCATATTCACTACTAGACCACAGCCTCATCTATAACGGATATTCAACTTTGCTGACATCAATATTTAGATGTTGGACTCTCCACTTTTAGTATTAGTCCACATTCATGTTCCACTTCTGCTTAAATGTGTCTTTGTTTCTCAGCAGCTGTCCTTAAAAACAAAGTGCACTTGAGCAGCAGAAGGATTGTACTAATTGTAGTTACTTCTACTCCTTAGTATGTCTATTGTCAGACAAAACCCCCAAATTTGAATGTCTGTCTATGTTCCAGTATATAGGTTCATTTCACCCCCCCCCACAACAAAACACAATTATAGAATAAAGTAGTTGTGTAAGTAACACAAGTGTTTGTTCACTCATTAATTTCCAGATAGTTGATCTACAGTAGTTGCGAAAGTTCCTAAATTGCCAGATATTAATTGTGACAAAGACTTTGTTTGCTGTGTAATTCCTAATAAGTGTACAGTAAGTACTGCGGTCTGTAGTCACGTGCTTGTATCTGTTTTTTTTAGGCCCTGTGGGAACTGATCTTTAGTTTTTTTTTAAAGGTGGTCGAGCTCTAAGTTATTGTGCAATGAACACATTTGCTAACAGTTTAGAAACATTTGAATTTGTGCTAATATTTAACAGTAATTTGTTCCACTCCAACAGGGTAACATCTGTAAAGATTTACATTTGAGGTTAAGATTATTTAAAATAATCTGGGAATAAGACGAGTAAACACAGTGGCTGAGCTCTACTGTGTGTCTGTTTTACATACAACAAGTATGACTGCACAGTGTGCAACCGCAGGTTTGAGCTTTTGAGTTATGTATAGAAAATGTAAGATGAAGTGACACTTCCCTTTTTTTTATTACTCGTGTTTAAATATCGGTAGATAACAGGAGGAAATGCATATATGAGGGTTTTGAAGTGCATAAAGATGTAAATGTGTTTTATTTTCAGGTGTGGATGGTCAAATTTTAGGGTTCAAAAGTGTTTGAAAGAACAAAGTAAGCACAGTAATATGAAAATGAATGCAAGTGAGAAGAAACCTCTACAGTTGAGAATAATATCAGATTAATATCAGTTGAAAGAAGACCACAGGAATGAACTTTTGAGTCAATGGCAAGAAATAACACTGAAACGCCTGCTCATTATTACCTATACGCATTTTAAAGGTATTTATGTTTATTATTTACAGATGCTCAAAGTAACTGAAACATTGCACAGGATGATATATACTGTACAGCTTAATGTAAAGAACATGATGACTACAATGTTCCTGAATCTTCATTATTATGTTTTTTATTCATAAAATAGAGCGCACAGTAAATAAGTGTGAAGTGAATAAGAAATTATATTATACAGCAATATATATCAGCCCACCTCCCCATCTGGTATATGTTGTAATGTGAACATTATCTAAACCTCTACCCTCAAAGCCCCCTGAGACTCCTAGATTTCCAAAAACAGGGGAAACGGTTATGAAATTCAGCAAGCAGCGAGCGCACTGCGAGGTTGAAAAAAAAAACACTGTTGTCTGTGGGGGTTTGTGGTTTGTGTCATGGACCTGTCTGCTACTCCAGATGTTAGTTTTGCGAAATTGTTCTTAGACTGCTGCTTTATGAGCACTCACTAATTAGACAAAAGATTGCCGCTCTTTTTAAAAAAAAACAAAAAACCAACTTATTTTACACTTGGTCTGAGCGAGATGTGTTTTAAAGGCTCCCAGCTTGTTTGTTTTGGTGTTAAAGCTTGTTTGTGATCATGATTTTTGGGTTAGCCTTCAATAAAAAAATGCTGAGTTGGATTAATATTAAATCATGTCTGAATGACATCAACTCAAATCCTCCTGTCACACCTAAAGAAATGAATGAACTCCAGAGCTTTTAGTCTTGATTTGCACCTTTTTTTTTCTAAAATGTTAAAATCTTGATGATCTGTGTCATCATTAAAGCTTCGTAATTCCAAAATGTCATTTTACAACACAACAACATTTAATCCAGATCCACCGCAACTGTCTTATTTTCCACAATTAATCATTGTGCAGGTTTTAAGAGGATTAATGAAACAATGAAAAAAGAGGCGGGGATACATTTATACATGATATAATTGTTGTAAAGTTGTGCTTTGTAAGGTCAAAGTTCCATTGTTAATATCTCATGACCTCAGTCAGTCACTTTTTCTATTGTGTCTCCTCCACTGGTAACATTTATTGTGACAGTCACATAAACCGGGTAATATTTAATGAGTAGTCCTTATTATGAAGACTCAAATGCTGTAGATTAACATGTGAAATATGGAGGACACACTCATTTATACCAGTTTTTCTGCATGCTTACATCAAGGTTAAACATGATCTTATTGCTTGCTGCTGTATGTAGTTTCATAACATCTGCAGCATCTTGTAGTGATAATTCAAGGTATAATATTTAGCATTTTATGACTCATGGGCTGCCACAGCTTTTTTTTATTATTAAAACATTAACATCTGATAATGATGATTGCTTGTGTTGTCAGCATTTTGAACATGTAAAGCCATCTGCAGACAACTCCACTTGCCAAAAGGATAAGACGTCTTTATGAGCAGATTATCTGGGTTCCCTTTTTAAAAAAAAAAATTATTTATTTATTTAATATCTTTTATATCAAATGTGGGGGGACTGTCTGATATAAAATTGAGGATTAGCATAAATAAAAAAAAAATTAGGGACAAGTCAATTTGGCACAGAGCCCCCTTCGCTGTCCCTTTTGTCTACCAGGGGCCAGCATAAGGACTGGAATGAGCAGTCTGAGGCCGTGTTTATTGTGTGGACAAAAGGAGACGGTGCAGACGAGGGGGGTGGGGGTGGGGGGGGGGGGGGGGGGGGTGGCGCACAGTTACTCAGTAGAGGTCTGCTTTCAGATCTTTTAGCGAGAACTCGTCCTGATTAATACCCCAGCAGGAGGAAGTTAGAAACATATAGGTCTCAGACAGTAACCCTTCACTCAATCATTTACAACAGATAAGATTTTAGGGTTTAAGTTGATCTCATGTGGTACATGTGCTGTAGGAAAGTCACTCATGATTGCTTTATGGAAATGAATGGTGCTGTATAGAGCAGGCCTGTGCTCCAGCTCAGTTAGAGATGTGTGTAAGTTTTACAAGGAAAGGATAGTGACATGGGTGTGTGGCGCTTATGTGATTAGAATCAGGAGCAGCGTTTCAGCACAGTGTAGGAAAGGTGGACAAAATATCATGAATAACTGTACAAGGTAATGCAATCCAGTGCAACAGCCCTGCAATAAAAAACTAACTCGGTGAAGCATATTAAGTTCACTTTCCTTGCCGCGGCATTGATGGCAGTGTGTCATTTACTGTATGCTGTCAAGCTGTAAAAAACAAACAAACAAAAAAAAAGCCTCGATGTTATTGGCAGATGCAAGCATAACAGGTGCATTGTCTCCCACACTGGACGGCACTATATAATATATTATGAAAGAGTACTCACATCCCCTCTGTGTGCTAATAGCTTCTTCCTTGACATCCCTTTTTTTTTTTTAGAAATGTATCCTGGTTAAAATGTTTTGCAAATGTGTTACTGGATTTCTTTGCAGCTGTCTGCACGGATCAACACGTGTGCGTGACTATTTAGCGTCCGCTCAACGCTCTCTGGGACTTCTCAGTTTCGGTGTAAACTAAGCATGAGAGGACTGTTTTAAACGTGATGTCGAGGACAAAGGTCATCTTCCCAAAACAGACTGGAGATTCAGTTTCTGTTGGCTCTGAGCACTGGTTTTCTGACTGCATATTGTGGATTCCAAACAACATTGTGTGTTTTGATTTTATATTGCCATTTATTCAATACATGCATGTGGCTTTCTAATCAATGCTTCTCCTGCATTGAATTATTATTTGATTTACTACTACTAACTATTTGCATATTTACACTTTCTACATATTTCACACGGCTGCTTCAAATGTCTGTTTATAATGATCTTTATCAAGTCTTTAAAAGGGGATTTTTTTTTTTGCAGTTTGAAATGAGTCATTAACAACTTCATTCAGAACACGATCATATTAAGCGATTGAAGTCAATACAGTAAGTTATTACAAATGAGATCTCTTTCAAAAACCTCAAAACCGCACACCGTGAACGCTATGTGAATTTTGTGACAATAAGACGGTTTTATCTTGGTTTTAATCTCATAATGTCTGGCTGCTGATTCTGAAAGTTGTGAAGTTCTTTTATCGTGGGCTAATCATAGTGAAAGTTAAAAAACTTCCGAGAAGTGCTGTTTGTGATCAAACTTCTCGCACTAAGTTACCAGAAACCCACTAATTGTTCGCTCACAGCAGTTCAAAAATTGTCGAACATGTGCATAAGCTGTTTTTATTCCTCCATGCTTGACTGGCCAGAGGCAAACTGACTACCGGTTGTTATGTCAGAGTCCCACATGGGTGTCACCAGGAGAATTTACAGGAAATCCACCAATGAGTGTGTCAGTGTCCCCATAGAAACCACAGGCTCATGCTCTGAGCGATACAAAGGCCGCTTTTATCAAAGTAGAACACATAGCTCAACTACTTGTATTTTGTTAGCAGTGTGTGCAAAGTCTGTTCAAGTGATACAACACTAAAACTTTATCATTTTTCAATTTATTTATTTATTTTGTACCGTGTATGATTTTTTTTGGTTCACACTGTATGTAACATTTCATCAGAATTTTGATCTGGTCTGTAAACTTAGCTAGAAATTGAGACATTTCACTTCTCTAAATTTAGGCAGTATTCGTAAGGGTCATAGTATTGTGAAAAGATTTTACTTCACATCCTTTCTGTTCTTTCAAAGTAGTGTCTACAGAAGCTAAGTGAGTTTTAATGCAGAGTAAGAGTGAATACTGAACTTAGTGTCTGTTTTGAATTGTGGATGTAATTGGTCAAAATTGTAAATACTCAAAAAGAGAAATTTGAATTGAATTCTTTTCCATTTTTTACAGTGACAGCACCCCTTACTCTAGTACGCTCTAGTGAATTTCTGCTTCTGACTGACAATGTTGGTACGGCAAATTTATTGATGCGGACTCTATGTGGGGGTGGGTAATACAAATCTTTTTTTTTTTATATCACTAACTCAACACTGGAAGGCAGTTAGCCTGAAGGCCATATTTTGGTAGTGTCGCTAGTCCATCTACTTTAAAGCTAGATACAATAACCACCCCACATAACCACAGTTGAGTAAATGGTAAAACTTTCTCATCAGCCGGCAATGTTTCTTCTATTCTTTTACCAATATAAGGTTTTGGCAAATTGTGTTTGAACAATGCATTTTTAAAAAAAATATAAAAACAATATTAATGACTTGAACTTGTAGCAAGCTAACTTCCCTCAGAAATATGACATAATATCTATTATGATTAAGCAATCCCTTCGAATATTTCAAAAGTCTTACTGCTCTATCATCACAGAATTTTCCCTCAAATTCTTGAATTTATCGCCTATAAAGACTTCCAGCTCTGTTCAAATATCTAGAGAAATGTCAGACAGTGAAGAATGCCATCATAATAATTGGACAACTGTTCATTATACATTATTTTCAACTGGAAGCGCACAAAACAATATGAGAGGCTAGTGCTAGCATTAACAAGCTAGGCTAACTAGCTTCCACTTTCTAGGTAAAATACAAATGTTGACCGCATGCAAGATGACAGACAGCTTAAATTGCTGCATAACGGTACATAACCAATGCTATGTGGGCTTGATGAAAGAGGTAAAACGTGTCCTGTATCAACATTTGTAGGTCAGTAACACACCGCAGAAGTTGTACTCTTCTAGAAATACCAGCTTTCAGTCAGTTGTTGCCATGGGAAACCATCCAGCTTGAAGCTTAGACAATGATTCCAATGATATATTTGAAAACAATATAAACTTATGTTTTACACTCAAACACAAAAAAAAAAGTGGATGCATTACATAATTTGAACTGAATCAGTGTGTTGCATTAACAGTTCTTATATCTATATATGATCTTTTAACCTGTTTGATATCATCTTGGTTACTACTGCTAACAGGCTCATCATACTGATAAAGACACTTAATAAATTACGAGTATTTTAGTGATTATGTTTAAGTGTCTTCATCTGCTAACTGCACTTGTTTGCATGGGGTTACACAAGTATGACAGTTAAACTATTTATAGGTTATAAAGATATGTTACATAAATGTATGACCCATGTGACACCTGTAGTATAGAATAACAGGCTCTAAGTTTACAGTATATTTTTAGCTTGGCAGATTGGAAAGGTTTAATGTTATGAAACTGGCTGAGTTTACACAGCAATGACTGCATGGTGTGACATATGACTGGCTACATTTACTCTCTCCGCCATTTGTTTATAAGAAATGACAGCAAAGCTCCCCTCTCCACCTTTGATGAATCACGCTTTCACTCATCAGCAAACATCACTAATGTCACATCATTTTGAGGCACTAATTATTCAGCCAGTTTATCTTTTCAAACGTTTCGATTCAAAAAAAAAAAGAGAAAGGAAAAAGGGCCGGCTCTGGTTTTTAAACCATTCACCTTTTTCAGAGTATTTGTTTCTTTGCTTTTGTACAATAACATAATCCATGTATTGTTCCCAATCTCCATTTTTCATCCCATGGGAATTCTCTTTAGAGTAGCAGAAGCCAATTTTGGTCTGCGCATTTTACACTTAAAACAAGTATATCTCCAAAGACCTCAAATCCCTCCCTTGCATCTCTAAACCAAATGAAGTCATAAATCAGTCTTCTATACATATCATGCTAATTAAGAGCAGGGCTCAGCTGCTCTTCTCCAGCGGAAGATGGAATAAAAACGGGTCCATAATTATGTCAAAACAATGTGCTCTCCACCTCTGCCACAGCACATTTGGATGGGGAATGTAGAGATAAAACATGTAGACTGACACCCAGGACTTAAAACACTTTCTCCGTTTTGTCTGGAAAGGATTATAGGTTTTTGCTTCACAATATGATTAAAATGAAACCATTTTATTTGTCTGATTTTATTTTTAAAGGCATATTACCTCAGAGGTTTGTGCAAATCCAAAAAAAGGAGCTATCATATGATTTTAAAGGGTCAGGTATTTTAGAAGATTTTTAAATAAGCATGCCAACACTTCAAATTTACTCTGCAGTGTCACATGACACGTGTGGACCCACACTGTCGCTCCCTTCTGCCCTAATTTTGACTCATGGCAGCACGTGTAAACGCAAACAGACACCAGCAAATCAAGCCTTTAGCAATAAATGACGTTCAGATCGTGTGAGATAATTTATGGTCCATGCACCCAAACACACAGGCAAACAGGGTTTTTTTTGTTCATTTTTATAGCAGAATCACAAAACTCTCTCTGTGTATGAGGTTTTTTTCCGTTTCATCTATTCTGCTCTTTACTCTGCTTCTCCATCCTTCACTGAAATGTTGGCTGCATTATGCGAAAGGCAGTTGTGCCAGGCTTTGTCCTAAGTCCTTAAAGGCCAGATGGCCAGCGCTTATACACGTGTAACTCTGATAATATTCTACATATGTAAATCTGTAAACATATGCTCAACCTTCAGCATAAAGTCTTCCTCCCCCACAGAATATACTAATCCTTACCACAGAATAAAACTATTTAAAAAAGACTCATCTGCAACCTGGAAAGGTTTTCTTTTCTCCTACTTAAACAGTTCTCATTTTTGGTGACTGAATCGTTTTGCAACATGGTCTGCAGTCTCAAAGCATCTACACATATATATGAGGCAGTATGGAACCATCATAGTCACCAATCATGAGTCATATACAGTACTCGAAGTGTTTATAAATGTATCACTTACTTGAAAAACAAAGTTTAATTTTAGTCCCAGTGTCACAGCTGGATCTATCGCCACCCTTTTATCATCCCCTTAACAATACTCCAGTACCCGATAACCAATTATACCTCTTATGGCCTCTCAAATAACTTTAATCACTGATTAGGATTCCTTGTTCACAAAGCAGCTACTTAAAAGTAATTGCTCAATAAAGAGAGAGGAAGTTGTCGTATTAAGTAGGTATTCCTGCTGCTTCTCTCATTAGTGCTCACTTGGAGCTTTCAACTCCCTATTGTCACAAATGGAGCTAGCTTCATTCACAGCACAGAAGCCACTCTCTCTGCCTAGTTCACACTGCTTTAAAACGTGACACTATAAGCACCGTCAGAACTACACATGCTCAACAGCTCAAACCTGTGTTCATTTCTTTTGATGAATTAGAAAATAGAGAGTCAGGGTTTGATTTCCAGCAGTGGGACCCATGGCTTGGTTGTATTTTTCTGTAAACATGGATTTGTTTGTGGGTGGGAAGCCAGTGAGGGTCCCTTGTAGTGGCTCCTACTGGTAGGTTTGAAGTGGGTTGGGGAGGGACAAGTAAACTCAAAAGAAATGGCAGAATTATAAAAATGGTCTAAAAAGTTTAATATGCCCATGCATCAAAAACTTGTTTTTCACTCGAGTGGACTCAAAACAAGGTCAATGACAACCCAGAAAGTGATTCTGCTGAAAGAAAACAAGACCAGGTCAAAATATATGGTCCAGCCAAGTATATGACTGGACCGTGTATGAACTACTAGAGGATTTCAATTTGAAACAACAGATACAGGAAGTGGCAACACTTGCCAGTAAGCCCCCAGGAAGTATGCCGGGCTTTTACTGGAGCCAATTTGACATAGGGCCTTTCTCAATACAGAGTACACAAAGTTCAGACTTGCGTACTTGCTAGTTCAGAAGTTCGACTCAGTACAAACTTCCAACAGCAGCAGCTCAGCTTCAGCACAGCGACCTGACTGTACTGTGACAAAATCATCTCAACTCAAAACTCCACTAACACGTTTTTTCTCACAAAAAATACCATTATTGACGGAGAGATGCAGTAAATGACGTTATTCAGTCTGCAATGTAGCTATAATAAAAATCCAAACAGTTGTAAATGTGGTGATATTTGTACATATAGATCCGCTGTTGTTCTGTCCAGTTAAAATATGAACTTTGCATTCAGACAAACAAATGTTACAGCTGCAATTGCAATTGTTGATTTCATCTGTGAAACATTTATTAACATTTATCCTCCAAAAGGAATTATATCGTATATCAAAATGCTGTGGATACATAAGAGCCAGTGGTAATAAATTACCAAACAGCTGCACAGATAATTTCATCGGATCATATTCCCTCAGGGATGATGATAGACGTTGACCGGCCGATTATCTCAGGAGTCGAGCTGCTAGCAGCTGAGGTGACCGACTGGTTTCATCCGGCTAGCGGCTTCTCACATCTCCGAACGTTTGTAGAAAATTTGGATAAACTGACCACATATTAGGAATCTGAATAGTTACGCGCCAGAAATAATAATATAAAAAAAAACGTACATATTAACGTTCGTACAGTAAATATTACAAAAGCCTTTAGTCTGGCTCAACATCTCCACCATTGCTGCTTGTTGTTGTGAAATGCATTCTGGGATATTTGGCTGTCCCAAGCTTTGGCAGCCTTTAGCCACCTTTGTCCGCCTTCAGCAGACCAATTGTGTAACTTCATCACTCAGTCAGTTACTACTCAGCTACTTTGACATTCGGATTGCAGTCCAGCAAAATAACTTCTGCCAAAATATTTAAAAATCAATTATCAGTGAAACTGTAGAATTGCGTAAATAATTTCAGTCTTGTGGTGTGATTTTTACCCATTTTACAAAATTTGAAATAGCCTCGATGTTTTGGAAGAGGGGATTGAAAACTGAAACAGGAAAGACAGATGTCCAACGAAGAGATTATGTGCTGAACTTAAATTTCTACTTTCTTTCTCCGTTGAAACAATTAGAGCATACATTGAAGTTTAGTTTTCTTGCCTGTTTGCTGTCACACTCTCTTTATCCCACTCTTATTTTAGACCAGTCTGTTATTCAAGTACATTCTGTGACTGTAACATTAAACCTAATTCCCCTCCCTAGTCCTACAACCAGTGCATGCTCACATTCTGAATGAATGTTGTCCCGAGGTTGTTTTCAGTCTTGACACTTACGTTTGTCCAGGCAGCGATGGCCAGGACTGCAAACCTCTCATATTATCTAGGCCATATGAGGTGGGTCCTAAGCCCAGGAACCAAAACTGGAACTAGGTTACTGTGGTCATATAGAATGCAGGTGAAGCTATACCAAGTTCCTAAAAAAGTTCCTCGAAAAGCTCTTGTGGTCATATAAGGTCACTTGACACCAAAATAGCAGTGTACTCTAACTAGGTTATTTTTACAGCAGTGCATTTAGCATAACATGCTGTTCAATCTCACATGTCAAAACAGACTTTTAGCTCAAATGTTAATACTCCAATATGATGTGAGCATGGCATAGCAAAATAACCAATGAAGTGTGTGAATGATGGCTAAAACATCAAATTGACAATTAAAAGTACCCTGTGGAGATTGCTTTTTGGTGCCTTGGGATTTTAAATATTCAAAATATCAGCTTTGCAAATGTTCTGTGAGGAAGGAAATACATTCAATGTGTTTGCCAGACCTCGAATATATGCATAATGCATTTTGGTGAGAAACTCTGAATGCAAACAGAACTTTTGTTTGTTTTCAAGAAAACTCCGCAGGGCACTTTTAAGTTGCAACTTTAACTGCTTATTGTCCAGCCACAGCTGTTCAAATTTGTATCTATCAGTGATGGTTTTTCAGTCAGATCATTTCTCTAATGGAGGAATGTTAAATTATGGAAACAAACTGTAATATTACATGCAACTCAAGTTTAAAGAACCTCTATTAAAAGACTTGTCTTGTTGCTGACCCTGATTCAACCACAAACAACTTCAAGGTTGAGTGCATTCGTTTATGAGCGGTATTGCATGGAAGTGGAGCACAGGGAATACAAACTAGATCCAGTGATGGTCCTTCATATGGCACATTAACACATTTCAATCCTAAATGACTAGCATGATGACAGATACTAGGAAAATAAGGGTGAGGGTGAAAATAACAAGAAAGATGCTTTCAGCAAAGATGCTTAATGACCCTTATTCCAACTTACAAGTCTTGCTTTCCACTGTTCCACATACAGAACTCTAAGACCCTTTCAATAAAACATGCCTCTCTGAAACATTTACAACTCTTGTGTTTCCTGAAATGATAAATCCGAAACATCTTTGATGTTTGAGAGGAATGTACATGAAACTTAATGGTTTAATTCTCTGTAAGCCACAAGTTACAAGTGACTTATATTCAGGCAAAAAGGATCTGTGCTAGGGCAAGAGGGGAGGGAGGAACTGGGCAGAGCCTTGTTGTCGAGCAGCATATTTTATTTTTTCTCCCAGAGGTTTAGAGGAGCTGTTACACTCTGGAGTTTTAGCGGAGGTCACAAGGTTATTATATAAACAATTCACATGGAGGCCTCAAGCACCCAGAGGGAATGTTTAATGCAGTGCTCACAATTTCTGAAATGTTGTAATGCTCAAGACGCAGACATGTGTCCAATTTTAACCATGCTAGATTAGCTCTCTGTTGTTTTCTCGGTTTTTTTTCTTTTCTTTTTTTTTTTCCTGCTGTTTTGTCGAGGCAACTGAAAACCACGCTTAATTAATTTGGTCAGCTGCCTTGGATAAACTACATTGATGACATCAATTAGATTCTAATGAAAACAGATAAAAGCCATGGAAAGCAAATGGAATTTCTGAACAGGACTCATCAAAGTCCCAGCATTGGAACAAATTCCCATTACGTCTCATAAAAGCCTTTAATTTGCAAAGCTCATGTCTGGTTTGGTACTTAGAAGTACATGGTCAAATGATTCAGTCTTAAGTCCTGTGCCGAGAGAAGCCAAATCAGAATTTAATTTGGCACATAACTCCTTATCCGTTCTGAAACATGTGGTTGGATGCAATCCTTGGATTAGTGCGGACTTTAGAACTACAAATTTGGCTTGTTTCTCCTCCTCTGGCAGAACAAACACCTAGTCTAAACCGTTTGTAACATAACACTTACATTTCCAATCTCAGGAAGAAAAAACTAAACAAAACAGCGTGCTTACTCCAGATTAGTACTTCTTAGTTAACCAAATTGCTACAATTATGTGTGTCAATCCGTTGACGTGGGATGACAAGGCTCCATTTCTTTGTCTCTTTCACTCCATCGCTCTCTCCTTAGTATCAACTGTCTCTTTCGAATGTCTGTTTGAACACTTTAAACAAATTTTGGAAGGCAAGTTACAATAAATTAGATATTTTTTTCTTTATGAATCATTTCCTAATAATCCTAATTCCCATGCATCTATTTCATCAGCATGTTGCCCTTAACACATATCTTTCAAACCTCTAATAGAGGAATATGAATAACTAGATTCCCTTTATTTCAATCATTTAATATTTAACGCCAGAGTTGCAAAGTTCTCCCATGTTATAATAATCCGTTAGATACTAATTGTTGCAAAATATAGTCCACCAAGTTTGAGTTTGCACCACTTATCACTATTGCAATGAGCAACACAGCTCTAGTGCACTGAATACAAAGTTATTTGTTGCAGCTACTGTAACTAAAAATATCTAGATTTTTATCAGTCCTGTGTATATATATGGTAAAAATGATACAAGATTGAAAGTGCACATAGAGTTATTTTAATTTAAACCTGCAGTAACATGTTTGGCCACATGGGGCAGCAAAAACAGTCTGTGAACTTTACATATATCACCTTTATAATTGCAATGGTGAACTTGTTAGAAAACAGGTGGTTATTTACGCATCCAGCAGATACATAATTAGTATTTATTAGAAGTTTCTGGTCATCTGACAAGTATAGATGTAATAATCACTTTCAGCTCTGTTTTTGGTCTCCACCAGCGATTAAGGGAAATATCTGGCTCATAAACTGCTAAATGAACCACTATGTTCAACAGCTAGTCACTTATATTGTTTCACATTACTCAGTCATTTGATCCATTGTTGATATAAAAATAAAGACGATAGCAGCTTTAAAATTATGTTTTAAATCCCGATAATTCAAGCAATAGCATGGCAATGATAGCTCACATTAGTGTTGTAGTCAAAAGACCAGAGAGTACCGAGACCGAGACAAGGCCAAGACTTGTAGAGGTCGAGACCGAGACAAGACCGAGACCATATATATCAAAGGAAAATCATAACAAAACATCAAAATGTGAGTTTTCTTCAGTGTTGGCCAAGTTACTTTGAAAAAGTACTAATTACTTCTCCCAAAAAGTAACTGAGTTAGTAACTGAGTTACATCAATGTCAAAGTAATGAATTACCAGAAAAAATGACTATTACTTTACTTTAAAAAAAAAAAGTCATATTACTTGGCTGCCCCAATCAACGACAACTGGCCCAAATCACGTTCAAAATTAAATTATGCTTAAGAAATGTACTAAAAAGAAGTAAATAATGAAATTATACATGTGGCAGATGTGCAGCGATTGAATTGTATTCCTCAAAAAGCAATAACAATATAAACTTCTCTTAATGTAACTATGAAAAATTGTACTGGAAATGAATAAATAAATAAAAAGGCCCGGTAGGGGGGGGGGGGGGGTTTGGTGTAATAAGCAGCAACACAGAGCTATCAGGATGCTTTGCTCTCACATGCACTGCATTGATAGTCACACAAACACACACACATGCGCAGCCCCTGTGTGCAGGGGGCGTGCCAGCCGTTCTCACACTGACACCGGGCAGGTAGCAGCTGCAGCGGGGGGAAATCTTTACACTACCAATGATTTGAAGTTATTAGCTGTTTTTTGAGAGGGTCCTTTTACTCTTGGACAAAAAACCTATCAGTGGTGGTCTTGACCGGTCTCGTTAAAAAAAAAACCTGAGTCCGCCCAGTCCGAGACCGAGACAAGACCGAGTAAAAATGTCCTCGATTCTGAGACAAGACCAAGAATCTCAAAAAATGGTCTCGAGACCAAGACCGATCTCGAGTACTACAACACTAGCTCACATCATATCTAGAACCGTACTTTTAAACTTCAACCATTAAAGTGTTTTTCTTGGACTCCATCTGCAAACAAGTTTGAAAACTTACAGCAGAATGATAATGAACAATAAAGTGTGTACAATGTTTACACTGGTGACCTTTTAAAAAATCACCTTTGTGAATTATATAGGTGTGCAATCATCTATGCAAGTTGTTTGTGGTTTTTTTTTTGAATGGATGGACATCAACATGGCCGTGTTTGTGCATTCCCTCTCATTAGCACGAGCATGCAGCAGCTCTGTCAAATCCATTCATATATTCATTCACATGAACCTCAATGTGTAATCTACTTTTAAACTTGACCAGGCAAAGCATCATGTGAACCATTCACAGTCTAGATAATGATGTTTGGAACCAATGGAAGGATTCATTCAGCTATTTTCACAGCACGTGGAGAAAGAACTCCGCAGTCACAATTCCAGCAACACTCGTAATATAAATAAGAACCAAATGAACTTGATTAAGGCCACAAGCTAAAATGCATTGATCTCAAAATGAAGTTAAAGCTGTGCTAGTGTGGCTGGAGTTTCAACATGTTAAGATATTTAAGTTTATTATAAGTGAAGGAGTTTATATGTTTTTTTTTATCTGGGCTTTTTATGTCATGTTGGGCTTTTTTTATCCTTTGTTTTGCTTTCTTTCCATGTAATTTCCTGTTTTTCGCACACTCTGTACTAGTTATTAAGCTGTAAATGAAATTCTAAAAATAGAACGATATTTGTTGATTTTTGTGTGTGTTAATCCAGTCGTGTAGTGTCTGTTCTTCTGGACCTTTGACTGTTTGAACATAGGCGGAAAAAAGGGGAAGTATTTAATGTATGTTTTTGTTTCATGTCTCCATCCCAGCGGAATACCCTCCCCCTCCACCACCTGCGGAAGACTCCGGTTTCCCATCATCCCCTGGTTCCTACCCTCCTCCTCCTCCTATGAACTCATATGATTATCAGGTGAGAGAAACTGTTGTTGTGTTGCTTTTTTTTTCTTCCTGTCTTGGTTGTCAGTAACTCTCTAAGAGCCAGCACAGAAAGCAAACACCGTCCTAAAGCGCTACACTGAGTTCATGTATCAAGTCCAGCAGAAACTGTCGATCCATTTTGAGTTGCAGCCGACTGACTTTCAGCTCCAGATGCTGCCTGGAGCCAACCACCCCGAACTCAAGGACCCACACACAAACATACTTTCTTCATTTCTCAGAGCTCTAATGCAGGAAGGATAGAAGGCTGACACCTATTGGTGGAGCCTGGTCACTTTTCTCCGCTTTGCTGGTCTTAATACCCACAGGCATTTGGCTCTCTGGGGATATCTGGCTTCTGAGATCTGACTGACACTCTCAGCACTTGACCTCTGCTGCGAAATTCTCCAAGTGCTTTCCATTCCTTTGTTCAGTGTAAGCAGGAAGAAAAAAAAAATCTTCCTCTTAAAGCCTCTCATTTGATCTGACCAGTTTTCTACCCTAAATGAATGCTTCCTTTGTGGGTTAGGAGATAGAACGTTACATAATTTAAAGAAGTTATGCAATGAATGTAACATCACCCATCTTCCCACACAAACTGTGTACATTAACAGTATTAGGCTGCACCCCTAGAACCAGCAGTAGATGTCCATTCATGGTGTGTCAAGACCCTTCCCTCAACTACCTTCATAGTTATACATTTATATAGAAAAGTGCAGCGCAGTGACAATACATTTCTCAATGTCTTGGTTTGTGTTTAACCCAAGGGAATGTTCAGCTCAGCCAATCAACAGAGCCGGTCTCCCCTAGCACATTTACTATAGAATAGGCTGAGCACTGATAGAGGACAGCAGTTAGAAATAAAAAAAAACCTTGTCCTTTCTGAGTTATCATCAAATCACACTCCAACTTCCATAGTTCATGTTATTTCAAATCTACAGCATCTACATGTGTGGGATCATTCTCCTGTGTGTGAGGTCACATAGAGTTATAACTACACATCCTTCCTTAACTGTAATTGGAGACACTCATGCACCAACTGTGCAAAGTTGAATTAAAATGTTTAATTAGAAGGTTTTGTACAATTTTGCTGTTTCTTTTTTTAAAACATCCCAGTTAAAAAAAAAAACATCTCTCAATTCAAAGTGGGTTAGTCACATTTAGCCTACGATCTATTTAAAGTAAGTCAGACTCAGTGCTGATAGTTTTAAAGCAACACATCTTCTGTGAATGAAACCAGCTTTTAGAGTAAAAGCTAGTTTCTGCTGAAACCTGTGTGGAGGCAGTCAGAGTCTCGGTCTAAAAAGAGCTCTGGTCTGAGTGTGCAAAGCAGGAGGAGGGAAAACACAAGAGGTAAAGGTTCACCTAGTGACATTTTAACGTGAATGACTCGTGAGTGTCTCTGTATTTCTGGGCAGAGGAACTAAAACAAATGGAACAAGTTTTCTAATTCCATAAAATGTAAAATTGCCTTTGAATAGTCTTTAACATGTCAGAAAATAGTGAAAAACCCATGATTGTTTCCCAGAGTACTGTATGTTTTGGAGTTAAGCTTCTTTTATATGACCAACAGTCCAAAACCCAAAGATATTTAGTTACAATGATATAAAACAGCAAATCCTCACTGTGGAGAAGCTGGAACTAGAAAACCATAAGCACTTTTGACTTAAAAGATGAATCAATTATCAACTAATTTTCCGTTTATGGGCTAATTTCATGTATTATATAATAATTACACTCAGCACCATAGCAAGTTTCCCTCTCATTTACCTCTTCAGTTTCTGTCATCATTCCAATCTAGACAGTAGGAAATGAATTGGATTTGAAGCCTGGAATTACTTAAAGAATTGAAGGGCCTGATTCGTTTAAAAAGTGCTGCGCTGTTTTCATTTTTTTTTTTTTTTTTTACTTTTTGCTCTGCTATCATATCGGCTCTATAAGCACCCTGGCCATGCAGCTTAATTCCTTAATATACCACTGGTATCTTAATTATGTGTCCCGCAGCCAGAGCAAAACTCTGCCACTGTGAGTGAGCCGTGTAGAGAAATGGACAGATATCAAACAAAAATATCTTTATATCCGTCTCTATGTGCCTCAGTAGAGAAATGACACATACTGAATGGATACATGAGTGATTAATAAATGGTATTTTCTCAGAAGAAGGTAGAAAATTCTCTTGTCTTCATCACCCTGACTGTGAGAAAGAGAGAGAGAGATAGAGAGACGTCTAGATCATGACATGTTAATGCCGAAACCCTTTATCAAGAGAAAGAAAGACAAAAGCAAGCTAGCTCTCATCATGGCTGTTGTTCACATTATGAAGCCCTACACCGCCAGCTCCAGCACACATCACAGAGATGTGCAGTTCATTCCTGCGATGTTTCTTTTCATCCTCCTCGTTATCACTGTTAAACAAGTTAGCTCGTCTTATTTTTTTTCTTTTGTTGATTTGAGACAAGCCATTAGTGTTTTGCTTTGTTTACCCCCGCTCGTGATTGCCTTAGATGTTTTAAAGCAGCAGCTATGCTCTAAATGGAGGCAAGCCCTGCCTGTAATAGATTGTGACAGGTAATCCAAACACATAACATTAGAATAAGAAGCAGTCACTGATCCAGCCAACTCAAAAGCCCCCGCAGGCAATTGCAAGAAGTCTTCTTGCAGTTGCAGCATAGTTCAGAAGACTAAAAATATATCTGTCATTCCATGGAGAAATTCCCGGGAATTTTTGTAGAAAACCTAGTGTCACTAATGGTCATATCATTTTAACTCCTTTTCAGATTTGTTTTATTTTTGCTAAAGATATTTTGAGCCTTTTTTGGTTTTTTCCTGTGTTGATTTGTTAGGCTTCTCTGAGGTGAAGAAATGAAGATAAATGGAGCGATCCCTGTTAATGACTCTTTTCAAGCTCATAATAAACTAGTTCATTCTTATCATCTTGTTGTGTTTTAAGTTAAAGGAATAAAAATATCTGACTTTAATTTTTAAAGAATTGACCTTTTTGTTTGAAATACTCCTGGGTGAGATTTTGATGAATAATGCATGAGGACTTAGATACTGTAAATCCAAGTGCACTGAAAAGCAGGAGGTGAATAGTGCACCGTGTTATGAAAGTTGTCTTTCAGACAATACATTGCTTCTTATTTCTCACAGCGTTTCTCTCAGGGAGAAGTCTCTGCTATTGATGTGTGGCTTTCAAAAGGATTGTCGAAGGTCAAGGTGAAACATGAACTTAGAGACTGTAATCCAAAGTGTTAGAAGTGTGGAGAAAAAAATGAGGGGAACGTCCCAGAGGAGCACGGAGACAGGATTACTCGTCATCATTGTGGATGAATGTATATGTCCGTATTTCTGCGGCGAGTGGAAGTAACTTTAACTGGATGTCATTTACAATCTGTTTTTTGGTTGACTCTCTGTTCCGCATATGTGATGTTTGCTCACAGATGAAAGGACCAGAGAAGACCCTGGAGGAGAGACGCTCCAGTTTGGATGCTGAGATCGACTCCCTCACCAGCATCCTGGCAGACCTGGAGAGCAGCTCACCCTACAAGCCACGAACCACACAAGTATGACACACCTGTGCACACAAATACACACTGACGCTGAGTGGTGGAAAGCAACAAACACTGTTAAAGTTTCTGCTACTTCATACCTGAAATAGACTTCACACTGTTTTTTACACAAAGAAACATAATAAAGGCTTATAAAATACAACCCATTTCAGAATAAACTAGCTGCTCCTCAACATGAATAGCTTCTTAGCTACTAATGTCAAGTGCAATATTGAGGTCATGTCCATGTGTCATATAAGTGGATATATAGACACGATGATGTTGATTATGTTGTTGCACGATAAGTTGATAACGCAATTATTTTGACAGGCCAACTGATACTCTATACTTTTACTGAAGTAGGATTTAAATTGCAGAACTTTTTAAAATTGGCAGAGAGCGAAAACACCAATAATGTGAAGAATGGTTGGATTGTTTCAGACAGTTCAAGTTAGCGGGTTGCGTTTCAGCAGGAAACAGGGCCCCTCCCTGCATTGCATCTTTTTAAAAACAGTTTTGCATTAATGACAAAATGAGTCTTGACCTATATCATTAGTTGATATTAAAACGATATTAAGAGCAACTTCAAAAAGTCAAAGCCTTGGGCAGTTCACTAAATTGTTTGACACACAATAAATGTAGGACAGGCAGATAAAAAAACCCTAACCAATTGTGTTTGCAGTGGGAACGCTCACAGGGGCTTTTAACACCATGCAGATCATATCTCTAGTGAGATATTCGAGCAATAATGTAATACCTGAAAGGGCATTCTCTGTAAATGCTACAGACGTGATGGAGACACGGCTACGCAATTGTTCTAAACTTAAGTTTAGACATTTTTAAAGGTATTGTAGTGTTTATGTTGTGGTCCATGTACAGTGTATTTACCATGTATATACATTGTCTGTTTTATTTATTTATTAAAGGGTGCATACATAAACCAGAACACAGGGTTAAGATGATGAATAATTGACAGGGTCATTCATTTAGTTCCAGATGAGGGCCTGTGCCTATGTACAAGATGTACATCCACTATTTACACCTGCTGACCTGTTCAGTCAGTGCATGTTTAGGTTCAACTACTAAACATACTCAACTTTTTATTTGACTAGAATGCACATATAAAAATGATATTGCTATTTTGCAAGACTTAACAAAGTAGTGTTGACAAGTAGTCTGAGAAACATGGTATTTTGGGTAAAGTGTACAGCGGAACAAAGACAAAGTGTAGTGTGCAATTTAACTATTGGTTGCAAGTGCTTATGTCCTTTGGTTTGGTGACCTCTGGCTTCGCTGGTTAGAGGGAGTCAAATAAAGTGGGTGCAGTGTACACAGAGTGAAAATTATTGCACCACACAGGGGAAACATAGCGGATACAGTGTGAAAGGAAGTGAACAATGTGGTTCCTTAATGATAGACATTAAAGACAACAAGTAAAATATGACTTGATGATTTCTAGTATGTTTAGTGTTGTGGTGAGCCAGTGTGTACATGGGTGCTGGTGTGAAATGTGAGACTGTAATAAGATGACATTATGTGCTCCTAAAATGTGGTTAAACGTCCTTTTGGCCAATCAGATAGACATTCCATTGTACAATATAGACATTGTATTATATATTGTATTAGTTGACCCACAGGCAGCATAGAGCAGAGGTGGTTTCACATTGCAATTATGGATCGCACTAAAAAACTTAACATACTTACATCCTGTTGTCATCACCTATGTGGGCTGCATTGCCCTTTATTTTACATTGGTGGTTTGTAGACTGTAGACTTATTGTTGCCGCTCCATAATATTATTCTTTATATACTGCAGTTTCTTTATCTTCAGGTGCCATTGCTCTCCTGTACGATTATATCCTCTCCCTCTCATCCATTCCAAAGTAACTGTGAAGTTTGTGTCAGGTTTTTATAACTTGGTCATGTGTTACTACAGCTCACTTAGCCTTTTTCCGGTTCTGACGGTAGCCTGCTGGAACTTCCAGTAATTGAACCAATCACCCGAACCATCCGAAACACGTTTTCACACTAGAAACAAACCAAACCATGGTTCAGTTTGACCTGGAGAGAGAGACCATCTCTTTTCGTTGGCCCAGTGTTCAGCTGTTTGGACTGGTCAGGGGACCGGGGGAGGGTTTCACACCTGTAATGTTAGTTTGGATTAAAACTGAAAAATCCAAAAGTCTGGACCAAATGATGAAGGTGTGAAAGGACCCAGGGGCTGTTTTTGCCTCTGCTGCCAAGAACTTGTCCTCATCAGTAACATTGTTTTCAACTGTGTGTGAAACTTTTTGGATCTTCAGTTATATCTTGTTGTCTTCCTTTAAAGGAATAGTTTAACATGTTGGAACATTTGTTTATTTGCTTTCCTGCTGAAAGTTAGATAAGAGTATTGATACCACATCACATCCGTATGATAGCTATGTAGCTACAGCTAGCAGCTGGCATTAAAACTTAAGAGGAAATGGCTACCCTCGCTCTGCCCAAAGGTTAAAAAAGTCTAATGACAATTTACCATTTTTATGCCAAGCTTTGTTGTGGGAGCAGTAACGTCCTAGAGCCAAATAATAGTTATGATACCACATCTTGACATTTTTACACTTTGATTTTTGTCCAGAATAAACAAACATAGTTTAATGTGTTTAGTGAGCTTATAAGTGGATTAGTGGATAGGTGGATTTTGTTACCTTTGGACATAGCCAGGCTAGCTGTTACCCCTTGTTTCTACTATTTAGGTTAAGCTAATATAAACTAACTGGCTTCTAGCTGTAGCGTCATATTTACTGTACAGACATGAGAAATGTATCAATTTAACTCTTTGTAAGAAAGCTAATAAGCCTCAATCTGTTCCTTGAACCGTAGAGAAAACCAAAAAACGCATCAACTGAATGATTCTGTATGTTGTATGTAATATATATTATATTCAATGCTGCTATTTGTCTGTATTACAAGGTTATGGATTTTCACTCTATGGAGTGCTATGTGCATACCAGGGCAGACGAACAAAGAACACACTCAAACACATTGTGAAAGCATCTGTTTTCTTTTTGCTTTTATTCAATCTGTTTTTCATGTAAACACATACACAAACAAGTCCACGTGCTGAAAGAGGAGCCCACACTAACAGACGCCATATGAGGACAAGGACTTTTTTAGCATGGTGAGATATCGCCGCTGATATGCAGGGCATTATTTCCTAAATAAAATATAGTATAAGTGCTTACCTTTGTTGGGAGAAAACATGTGCAGTACAAGAGCAGGAGTCTGAAAGCTTTTGTCAACATGGCTTGAAAAATTCATGTATACCTGTGGAAGCTCTGTGAGAGCCCAGCTTTCCAATGAGGGGGTGGGGGGAGTCGTACTAACTAATGTATGGCTGTCGTAGTGGTTTTACCTGTCAGGGTCAAAGCCACTGCAAGTTTATTTTTATTGTTACCTACTGCAGGCTTTTGGAGTTACGGGTGAGAAGCCACACCACCTGTGTCTCAGCAGAGTACACAAACATGCACGGACATGTTTTAACCATGAAACGCTAGGTATCAGACATTTTGTTGATTTAACCCAAAGAAAGCATCATGTACATCTCTGTGCTATCATGATGCCCTTTTGCTGTTGCTGTCTTATCGCCATGAGTTTTCTGCACATGGAAAAGATTGAGCTTTCTATTTGATTGTTTATTTTTCAGTATTCTGCGCATATACGTGCATGCACACACACACGCACTGTTACTCTCTCCTCAGCTGATGCTGATTCTAGCTGATTAACTCAGGTTGACCTTTTCCCCTACCCAGCTGCTCCTGTCAGTCTGTGCTCTGGTTCTTTCAATGCATTATTCTACAACATATCACTGGTCTGTGTAATGGGCCAGGTTTCATACTCCAGCATTGGCACAACTGCAGCACAGTAATCTTCCGCTTGTATAAGCAAAGAGTAACGAGCGCTGTTGATTTACAGCTTTTCTACGCGCAAGCAATTACAGAGCCAGCTCTCCAAAATCAATAGGCCACCATGCGCTCTCCCTTTCAAGCTTCTGGGAGAGGAATCTTCCTCCTGACGTTAAATTTGGAATCGGCAAGGGGACCTTATGTGTGCTCGCCTCCCAGATGAAATTGAAGTGGACGTTGCTGCTCATTCATAAAACTCTAAGTAGCATTCCTGCAAACATTCAGCCGGCACTGATGCTTCACAGACATCAAAACAATTTTGTTTGCTTTAGTTGGTATTCTCTGTGGCATAACAGTGGGTAATGAAATGTGATCATTATATAATTCCCATTTGTTCTCTCTCCAGTTGCATCTTAGATGCCATTTGTTATTTGACACAGTTAACTAAGTTTGTGTTACAGTTTGTTTGTTTTATCCTGCGACAGCAAAAATTAAGCTAAACTTGATAATAATGTTCTGCTCTTTATTCCGTTAGAGGTTTCCATTATTTCTTGTAACACCAGATTTGAATCAGAAATGTTTGAATATTATTGCACACAATGTCATGAAGGTTTTTCAAAGGCAGATGATTTTGTTGCTTAAACGAAAACTCATTTCTATTTACTTGTCTAAATCTGGAAGTTATTTCCCAAACATTTCATTTTAAATTTGAACCTTTACCTTCTCAGCACTTCATGTAAAAATTGGCTGCACACTCGCTGTTTGTGTGATTGACATGAACACAACAGAAAACCAGCAGCCAGTAATGACGTGTGTGCCAGTAAACAAGTATCAGATGGACTGTTGGAGCTGAGTCCTTGTGATAATTGCTGAGTGTTAATGTGTGGAAAAGGACACGGAGTAATTTTGTTTTCAAGTTCGGTTGCTGGAAAGCGTATTTGTTTGTGTGTTTCAAGTAACATACGGAAATAAAAGCCACATTATTCTTTCAGTTTGCAGATAGTGCTGATGTCAGCATAGATGTCCATACGCTCATGGCAAGTACATTTGTTGAACATGAAAACAACTGACTTGCTTTTTCTGTGTTACTGTCTGTATTGGAAAGTTACAAGATTTGTTGGACTCAGTGTCCCTAATTCCAACACTGGAGAAGACTAAGGGGACGGGATCTTAGTCACTGCTGGACGGCCCCAACAAGCACTTAGACTAGTCCATCTCTACAACAACTGATTTTTACCACACTGAGCCAGAGAGGTGGAACTAATCTGTGAAATCACCAGCCTTAGTGTTTGGTTTATGAGAACCCTCATATTCTCAGCTCTCCAACACGCATTGTTTGACATCCTGTTGTAATATTCAATAACTCTTTTTGTCCTCGGTTCTTGGTCTGACTTGGTGATTGGAGGAAACACATCAGAGTGTGCTTGTGCTAAATCCTTCAAGTGTGCTGCACTGCAATCTGAGCCCAACCAGCCCCACTAATATGCAGTGTAGGCTTGTCTAAGCACATCAGATCTGTTGTGGGGGAGGTAACAAGGAGGCCCAGATGAGTGTCAAAATAGTGCGCTCATCAAGCACGAGAGCAGCGCCGCGGCTTTAGAGGAAGCTACAGAAGCGTCGACTGCAGTGACCTCTTATTCCCCCTGACCTCTGGTGCTTTTCTAGTAATCAAACATTTCTCACATCGCCATCTTTCCTGCTGAGAATCCACAGCATCCAGTTTGCGTTCATTTTGTATATCAGGATTTTTAAAATTTGATACACAGCCTATTTGAGCCTATAGATCATTATTTACATTGTAAAACTACTGCACAAAACATAAGGCTGTCACTGGAAACATAACTAGACCTCAGTACATCAATGTGTCTCAGGATAAATGTGTTATTTTGCTTCACTGTACAGATTGATGGATGTACAGATTTTTAACATTCATCTTCTGAAAGTGGAAAAGTTTCTCTGAGCTCATTGAAAAGTCTGATTATAAGTCACTGTATACATTCTGTATACATCTTAAAGTATGCCTGGAGAAGATCTTTAAGGTGTTACCAGGAGCTCATTGTAAGCATGAATATCATATTGTGTCCAGTATCTATTAGTATTCACTTCCTTTGACAAAGATTGATAGTTTTGGCCAACTGTTTGTAGCAGGTGGCTGAAATTGAGCAATTATATTCTGCTAATATGCACATAAAGAGACACAAAAAGAAAGCAAACAAAAAGAGTCCATTTTTAGGGAAATGTGACTTCTGTTGTAAGTTAATCACACAGTACCTGGAAAAACAACACAAAGTTCTGTACTAGATGTATACTATATAACCAATTATGTAACCATGTAAATATTTTGTCCTCATTAAGCAGTGACATTTTTGTCCCAATTTCACTCTAATGCACTTCCTCCATTAAAGCTCCACCTTGTTCTGATCTGCTTTAATCTGGTGTGGTAAGATTTAAGTTGAAATTAAAAAGGTCTTCCTGTCTGATTCACCCACACACTGTGAAACGGTAATGTGCAGTGTAATAAATAAAATATTAAAAGCCTCAAGTCCCTTAATGACGTACACCATGGTAAACTTTCCTAGTTGTCTTGTGCTGTATCGTGTGTGTGTGTGTGTGTGTGTGTGTGTGTGTGTGTGTGTGTGTGTGTGTGTGTGTGTGTGTGTGTGTGTGTGTGTGTGTGTGTGTGTGTGTGTGTGTGTGTGTGTGTGTGTGTGTGTGTGAGTGTGTGTGTGTGTGGTGACGAAGGACTAACTGAGGTAATGTCTTTACAGATGGATTCAAGGGGGAAGAGCTACTCAACTGTCACTAGGCTTCCCTCTGGCAGTGCCAGAACTTCTGGGACTAAAGACATGTGACTCACTTACAGTCATGGTTCCACCTCAATTAACAGTCAGCCGAGTGCACTGAAGCTGACTCTTTGTTTGTGTCCGCGTTGGAAACTGAAGTGTGCAATTGTTAGTGTTGTCTGAAGAGATGACATGAGCAGGGTTGTTGAGCTCTTTGGTGCCTCTAAGGACAGAGGTTGTGACTCTGTGACATAAGACGTAAGAGTTCATGTATACATAATTTAACTGTGGAGTCATACATGTGTTCAGGATTATATATTAACTTGAATAGAGTCTAATAGGACTGGAGGTCTTTGGTTGGTTCCTACTGTAGTATCTGAAACCCTTCCATGGACTCGTTTTGGGCCAGGTCCAAACTGTAATGAGTCTTATTGGGTCAGAAGGGGTGTTGTTTTAGTGCAGTGGTTTTGTCAATTTGCCCTTTTTCATCAAACAGTTCCCAGATATATGGAACCAAAACAACTAAACTCATCAGAACTCATATGAATCTCATCTGAAGGTGGATCCAAAAGGGTTATGCAATTGAGATCGCTGAGAGTTTAATGGTTATTTATTTCTGCTTTAGATTAAAACTATTAGCAAATGTAAAGTTTTATATTTCTTATTTACTCACTTTATTCCCTCAGCAGTACCTCTCTCTTATTCATTTGCTAGCTCTTTCGACCACCTCTCCTCCTCTTCATCCGGCTCACTCATGCTGTCATCTCATTCGAGAACACACTCTCTTTATCTCAGCGTTTTTTTAAAGAGTCATGAAGCAGACAACATGACATTGCTTTTAATATTAAGAAACAAAACGAAACGTTCAAACCATTTCCTCATAATCATACTGGTAACACCAGACACCCATCAGTGACGTTCAGCCAAGCACACTTTACCCCATAGGTTTCTGAACCATCGGAAAGTACAAACTTCTGCACCTGGAACTATTGAACAAGAACTAAAGCTGCATTTCGACCACAGGAACTTTCCCTGGGATCTAAGAACCTTTTGAGGATTCTCTACCTGCATTCACACTGGAGGGACAAGGGTCTAAATGAAGTTCCAGGGAGATTATTTTACCTCCCAGAAGTATCCCTGCTCAGTGGGGTTCACTTTCCAAAAGTACTGAAACTTTTGGGGAGGGATTCTAAGGGATGTCTGTCACTGATTGGTCAAACACACACAGTGCGGGTGCTTCAACTTGTGTACCACTTCATTCATCAACGAGGAAGTACTCTTGTATCAATTTAAGACAAGGGGAGGACATTTCTCTTTGTTAAAGTAAAAAGTAAAGCCACACTTTGTTGGCTTCCTGACTCATTTTAAAAAAGAGCAAGTAAAAAAGAGAGTGAGATTGCAAGAAAGCTTGGCAGCACGAGCAACAGAGCGAGAGAGTGGCAGTGGTCGAGCAAGCTAGAGAGGGAACAGTGGAAGTGACAATGACTGCACAATTTCGTAGCGTTACAATACCATAGAAGGAAAAAACCCACTGTTTTAAATAACTATCAAACACTCGACAGATGATTAACTGTGGAGACAAACGCTCTTAGTTTCATTTTCCTCCGCTGTATTTCTCCCTTTCATTCATTCATTCATTATGTCCAACTCATACAGCAGTAAATACAAAGAACAACAGGACAAATCCGTATAGTTGTTTCCCCATGTGTGAGTACTACATTTCAAGCCACACTGTAATTTTTAAATTACTCACAGGTCTAATTTGCATGATCTGCCTGGTTCCTCTGATGCAGTGGAAACGCAAATAGGATTTAGGACTTTTAGTTCCAAGTTTAGTTCCTGAGATTAGTTCCTGTGGTTTCAAAGTACCTGGAACTTTTGGTTGAGTTCTTCAAAAGGTTCTTGGTCCCTTGGGAAAGTTCTTGCAGTGTATAGTCCCTAAATATGTTTAAAACCTGCATGTATCTAAACAGAACTGCTATGGTCTGATTTACGCTGCCTGACACAATCATTGCAGGAGAAAAAGTATTATAATTATTCATAGCTCCGTTCGAATAGTGTCTGACTTTCCTCTGACTTTCCCTTTCAAATCAGGTCTCTTTTCTAAAAATTAGATTTATGCCCGTCGGGTTTGGGTAGATTTTCCATGGGTCTGTTTTGGATCAGGTCCATAACTTTGGACCTGTGAGGATCTCTAAATGAAACTAACATGGTTTTGATTCAACTGTACGCACAGATACTTCTATTTTAAGTTACATGATGATTTGAGCAGAAATTGTAGTGTTTTGGTGGAATGCAGAAATAATGTAGAGATTGAGGTAGTTGTATTTTTTTTCAAATCCTTACAATGGAAATCCTCTCTGAAACATATTTATTTTCTTTAACACAGCATTCTTCTTCGCAACACAGAATAAGAATACACATTTGGCCTATTTGATTCATACTGTATGAAACAGAGTACCATAGAAGAGGGCATCACGTTACTGTCACTTCTCTACATCAGCAGACAAATCGCAGCATTGCACACATCGGTCTGTTTGTATTTTTTTCTCAGTGTCAAATAGCCTGATGTCAGTGTAATAAGTTGTCATGTCCATATAAAACAGATGGGCATTATTGAAGTTTGCTGACAGTTTAGCTGAAGCAGAGTGCTTGAAATGCTGCTGAGATGGATCCTTCCGCATGAGTGCCCTAAGGAGGCCTCACTTCACACTGTGCCAGTCAAGCCATGCCGTGACACTCCCATCTCTCAACAGGAAGAGCATTGCGGATGGCACTCGCTGTCACAACATGGCAGAATGATAGGCCCTCGCTGCTCGCTCCCAAGACTCCCACTGATCATGGCGTCTGTTGAACGATTGGAGGGAATGCAGAATCTAGACTGGGAGTATGATAGGGTTGGTGACCTTTCGTCTTCTGCCCCTTTGCCCCATGAGGCTTTAACTCTGGAGGCATCTCAAGGGACGGCCTCACATTTCAATTCTTCAGTCCTTCAGGAGCACTCATCCTGCCTTCCACTTTAACTCTGTTTATCTGCATGTAAGGGGTACAGAACTGAATCTATGTAAAGATTAAGGAGAAGCTTTGCGCATATTTCATATCAGATACAATCATGTGCCAGAATGTGTCGAAATGTAAGATGCATGGAGTATGAATGCCATTTGATTCCATCACCGAGGGCACAAACAAAACTCCCTATTGGGAATAGAGTGAATGGATCAAAGGCAAAAGACTATTCAGTGTTATTTTGTACACTTGGCAACGCTGTAGATGGTTGAAATAGGGAATGATACCTGACATAGTATATTTAAAAGAAGAGATAAAGTTAATGAATAGTCAGTTAGTTATCAGCCTAAAGGAATAGTTTGATATTTTGGAAATATTCATTCATAAGATTTCTTGCCAGGAGATGAAAAGACTGATGCCACTCTCATACTGTATCTGTCATTTCAATATGAATCTACAGCTAGTAGCTGATTAGCTTAGCTTAGCATAAAAACTGGGAGCAGGGGGAAACAGCTAGCCTGGCTATGTTCAAGGAAGTTAGTCTCCATTCATAGTGACAAGACTTCTGGGAGGCACTGTGATTTTATTTACCTCTGTATAGAGCCAGGCTAGCTGTAAACCCCTTGTTTACAGCCTTTTTCTTATGCTAAGCTAACAAGCTGCTAGCTTGATATTCAACAGAGATATATTATATGGAGTGGTATGATAATCTAACCCTCACCAAGAAAGTGAAGCCTATTTTCAGAAACATCAAGCTTTTCCCTTAAGTGAGTAAAGGCAGCAGTTGTGTGTAGCCTACAGTAGTTTCTGTGACGTCTCATTGAGTTTCTTTCATCCGTCTTTCTGAAAAAGTTATTCTATCAAAAGCTACTTTAGCAACCATAAGTGGATACTCTTGTCTGAGATTCAACCCATTATGATATTGTCGAAATGTTGTTTTTAAGAATTTACCACCCTTTTAAGTCTTTTTTTTTTTTTTTTTTGTAAATTCCCATTCTTACAATCGTAAATTTGATTTTGAATGAGACTTTCTTAAAGCAAGAGAAACAGAACTGAAAGTTTTGGTTTCACTCTTAGTTCATATTGTTAGCACTCTGGAGGTGATATTTTCCTGAACTGTTAACCAGCCGTGAAAATCTGGCTGACGTATTTATTGTATAGTTATGTATTTATAGTTAGTTAACTGTTCATATATAAAAGGCAGTAATCTCAAACATTCAGAAAGCACTTAAATCCAGGACTCTTTCACTGACTCACCTGTTCTATTTGATTCTTGTGTCCGTTTGGTAGCATTGTGGTCTCTTCACTATGCCCTTGTTTTTTGCGTACCACGTTGTTAGCTACCACTCTGCTTTGGAAAGCAACTTTAACCAAAAACAAATGTAAAGCTGCCAAGTTGTGAGGTAAAATGTCGTGTTTATCTCTTCAGTTAGCTGAGGAATGTTGGCTTCAATTGTTTCCACCTTGTGTTGCTCTCACAGGCATGACAGTGGTATGCAAGGCAGCCTCTTTTATTTCTTGTAAGGGGTCAAGGCCGTGGCCAGCTACTTTTTGAAATGGATATTGGAGTCTTTACGGCTGTGCCTATGTGACTGTGAGACCGTGTGTTTCTGTATTTTCTCTCCAAGGGCTGACATCAAGCTGACACTTTAGCAAAGTAATTACATGACTTGATAGTGTTTAACTCCCCCCCCCCACCACCACCACCACCACCACCATGTTTGTTTTATGTGCTGCTATTCTCTTTGATTGCTTTGTTGCTGCACGGAGCAGAGATGTTGCCACAGTGCCGGTGGCGCCCGTTGACCTTAAGGTCAATCTGGCAGCAGGTTCTGAGTTTTGACAGGGGCAGCCAACTGTGGAGAGAGGAGCATGCCTTCAGGCACTCAATGTGTTCCGTCAATGTTCGTTAGTCAAATAAACTGCATAGTATCACCCCTTTGTCTTTTATTAACAGGGTGAGCCAATGACACATTTAGTTTGAGCCAGGAAGCTGTGACAGTCAATGTAACCTGCCTCTTTACATCATAAAGTCCTAGTAACAATGCTAAAAGGCTTATCATCAACTGCTGTCATTGCATATTATCCCTCTTCTCAATAACAGTACACACACACACACACACACACACACACACTCACACAGCTTCTGAGAGAACAGTTACAGTTGCTCGTCTCTGGGATTGATGACATCGACGTACTGTAAGCGATGGACGTTTTCAACTATGCCGTATTTTACCTCCAGAAGCAGGAGGGGTCACAAGTGCATGAGAGGGGCTCATTACAGGGATGAGTCAGAATGTGTTGCTGAGACTGGACTGTACAGTACTGCAGGAGGTGAATGAAACAATTAGTTACTGCTGTGTGAGAAGTACAAAACACACACTTCCCAGTTTTTATAAAGATAGCCTGCAGAAGTGCCACGATCGCTGACTCTCGGGGACTGTCTTTTTTTTTTTTTTTTTTTTCTCACACAGTTGCCCAGAAAATGATATTTTAGTTGCATCAGTAAGTAATACGCCCTACTTTGTATGATGTTGTTACATCATGCTAGAAATATTACATACTTTTCCTCTGAAACCCATTTTTTTTTTTTTTTTTTTAGGGGATTACGTAAGTGAATTTTGAAGCACAGACTTAAATGTTGCTACATCGTTGTCAGGTTGTCTTGGTGGTTAAACCAAAGAGTGCACATGGTCTGTGTGTGTAGAAAAAAAAGAAGATATATATGACTGTACGACTGTGCTACCTACCTGCCCTGTGGAGAGATAAAATGGAAAACGGAAAACTTCAATCAAGTGAAGTGAAAAGTGAATATTTTTATTTTTGTGGAATTAGTATCAAAATTGGTGCAAAGTGAGTTTTTTAAAGCAGCGTAACATTAAGACATTCAGTCATCGTGATGGCAGAATTGTAATCATATAATCATATTACATTTTGAGCAGTATTACCAATGATATTCCACATTTTTAGTTTTTGCTGTGTTGCCGATTACCTATTAGTTGAAATATCTATGTCAAATCGGTGTGTAAAATGGATATAAAAAATGATCCATTCTCAAACATTAGAACCCAGAGATCTAATATTGTAGCTACGGTATTATTAAGGGAAACTATTCAGAGAATTGGAAACAGATTTTGTGGAAATGTTGACTTTTTATCTCGGCTTCAAAACCCACGTGAGTTTTATTCCACAGCAGTGCCTGTAATCCTGAATCAAAACTGTTCTCACATCCTCAGATAATACATGTGTGTGTGTGTGTGTGTGATTGTGTGTGTGTGTGTGTGTATTTGATTTTCTATTCTTTTACAGCCTCACTCTCATGTGTAAAGTTTTAAGAGTTACTTTGTGAATATTTCCATGTTTGCAAATCTTCACACAGTAATATCATAAATGCAAGAATGACTGTCATGCACTCAGCGGTTGCGCTTGTGAGAGCTGTTCCTGTAAATACAGCCAGCGCAGCAACGACTATTAACAGTTGCTATGTTATTATGAAAAAGGCATATTCATTTAGACATTATCTTCCTTCATTCTTAATAGCCTTTTATATCATTAATGCTTTACAGGCTGAATTTTTGAACAGTCATACGATGCATCTCAACATTATGACTGAGCATTTTATAATATGATTACTGTCTAACATACAGAAAGCACAATTTCTCAATATAACTAATAGCAGTGCTACCAGTAACAGTAGCAGTGGTAGTATTTCAGGACAAATGTGATACAGTTCAGCCATGAAACATTTATTCTGATTTGTACGGCATGGGTGGAAACATTTTCAAAGTATCCACTTAGGGTTGTCATGCAGCTATCACTTGAAGGAGCTAAAAAGAATCAGACACGCAGATATAAGATATGCACAGTGAAAAGTTCCCAATATGTGTATAACACACTTCATCTGCAAATGAAAAGATAGTTGAAAAACAGCTAGAGGTCTCGCCACGTTCCAGAGAGACATTGTTTAATCATATTTAATGTGCCTTATCTTGAACTATTTTAAGAAGAGAATTGATACCCTCAATTTCATGACTGCATTGAGATTGTTAAATGTGACTATTGAGCCTGATTGTGCAGAGACAAGATGACTCAAAGCGGAGGGGAGATTAGTGAATGCTTCAGCGTCGACAGGGGATTCGTCCACGGTCATAGCGTAAGTGCTGAAATGGACAGATGCAAATGGAGCAAGTGGAGCCCAAACAGTGACGAGCATCCACTTTGTTTAAATGGCAGGAAGAAAAAAAAGTTAAAGAGAGAAAAATATCCAAGGTCTTAGATGAGTCTGAAAAGATGCAGAACTTCTCCCTCTTTAGGGGTTTTCCCAAAGCTTGCTTAAAAAAAAAAAAAAAAAAAAAATCCCCCACCCTTGTGGTTTGAAATGCGAAGTTAACAGTTTTACTCAGCCCCCCAAGGCTTGTATAGTCTCTCCTAATCTTTTTTAATGTGTCAAAAGGCTTTCTTGAGAGTCTCTGTGAAATTTCACACTTAAGTTGTTTGCGAAGTCAGTCTGAATTACAGTGTAGGGTGAGGGTTAACTTTTCTGAAGGGGTTAGGGAAAACTTTTATGAAAGTGCGTGTGTTGTGTGTTTGTGTGCGTAGGGGTTGTGATAGGGACAGTAGCACAGTATGCATTGAAAGTGACGCTGTGTGTTACAGTAGGTCAGACTTCTACATTTCAAACCGTGCCTGAAGTAAGGCAGGTCAGACCATACATATAGAACCTTAACCTAAACCTTATTATTATAAAGATTATAAAATAAAGATTTCACCAAAATGAACATTACTGCTAAGCACTGTGTATGTAAAATTTGAACACACTCATAATTTGTAAAGTAAGTGCTGATCATGCCATTTTATCGTTTTACAAATTTGTGTTGTCCAAATGAATGATTCCAAGAAGACATGCCAACTAGACTGAGAGTTTAAAGCCATGCTAGTGAGGTAAATGCTAACATTAGTGTTCTTACATGGTTAACATGAGCAGGTTATATCTTCCATGTTAGTTATGTTAGTCATTTGTTCATTAGCATTACACATAAAAGTACAGCTGAGATTGCTGGAAATAGCATTTGTTTTGTAGGTATTTGATCAGAAACTAAAGTATTATAATGATGGTGATAGGGGAAAAGTTAGGGGATCACCAACATGACTACAAATGATCTTACAGGATGTAATGCATCAGTAGTTGTACTTTTTATTTATGTTTTATTTCATTTTATTAGATAAGAAGTCTTTGTATGGGAAACTAGGAAAGACTTTTTAAATTTTAAACCTTAATTTTAATTTCAGCCCTAGTTAAAATATTAAATATTAACACACAAATTGCATACATTTAATAATGCTTTTAAATACATGATTCAACTATCAAAAAATGTGAAATAAAAATATATACATCTGATTTAGCAGCGTAACAAAGGTAAGTTACAGGTAAGATCGTCTTGTTCCACCTAATTGAGACAACAGTAGCTGACCCTCTCTACTTATATGTATTACAGTGTTAACAGATGCAGGAAGAGACAACTTCAAACTGAATTGCAGAATAAAAGCTCCCCTTGCAGCAGCGAGTGACATTATCTTTACATTTTCTGTGTCCAACCATCTCTTTACTCAGTTATCATGATGTTATCTTCAACCAGCCTTATTAACACTGACAGGTCAAGCAAATGCAGCTTGGACAGCCTTAAAAATCTAGTGTGGTTATTAGGAAAATCTATTCCACTATGCAGACACTTTTTTCTTTTCTTCAGATTTTATGCATTTGATTAGTTTCATCACCCTCGGAAAGGGGTGAAACCATTCTTTTAATGTAATTTGTAGAAAATGTACCATGACAGTGTAATTATTTTGAGGGGACCAATTTGCATTTCCAGTGCTCTGCTAACTAAATGCTACTGTAGGTTCTAAGGCCTTAAAGATAAATTAATAATCTAGAGTATTTAAAACCCATGAAACATTTAAATTAAGTAATTTCACTTCCTAAAGGGCATAGTGGGGATTTTCCATACATATGCAGACAGACAGATTTTTTAAATAAACATCAGTGCTAATCAGTGAGACAGAAATCAGAGTGAGGGCAGAAAATATTTTCTGGGCTTTTAATGGTTCCTTAGGGGCTCCCCTCTGACTTAGATTAGATGGGATTTAGACAAAGTTAGTGCTTGCATCTCTTATACCAAAACTTACTTTTTTAAAAATATATCAGTACATTATTATGATTACAGACTTAAATATCCTATAACTTTTTCATTGATAGAATTACAGCATAAGCATTTTTTTATTCAATTTAAGCAGGGGAATTACAAGGAAATGTAGCAGTGCAGCAAAACAGCTATTTGTGACATTACTTGTCACAAAACCGACTGTGATCATCTGTTAGGGGAAATCGATTGGAATTATTGCTCTGCCCCAATTTAGAAGACATCTCATCAAACCAAGTTGCAATGTGTCTAAAGACTACAAGTGTTCATTTTGGTTCCCCTAGTGCTGCAAAATTAGTAATTGACTCTGATTTTTGGCTTCAGGCGATAACCTAATAAGGCCAACCAAGGTTAATGATAGACCCTTTTTAGACTGGCTGAACGTCTGACACCGATATGTAGTGGTAGTGAAAAACAATTATTACTTACATGAGAGAAACTCAGGGCAGAAGCCTCTGACATCTGAGCGAAACGTGTTGTTCTGCGTGTTATTCAGATGCTTTATTTCTATGCGGCCTGGCCTGTGCTTCAAACGTTAGATTAAAACGCCACAGTAGCTCAGACAGTGAGAATCCCAGCAGTGGGGTTGTGTTGCTGCTTTACAGCCGTCTCTTCCCAGGAACACCAGCGCCACAAATCTCAGTGATTTAACATCTTTCCCGTCCAAGCAGCTGGAGTCAGCACAAGTGTCATGTGCCATTGCCAGTCTGCTGTCACGGCGCTCCCCCCTGCAAAACAATTTATCTCTTCCCCTCCTGCTTTATTAGCTATAGATTATGGGTAGTCGTGGACAATGTAGAGCCTCTGCTGTCGAGGTAGCCTTGTAATTGACTCGAGGGAGGCAAGGTGGATGATCATTTGAGCGTAAACTACACTATCAGTAAAAAGCCATTGGATACAAATGTTGTATTTCCACCATTCAGCAGGATTTCCTTTATCAAAGTTTTCAGTTCCTGTTACTGTTATTTGTGATTCAATATCCAGTGTCAGCCCATACAGTTCAATATGACAGTTTGTTTATTAGGCTCTGAATCTTGGTTTATTTTGTCGTTTTTCAGAACTCTGGATCCTCTGCAGTCCCTTCTCCAAACACTCCAGTGACTGGTTACAAGCGTATGGTCATTCCAACTCAGCCCCCTCTGACCGCCACCAAGAAGTCTACACCCAAACCACAGGGTCCTGGAGGAGTCTCGTCTATGCCCCCTTCCTCCGTCAGCCCGGTTGCCAAACCTCAAAGCCACATGGCTCCTCAGCCTGTTGCAGCCTCCTACGCTACAGCCTCAACCCCAAGCCAGCCCACATTCAATGTCCAGGTGAGATCGGCCCAGCCCGGCCCCCAGCATCAAGCCCCAGGCGGGCAACATTTTGGCCAGCATCCGATCCGCAGCCCTGCACAGGTGCAGTACATGCCAGCGCAGCCCAAAGGTCCCGACTTCGCCTATGGACCACCACAGCCTGGCTTTTCATCGATGGCTCCGGGTGTATATCAGGAGCATCCAGGAGTAGGCGCCAGGAGAGCTGAGGCAGCCCCTGCCCAAGCATACCAACCTCCAGGCCCCAAGAAGACCTACATCACAGATGTACCACAAAGCTTGGCCCCCTACATTGCTGGACCAGCTGTTCCACCAAAGGTAAGAATGATTTTAGTCACGAATCACATTAAATCAAACAGTATCCACAATTATTATCACAGGTATATTTGGAAAATGGCGTATGTATGATACTTTATAATAATTCACTCTATACAACATACTAAATGAGGCCGAGGCAACAATCTGTCCCTCCATCCATCCATCTGTCCATCCTTTTCATCATTTTCTGTCACTTCTCACGGTTTTATGGTAGTAGGCTAAGCAGAACAGTTCAGACATCCATTTCCCTAGCCACGTCTCCCAGCTCCTCCTCCAGAATCCCGAGGCGTTCCCAGGCCAGCTGGGATATATAATCCCTCCAGCGTGTTCTAGGTTTGCCCTGGGGCTTCCTCCCAGTTAGATATCCCTGGAATACCTCCATAGGGAGTCTGGTAGGCATTCCCATTGGATGCTTGAACCACCTCAACTGGCTCTTGTCAAAAAATGAAAGCGTAGCAGTCCTTCTTCAAACCTCTGTGGGATATTTGAGTTCCTCTGCCTATCTCAAAGGGAGCGCCTAGACACTCTGACAAAAAAACTCATTTTTAGCCACTTTTATTTGAAATCCTGTCCTTTCATTCAGCACCCAAATTCTAAGATTATAGCTGAGGGTTTGAACGTGTTGAATCGAAAGGTAAATTTCAGCCGTAGCTCCTCCATTATTATTAATCTTTGGTGAAACATCTGCATGACTGACTCATCATTCTGCCTGTTTTTGTGCTCTTCAACATCTCAGACGAGGTGCTGACCTTCATCTATTGCCACTATGAGTTCATAGCATAGGCTGCAAACACGTCGCCTTTCTGCTAAATTCTGAAAATTGCAGACACACCTTCACTTGATGAACGTTTGCATGATATACAAACTGTTCTCACTTGCTATAACTTCAAATGTTGATGTTTAACTGAATTACAGTAACGCTACAGTGTTAAAAGCGAGCTAATTTTAGCTGTGTCCCAACCCAGCAGCGGAGAAAGTGGTGCTGGGGTTTTCATCTGGTAGCATCTCTCCAGTCATCATATATACTATTTAATGAATCTGTTTGTGTGTGTGTGTGTGTGTGTGTGTGTGTGTGTTTGAGTGGGTGGAGAAGTGTGCAAGTATGTGTGTGTACAAGACTGTGTGTACATCAGTGCGGTATGTCTGTGAGTGTGCAGTATGCATTTGTGCAACATCAGATGTGAATGCAGTGGGGAGCTGCTTGCCATCTTTCATCGAAATGCTCAGAATAAACAGTTGTTTTAACCTTTATGAATATTTGAAAGATCTTTTCTATGGGGAGTTTACACCATCTGATTTCATTTGTCTCATAAAAGGCAGCTTATGTCCAACAGTGTATATATCTACCCACTATGGTATGTACAGAAAACCCATGTTTATTTTTCAGTTAACTACAGGTTACATATTTACAGGTCTAAAGATAAAACATAATTTCTCATTTTCTATCTGTTGTTAACCAGGATGATAAATAGATACTATATTGACATTTCTGATTTAATAGTTAATTGTAGGGGTGCAACTAATTATTATTTTTATTATCCATTAATCTGTTGAGTATTTTCTTGATTAATCAATAAAATGCAATAAAATGTAAATAATGGCCTACTCTATTTCCTGAGGTTCAAGGTGAGGTCATCAAATTGATCGCATGTCTGTCCAACACTTAAAAAATCTAAAGATGTGCAATTTACATAACGTATCACATGACACAGGAAATGAACAAACCCTCACAATGTTGAAGCTGTAACCAGGGAATGTTTGGCACACGTATGCTTGAATAATGAGTCAGATGATTAATTGACTATCACAGTAGTAGCACATTATTTTTCTGTTGTATATATATGACAGTGTTAAAAAGCACTACATTTAATCTTTGCAAAAGCACTTTAAGACTGTTTTAGGGCGGGCCGCAAGCCTTCAGAAGCTCTGCAAGATGTTGGATCCAGCAACAGACCTTTTTATAGTACTGTACATGTCTGAGAAGAATTACAAAATACTGTCATCCCTTAGAACAGAGAAGCCTATGCCACAGAGACAGCTATTCTAATCTCAATTCATCCAGCCGCCGACAATCTCTGGAAAGTGCAAGGCCCATGAGTTTTCTTTAATTCAAGGATTTTATGCTGGTTCAAAATACAAACTGGGCCTCCCAGCCTCTGGGAATAGCTCATCAAGGACTGCACTTTACTAAATACAAATTAGCTTCAACATTGTAGCAAGTATCTTAAAAATAAGTCTAATTATATTTGTTCAAAACAAAAGTCTACATTTTGCTTGAAAAGCTTGCTTTGGTCCCAGTATGATGCATTATTAAAAAACAAAAGGTGGCGTTTAATAGATTTGTGAGCATCCCTTTGATTTCAGATAAAAGCAAATCACTAATTTCCCAGACATTGCATGCACACTATATATATCTGTATATATCTATATATAGATATATATATATTTGTCTTTCTTTCCCAAGGATATACGGTAGCAGTATAATGGGCTGTGTGCCCTCCCTCTTGCTTTCTTTCAAGGGAGGTTTCCCAGTATGCTTTGAAACATAATGGGAAACTTAATGCTCCGTATGAACATCTATTTGATGTGCTGTAAATAGCTCTGTGGTGTCAGACATCATGTTTGACCTGACCCTCCCTTAAAACTTTTGTATCGAAATCTCCGCTCTAATCTGTGTTTTTGTTTATTTGTGTATAGTATAGCACTAATGCTAAAATAGAGCAGAGACACTATAAAAGCCAGATTATAATGAAAGCGAAATCTGTCAACTTTGCCTTTTATCATCATCACTCTGCTTGACCCAGTGTCGTGACATGTTCATAACCTTTTACAAATGGTACAAAATCTACTTAAAAGAAGAGGGTTATGCCTCTTTTAATCTGTTGTGTAAATAAACCAAAACATAGTCAATAATGGAACTATTTACATATTTGTCATAGTTATCAAAAATCTCCAGTCACTTGGAGTTGATGATGATTTTATGTAATACCCGAGACTTGCTCAGTAGGGGGTCTGTGACTTTGATTGAGGACTTTATTACAGAGATCATTTCACATAATTGAGGGTATTCATAGAAGGTCAGTGTCATTAGAAGTCCAAGATGAATTCCATGGATGAAATTCTATGATCTAGACTTGTTCTGATTAGCTCGTCTGCTCTGCCCCCCTAAACCTAACCCATATCACCCCTGCCACCCAGCACCCAATCCCCAAACGTGTCCTTACTCACACGTAAAGAGAAGGTGCAAGTAGAGCTCTCTGCATCAATAGGCTTCAAGGATGCTTAATTACCCAAATCCACCAGTGTTTGATCTCTATTGTAGTCAAAAAAATTAACAGATTTCATGGCTGCCGGTTAACATACCAATTTCCACGAGTCTCCTCGTCTTTCCCAAAATTGGAGGAAAGCTAAGCTGGATGATGACTTGTGTTATGGCTGAGCTTGAGTGACGTTTGACAGGGGAGGATTATTTTGAACTGCTCAATCCCTGCAGCCAGTTAAAGCCCGCTAGAAGGTCAATGATGGTTTCAACTGTCAAACATGTTTAATATATCTGACATTCCTCTGCCTTCCAGTCCTGGTCATTTTTGCCTTTTGACCCACGCAACATTTACATATGGTGCCCTCAGATTGTGTTCAAAGCACCCTTTTGTGTTTGGCATTTGGCATGAAACCTCATTAATCTCCAGAAAAATTGTGTTTGCAAAACTAGAACTAAAAACACACCTGTGAAAATTATTTATCTATTTTACTTTTAAGTTCAACTGGCAGGCATCATAAACACAATTAACTCTTGCCAAGGCTAATTGAAAAGGTATCATGATGGAATATTTTGTGCAGATTAGCCAAAATCAACAAAATCTTGCTATTTGCGGCTGAATAGAAGAACAAACTCTGACCAAGATAACCATGAGAGGAATGACCTAATCCTGGTTAAATGTTTCAAGTCAAAGATTGCACAGAAAAGACTGGCTTCTTCTTTGACATTATTAAAAAAAAGGCACTCAGACTAGATAAGAGACGGTTAGTAATGTTAGTGTTGGTTCATTATGAGGGTCTCCAGCTTGGAGTGAGTGAGCTGCAGGAAGTCTTTGGACATGCAGTTCTTTGTAAGTCATATAACATGTCACATCAGTAGTTTGATGCTTTATTGGCACATACAGTTGCTTATGATCTGCATAACAATGAAAGTAAATATTATGTCTGTGGGAAATGTGCCCCAAAGGTCGCATGCAGACGGAAAATGAAATGGAGACCCAGAATAGACCCCTGGTGTACTCCACAAAATGTTCTTAAAAAGAAAGATTTTGCTTTGACAGTGGTTGATATTTTCATGTGTAGTAACTGGAATAGTCTGAACACTTACAATAAAAGGAGTTGTGCTTTCTAGTGCACGAGTAGTACCTCCTTATTTTATTTATGCCTGGATAGATGATCAGGTGTGAACACATCACGTATGATGTAAACACTTGCTGTGTGTCGGGACCTTTTGTCTCTCCTGGTGGTTGACCCTTGCTGTCTAAAATGTTTGTACTATGTGCAGGCTTTAAAAAGCAAACTGACTGAGTGCTGGGTTACCAGCTTTGCTATACATTACCTGAGAGGATTCTTCTGGTGCAGGGTTACCCTGCGTAACTACAAAGTGAGAGCCCAAGGCTTCAACAAGATGAAGACATGTTATCTGTAGTCTTGTGATCTTTTCTCTGTGTGAAGATGCGCCTTGAAACAAATTGTGGTTTGTTCCACGCCAAACAAACAAAATGGTTATTCCAAACAATGTAATGATAGAGAAATAATCCCATATCTTTTATTGTTTTGAAAATTGCCACATAGAAGTTCTGAGGTGATCAGTGATTGATATAATATACTGTACATTCAATTTCATTTCATCTTTCACAGCACCATTACATTAAAAGCTCATCCACATACAGTATATTTTTTTGTTTGTCTGTGTAAACTGTAGAAGTAAACAATCAACAGAATTTCCCCCAGGCTACACGAAAAGGGAATAAATGTTCCTTTTGAATTTTTTTAAAGCTGCTTTCTATTTTTACCAAACCATAAAGAGTTAACTCCACCCTAGAAAAACAGCCTTAAATTCTCACCATGTACAGTACATCAACACATTTGTTTATTTGCTATTCAAATGTCACCTTGTTTAAAGGCCAAAATCATGAGTTCTATTTCTGTGTTGCAGTTTGTGCCAAATTAATGTACAGTGGAGCTTTCACAAAAATGACACCACTGAAATGAGCTTTTGTTTGTGTGTCAGTGTGTGTATGTGTGTTATTGCACGCTGCATCGATTTTGCTGAAAGGTGCAAGTAAATGGAGCTAGAAATATAATTAGAAGGTATTCCATGTAGTTTCTCAGACAGTGATATTGTCTTTACAGCACAATTAAAAACAGAATGAGTCACAATTGTGAAAAAGCACACCCACTCATATCTAAGTATTAATACTCCACTTACACCTGTGAGCTGCTGTGCCCTTTCAACAGTTACTTTCTTTCATCTCATACTGTTCAAGAAACCAGTGTTATACATACAACCGCAAATAACAGTTACTTTACAATCTAGGATTTATTTCATTTTATTTGTGAACTGCTGGCTTGAGTGAAGCAAATCTCTCTGCATTGATAACTCACAATTAGCATAACACATAACACATATTGGTCTTGTATGTCACTGACCATTTTACTGTTCATGTTTTTATGTAGGAAATGAAACAGGATACATAACTTGTGCTGCCTTCAAATGCAACTGATCAGGTCACATTTCTGACATGGGAAGTTGAGTACATTATATGCTTGGAGTCAAGGTACCCTGTGGAGTTTTCTGAAGTTTCTGTTTACATTTAGTCTAGCTCTCCAACTCGCTGTGTGAATGCTTGAGGCCTGATGAACTTCTATACTTGTTTCAGCTTCCCTTAAAACATCTACAAAGACGACTCATTCTGAAAATGTGAAACCTGCACTGTTTCCAACCATGTTACCTAGATACCAGTCTTCTTCTTCTGTGCACTTGATGCATTACAGCCACCTGCAGATCATGTGTCCCCAAGAACAAACGCAACCAGACCCACAAAAAACATTGCATTACATGTGGTAAAAACTGCACATGATGTCTGAAAGTCCTGTGACCACTGTCAATAAAGCAGACATTTCCCATTTAGTTATAGTTTCATGCCAAAGTAGACAATAAAAGTTGTTACACAAATGGAAAAGTAACCTACCATGATTCAAAAAAACATTTTATTATATTTTATATGTTATATTAGTGGTGCAGCATTAAAAAAAAAAAAAAAACATTTTCCAAGTAGTGAATTCCGCAGAAGTCAATTCCTCTTTTAAAAACAGCAAACAGGACACCACTTTCTAAGCACATAAAAAAATTATAGATATGTCTCTAACTGAAAGCTGCAACAGGGATCGGATATGGATGTGCATGACAATTTGTTAGTGATGATTTGAAAATGGGTTATGATCTGAATGTTGGGTATCAAAATATCAGTCAGTTGGGAGGAAATGTTGGGAGCTGTAACAGAATCTGTAAGGTGTAAGACATTAGAGAGGGAGCCTAAAGTGCTGTTTATAACTCAGTATGAACATCATTTCATTATACGTTTACATGGAGGAGTACAGGTAATAGAGTAAGGCCTAATGCTTTTCAATTACTTAAATGAAAACACTTTTTTTTTTAATCATGTGGGTAATTACATATTGAGATCAAAAATAGAATTAACATTAGCCATGTAGACAACCTATCATTACAGAAAAAGCTACATGATGTAGTTAAATACTCTCACCTTCCCTCCTCATGTCAATGTGGAATATTAATATTATTAACACGTATCAGTTGTGTAGTGACCTACTGTATACCTTGTAATCACACATTCTCGTCTGGTGTGTGAACTGCAGTATCATCATAAGTCATTCACACCACCAGGGCAGATGAGGCTATGTGACAGGGATCAGTTGGTTTCCTCTTGCATTGGGCACGCACAAGTTGGTGTATATAATTACTGCTGTGCTTACCACCATGACGTTTAGTAACACGGTGTTTGGTGGTGGTCCACACATGATCTGGTCGTTGAATGCTTCTTAAACCAAAGGTCATTTCACAAGACCTTATCCTTGAGGTCAGTGATGGGAAAGTGGATCTCCTTAAGTTTCACTTTCTCAAGCCAAGACGTCAGAAAGCTTCCCTCCAGTGGCTGCTTCCAGGCTTAAAGCAGACTCCCTGGGCTGTAACAAATCTCAAATGCAAATATAGCTTCAAGCAACAACAAAAAGGAATTAAGCCCATTAAGGGTAACAGGGTAGAAGTGACTAATGGTCAAAGCTATGATCTTTTGTAATTAGCCCTGGCAAATGAGGAAATCATTTATTCTTCTGATGAATTTATTGTTATTATATTCATGGTTAAAAAGTCAGAGTGTATACTGGTCATTAGAAGATGCAAACGTCACTAAGATATAGGAGATATGACCTTATTTAGAGGGGATTAATAGAAAGATTTTAGTTGTAAAGCCAGTTTTAAGGCTGTTTAATGAATAAAAGGATTACTAATACATTTAGATTTTTAATTATTCATTATCATTGATGAGAAGTACAGATTACACAATGTAGTTAGTTATAACAGCAGTTTTTTTTACCTGTAGTGCTATGAAGCAATGTTTTAATGTTTGTTTCCTGTTTTGTTTTGTTTGTATTTCACGACACATGTTCTTGCCAATTGCTTTAGGCTATTCCACTGATATTTGGTGGTGATAATGTGCCACATTTAGTTACTATATAAACATCCAACTGAATTCACAATTAAGTAAAACACATTTTTGAGTGGAAGGAAGGGGACTTTAAATTTCATCCTTTTTTTTTCAATTTAGAATATCTAGCTTGAGTCATATGTGCTGAATTATACCGTAGGACTTTCTCCCAGTGGTCCCACAGAGTTGCAAAAGCACAGGTGCAGCAATTAACATTAATTAGGCTGTTCCAGTATCAAGACTATTATATATGCTCCCTGGTATGGTTTCCTGAGACAATTAAATGACATAACTTCCCTGCTATAACAAATCACAATAGTGTTAGTTGTTATTCTTTCATGTTTATTCCTCTCGTTAATAGTAGAATAAAAGTAGCCGCTAGTCTTCCTGGAGTCCTCAAACGTCCACTTTATGATGGTAAAAAACTTGCTGCCAACCAGCCAGAATTGTCTGAACCTCAGTGTTTCAGCATATCCTCTCAGTGTTACAATGTTTTAAAATGTGTGAGTAGTTTCTGGAGCGCGTCCATCATAATGCTAGTATGTAGTTCCTCTACCTCTCTGGAGTGGCATATGAGGCCGATATAAAGAGATTCCAATAAAATATTTAAATCCCTCATAAATCCTTACTAATGCATAGGTCCATTTTCAGTTGTTTGGTGTCATTTAACACACTTTGCACTTCACTTAACAATGTTTAACCACACAGCTGGGCTTAAAAATGCAGGTATTTTTCCTAGGTAACAGCAGAAGAATTAGAAGAATTCCCAGGAAATACAAAGGATCCAAAATTCCCAGCTTTCAACACATTCACAGATGCATTTCTTTCATTCTCTATTTAACGTGAACTTGAGCAAATAAAATAAAACAAACCAAATCTAAAGTTTCAATATGTAGAGCTAAACCCAAACAATACCTTACAAATTGAACTGATTTAACCTGAAATGAAGACTAGGTCAGCAATCATTTTTTGCACATTAACTCGTTCGATCTCATTGAGAAAAGAAAGGGTTGATTGGCCAGTTCATTTGGTCAGTGGTAACCCTCCGTAGATCAGAAGTGTTTGTCACGTAATTGCTCATAAATAATAGGCCCTGCCACCCTCCTCTCCTGTGGCCCCTCTGAGACGAACACCACGGCTGGTAAATAACTGCCTGAATCGATACCTGTCATTGCTGTTCAGTGAGCCCTGGCAGTCTAAAATGTCTGAGCAGTTGGTTTATTTTCTTGTTTTCAAGCCTCTCCTCACAAGCTTGAAATGAAGACATGCAGATGTATGCTGCAGTACTGAGATTATTCTGCTGCTTTAGTCTGGTTAGTTTATGGTACTGTGACATGCTTGGTGACAGCTGGATAGATCGCCTCCTGAATGCCCCACATTCACTTTAACAACTTCATTGAGACAGTACCTGTATTTCAGCAGTATAGTTAACATATTTGAATCAGTTGATTTTAGAATATGAGTTTGGTAGTGTATAGAAAATCTCAATAGTTATGTGAGGATTCATTAAATAAGTTTACTTTGGTAATGAAAAAAGCAAACATTGAGTGACATCATTTGATTGTACTAATGTATCGATCCAAGCATTTTGCCCACTAAGTACAATTAATATGAAGGTACAGGCTTGTCTCTGTTCAGTCAGAAACCAGGCAGCCATGTGCAGAAACAGTGGCCCCTGCTGGCTCTTTATGGACATGATCTCCTGTCAGTTTCAACACCTCTCTGCACACAAACAAGTTTTCTCAGTTTTTGGAGTGTTTTTTTCTGGATTCCACTCAGCCCTCTTAACATCCTATTCTGTCCACAAAAGGACTCTTATCCGCTCATGGCTCCAAGTCCATGAGACGTGTGCACTTTCTAAACATTTTTTCTCATCAAGGAAGCTCACTGGGTGAGGCTTTGAGAACAGTCGGCTCCAGCATTTTAGTGGTAGTGTCTGGTCAAGTGGTATCCTTCAGAGTGTCATTCACATAAACCATATAGTTGTTTAGATGGGAAGGAGAATAATACATCATGGTTTGCTTTGCAGGCAAAATTACACAGATCAACAACCCTGTGTATTACAAAAGGGAAGTGCAGGTTGCCAATACATTGATTTGAAGACATGACCTGTACAAATCTCTATTATGTCCACCGCGTATGTTTAAATATAGATCCATGCTACCACATGAGGAAACAGCAGGGAACCTCTTTGAGCTCTCACCCAAACCAGGGAAACCTGCATCCTGTGTAATATGGTGTTTGCTATAGTCACAGGTTTGTAATGGTACACAAAGAAATGCCAAATAAGTTTTATCTCCGTCCCAACAATTTGTGCAGTCATTTGTTGTTGTTGTTGTTGTTGTTGTAGTTTTCAGATTGCTTGTGGCACCCCTCTCTACACTCAGATTTTCAAATATCTGTTTGCAGGGGGATGTGTCAGTTCCGAACAGATGACCTAGTTTTTACACACACACACACACACACACATACACACACACACAATCTTACAAACATTGAAAGGCCCCTCTACATACATTACATGTCTGCGAACACTCTGAAATTCATCCCTTTATATGAATTCAGTTTACACCGAAAGATTTGAATGGCTGTGGAAAATGTCAATTATGGCATTGGTTAATTTTTAATTATCGTCGGCTGCTCTGTACACAGCTGCTCTACAGTTGACTGTTATTTTTTTCTCCGCATTTAATTGGAGCTGAAACAGCATGACCTATTTTGTTTGGAGAGAATGTATACTTTATCTGCACCTCCTCAGAAGGTGGCCTTGAGCTTAATTTGCAGCGCTCGCGATGGTTCTTCTCAAAGTGCAATGCATTACAGATTACTCATAACCTGTTTAACATCGCAAAGCAGCAAATTCATCAACTGGATTACATAAAGCCACGAACATGTGATTCCTTTTAGGTATTTAACACATTCCTAAATTAAACATGCAGCTGGCAGAGAAGAAAAAATGACAAAGCAACTTTCCCCACAAATATGATATTTTGTCCAGAAAAGCCACTTAGATTGAGAGTGGAATACCCGCCGCATACTTGTGCTGCTGTGAGTGGCATCTTGACATCATCACCTGTGTAATCAAAACAGCCGTCCTTTGAATTATCACGGGCAAAACTCTAAATTCCGTCTGCTCTAGTCGTATGAATGAATCCCAGTAATGATGTGCTCTCAAAGGTTTCTGCTGAAGAGCAGCGCTATGTCACTGTGACACAAACAATCTCTTGGCTTTCAAAGCCACTTGAGAGAATGAATCACTGCGGTATGGAATCAAATAAAGCTGTCCACTATAAATTGATGGCTCTTAATACACACATTAAAAAAAAAAAAAAGAAGCATCTTATAGTGTTTAACCCATATGTTTGGTTCTAGACACACGACATAGCCCCCCTCCTCAAAACACTCACCAACACAAACACACACACGCATGCACACACTAACTCACTGAAAGGATAGTGTGACTGATCCAGCAATCCTTTCATTGTTTTGGTGAAACAGAGTCGCCTAAGCTGCTGTAATCACTCATTTAGTGTTGCAATAACAAATGTTTTTTTTTTTTTGTTTTTTTTTAGATATCCCAATCCAATAAAAAAATTCAATCCCTCTTGAACCCTAACAAATTCTAACGGTCCATTTGCTGTTGTTGTTGTTGTCATTATTACTATTATTTTAATAAGCCCTTTCCCTTTCAAAGGCTCTGTGTCCATTTCAGATAATACCATTGTGAGTTCCAGAGACAAAAAAGCCAGGATGTCCGATTGTGAGCTGACTAAAGCTGCTCTTTTTAAAAGCCCGTGTTAAAGCTGCAGCTCCATTGACACTAAAGAGCATTTGTATTGTAAAGTCCATCATCATTTAATCTGTGGATAAATATGTCTGTGAGTGATTATGTCTTTCTTCAGTTTGTGCTGATCGTGCGGGAAGTGTTAAGCTTTCGTAAAAGAGGAGACAATTGCTTTTTGGTTTAAGGTGCGATATTGAATTTAAGGGTGGGGAGAGGGGGACTAAAACAAGAAGCAACACACTGCTGATAGATGACTGCAGGTTTAGAGAGACAGATTAGTATTGTTGTAGCGGTTGTCTTTCATTGGGCTTTTTCTACAAGCGTTCATACTTTCCCCCCTTCTGGTTATCAGTTTCAGCTCAGTGGTTTGTGCAGTTGCTCTCAGTCTCATTGTCTTTGCACATTGCTTTTGAACTGTGCAAAAAAAAAAAAAAATAGTGGCCTAAATATGAGGATACAGCTCATGATTCCTCAAAAGTTGATTTAAAGTCGAACTGAAACTCTTTTCACTTTTATTTTAGGAAATATAAAGTACAACAAAGCTGTGGCTGTTGTGCATATTTATCAGTATTGTAAAGGAGGATGTAGCAAATTTTGACCATATTTGTAGAAACAGTGTCTAAGCTTGAATTCTGTTGGTTAGCCTTTTCAATGACTGTGATGACAATTGTCTCAAATGTCAATAAACCACGACCAACCTCCACGGTGCGATATAGCCCCCATATTTAACCCCCGTATATCCTATTACTCATGACGCGCAACCTGTTTTCCCCACATACTGTTGGTTATATACCATTTTTAATGATTTAATCCATCATTATGAGATTCAGCATTTGGAAGGACCCATCACACTGCCAAATTCGTGTTCCATTCGTGAACAAGAAGATCAAAAGGATGGCTAGCTAGCTCATAGATTACCTAACTTTCTAATAGTCATTAACTCTTGTGCACTCGTTGATTGTTCCACATTATGCAAAAATGGGGTTCTAGCAACTGTTAGCTATCTCTGTTCTACGAAAACTCAAAGCGAGGGATAGTCCTGTAACCTCAGCGTCAGTATGTAACTACTCGATTTAAATTACGACACCTAGTAACACAAGGAATGCTAAAATTATACATGGGATTAAGAAATGACTCAGCATCCGCCCACAGCTGGTTAACTGCCTGGGTGGCTGTTGAAGAGATATAATAAACTATTTTTATCACCCGCCCACAGTGATGCACAATAATCAAATTACCAACAATATCAGTCGGAACCAAAATGTAGGGGGCGCTATGACTCCCGAAAAATAAAGACATTTATTTTTCCACGTTTTAGTAAATTTAGTTTACCAAATAAGTAGACAAACAACAATTATCTAGATACTCACCTCTTAGCTAAATTAAATGATTAACTATTTGCATGTTCCTCAAGTTATTTGACATCATTATTGTGTAAAGCAGAGTTGGCCCATGTGTCACAGTGCCATTATTTATCCTACAGATCAGTAAGTTCCCTTTGTTCTGTACAGTAGCAGGTGATGATATGTAAATGCTTCGTGCTACATGTTCACCAGCACTCCTTTGTTCCACCTCCACTAACAAAGGTGTAGATCTGATGCCCTGAGAACAGTTGTCTTTCCCGTTCACTCTCTATCACCGCGGTGGAAGCAGGAAAGACAGAGCCTGAGGTTTGGTTCTTAGCGGGACGTTGTGCTGTCAGGGCATCAGGTGAGAGCATGTACCGAACCCCCCCCTCACCCTCACCCCCACCCCCACCCTTCCTCTACCCTCCACCCCTCCACTCCTCACTTAATCAGTTCTGACACAATGCCAATTCCACAGTGGGTGGCACATGTAGCTTTACTCATAGATGTGGCAGTCGGGCAATGATCGGCTCCCAGACTCTGCGCTTTGTCAGCTCACCTTTCACTGTCATGCTGTATAAGATAGCACGCAACAGTGGTCACTTACAGATTCTATTGTTGTTTGTTGATTTTTAAGTGGTCCTGCATTTTGTCATGAGGACGGCATTTGATGGTCCATCAGGATGTCCTTCAGGGGTATTACAACTGATAGGCTTTTTGCCATTAAAAAGCAGATGGCAGATGACCTGAAAGTATAAGCCTCGACATACTGGGAAAACAGTGGGGGAAAAAGGTGCAGCTGTTAACCCAGTCGCCACTGAATTTGAGCACTAACTTCAATGAAACTGCGACTGGGTGTCCTGAGGGCGTAGGCAAACAATTTACTGAATTGAGCCAGACATAACTGAAAAATCACGTCTGCAGCACGTATAGCTGCTGTATGGTTTCTATTGTTGCCTCTGAAAAGCTGAACAGGAACTGCAAAGCAATCATAAAGCATGCAGGGAAGCAATTTCTTTCTCTTATTCAAGTGAAAAATTATTCCGTGCTGTCACAAAAGACTCCCTAACAAGGTGCTTTAAACTCTCTGGCAGTGCATTGCTGCGGGGTGTCAAAGAGTGGATAAGGTATAAATGAAGCTTAAACTCAAAAGTCTGTTTCTGGTAATAGCAGCATTTCGTTCCCTCTCCAATGTGCTTTTGATGTGGAGCTAAGATTAACAGTGTTAAATCGTTCTCTTCACTGTCTCAAACTAACAACACAGGCATAATGAGCAGTGTTGACAACGAGAGCATTTCTTTGAGGATATTGTACAGACTTATTATCTATTCTTTTTGTGAAGGTTGTTGTATTACAGTTCAACTCACTCCACGTACTGTATACCTCCATTGACCCATCGTGTATTATTTTTAAAAAGTCATTTAATTTGAGGTGACAATAGAGGAGTATCCAACCACTGAGGAATGTTCCTTTCATCTCTTTCTAATCCTGTGATCATGCCGTTATGGTTGACTGGCTGCGGAGGCGCAAGGTGCCAAGGAATCCAAGAGCTCAGGCCCAGTCGCTCTGTACAGAGCGCTCCGGCATGGCAGAAAGATTTGTATGTTGAATGTGTCGATCCCTCAAAGTTAATGAGGCCTACTGTTTGGGCTTCCATTATCAGCCTGCTGCATCCTGAGCCGGGCCGTACCGAGCTAAAGTCATGCATCGTAAAGTTCTAGACGCTCATTGATACATTGTGAACAGTAAGCACAGCTCAGCATTTCTCACCGTCTTGAGAAATAAACTCAGTACCTTTACAACACCCCCTTTGATGTATTGTTAAAATGACACTTCATACATATATACTCTTGACTGACACATGACTGACACATGCAATGAGTCAAATGAATGAGAAATGAAGTGCATACAAATGTAGCCATCAATAATACCAGAAGAGTTGTTTGACACAATCCGTAATTACTCTTTCATTCTGAATACCAACACATTTCTTCACTCAATCTGCTATTGACAAATCTGATTCCTTTATGTGACACAGTAAACCACGGATAAATTAGGACAAAACCAGCCTGGCTGCTAACATTCACCGAGCTCCCAAATGTCGCAATTTGGAAACACCTCAAAGGTCAGCTCAGATCTCCACTCGTGTTACAATATTGAAAATCAAATCTACTGTAAAGATCCAGCCAGCCCCCAGATCTAGGGAAGGTCAGGCTAGTGTCACCGATTCTGAAAAAGCTCCGCCATGCAGCACGAACAGAGTCAAGTTCAGGCCTCCAGAGTGTCTGCAAAGGACATACACACCTGTGATGGGAATGCTCCCTGAGCCAGGCCGGGGAGAGGGGGAGGGGGGAGGGGGGAGGGGGAGCTATATTCTGTGGCTCTGTGGATGATTGGCAGAAAATGTCAGGCGCAACACGTCAGCCCCATACAGACACACAGCAGGCAGATGTCAGAGACTGCATGATAAGAGGGAGGGCAGGCTCACAAGGAAAGGAAGGAAGTGGCATCTTCAGAGAGTTATGTCATCCTTCTAAAATCTCTCACAGATTAGGCCTCGACACAGCTAGAAAACCTCTCTTGTAATGTTTGCCTTCTCTTTTCCTTCTGTTATCATTATTTTCCAAATACAAGGATTAGTCAGGGTCACCATTTTTTTTTTCACATACTTGTATTGCACTGAAGGATATGCACAACCTTCTGGGGTTGTGCACCACTGGGGCCTGAGCCAGGGTCAGATATCTCAGAGGGGAAAGGCGGACTGGAGACTACGCCCGGCATGTTAATTACACTCAATGTGTTTTGTTTGACCTTAAGACAGCGCTTCCTGATTTATTGAAGTCGGGTTTTTGTGAATCTTTCAGTTGAAGCTGGACATATCTTGTTAAAACGTTCTCGAGTTTGCTCCTTTAATTTTAAGCAGGATTTGTTTCGCAGATAGACCACCGGTGATATTTATCAGCGAGGTGGAAATGAAAGTAAGGAGCTGCTGAACTTCTCTTGATTGCCTCGGTCAGCCCTGTGAATTATAACTTTGTTCTTTTTCTGCTCCTCAGGGCAGTGCTCCCATGGCCCACCCTGAAGACGAGCTGGAACGCCTGACCAAAAAGATGTTGTTTGACATGGACAACCCTCCATCTGAGGAGTATTTTGGTAAGATAGCTCATCTCAATCCCATTTAGTTAACAGCAGACATTTTTACATTTTCACAAAAGCACGGTGTGAAATGAATGATGGCCGCTTCAGGGTCATAGGATTGTACTGGGACACTTGAATAGAGCTGAGTCATCCATGTTATAAGTAACACCTGTGCCTTTCTGCATTAACAAGTAGAAATGCCTTCTGCATAAAAATCCACTAAACTTTTAACTACTACAAGGACACCTTACAGTATGTGTATTTGAATAATATCAACAAAAAGTTGCGGAACTTAAGCTCTTCTTATCCTATTTGTTGATGTTATAATTTTAAGGTAATGGTCTGGTGCTTTAGCGTTAGCTAGTATTAGTATGTTAGCATGGATTCTGTGTACTGCTAGGTGCAAATGTCTTGTATATGAAGGCTACAGAAAGTGGGTAGTATCTACAATAATTGCATTACCCTTCTTGAATATTACTTTTCTCTTCATGCTTACTTACTTTTCTCACATTTTTAAAATAAAAGATAGCGTTACATTTCTTTTAGCTGCACTGTTGTTGCTACAAGAACAACAACCAGTTTCTTACAACCAGTTAAGTATACAGTCATTAAGAGATTTCTTTAGTTAGTGAGTAAAAATGTTAATTACAGTAAATTCAAGTTTTAATCCCTCTGTGAGCCTACAAATATATACTTTATCTTTATAACATTATAACTCTACTATTCACCACTACTTGTTTAGCTAATTTGCCACAGAGCTTCAGTAGCAAAAACATGCTAGATATCGGACAAAATGAACAGATAGTGTCAATATTTTCATATGAGCAGAGCATATTGTGGGGATATTAACATCCTCTCTTCCTATTTTAGTCACAATAATGAATAAAGCAAACTCAAATAACTAAAAAAGACCAAAAGACGATTAATCCAACATACAAGACAAAAACAAAATATATACACTAGGTACTGGATCCATTACAGTGTAGCCTTATTGAAAGTGAATACATGCACGATGCACTGATGTCACATACACCACTAATATGAGCGGACTCTGTAATCATGTTCATGAAGTCTCTCACTAGCTCATAATACCCAGCTGCTTTGTTACATGTTACTGTCTGTCTCAATTGATTTTTTTTTTGATTGATTGATTTGATTCTCCTGCATGTACATGTTGTGCATCACATATCATAGTCATACATGCCTACTCTGTACTGTATTTCACTAAGGGGTAATTAATGTGCTCCCTGAATTGTTTGCTGGTGCTTTGCTTCATTGAAGTGCAGAGCTGAGTTCACCAGAACAAAATATAACTATTCATGCTATAAATGGCCTCATATCCTCTGATGTAACTGCCTCTGACACAACAACAGTCACTTCACAACGTAACATTCGTAGGTGAGAGTAGCAAAGTGGCTAAAATTAGCCCATGACTCACATGTAAGACTAATAGCTTTGCAGACGCATGCATGCACGCACGCACGCACACACACACACACACACACACACACATACACGAGCATCTTTTTTTTGAATCACTGCAAAAGCAGCTCTGTCAACATTAACCCAGGCAGTCTGATCTCATTAGGAGCACTCCTTTCGTCACTTTTCTGAATGACATTTTGTGACGTTAAAAGGAGAGAAGAAAAAAAAGCAAACATGGATCTCATTTAGTTTTGAGATATCTGTCCAAAATAAAAGTAAACTTCTGGCAGCATTTATGGTGATAATCACTGAATAAAAAATCCAATGTGGGATAGTGGGTTAATAGAATAAAACTGGCATATGGTTTCCTAGATTAGCCCACCCAGTGACCCACAAAGTTAGATTTGTATCACAAGAACAATGTTTTTTGGAAAATGGCTTGAGGCTGTGGAGTAGCGTGCAGGTGTGTATGATACTGGCAAGGCTAACACAATATTCTTGTTATCTATTGATTTTTATAGTGTAGACGGAGCAGCATTTCTGCCAGTCTGAGAAGCAGTCCTCAAGGTCTTATAACTGTATCAGTGTGATCAAAGGATAAGGCATAGCTCTTGCTCAGGGTATAATGAAAATGAGATGTAAAGGCTTTGGACAGATGAAACATCTTGATTTTGATATAATAAAAAAAAACTCTATCTTGTGTGATTGTCCAACATATTTTTTCTCCCATTTTTCCTCCTGAAACATTGGTTATTTAAATTTGTTCTCGTTCGAAAAAATAAAAAAATAACTGCCGGGATTAAACAAAATACCAATTTTAATACTATTTCACAAAATGGGACTCAAAAGGCAAGGATTCTGTGCATTTATGTTTCATTTCTATTTTTCCGCCCTCTATACTCTCTTCTGCCAGCGAGTGCCATCCCTGTGCTGCTCTCTCTTCTCTAGCCTTTAATCCCCTTTGCCCTGGAATTAGTTCCCATGCCCATTAGATACCTCACTCAATACATTCAATGGGACTCCCGAACAGGCTTTATATCAGCACATAATCACACAGCACACCATGATAGCATGTGTAGGTGTATTATAGCTACAGGGACATGTATTTAACTGGTATTAAGGGATATTCAGCTTCACGTTGGTACGCACTGATGTAAAGACCTTAATTGGTTCACATTAGACGTAGGTCAAATGGATCCGCTGGCTTAAGCAAAGAGTAGTCATTTTTACAGAGGAATGGCCCTCAAAGCCTTGTTGGCCTAATTTTTTGGCTGAATGTGTACGTGATGCAGACCTGGCGTGAACTTTGAGGACTGCATTACCACACGTTGCAGTCGTGTTCTATATTTACCAACCATAAGGCTGATTGGCTGAAGGCTGGGGAAATAAGGACATGTCATGCCAGTTGAGAAATAGGTCAAACGGGTCATATGTGAGCTGAGGTAGCCAGAACAAGTTAACGAGATAGATGGCTCGTGCTCGTCCTCAGTTGACAGCGGCTGGCTGTTTCACGGGGGCGACCGAGAGAAAGGAAAAAGGGACGAGCAGGGCAGGAGTCTATGGCTGAGGTGACTGCAGGGACTCATTAGGAGAGAGTTCAAGCGCAGGCACACGCCGTTCTGCAAATCCACAGAGCCCCCCTCCCTCTACCCCCCCACCCCCCACCCCCCCTCTGCTGAATAATGTACATATAGTCACCACAGTAATGTTAAAATTTACTTTAGTCCGACATGTTCCTCACTGTATATCCAGGGCTGTGGGAGAAGCGGTCCCAGAGCGTGAGACTTTTGTAATTACAAAGAATCTGATGGCGCATGAGCCTCTTCTTTTTTGGCGCGGTACAGGGGGGAAGAGGGCTAGCAGTTGTTGAAACCCTAAGGCTAGTAATTAACAAGATTAATCAAAGTGGGGCTGCGATCTCTAGCGCGCTACTGGACTGAATCATTGTCTTCCTATAGCAAAGTTTTATTGGTGTCACTAATGTCTTTGATGAGCTTCTAATCTGAAACAGCTATAGTGAGTTTTCATTGGTCCAGAGGGGGTTAATTGAATTGAATTAACGTTACACTCTGGGCTCTATGATGTCAGAGGAAACTTTTCTATAAGACTCAATTGGAGCTCTGTCCACAGCTTAGAAATTGCACGAGCTTATTATGCTCTTTTACAACAACCGCAGTCCACCAATTACACTGGCCAAGTCTTTGAGGAGTTTTCTGTGGCAAAATAGGCACATAAAAAGCAGCCGCTCTCAAATGCAAACGCTCTTCAAAACTGTAAAAAAAAAAAAAAAAAAAAAAACCCTGAAAGTGATGCACTATAAAAGAACGGCTTTTCTTTGCGAGAAACCCAGTTTGCGAGCCAGAAATTCTCCCTATGATTGAAGCTTCTTTGAAAAGCAACTGATTAGTCCTGATTTAGAGTTCCAGATTAGATTTGAGTAATCTGAAAGAGCCTTTTCTCCAAATGTCATCATCCGTCATATTTAATCCACTTAGGTTGTGCGTAGGTGTACTGTGTTTGTGGAAATCTAATAAGACACAGCTACTCAGCTTGCAGTACAGATGCCTTGGCATTTGTGCATCAGAAGAACTTACAATATTTTGTCATCACTACATTTCTGTCAACCAAAACCAGGACATAAAGCTGAATAATTGAAAGGATGGGGATGCTCTGCATTATTTACAATTAGTGATGATGATACTTATGCAGTGTAGTTCGTTCTGCCTGGGAGAATCTTCCCCCCTGTTTTTTTCCTTTAAAAACCCAAAATGACAAGTTGAGAATTCCTCCACGCCACCCCCCCAACTTTCAGATTTTCACCGTATAGAATTAAGAGAGACGTAAAATTTTAATATCCAATCAATATTTATACAGTGATTTTCCAGCGAGAGTTTTGAGCAGCGGCATAAATGTTTTTGTAATGTTGTTATCAGACGATAGAGAGATAGTCATTGGAAATTAGCTGAGTGATTCATATGGGCATACTGTACTGCACACAGGACTCGGAGCTGTCGGGAAAGCCTTTCCTCTTGGTTTGAGCCAGCCTTTGTTTCGTGATAAGAGCTGCAGAAGAAAAGGCAGGCTTTGCCACTTTTCCTCATAATGTCAGCTGGAAGAGCGCTCATAATTTATAAGACACCTCACATGAAATGTTCATGAGGAATCTTGGAAGAGATACTGTACAAATGGCAGTGTAGCTCCAGTAACAGTACAGGCCAGAGGAGTCAGAACAGATCAGCTAAGGTAATTGGGTCAGAAAAAGTTTAGGTTCACACAGTGCGCTCTTGCGGAGCCTGTCTGCGTTTCTTTATAACACATTGAAACATCACAACTTAATGTATTAATAGGCTTCCAGTTTAGACAGCTTTGTGCATTGTCTAAGATACTCTGGTGGAATTGATTTGCATATAACTGAGGTCGCCCTCAGCAACCTCTTAGGAGTTTGCTCTTAGATGTGCCTCTACATGTCATAACAAGTGGGATGTGTGTGTCAGAGTAAAAAACCTTTCTTGCTGCCTTGAAAGAGGCACCCCCCCCCCCCCCACCGTGCCCCACCTCCACAGTCTCCGAATGCCTTTGGCCAATCATCTCTACTGATAACACATAACTGCTTCCATTTAGTCTATGAAGGTGTGCGTTTAATTATAGCATGTATAGAGAGGAAACTCAAGTAAACATGCAGGTACAATATAATAACACCTTTCAATTTATAGATGCCTTTATACTTAAAAAGCAGACTGGCTTCACGCACACCAGGGATTCACAGGAAACGATGCACACATGTAATTCAGTGTTACTGTTTTTAGGTTTATACCACAGAAGTTACTGCTAATGCTAACCCAACATCTCCTACTGCTGATACCTCACAGTCAAAGCTTTTATCTGGTGAAATGCAGAAAAGTGCATCTACAAAACACCTTAAACATACATATTTTGGGCTTTTTGTTTTTTTTGGCAAAGGTGTGACGGGTGTCTGCAAATCAACCAGGATGGAAAAGTGAATGAATCAAGTATAAAATAAATATTTATCTAACTTTTTAAGTTATTTAATAGTAAATAATAGTAATTATTATAATACAGCATTTTACAAAATAAAAAGAATATATAATAAATCCATGTAATTAATTCCACTTTTGATGCAAATATAAAGACAGTAGTGAAATAACAGTGATTCAGTTTTACCTACAGTACAGTGAGACATCTGCTCCCTTTTTTTCCCACAGTAATCTCCTCATAGGCCCTTTTAGTTTGGAGAGGATTTCCCCTCCAATTGCAGCGTTGCCTCTTTGTTATGCTACATTCTGCTGCGTGTGTGTATATGTATGTGGCAGCAAACATTATGAGACAGAGGAGCATAATGCTGCTGGAAGGAGGTCATCGACCACCCAGGGGCGGGGGGGTGGGGGGCGGGGGGGGTGCAAGGGGCATCATATGAAGCAGTCTGGTGACATGGCAACTCGTCTTAAGCCCGTGCATCACTGTACCACCTACAGTGGATTATAATGTATGACTGCGAAAGACTAGATTATACAACACAATACCCAAGGATGATCCATCATAGCTGCCTTTTATAACAAAAATACGGTGTGTGCATCTGTGTGAGGCTGATTTGACTCTAAAGATGCTTTTTTTTTCTCTTTAACTGTTAAATTATTTGATTATTAATCTACAAATATGTCAGTTTGAACAAATTCTACAAAAACCTCCACCTGCTAGTGTTAGTGTAGCTTCACAGACGCCTCTAATTCTGTTCTTTTATGAATGGCATCACAGCATTTTTTCTGCTGTGTCATCATCTTGCTGTGTTTGCAGCACTTGATTATATTTGTTACCGTTTTTGAGCAGAGAGGGCAGTTTCACATCACACCAAGTAGTTTTTCAGCGTAGTTTATAGGGTCTCCATCCCATTTATTTTTTTTTACCCATTATCTCGTCCCAGCACTGCCGCTGACCTCGCAGTGCTGCTTTCTAGTCTCCAGCTGATGCAGCGAGCCGGCGTGGGGCTTCTCTTCGTGGCGACATTTGTCCGCTTTTTGGCAGCGGTTCACGTGAGGTGACCACCCTCCGCCTCCCCTCCCCCCATCCACCCACCTCCCTTTTTTTTCCCTTTTGCCTCCCCCTACTCCCCCCCCCCCCCCCCCCCCCACTCCTCCCTTTCCATCTCTCTCCCCCCCAACAGGCTTGGTGCTTGCTATCCTGCCTCGTTGAGACAGCTCCACTGAGGCTTGCAAGATCAGCTGCCGTGCGAGCCCAGCTGAGGCTTCCGGGCAATCATGTTGCTAGATTTCATTTGTGAGTGAGCGTTTGACCTCAGGAATGAGTAGACATCCGCATGCTCACGCACGCAATACGCAGCTATACTTACAAGCACACAGGTGCGCACGGAGAAACATCATTTAAACACACAGCGCAGCAGATCCCCCACATGCACGCACACACGCTCACCTGTTCCCCCCTCCTCTTCCCCTTGCCTTCGCTCTCCCTTTCACCCCATTCGCCAGCCCCCTGCTCGCTCTCTGGCACCCCCTCCGCGTCCCCTCCCTGCCAACCTGCTCCTAAAACATGTAACCTACACTCAGTCCCTCTCTGCTCTTGCCGCCGCGGGCCCTGACAGGCCGAGCGGTAATGCTCAGTGGCACAGGCTCGCCTATCCTCCATCCTTCTCCATCGCCGCAGCAGTTCTGCAGATTGCTATTTGCTGACATTGGGAATGAGATTAAAGGCAAAGGGGTTAGGAGAGAGGCATTCAGAGATTGAAATGCAGCGATGACAGCTATTTCTCTTGTCGTCCCCAAGGCAAGTGAAGGCCACAGCATTGTCAGGCTGCACAGAGGGCAATCTGAAGCAACAAAGTAGATTAACCTAGAGGGGAAAGAGATGAAACAGAGCACAAATTGAGGCCCGTGGTGTTTCAGTAGCTAGCAGTCACACTCCTAATGTGTTCGACAGACTACTTTTTTTGCTCTTAACCACTCGGTGACCTATTGTTTATGCCATTAATTAAGTGTGAAGAAATTATCACAACTTTGTACCTTTTCGTCCCGCCTTTCAAAATTGTCACAACAAGTTAACGCTGCGTGTGGAAGGTGGAAGATTGAGGCCCATTTATAAATGTGAATTAGAGCAAGACAATATGTCATAGCCACAGTTTGTAGTTCATCCTTTTACTAATTTTGTGTTGTAAATATTAAAACGCAACACATGCAGCAGTTTAAATGTGTTTTCTATCATATATTATAATCCAAGCACAAAAAAACTTTAGTCGAAGTCCCCAAATGGATTTTGTGGTTCTTTTATTAGTTTTGGATACGAGCTACAGTTGCCGGCTTTGCCTTTGGGGGGTTTGCAAGGGTTGCACCAGCAGAATTGTATTCTTTAGTAACATAGTGTGAAAAGTTTGGTCTCCCACAAAAAAAAAAAAAAAAGAAGAAAAAAAGTTCCTTGCGATCCTTCTTTACATGCACGAACTTTGATTTCTGACGATGTAAGATCAAATTGAGCTGCAAGTGTGCTCCCTCTCTGCCTTTCATGCTGCTTCAATATCACGGCGTGAAAAAACAAAGAAGGCAAAGACTGAGGGAAATCTGAAGCGTTCTGCCACTCAACATCCCCCATTCCCAAACAACAGCGTCTCACTGCCACTACAAATACATTAGAAATCAATTATTTATGGAACAGAGTCAGGGCCTCTTTAATCTTTTCCTTTTATCCAATTAAATTGTCTAACCATTCTAAGCCTCTATAGCTCACAGGGAATGTGCTTCTTTTTTAAAAAAAAAAAAGAAAAGAAGAAAAGATTTTCTCTTCAGTCCTTCTTTTGACTTTCGATGTAACAGAGAAGAGACACTTCTGAGGGTTGAAGAATGAAAGGAAAGAAAGTGAGTAAAGTGTAAATGAACTCCCCCTCCCTCCCCGTCACCATTGCATTGGTTATACAGGAACTATTTGAAGTTTTGATATTAAGACTCTGGTTCCATTCCCCGCGCAAAGGGACGCTGGGGAACGGTGAGGCCTTTCATGATTCCTTTATGCCCAGCTGAAATAGTTCGAAAGTATTTGGGATCATCTCCACAGGGGTAAATACGATGTTGCTTCAATTGCTGTCCTGTATTATTCAAGAAGTCAATTGAAGTAGTGTCTCAAAATTGAAAATGCTTACTTCCGACGCAGACGTGCGAAATTATTGATGTGAAGCATTGGTAAAACACTGCATTTCTCTCTGTTATCATACAGTAAGAGTGTTAGAAGTGAAAAAAAAAGTTACAGGCTCTCTGAAGAAGATCCAGCTTTACATTTTTACATTCATTTTGATGTCCATATCATAAAATAGAGCAGAAGTAGTCTTTGGAAGTAAATGTGTCATTAGTGGCAGTTTTTTGTTGATTGATAGATTGTTAAAGTCATTTATGAAGCAAATTTAAACATTTCATAGTTCCACTTTCTTAAATGTGAGAATATTTGACTTTTATGTGTTTTATATAGTTGTAAATTGGATATTTTTAGGGTTAAGACTGCTGAATGGATGGGAAAAAGCAATGTACAGACATCAGCTTGGACCCATTGAAATTCTAATTACATCTTATACACTAAACAATTCATCAATTCATCAATTCATCAATTCATTGTAAAGTGCTCATATAAATTGGAACGTGAATATTTTGGATTTCTTGACATTATAATAAGCACTTTCCATTCTTTTTCTCTCATTTTTATGAAGAAAAAGATTGAAATCAGCTAATGAATCAATAATGAAAACAATCCTTAGATGCAGCCCTAGTATATATTATCATATCAGACCTGCCAACATGTACACATTCTAACATCAAAGTATGCTGGTACTAGTTGTTACTCTAAGGGACACAAAAAGAGGCCAGTTGTCTTTTTACACCTAAGTAATGGATAAATATAGCTGAGCCAATTGAGACATTAAGCTGGCACAATTGTTTCTTCTCCTATGTATAAGCTCCTGCCAATACAATAGCTTTCAATGGTTATTTATTATTCTAACTTTACCAGTATGCAGTGTTGGGTGCACAGTAGCCAGCAGTACTGTAAATGTAGAAAATGCTTATCCTTCTACTCACCGCCCCTGGTGACACATATACACATGAGGAGTTACTTGACCAGCTTTTCACTTTGAAATGAGGAGAAGAAGAAAGAAGAAGTCACTATGAGATAGTGAAGGAGAGAAGAGGCATGAATTGGTTGTGGTTAAGGTGAGAGTGAGGGTTTGGGTTAGGCTGTTCACAATGAATGAATGAATAAAGGATAACTGCACTAATGTGTTTGTGTGTTCTATAACTTAACCTTCTCTAGGAAAAAATAAAAGAAAGGAAACATTGTAAATGAAGTACACAATATGTAATATATGTAATTATGTAAAATAATCATTGTGTGAACAGCAATGATTCACATCTGAAGCATGGAGGTAGCTGAAGTGATACTTAAAAATTGGTCCGGAGTTGGCAGGTCTGCCATTTCATAGTTATTACTTTTTTTTGTGGTTGGCATGAATTTTTAAATGCGGTCAAAGTGGTGTCACCTCTCACTCACATATTACCGTAATGAATGACTGTCATTTACTGTAAATCTTCCGCATCCCCATTGGGGCTCTTCCTCTCCTCTCCTCTGAAACAAAAAAAAAGGCTCAGTGTGATGCGAGAGAGAACAATGGGAGCTGGGATCAAACAAGTTTTCCTTCTTTTTTCTCATTACCTTTCAAACAATGGAGACGGCTGACATGAAACACTACATACTGTAACGGTGACGTGTCAGTTTAACAATGCAGCCTCAGCGCTGAAAGACCGGTATTATTAATCAATCCTTATATTTGATATCCAGGTAATATTTAGAAACAGAAAAAAAAGCTTTGGGTAGTTTAAAGCTGGAGTGTAAACGGGCACAGATCTGCTGCTTTTTGTTCCACGTTATCATGTGAGTTCATGTGTGGGCTGCTGACGTGTGCACACAGCGTGGCATGATGCATGGTGTATGCATGATACATATGTCTGTGTTTGTATTCGTCTACATGTGTGGCATGTCTGGTGCAAAGACTTTTTTTTCGTTGTGTGTGTGTGTGTGTATGTGTGTGTGTGTGTGTTGTGGTAATACTGTGTACACTGTACGCACAGTCGCGCACAAATAGCTCCTGAGGGCCCTCACGATCACAGACTGCCAAAAGGAAAAGGATTTCCGAGAGGTTTCCTTCTCGCTATTTAAAGTGGGAGCCCTGTGGGACATGTTTGGCATTCTCATCCACTCACTGAAGATGGCCTGTGATCTGAAGCCACTAACAGGCTCGGCGTGCTCCGTCTCTGTCTCTCGCTCACTCTCTCTCTCTCTCTCTCTCTCTCTCTCTCCCTCCCTCTGGCTCTCTGAAGTGATTACCCTGCTTGTGATTCCACTGACACCCACATGTCCCCCCGAGACGTGCCTTCACTAGTTTGTTTAATCTGCCTCCCTGTACAGTAGGTAACGCTGCCATAATTGAGGTGTGGATAGAGCTGTGGGAACAGATAAAAACCGATAGCAGGTTTTATGAAAACTTGTCTGCAGTATAAGTCGCTGCGGATGACAGCAGTCGGTAAATTAACGCGCAAAAATATTACAGTGATAAGAATTTTTAAAAAGATAAATGTCGCTCCTTTTGTTTCTTAATGCGTCCCCAGTCGACGAACGGCGAGTCCTGTAATAACGGCGTCGCAAATATATCAGCGTTTCAATAAAGATTGAGAAATGTTGCTGGGAAAAAAAGTTGCGGATCCAGTCACTTTTCTTAGCAACTTTCCTCAGTTTCCAGCGAAGCCCCCTGCGATAAGATAATGAGTTATCTGAGATTAGAGTACCATTAGCGAGCCTCGCAGTCAAGCAGATATTTGATCTCGACAACATATGACTTCCAAAAGTTGTGCTGATACCTGAGACAGATTCCGCTTTACACTCTGTTTGAATTTTTTGATATGAAAACAGCAAGTGGAACTGTGAAAATGCAAGGATCAGATACTATATCTCCCCCGGTTAGTGTCTCGCCTCTGTCTGTAACACGCTTGAACCGCTCTGTTCAGAACATACAGAGTGTCAATCATCAGCCAAAATCAGCCTTTTAGATGAAGCACAAAATGAAAAAGAACAAAAATGATCCATAGAACTGAACTTGAATTAATTAAATATACTGTATCATGCTTCCTCTGAGGAGATTGCATCTGTCCTCAGATGTGTAAAAAATAAAACATTCTCAGATATCTTTTTAAACCCTATTATTGTAAGATACCAGTAATTAAATTGACAGTGTTATTAATTGGGTTGAAGATAACTTGCATTGAGTCGAGGACATCTTAAACTCAATTAAAGATATCTCCAACTCAATTAAAGATATCCAAATGCCATGTCCCGCAATATGCAATCAGGCTCTTTCTGGCGCAAGAATATCAGTTCACTTGTGCCCCTTTTTACAAAGACTTCGTTGTACTTCTAAAGTTTTCTTTTTATCATTTAAAGCATGACTTTTTGAAATAGATGTCGCCCATGTCACACTTTGGTGATGTGTATGGCTTCTTTAATGTGGCATAATTATAGTATTTAATCCTTCCTTATCCACTGTTTGAAATAGAAAAAAGAAGATTAGGCACTTCTGACATCAGGAAATGAATCATTTAAAGAGAGAGTTCAACATTTATTTTTTTTGGCACAAGGTAGGACGAGTTGATGGACATCAGCTCAGGCTATTGATCCAGAAATGAAAAGCAGTGAATGGAGGCGGGTAACAAAAAAAACATTTAAACCATAATACACTTATAAAAATGAGTGTTCACCATCCACACAAAGAACATCATCTCTTTGGTGTATTTTTCTGAAACAAACAAACAATTAAAAATGAATGGACATTGATTCTGATAACATATTTTTACTTGTTATTTGTTCCTGGATAAGGAGTGTTATTTCCCAATTGCTTATGCCTCAAAAGTGTAGAAAATGGTTATTATTCTATTCATACTTTGCTTTTGTGACCAGGATTTTGAAATAGACCGATTTTCAGTGGGAAAACTGGCAAAGTGAAGATTTTCCATCCAGATAAAGTTATTAAAACAGCATGAATCACCAGACTCAATGAAGGGAAACTATATTTGAGACATGATTCATCTAACTGAATTCACAGTATAATTATAAATCTACTAAACTACTCACTTCTAAATATTATGTGGCGACTTTTGTAAAAATATATATTAATTTTGATTTATATGTTGTTTTTATGACTTCATGCAAATGAAAATGTTCGAATCAACCCATTTTCCCATTAGAGATTGTTACATTTCGGAATTTTATTTAGGTCACAAAAGCAAAGTTTGAAGGGAATCATAGTCATTTTCTATACTTTTAGGAAATAACACTCAGCACTACCCAGTATCAAAAATTGTTTTCTCTTGTCTTTATTTAATTGTAAATTGAACCTTTAGTGTCTTGGACAAAATAAGCCATATGGACTCATGGTCAGTGTTTTTCTGCAGTGTTGTTCAGTGACTGTTGGCTCACTGATGAATTCTATCTGACCTTAAACAGAGTATGTTTGTGGATTTTGAGTGAATCTATCCTCAGCCTCCCTTCCATCTCTTCTCCCTCTCCCCAGGGCGCTGTGCCAGCTGTGGAGAGAACGTAGTGGGTGAAGGAACTGGCTGCACTGCCATGGACCAGGTCTTCCATGTTGACTGCTTCGTCTGCATGACCTGCAGCACCAAGCTGCGTGGCAAGCCCTTCTACGCTGTGGAGAAGAAGGCCTACTGCGAGCCTTGCTATATTGTAAGTAACTCCTGTCCCTTCAAAAACCCTCATTTAGACTTTCTACATGTACCTTCATTCAAGAAGTGCACATTATGACATCATATTGTTTGTATTTACACTTCAGGCAACCGCATTTAATTTCTTTGAGATCTGATAAGCTGACACCTCTCACCACACTTATCTTTTTTCGCTCTTGTAGTTTTGTGTTTGGTGACTCAGTAACTATGACTACAGTAACAACCGTCTTCCCTGGAATATTACAAGACACTGAAACAAATGTCTCTTAAAGGAAATTATGCAACTCACAAGATGTAATAATTTTTTTGTGAAATACATTGGAATCCTGCGGTATTTTACTGGGACCAAAAATGATTTCTAGAAGGTGCAAATCCCAAAAGAAACTAAACTTTTTCCTGTAGAATTCCTATAGGATCTTTAGTAATGTATCCTATAGGATCCTATTGGAAAAGATTACAATCCTTTAGGACTTTTTGATTAAGGTAGTCATGTGATGTGTTCAGTGTTTTGTGTCGAATATTGAAATGTGTACTTTAGCTACCATACTATTGGTCCATTAATGATACTGTAAATACAAGCCAACTAACAGCTAACTGCTGATGTGACTTCTACTGTTAAAGCTGCACTAATCAATATTATTATATCAACAATGGATTACAGAACAGTGTAATGTGAAAGGTGTCGCTTGTAGTGATGAACCAACAAAGAATGATCACATGACTCTCTCTTACCTCGAGGGTATTTCAGGTCTTTTACAGATCATTGTTTGGGTTTTCCCACAACTTGAACTGTTTTGGCTTACAGTACTATCACTGTTCTCATCAACCTGCATTTCAGCTCTGATAAACCCACTGTACACTACCTGCTTAGCAACTACCTTAAAATGGAGTGACTAACTAGAGAAAATAGTGACACATTTGGCAGCTAAAGAACCAGATATTTCCCTTAGGAGCTGATGGAGACCAAATTTCAAGACTCAAAATAACAGGTAACAAGTGAGCAGTGAATACATTTATAACCAGACTACCATCCACTCATACCTTTTTAGCCAAAATAACTCAATACACTTATGAATTGTTCTCCTCTGAGCTGCATTTATTGATTTTTTTCTTTCTTTCTTTTTTTTAACAATAGAGGATTTTTCAGATATCTCTCTTGATAGATGAGATGATTATAAAAACACAGTTGAACATTCAGTGAGCCGATGCATAACTATCTGGAGTTACAGCTGATGAGCAGTAAGATATGGTTAAAATGGACTCGAGTTATTCAATGAGTATAAAAAATCATGTTATATGGTGACATTGTATTAATTCTCTTTGTGGATCAGATAACACAGAGGAGTTTTTATTCTCGTCTGTTTTTCCCCTGATGTAAAGTTGACCAGATAGAGGAAGTGATTGACAGATATCCCAGAAGATGTCCTTAGTTATTTTTAATTTTGGGGTTTGTTCTTATTCATTCTTACAAAACTCTGACCTGTTTTCTTGTCTCTTCATTGCACAACAGACATGAAAGTATTTCCTTGCACAATATTGTCAGGAAAGACGCATCATCTTCTAAGACCACAAGGAAATCTTTTTGCAGAAGTGTTTTCCCTCATTCAGTTTCAGCTGAATTTGGTTCAGTCTTGTCATCAATCACGCCGCTATGTATGAAATGGTCAAAGTTTTTCCCTGTCAGCAATATTTTTTGGTAACTTTATAGGTCATTCCTGGAAGCTGAGACGGGAAGTAGCTGCATTAATGCAACGAGACAGTACAATGGAAATTCTGGGTAGCAACTTTTTAACTTTCACGCTTGTTTTCACTCGGAAATAAATTATTTAGGTTATTGGATTTAATTTGTACGAGTTTAAAACTTGTATGAGGCAGAGTATCTAAAGGAATTGTTATCATTGAGAGCCGTGATGTGAGTTAAAAAAAAAAAAGCAACAGTGGGGCTTTTCTACAGGCCTGCTGACACAGATAGGAGCCACACTAAAACAAATGTCGTCAGGTAGTCATTTGCCTGTGAAACACAAATGTTCCACTTTCCAGTCTGTAGATAAGAGACCTTTAAAGAGACATGATAGGAGGCTTGTACAAGCACAGTTTGCTAGTTAATGACGAGCTTAGAGCTTTGATTTTAATAGATGGTGAGAAAAAAAGCATCTTGGTGACCAGAGCAGCTCAGAAACAAGTGATGCACACTGCTTAGAAAACAACTTCAAATAATTCATATTTCCCATAAAGAAATTACAACACACACTGACACTGTGGAGTCTTGTAGCTTTACCCACAGCATGAATTAACACATATGTACAATACTCCTTTACATCATGTGCAGGAAAAGTGCTTGATGTGCACTTTCACAGTACAGTCTGGAAGCCAAGCTACATAACGTTTAAACCAGTGGCAGTCCATCTCTTAAATCATCTCTTTTTCAGAGGCACTCACTGTGATTGTAGTTGTCTTGTCTGGAAGTTCTCCAACTCTGATACATGCGCTAAAGAGGAACGGGATAATTTAAGAACTTTATTTATGCATTTCATCAGCATAAATGTTCTTCTGGCACAAGATCAAAAGGATGGGGGAAATCTGAATTTCTTAATGAAAGTAATTTCTTCTTCTTTTATTCCCATCCTCAGGGTCATACGCCTCTGTACGATTAGAGAATGAACGTGAGAGTTGAGTCTCTGAAGAGAAATGTCATATCCCAGAGAGAAAGAGGAAAAAACTTCAAGTTCTAGCCTCCAAGTCAGTCAGTCTAGGAATCTCTAAGAGAAAATGAACAGCAATCATACAATGTGAATTTGGTTGTTTTTTTTTTTACTATAGATCCCTGTGTTGTTCTCTCTCTCTACCCTGTCACATCAATGGCATATCACACTCTTACAGTATATACATCCTCTTTTCATTTTAGAGGGGTATTCCAGTGATTTCGTGTTGCACTTCATTAAGGTTAAAAAAAAAAAAATCTCCAAAATTGAAAATGCAGAGTCTGAAATATTCTAATTTGTAGTCCTAAGTATAGCTCAGACTCTCAAACCACCAGATCCTACATTTCCTATAATACAACCCAACAATATACCCCTGATGTCATCAGGGTAACTCCCCCCCAGGGTTCCCCTTTAAATTTAGATTGTATGTTTGAATTTAAAAAAAAGATTTGTTCACATAACTGATATTGTAAAATAGGTGCATGTTAGTTTGTCTCTAACTAAATAGATTGTTAGTGAAAAGGTTATGAGGTATAACAGTGGAAACTCAATGTAAGTTTAATATTTTTATCCTCTATGTTAATAGTAAAATATATGTTTCTAACACCATCTGGTTACATGAGATACTGAATATCTTATATAACAGGTACCTGAGGAAACTTATTGTGTAGAATCTGTAAAACATAATGCAAAGTCGAGTAATCCCTTTGCCAGGAATTGCAGGAATATGTTTCACCATCCAACAAAGTTTTCTGCCACTATCAAAGTAGGCGATCTACAGCCCCCTTATCAGAGCTGGGACTTTACATATTCTGTGGAACAATACTGGCATTTGCTTTGGCAAGATCTCTCCCATCCACTGGGTGATTTGCCTCTTTCAAACTGTTTGTCTAGATATTACTAATTCCTTTTAGTAACTCACCCACATCTGTTATCGTCACTCGTCTACTTCCTGATTTTACAACTCGCTATCTCTCCGTCTGACCAACCTCAGTCACATCACTGGCCCACAAATTACAGGGCAGCAATCAGCCTTTGTCTTTGGCACTTCCCTGGCTTGCCTCCACAGAGGGCTTATCGCTGCCTATTTGAATACAGACTGATGCTGATAAACTCCACAGCCGCCCAATTAATGTCTCGCTTTGCATGGAGTGGTTCGTTCTTAATCGCGTTAATGTGACAACAACATTGGGTCACCATTCTTTTGTCTTTTTTTTTTTTTTTTCTTGTCTGATGTGTGCATCAGTCTGAGGTGTCCCACAACTTCCCCCTTCCATGTTTGCACACCTAAGATTTGCACACATGAGGCTGTGAAAGTGCAAACACCACCCTATAGCCAGCTGTCTGTCATTGTTACTGAGAGTCAGGACTTTAAAGTTTCAGCACTACTAAGTGTTTTCTAAGAAAGCTCTCATGTGAAACATTTTCCTGCAGATTCTTACAGTCGCACATTGCTGACTGTAAGTTTTCTGCAAACTGGAACAAATTAATCACAGGGCATCTCGAAATCCTCAAAGCTGCAAAGGAGAGCAATCCAGTGGGGCCGGACAGTATAACAAATGATGGCAATATTTCTGGCTCTTTATCAGTGATGTAATAATATTTTTAGAGTGACTAATGGTGTCATACAGTGTTTCATTCACTGCATTTACTGCAGGATAAGAGAAAAAGTCACTTAGACATGATAGCCAGACAGATGGAAGCATTCACTGTTCATTTAGCTTTAATACAACAGTAATATACCATCAGAAAATGTACCACTTAACTGTATTTTAGCCTTAAAAGAAATAGTTTTCTTTATGTTAAATGCACTTATTCATTTTCTTGCAGAGAAATGAGCAAATCAATACCACTCATGTCTTTAGATCTGAATCTGAATCATGTCTTTATGCTAAATATGAGGCTACAACTAGAAGACTGTTAGCTTAACATAGCATAAAGGTACAGGTGAAATTTTTATAAACTTCTACCAGCACAAACCTGCTACAGTAGTATATGTACTTATTAAGACATTAATAATAAACTAAACAAACAAGATAATTAGTTATTAGTTGTACATTAGTGAACTGTAGAGGATTTTTAAAAACTTGACAGACTAGACAGAGTTAGTTGTTTCCCTCTTCTTCCAGCCTTTGGGCTAGGCTAAGCTAAGCTTGCCGTGTGCTGACTTTAAAGTGATATTGATATTCTCATGTAACTCTCAGTAAGATATGATAGTGTGTGTGTGTATATGAATACTGCATCTGCACTACGTTTAAATCCAGGACATGAGGGAGCTGTAGATAAAGCGTTTGAACAGATTATTTCTCTACACATGTGACTTCCTGTTAGCAGAAGTATGAAAACATGCTTCAGCTACTCACTGTGTGTCTTTGACACAACACCAGATTCACATTGAGCACATGCAGAACAACAGTCCAAATCTACTTAATCTATTGTCTAAGTGAATGCTGCATGCATTTTTGTTTTTTGTTGGGTGCTTTTTTTTTTCTGGTCCCCATAAATCCGTAAGCAGCTGTCGAACCTGACAGCAAAAACAAAAACCAAGACAGTGCCAAGTGTTTTCCAAAACAGCCCGGCATCTTAACTGCGTCTCTCGTAATTGGAGAACCAATTATGGAACCAGATTTATGACTTTTACACCATGTTTTCACGTTTTTACCTAAAAGCTGAGCACGTGTAGCTGAGTTCACACTCAAGCTTTCTATCCATGTAAAACAGAGCCACACATAATATCTGACTTAATGTTAATCTTAGTTATTGAGTCAGATAAATTGGCAGTTAAATGCACATGAAGGTTTGAGTCTTTTTTTGCATTCTGAGAGGAAACAATGACAGACAATGCTTTCTGAGAGCCGTGATATGAGATATAATGACATTTAGAAAGCGTGCTCCTGTTTAGAGGGAAAATGCTGTAATTTGACAGGCCAAGATTAAACTCAGTGTGTCAGCTTTTGTGTGAGCTACAAACACTGTCATGTGTTTCGATTACATCCAGGTATGTAGTGATTGTGCTCTTACGTTTGTGTGTGTGCTACATTTTCACTCAGATCCATTTCTCCGGGGCACTCGCGCATGTGTTTTACTGACATAAACGTTGACATGTCGACTCCTGAAAGCTCATATTTTACTGTAGTCACTAAACTAAAAAGCCATTTTCATTTATCCACTCTGATTTCTGGGACCTTTTCACAACTTTGCATCAAAAGCCAGCAAATGAAGTAATTCAGTTCAGCCGTCCTTCTAGAGAGTTCAAACTAAAAAATGTTCTTAATCAGTGGGATTATATGGAAGTCACTACATTCATTTGAAAATGAAGAATCATTTTTCTTTCTCCTTTCACTTCAGGAAGTCTGCCTCTAACCACGAGAGCCTATTAGTTAACAGAGCTGAGAGCAACAAGGACTTCATGTGGCTGATAGCTCAGCTGGTCTTTGAAGAGACTCAACAGTGGGATTCGGTGTCATTGAGGTTAATTGCTTACACGGTGCACCATGCTTACCGCTCTCAAGTCCATTCTACATTGCCCATATCTGCCTTGTTACTAGTTCCTCGCAATTTCTGCAGCGTTCCCACAGCCTGTTTTTTCGGGGAGTTGACGCACTTGAAAAAGGCTCGTTAACCGGCCTGTGCTTCAGGTTATGTGCTGGTAAACAGACCCGCTCAGTGTGCTTACTTGACATCAGTTCATACACGGTAAAAGGGCTGCAGACAATACTCAGTTCCCTGTTTGAGGCAGAATCACATCCCCACTTTCCTGTTTGTGCTACCACTTCCTATGAATATAGATCATCCAAAGTGCAGTCAGTTTAAGTGTTCTGTAATGAGACTGATGTAAGTAACACAAGGTCACACCAGGAGCCCAGCTTCATATTGAAAGAGCAGTAATAAAGAGATAGGGATTTGCCCACACACACACACACACACACACACACACACACACACACACACACACAAAAACTTAATCTATTTCCGCCTCTTTTGACAGAATTTCAGAGACCACGAAGGTCACGGACGCCAAGTTTCTTGAATGTAATTACGTTCATTATCTGGTGTTTTACTATAGCTCTGTTATTTAAAATAAATGGGCTTTGGTCTCACTGGCTACACTCTCCGAAAGATTTTCCATTCTGCTATTGTAAAGGAGGAACTGCACACAGAAGCCCTGACCTGCCAGTCACCAGGAAACGTTGATGATTGACTGATGAGCTTTCACCCTCCGTGTCTGTTTGTCTGTCTTAGAAAGTGGCGATGACGGCCTCGCTGTTCGCCCCTTTATGTCGCCTTTTATTAACTATCACGCTGCTTCTTTTTTAAAAATGTAATTCATTTTCACATGCACGAAGATTTTTAAGCACAAACTCTTAATGAGACTTTCTATCATCTATCAGCTAGTACTGCTGTTGAAGAAAGCACATTTACTGCATTTTCACACAAATCACAAGGAAAATGTAAAGCGTTTACAATGTATTAAGCACTTATAGGTACAGTAGTTACTCAAAGTTTAATTAATCGACCTGCCACTTCTATAGATGCATGCAAATAGAAAGAAAATACTTTGTTTGACCTGAGTTGTTTTTTTCTCCTCCTGACCTCCTTTGATTTCTAAATTTACGATTGTGGTTTTACGATTCAATCTGGGAACAAGAAATGAATAAAGGGTCCAAGAAGAAGCATGGAAGTTTGCCTGCATCCACACACCCGACACAGGTTAATAAAGTTTAAAGTTGTTGATTTCATTATTTAAAAGTCACGTTGCGCATATTTTACACCTCTCTTTCTCGATTTTGTGACACAGTAGATGCAGAAACTCAAAGAAGGAGCTATGTAACGTAATGTTGGTCAGATATTTTTCAGTGTAAACAAAGGAGCTATACTGTACTTCCTCCACAGAGACTCAGTTATTATTGAATGCTCAGAGGACACTTCCCTGTCATTATACACTCAAGTATTGATGAAGGGAACAATGTTGGTCGAAAGACTGGAAAACAACAAGAATGGATTCAACATCACACATTTGGGGAAACTCTGTTTTAACAGCTTGAACTGTCAGTCTATGTGGGAAAATTCCATGGCAACACTTTGCAAATCTGTGATATGTTGAGAGAAGGCGAGTGTGGGTTGAGTTTTTTTGGTTTTTCGCAAATTGCTTTTTTTTTTTCCCTCACTTTTTCACCAGGTTTGTTTATCACTGCAGTATAACCAAAGGTAGAGTGTGGAGCTGCAGTTCACTTTTACTTTAATCAGTCTTATAAATAACTTGTTCAGCGATACGTCAGTCTACAACTCTATTAATCAGCCGGTCGGTTGAACTGAACCACACAAACAAACATAGCCCTCTAGTCTTTGTGTTGATGGGAGTTTTTCAAGTGAGTTCAAATGCACTATAATCAAAACAATCTAGATAGCAAAAGGGAAGTTTCCAAGGGTGGCACAGCACCCAGAGGCGACAGGCATGGTGCCAGCTGTATTGGGGCTCGTGGTGATGGATGTCCTCCACATCACAACAAAACCAAACTCTCCCATCCAACGACGGGATATCCCCAAGAACTCCCCTAAAGCTTCTGCTGTCATTGAGAGAGGGCATATAGGATACAATACATTCAATCACAATCCCATCTCTCTCCTCTCACAGCCAGCCGCAGAGACACAAGCAGTCCAATATTGAACGTTTCTAATGTTGCCTCGCTGAGAGTAAAATGGCTCTAATTAGAGATGACTGCACACCACCCACACACCTGTCACTTTTCTGTGATGGATATCCAGGTAGTCAGATCCAGTAGGCTCGAAGCCAGCGTGGTGAGTTCAGGGCCCCCATATGCTCGTTGTTGCGGTACGGTGGCGCGGCTCTCTGTCGGGCGGCTCGGCAAGTCTGCACAGCTGCTGTTCATGCTGGGAGAGCTGCCACGCACACGCCGAGCCGGCGACGGCAGGTACACACCCACCCTGGTTCTACTTGTCGTCTGAGGCACGCTCACAAACACACGGCGGCCCCGGCTTTCTGCTGACTTTGTCATCAAATATTCATGGCTGTCTGCATTAGCTCGCGGAGTTCTAATTGAGTTCTGTATATTCAGACGTGATTAACTCGGTCTAATTCCTCAAAGGAGTGAGCCAATTAGATAGCACTTGCATGAATAGGATTTCACATCTTAGTGCGTCTCCAGACTTGCCAAGACAATTACGTGTGTGTAGAATTGCGATGTACAGTGGGTGTAAACTCGAGCAGGTCATTATTTCTTATTACTGACCCACACTACAGGAAACGCAGCTGTCCGATCCATTACGAACAAGTAAATGAAAAGCGCAAGTGTTGTTATTAGAGTACATTGTTTGGACAAGAGACAAGAGAGGGACTCCAAACACCGGGCTCTCTAAACCTTCCGCATGTTTTTTGTCTAACACGCACACACACACCCTCCATCACCCCCCCCCCTCCCCCCCAGGAGCAAGCAGGAGAAAAATATCCGTGACCCAGTGCTGACCCACCACAATGTCACTCTAACTCATGGCATGAGAGAACTACTGCCGGGGTCTTTGTCAGTTTCTCTCTCTGTAACCAGAGCAGGAGACATTGCCCAAAGTCCGGAGGGGTCACATTCTGCTGCGGAGCTGAATTTAAGGCAGAGAGGCAGACAGGCAGGCCGGCCACTTTGCATGAGCCGGAGAGAGATCAGGGCCCCCACTGCCACCTTTTATTCTTTGAAGAAAGGCCTGAGCAAGGCATGATCTGTGTGTGTTTGCCCTGTCCCTTCACGTTGGCTGCAGCATGACATGATCACGCAGCTAAAATAAGAAAAATCTGCATGAACAAATAAAGCCTCACAGCTGACTGGAATAGAATACATAAATATTTAAATCTCATTTGACACATGCCGCTTTTGTTAGTTTGTCGGAAAAACTCACGTCGCGTAAGTGAAAGAAGCGAAACCTGCAGCTGCCGGCGAGAAGGATAGCAGGGGCGGAGGCGGGTCATAAACTGTCCAGGCAGAGATATAAACTAAATGTAAAAAACAAATCAGTATAGGAGACTCTGGCAGGATGCCATCCCATTCCTGCACGCACCGGCCATCCATAACCCCGGTGTGAATTTATTACACGGACAGACTGAGGCGAGCGGGTTAGACCTACGCACCGAGGAAGCGCGGCCGTTCCAGGTCAGAGACACTGAAGACCTCGGACGCGCTCGCCCCGACTGACTGGCGTGCGCACAGATGAGTGTCACAAACGCTCCGTCTGCGAATTATACAGGTGATCCTTTCAAGGTCACTGATCCCTGGAGTGAACAGGGGGACCAAGAGTCACCAAACCATTAGAAGAATCACTTTCCACCGTGTGACACACTCGCTCACACCCACACGTAAACAAAACAACGCACACGCCTCAGTCATACGCATTCCAAGCAGCGGAGAAGACGCGAGTGGGTGATTTACATAACGTGCTTACAAATGACAGGATTTTGTAAAGAGAGTCAAGTCATGTTAATGTATCTGGATACGCTCACACCGCGGGCCTGATGCCGAGAAGCTGCACAGACAGATGGATGGAGTCATGATGCCAGGGAGCGCCGGCCACCGGAAAGCAATCACCGATATGAAATTAAATTTAAGTTGAATGTCAAGGGCTGAGGATGGAAACGTGTCGGGGGGTCGCGCCTGAGAGTCAGACCGGAGGGAGAGGAAATGGCAGGGGGTTGTTCACTTGTTAACCTTCGTGGGATGAGGTGGATGAGGTGGGAGAGATGATCATGATCACTGAACACAACCATCTCCACACAACTTCACACACACACATAGTTTACACACAGACCTCTCCACCTCTTCAGCCTGAGTAGACCCCAGCTCAGGAAAGGGTGGAGGGTGGCGCTCCAACAGTCCCTCCACGAATATGTGGAGATTTAAACGAGCTCCCTTAACCAAAACAGATTTTTGGCTTTTTCTACAAACTGAGACCTCCAAGATTTGGCTCAAAAATGTGGAAAACAAGTCTTTTTTATTTATTTTTTTCTCCCCTCTTTAACTCAACCATAACAATCCTCTCTGTTGCTTCGTCAAGCGCTTTTACGACCGACTCCACGTAGCTCCAAAAACTTCTTAATTAATATCTGGTCAGTACTTTCAGTGTGATTTTTGTTTTTGAGACTTAAACTATCTATATTCTGAGAGTTGTTTCCAGAATTAAGATTCACACAGCAAAACATCAGCGTCTGTAAACACCAGGACAGTTTTGCCAAATCTGCTGTTCAAATATGCATGAACAGAAGCTGGTGCCAAGTCAGCTGCGAGTGAGGTAACTCTGCTTCTTCCTCATGAAACAACTTCACCTAAAAAAAAAAGATAGAAACTGAATTATAAGAGCTTATTACATTCAGTTTTGATCTTAGTATTAATTGTCTGCTGAGGTATAAATCAACCTTAGTGTAATATGTGGAGTTGAGTGAGGGGTGTACTGAAAGGGACGGGGTTTTTTTGTTGAAATAAATAGACATTAGAGATCTCTTGATGTATTTAAGACAGAGTAATGAAGGTGAAATCTTAATTAATTTTCTTGATGGTCAGCGAGCAGCAGGTGTCCCTGGAGTTTGACTATAAAAGATGGAATGTGTAGCATTTTTAGAGGATGGACAAAGCAACAGGGACAGTGTTTTAAAAAGAATGCAACTCTATAAAATAACTCTGAAATAGTTGGTTTAAAGTTTAAAGGAATAGTTTGACATTGTGTGAAATATGTTTATAAGTTTTTTGCTGAAAGTTAGATGAGAAATTTGATAGCATTTATGTGTCTGCTCTAAATTTGAAGCAACAGGCAAGTAACTCACTTGGACTTCACCAAGAAGCTTATTGGCTGCTCACGCTCGCTTCATATTTTGCATTAGAGTGGTGTTGATTGGTTGATTGACTCCGGCATATCTCCCAAAATGTGGAACAATTGGTGTTGGAGTAGACAGCATTATATTGCGATGCTATTTTTGTTGACCCACATAGTTTGCAGCTTTTTTTTAATTATAGTATCACTCCTGTGTAGCACTTCCTGTTGAAATAAGCTCAATGAGAGAATAATTATAGATTTGTGTGGATCAAAACGATTCCTCTTTGTGCTGCTTGATTGACCCATATTAAGTAATATAAGGGAGAGAGAACCGCTTGTCGAGGTTCATTAAGTCAGTCGACACCTTCCCTCAGGAAGTAGGAGGGTCAGGGATTTGACTCATACTTCCCATGCAAGTCACTATCCGTTATAAGGAAATGCAAATGCAGCGTCGCTCCGATCGTTCTCTCCAACAAGCTCTCGTTAGACGTCACCGAGCTTCCTTCGGCGAGGGTGTAGTTAACTTACACAGCATGGCCTGGCACAGACCGGCCCCAGTCTGAGAGGGTCTGGACACACACTGAATCAGATCAACTGCAAATTTGGCCCACTCCGAGTTCAACGTGCCAGGCCGTAAATCGCGTGCAGTCTCACTGAACTCCAGCCTGCCTCCTGTCAGCCCGACTTGGCCGTGTGAAATAAAAAAGAACACATAGGTGTAAAATTTGTGTTGATACGGTCAGAGGAGCAGCTTAAATTTAGCAATATGCCACAACAGATCTTGAACTGTTAACTGTTTAATCTGTGCACATCTGTAGTTCTAGCATGTTGTATTTGTAACAGCGTTTTCAACAGAAAGTTACAGACTGTGGACTGAATAGATTAAAAATGAGCAGGTTGAGCTTCAACCCTTAACTCTTGAGTGTGTGAATGAAAGTATTGATTTATGTTAGAAGTATTTGGCTGAAGGAGTATTTAAATACCATGGATGAAATAAGGAATCTGTGACTGTTTTGACAATCAGTTAATCATCAAATTTCAAGAAATACTACCAAAACCTGTAATGATTTGTTGCTTTCTTCTGTCCTATATTATAGTCCATTGAATATCTTTGAGTTTGGCCGTGTCTATTGAACAAAATAATAATAATTTGAAGTGAACACCTTCAAACTTGCTGTATTTTTTCCAACTGGTTGCTTAATTCAGAAAATAACCAGCAGATGAATCCATAATTAAGATCCTCATTAGTTGCAGCCCTAATTCTTATCTAGTCATTTAGTCTAGGTGTGCATCTGCATTTAAAAGATATGCTTTTTCTAGAATATTCTAACCTCTTTCAAATGTTGTTGTAATAAAGTGAAAAAAGACACGCTGATTTACAGTTGAAATGAATGAAATTACTTTCCTCGTTTAACATTTTCCAATAAAAAGGTTTGAAGTCTAAACCTCCACTAATTTACTTTTATTTGTTTCGTGTGACTCTCCGTGTCTCTGCCTCTCCGTCTCTCTCTGTCAGGCCCGTGTCTCATGTTCAGCGCGGAGCACATGGGACCTCTTAACTCCCTGTTACATGCTTTGTTTGCATCACACTCTTCATTCCAACTGACAGCTGTGTCAAACGTTGTTTGGGAGCCCGTTGCTAAATAGTGGGAAGCCGGGCCGGACCGTGCAGGGAATCAGAGTGTTTGGTGTTCTTGCACTCAGGGAGACCACGAGAGAGCACTTTGTAGGAAACGGAGAAGGCTTACAATGAGGAGGGAGGGGGGAAGAAAAATAATAATAAAGGGAGGGGGCCACAATTGACTTAAATGCACTCTACTCTCACCCCCAGTTCAGCAAGAGGCTGTCTGACCTAAATTCACTTTACCTCATCTGCCTAGACATTTGTTTAGCCTTCTGGGCAAACACTTAGAGAAATGTATGAGGGAGGGGGGGAAAAAAGAATACATATGCTTGAATACATCACATTTAGTCAGGGGAAAAAGCAAAACCCGGACATCTGCAGACATATACAGCCCTCTAGTGGCAAACTGAGAAGGACCTGGATGTCTGACAGAGAGAGGGCAACGAGTGATTTTTGGAGAATTTCCTGAACCATCTCTGGAGATCTGCTCCCCGACCACAGACCCCAAAACCTCTGTACGTTCTCTGTTTGACATCAGCCCTGAGTGTGTGTAACAGCTCTAATAAATGTTACCTAATACCAAATAAAAGGATTCACAAGTGAATAAAAAAATTTAAAAAAACAACGGAGGGCTGAGCAGAATGAATGAATTCAGGTCATAGAATCTTACCATCAGAGAGAAAGAGAGAAATTTTGTCTTTTGAGTACTGTACTCATTACAATGGCCCGGAGGAACCGTGTGCTGTGAAATCATATGCTCTAGTTAAGCTAAACAAGGGCAAGGTATTCCCACATGAAGGGCAGATGAGAATAAGTAAGTGGAAATGCAGACAGATGAGTAAGAGTTGAGGATGGTTGAGTGCAGTTTGGCCCCTGCATCTTACTCACATTCTCAGGTTGCAAATGTATTCCCTCTCTCTCCCTCTCTCTCTCTCTCTCTCCCTCTCTCTATCTTTCTACCTCTACCTCTCTCCGTGTCTGCGTGCGTGCGTGAGGCAAACCTCAAGGGCTCAGTGCAGCGAGCTCATTAAAGGCTTTATTCCACTTCCAGGATCGAGCAGGATTGCAATATGGACATTGTTTATACACAAATGTTGCCCTGGGAATAATGTTTATTTCTATTACCGTCTTGGAGGGGAGGGGGGAGGGGGGGGGGGGTAAAGGGAGAAAAAAAATGATGCTGAGCTTGTCTGCACACATTGCTTTTCATGAAATAATGCCTCTCCAGGAGTGCTTTGAAGAAACGGCCATTTTGCAAACCACTTCTTTACAGCCTGGAGTCATAGATCATCTGCTCTCATCTTTTGCCCTCTTACCCTCAAGTGACACATGATATTGGTGCAAGGGGGATTGGTGGAGGAGGAGAGGGGGGGAATCTGGATTCTGGATGCACAGGTCTGACACTCGTATTCATGTCAGGGGACGTTTTTACATCCTACTTTCAGTGACCTCGTCCTGTAAAGCCCCTGCGTTCATCAGCATATAGACTATAAATGTCACTGCACGTGCTCAGCAGCCGTTCTAACATACAGGGGGAGGAGGGGGGGGGTGGTGAGGAGGAGGAGGGGGGGTGTTTGGGAGTTCACCTCGGCCGAGCGGTCACAGAAGTGTCATTTTAAACGGCAGGGCCCCGGCGGTGCATCTGGGAGGCAGAGGATGACGCAGCGCAGTGTTGCTACACACCCCGAGCTGTGTTTGGAAACACTGAGGCAGCTTGCTACTACTGGCGGGAGCCAATGGGAACAGCTGAACCGTGCACTCTTTAGCCCAGCCAAGCGCAGGAAAAGAGGGGAGAACAGAGAGACACAGAGATCCAGGAAATGCCTGAACGACAACAGCGGCCCGTCATGAGAGCGCACACACACACACTCCCTCACGCTCGTTCACACTCACGCAGCCACATCAGGCCGCACATTGATCACCCGCACATGATATATCCGTCCTCCTGTAATTGCATCGCTGTTTAGAGAGGCAGCAGTTATTTATGTAATATTGAAATAACAAATGGCGTCTCCCGGTAGATATTAAGAAGAGAGATGCCACAGATAAGTCAGAGGCAGGCGACCACCCCCCCCCCACACTACCCCCCTCTCCCACTACCCCCCCACCCCCCCGCGGGCCGCTTGCCCAGTCGCCTGGCTGCAGAAAACCTGCAGTCATCACAAAGTGGAAATATTTACTGCTCACACTCTTGCATATGGGAGGATGGAGTGTGGGTGAGGGCGGCTGAAAAATGACTGTGTTTGTGTTTCGAGGGGAGTGCTAATCAGATTCCTTCAGCTTCAGAGGCATTTGAGGATAGGCTCGCTTGAAGGTCCTGAGTGTGGATTTATTTGTGGCCCAGGCAGGACTGAAAGCAGAGCCACCTGAAGTGTAAAGCTACCATCATAGAATCTAAAAAAACACTAGAGGAAACACAGGAAAACTTTTCTAAATATCTCACATCAGTTAAAAATGTGTTAACAGACTAAAGTGCTAATTGTAAACAAGCGCTGAAAGTATCTTTGGTAAATGAATCATCACAATCGTTACATTCATCATCCGGTTTTGTTGTGTAATCCTGTGGGTGTCTGTGGGTTTGTGTTTTTGTGTCTACAGAACACCCTTGAGACCTGCACCATCTGCAGTAAGCCCATCATGGAGCGCATCCTGCGGGCTACAGGGAAAGCCTACCACCCTCACTGCTTCACCTGCGTGGTGTGCCACCGCAGCCTCGACGGCATCCCTTTCACCGTGGACGCTTCCAACCACATCCACTGCATCGAGGACTTTCACAAGTATGTCATTGAGGTTTTTCATCACACAGAAAGCTGCACAAACCAAGCTATCAACAAATTCTGCACTTCCTCTTAGATCTAGGTGGCATTTTAGCATCTTTCAGCTCATTGTTTTGGTTTTATTTACAGGTGTACTGTTTCAGTCAGTCTCCTCAAGTCCTTTCAAGATGCAGTGGCAGCTTTTTTTAACCAAAAGATCTCTTCATAAACCCTCCATACACTTCTATACCTAACATCAAACAGCAGAAAGACTAAACTGGCTAAATGAGGCTAGATGATGAAGAAAGTGAAACATCTAGCAGCTGGAGGCTAAACCAGTTGTAATATACACTCACTTCCCTCTTTATTAGGTACATCTGTACAATCTGATTCAATCCAATACTACAGCTCTGCTTTAACATCTACATTTATGAAGCTTATACATTTTCAGTTTTTGTTGACATAGTCAGAAAGGTAATAACTCATAGTCATAGTGGGTGATGGTGGTGTATTAGGGTGCATTATATTGAATGGTGTTTTTAATATTTTGTCCACTCCATTAACATACATGGGGGGGAAGGGGGGCAAAATATTAGAAAACACCAGTCAATATGATGCACCCCAGTATGCCACCACCACTTAGTAAGTACAATTATCACCTGAAAATGTTAATAAAAACTCAAATGCATAAACTTGTAGAATCTATAGCACAGCTGTTGTGTTGGATTGAATTAGCTTGCACAGGTGTACCTCATAAAGTGGCCAGTGAGTGTATGTTCTTTAATAGATACTAGAGAGCAGTTTTACCCTGACTTCCAGTGTTTATACCAAGCTCAGCTAAGTACATCTTCTCTTCACAGTGTGCACACCTGACTTCGTAGTTCCCCTCAGCTTAATGAATCAATTTAGCATCTTTCAGCTCCTTGTTTCAGAGCTTAAAGGAGAAGTGAATATTGGTCCATGCACTGTTGACAGCTTCTTCTGTAGCCCCCACATGGCAAAAAAAAATGTTTTTCTTGGTCCTATAAATTCAAAACAGAAAGTGATATCAATGTGAAATCTCAGCGCTTCCTTTTTGGGAAACACTGCAGACGATTTCACAAGAACAGTGACCGTATGCAAAGCAGCTGTAGGTATAAATTTAATAGTAAATTCCTGTCATTGTGTCACAGTCCACAGATTGCATAACCGCCACATTACCAGAAATGTTCCTTAACTCAGTGACCAGAAGGGAAACAGAAGTAAGCAGCTGGCTCTTGGTGTGAGTGCACAGCTTTGCTTTATGGAGTAGCTGCACTGGGCCGTTTAATTCCACATGACAAGTGTGACCTCAACATCGCAGCCCTTTGTGTCGAGGAATAGTTACGCTCAGACCCAGGCTTCTTTCTTTTTTTTTCCGGCTAATACTGGGCTGCATTGTATGGCCGTGGTTCTCCAAAAGCCTGTCGAGCCCCTTCACTTCCTGATTCCCAGGCCTTCACTAAACATGCGAAATAGAGGAAATGTCCACCTGGCATTCAGTCAACTGACGCAACCTGAAATCTCAGTGTGCTTCTCATATCCTCATTAATGCTGCTGTTAGGGATTCCCAGACCTGCTGATTTAGTGGTTAGAACATGGTATTGTGAAAGTCAGTTAGTTATATTTATGTTGTTTGGTTGTATATTTAGCTTTACATCACATATTCTATTCATGAGAATTATTTCTGACAGGGGCTACTTTAGCTTTCAAAGCCACCTCCATAGTTAAGTGATTAATGAATACTAAGCTGGAAGCTGTTAACATCAATCTTTGACTTATTTTAATTAAGTGTTTCCAAATGTGGAAGCGCAGTAGTCCTTTATAATATATCACATTTCCCTCATACTGACCACCGCAAGTAGTCACAAGATGAATCTGACTCATGATACATAAAATAAATAGATATAATGTATGTTTATTTTAACTTTCCTCTCATTTTTTCTGTTTCCTTCTTCTTCTGGTTTTCTTCTTTTATTTTCTTTCTTTTTAGATATTTTTTCCATTCTACTGGTCATAACCAGTAGATAAAAGATGAGGGAACCCAAGTAGACATGGCTTTATTTTAAGGGATCACAAGTTTAAAAAAAAAAAAAAAAAAGCTAAAAAAATACAGCACTGAATTAGTAGACAGAAAATGATTATTGATTCTTGATTTCTCTGTTTTATTATTGTGGATTTGAACATGTCTGAGTTTTGTACTGTGAATCCAGCGAAACTCTGACAAACAAACAGGCATATTAATTGATAGTAAATGATTCATGTTTACAGTATCAAATAGCCTCCCCATGCAAACTAATGAGTGAGGACAGATCACTAAACCTCCAACAAAGGAAGTTTGTGTCATTCAAAGTCACGTTATGTCACAATATTTACGCTGCCTTTGTATTTCCTAATCTAATCACTCTTATTCTTGCTTTCTATTTAACAGGAAGTTTGCACCACGCTGCTGTGTGTGCTCTGAGCCCATAATGCCAGCGCCAGGCCAGGAGGAGACCGTTCGCATTGTGGCCCTGGACCGTGACTTCCACGTGCAGTGTTACCGCTGTGAGGTATGCACTCTATGTATTCATCCCTCCTTATAATTAGCAGCGGTGCCTACATGGTCCATGTAGCTCCAGCTCCAGCTGACAGTCATTACGGTATGAAGTTATAAGACAGAATGCGCGTGCCCGCCCACCGAGTCACCTTTTCAGCGAGACGAGTGAATCATCCCCTCTCCTTACCTGCCTCGAAAAAAATAGCTCCGCATCTCTCCTCTGCAAAGTTCATGGACTTACATAGTAACCAATCTGTCAGAAGGCGCTCGCTGGCTGATAAGCTGCTCTGAGACATTACGTGCCCGGCTAAAAGAGAAGTAACGTGTGACATTGTCAAAGAGCTGTGCTAGTGTGAGTGCACCGAGCGTCTGGCAGACATAAAGGTCAAAGGAAAGCAAAGCAGATTAGTTCAGCTGAAGGGGCTCAACAAGAGAAGAATTTTGTCACCAGGGAGGCATGAGTAGATGGAGTTGTAATTCTGAATGTGCATGTACGTGCTTGCGCGTGTGTGTGTGTGTTTGTGTGAGACTCTTGTGTAACCCTTTGTAGCAGACAATGACAAAATGATGCAGAAGCAATGTATGTAAATATATTGCTGTGTGTGAAATCATCTATGTGATTTCACAGAAATAAAGACATCTGCGCCATGTAAACTCCACAGAGCAGAACATTCAAATATATATACACATTCATCACTCAGGTGTTTCTGATCTCTCTCTGTGTGTGTGTGTGTGTGTGTGTGTGTGTGTGTGTGTGTTTTAATGAACCGACTGGAGAAGTCAGAGAAGAGCTTAGTCACACTGTCTTATACTGTTCATGATCAACACACATGACTCTAAAAAATCATGCAGAAAAACACATTTTACAAGAACACATTGAGTCTCCTATAACACAGAGGTTCAATAAAAATGTGATACATAAACCACATAAATTATTCAAAAAGAAAATAATTATCATAAAACTACCAAATGAAGGAAAAAAGCCAATAGAAAAATTAGAAATATTGAAAATGAGAATAAAGATCAGGCACAGTGGTGCTCATGACAATGCTAACATACTAATGTGTAGCAGCACATTAGTATGTTAGCAGTAAACAAAGTACTTCTGAGGCTGATGGGGATGAAAAATAAGAATTTTCTGACAAAGGTGGTGACAGCTGGTTTTAAATTGTATGTCGTGTGTGGGTAACGACAGACAAACATATAAAAAGTTATAGATCCATGTGTGTGATGAGCATTCATGATAAAGGTCATGAAAACTACGAGAGTTTCCAGGGAGAAAAACTAAACAGGAGCACAGCAGGAGAGGAAGTGAAAATACAGGAGAAACCTGGGAAAAAAGCAGAGTGCTGGCAGGTATGAATAAGGTTTAAGATCAGAGTTTTAATCCCCTAAAGTAGGTCATAGTGTGTTAAGTAATATTCAGTTGTCGCCCATCTACTGTAGACACACCCACCAAAATATTTCAGCTTCACATGTGTTTCTGCAAAGAGCCTCCTGTAAATTAACAGTGACTAGTTTTCCAACAGCAGTAAACGTGTCATTTAGGGCAGAAGCACAGCGAGTGTATGAATGTGCCTGATCGCTGAGTGTGGCTAATGACTGCGTCTGTGTTTGCGGACTAACGGAGTATCTGTGTCCTGCAGGACTGTGGCTCCCTGCTGTCAGAGGGGGATAACCAGGGCTGCTACCCTCTGGATGGACACGTGCTCTGCAAAAACTGTAACACCAGCCGCATCCAGACCCTCACCGCCAAGGCCACCACTGACCTCTGAGCAACCTGCCGCCCGGTCACCTCCACTGTGATAACCCAATTTTCTCTCTCTCTCTCTCTCTCTCTCTCTCTCTCTGTATCTCTCTCTCTCTCTCTCTCTCTCTCGCAAACATACCCATCCACAAAAGCTTGCATTCCTCATCATATCATATACACATATATATATGTATATATATGTATGTATATATACATATATATTTATACATTTACTTGCAGTTACACAAAATAGCATCACACATGTATTTAGTGGCTGACTCGGTACAATCACAGCAGAAGACTGTATTGGTTAAAGGAGTAGTTCAGCATTTTGGGAAATCCACTAAAATGCTTTCTTGCCAGCTAACTGTAACGTTTCATTCAGCACGCAGATATGTTTTCATCTAAATCTCGGCAAGGAAGCAATTCAGCGCATTCCCCTAAATGTCAAACCATTGATTTACAAATCCATAATTTAACATGTGAAAATACACACTACACACTATCACTCCATCTTACCTGGCATGTTCCAGCCAGTGCGTACATGCAAGCATATATGCAGACAAACCCGTCTTTAGTCGCTGACCTAAAAGGGAGTCTGCCTCCACCGAAACATGTGAAATGTTTGACACATCTGCCCCGCAGGCGAAGCCAGGACGGATGTGTGTGTGTGAGTGTAGCTTTAGTCAGTGTTTGGAAAAACACTGAGCATATGGTATGTTGTTTAGAACGTTGCTTTTATTCTTTAGTGTTTGCACAGCGTAAATTACACAGACAGTACACAAATGTGGACAAAATAACCACACTGAAGCTCATTATTGCAACACAGTTCTGCATAAGTGAACGCCAAAGAAATAACTTTTAAACTGCCATATTTTATGTATACTTATTCCATATGCCACTATATTTAATATCACTTACAGTGTATTGATGGGGACCACAGGAGCTACATACATCCTCAGTGTAAAAAAAAACAAAAAAACAAGACAAAGTCCTCAATAGGCAGCTGCTGAATGCAATTCCCCTTTTTAAATATTATCATCTTTTATTTCTAATAGAAATTGCCATGACGTATACAGTAGAATATTTTCTGTTGGCTTCAGCAGTACAGTTAGACATTCCATTCATACAAATATGCCCTTATATTTTAGTGTAATCATTTAGTTTTAAATAAATAGTTTTTAAGCAGATAGATATGTCACGTATTCCTCCAACCCATGACATTCATTAGATCACTGGTTGTACTGTCTGCATCTGGCAGAGATAACAGATATTAGATGGCTATGCAATTTTTAATGCTAATGGCATCGACACTTTATATTAAATTTTATAAATAAGGAAATATTTTACCTGTACAGTTTCAAGCATAAGTGTCCTTATAGTAATCCTTTAATCAGAACTATGCTGTTGGTACTGTGTGACTTTGTGTGTCAGTACTGTGCTGTATGTCAGTATTGATTGTACCGTTGAAACTCGTCTTTTATATTTTAGTCTATGTTTAAAGTCGATGGGCAAAGAAGGGACTGTGAGAGTTTCCCAAAAATTATGATTTTTTTTTATTATTTGTTCCATCCAAAAGTCATGGACCAGTGTTCATGATTATAGTTAGATCAATATATTACAGCAGTAGTGAGTTAGTCAAGACATTTCATGATAAACAACAAAAACAATATAGTTAAATAATAAGTGATTGTTTGCCAATTTATTAGTTGGATTGGTAATCAGTGAACCCAGTATTTTTTAATTCCAGGTGCAGTGTGCATGTGGAGGGATTTATTATGAACAAAGCAAGTAATTATAACTTTCAGTGATATTATAACAGAAGAATGAGGCATCACTTTGCTACTTTACTGTTTTACTCACACATGAAAAAAAAAGGTTTAGTGCCATCAGAAAGTGAGACAGACAAGAAATTAATATACTGTAGTTAATATCACAGCAGAGCCTTTGTGATCAACTGTATCAATGTTTTAAACAGGGTAACACTTTGTAATCAACTGTGCTAATGAGCTCAATAAAGAATTATCAGTGGACAATAAGTTGATATTCATCAGATGTTTTTGCTAGGATGTTTTTAGAATGAAAATAGAGATAACTGGTGTTTAAAATGTAAAGGGATACTGAATATTGCCTGAAAAGATGATTATGAAAACACAGTTAAATCTCTGCACATCTGACCGTGTTTGGTCCATTGGTTCGACTCTTTCTAGCAGACAGAACCGTCCCTCGCTCGCTCACTCGCCTCCAGCAGGGAGTGAGTGAATGCCGGTTCTCCAGGAGGTTAGGCAACCTTTTTCCGTCGATATTCGGAGCCCAGATTGTAGACGGCCAGTTCATCGGTTCACATAAACAAACCAAAAAGACAAAAAGACTCTTACAGCTATGTTAAAATCACAAGTGTACTGTGTGAGAATAGTCATGTTAGAATAACTCAAGATAGAGACACGATTTACAGTGGTCTCAATCTTCTTTATTGTATCTCAACAGTTTGATCAATTAGTTAAATGCATTCAAATCTGTGCTTCTCTCTAATTAAAAGAAGTAGTTTATTTATTCTCCTTTTATCCCTCCTCCTTTAGATATAAATATATAACACCGTCTACACTCTATCCATACTTACCTCCTTCACTTTGGCCATTTGATATTTGACTCAGTGAGTCATCTGGTTACGATGAATATGTCATATGTGTTGCTAGGTTTCAGCTGACAGAGATGTTTCTGGGCATCTAGCTAAGTTAGTGTCTCATGTTTGCTGTCTGTTAAAGGTCGACACGGGGCTGACCTGCTTGGATAATTAGACAGCTCTGTTAAAAGGTGCTAAAAACACAAATGAAGATGTCAAAGTGACTAAACAGGAAGAGAGCCTGATTGAAACTCCAGCTGTAAACGCCTAAACCCTCCAGTTGATTTAAAAAAAACATAGGAACAAAGGAACAACAGTAGTGCAGTTATGCTCATTTAAAGTTATAATTCAGCTACTTTTCAAAGCCAATTGTCTCCAAAGACAACTCTAGATTCTAGCACAGGAGCGAGGAAATTCTTCTAAGCTTTTAAGTTTACTGTAGTCGAAATGGTCCATTATTTAGAACTGAGTTTGTCTCTTACTCTATAGGAAAACATGCCATTGCAATAAGTAGTACAATCATTTTTGTGAGTGACAGAGGTTTAACAGCTCAACATCTTCATAAAAATGTAGTTCACAACATTGCAGTTGTCATCTTTACAGAGCAGCTTCACAGTGTGCTTTACAGTAGGCCTACCTTCATTTTTTGAGAAATGTACCAGGTTACAATCAAACAGGAGGCTCTTCAGTGTGATGAAGAATATAGCCATTGATTAGAAATGTTGTTTACAGCACATGATCACACTTTGTGCATGTTTGATGAGACATACAACAGAAATAAAAGCTGTTGTTACAGTTTGGTAAAGGGAATTTTATACAGTAGATAACAAAGAACAGTACTTTGTTAAAACTAACAAATTTCACCAATACACAGGATGTGAGTTAATTTAAAGGGGACCTATTATGCTTTTCCATATTTTCAGTCATATAATGCTACAATGTTGGATGTTCATATTAAATGTGGCCAAAGTGTCAAATAATGAAGTAAATGTATGTAGAAGTTATAACTGTAAGCAGATGCACTGGCTCCAGACACTCAGATTCCAGCAGTTTTTCTACTTTCAGCCCGAGCTGATGTCATTGTGTGACAGATTTCTTTATATGATCATCTGCTCCACACGCAGCTGAGTTTACTGCTCTGCTCTGCTATTATTAGGGCTGTTTCTGTTTGTAGTATTCCTCCCTGCATTATTTCTAACTGACCTGTTGAACAAAGAGCTCTGTAAACTTTACTTCAAAATCACTGTTAGTTGACAGACGGGATAAAGATGTCCAACAATAAGCAGGTAATGAGCCTCACCACACTGAGACTTGCTGCTGTAATCTTTGTTGCTGGGGATGTCCGTGCTGTCCACTCTCATATTTTAGGTTTTGGATTTCGGTTCCAGCAATTACAGATGTAATGGAGAAGTTAAGTATGAGAAAATAACCAGAACAAGAAGCAAAATCCTGCCCCTAGAGCCTTCTCCCAGAGCTGAGGGAAGCTTAAAACTGGCCAGTCAGAACAGAGTAAACTTCTAGGGAGGGAGGCAGAGGACAAGGGAATCCAAAACAGCCCGTTTCAGAGAAAGGCTAAACCAAGGGGCTGCATAAAGGGCCAGTATAAGAAAAAATATGGAGTTTTTTAAACTGTGAATCATGCAAAGCTACTCTAGTGGAGTCCAAAACAAAAAAATTAGAGCTTGAAATTAGCATGATAGGTCCCCTTTAATATTACACAAATGTTTATATCAGAATGAAACAAAATTACTGTGTGTAATGTGAAAAGTGGTGTTTATAGTGACAAACCCACAGAGAATATTATCCAACTCTTAGCCAATTCCTCTTAGCTTTACGCAGTGTTTTAGCATCTTTCAGCTTATAGTTTTGGTTCTTTGCAACTTTACTGCTTTATTCATTGTTTAAGTCATTGTTTCAGTCATTTCTAGTCTCAAAATGCACTTCTTTCCCCCGAAAAGCTCTGATAAACCCACTGTACACAACAAACAAAGTTAACCAGTAGCCAGAAAACGAAACGAAGCAGCTAAAGAAACAGCTATTTCCATCAAGAGTTGGTAGCGACCAAAACAGAGCGTTTAGTGGAGTTAATGTTGGACTTATAGTCATCAGGTGTCCAGAAACACAACTACTTTATGAGGTGATAAATATGTTGACCGTTGACCCCTAGTGGCTAAACAGATCAGCTAATGCAGATTTAAGGACATTTTTAACACTTGATATGAGTTAACAAGGGCCTTTTTTAAATGCGGGGCTAACAGTAAAGAAATATGCTGATACTCTACTGAGGAATGTCTTTTTCTGGTTTTCAAAATGTTGGCTTATTAGCACACGTTTTCTACAAAGCATAGTCCACGAGCACAGACTTAAATCTCGGCTTGAGGTTGTTGTTGATGTGCCATTAAAAGTGTATTAAACTCTCTTATTTACGGTATTTGTATGGACGGCTTGTGGACACATCACACATTTAACGTGGGGGCATATCTGACATGAACCTTATCTAAAAGCTTGATGCCGCAAGTATAAAGAAAAAGAGCGTTTAAGGATTTTTCAATTTTTTTTTCTTCCAGTGTATTTGTGTTGTCTACTGTCTTTGTTCTGCCGCCGTTTTTTTTGTTAAAGTGCCTTTGGCTGAGCAGTATTGAATCACTATACTGTTGCTGTGTATTACGTACTTTGCTCTGCCTCACTCAAAAAAACAACTTTGCCTAGTTTACTTGTCTTTACCAAAGTAAATAAAGAGGATCCCTTTTTTTTTTGGGCCTACTCTGAATCCACTCAGTATAGTAGATGTTTCCATCAGGTACGGTGCTTAAGGCTGCAGCAGTGGAGTCTTAATGGTGAAAGTGAAACTCGCCTTAAAGAGCTTGATCCTCTGTTGTCAAAGTAAAGCATCTCATCTGTTGATCTTTTTTAAAGGGCATGTAGTTCTTTTTTTTTTCTTTCCTCAATAAAAGCTTTGCAACAGCATCATGTCTCTGTGTCATTGTTTGGTTTCACTTTTGTGCAATATTATGATGGATTATATGCAAAATATTAAAATCTCCCCGTCATCCCCCCTGTCGCTGGTTAACATTTGCCCTTTGTCTCCTGGCTCGTTGGATTGCCCAGATAATGAGCTCGTTCTCTCCGTCTCCTCCTCACGCTCCCCCGAAACCTCCCGGTGACCTCGTGAGCAGCGTACCTGAAGATGAAAGAGATTTATTCCCAACAAGTATAACCCAGGGCTACTTCACTTGCTTCATGAGTCATTTAAAAGCCCTTCAGTGGCAGCAAATGCCCCGTGCTTACACAGCTCCGATTCATTTCCTCCTGTCTCACGCTGCGAGTCCCCAACTGCTCCTCAGACGAATTAGAATCACCTGGTTAATAGAAACGCTGCACTCGAAATAGTCTTTTTGAGTGTACATCTGGGACAACGGTTTAATTACACAGAGATACAGTGTGCAGTCTCCTCTTTCTCTCTTTTTTTTTTTTTTGTGGCCACGATCAGCAAATGCACTCAACTATGAAGTATGCTTACTGCTGGGATCAGCTTGATGGAGTTGTTAGAATAATTTAAAGACCTCCTGAAAGTCTCTCTCTCTCTCTTTTTTTTTTTTACTGTCGCCTTTCCAAGACCCGCTTGATTTAATCCTTTCCATTTGTCATCTTTACTTGTGTGCTGCAAATCAGCAGCAAGTCACTGAGCATTTCATTTCCTTCCCGCAGATCGCTAAATTGAAACGGCAATCAGAAATGCAAGAGCTCAATGGCTGAAACCAGAAAAGAAAAAAAACACACATTATTTTTAATGTCAGAAAACAAAGCAGGATGGGGTTTCTTTCTGGTCAGTGGATGTGTGATGTTTAGAATTTGAAATGAGTACTCCACAGCCAACCTGATGCCTACAGTAAATACAGTTATATCATCAGATTACTACTGTTCAGTCTGTGACGTGAACTGGGAGCTGGAGAGTATTCACCTCCTTATTTCTCTGCTAGTAAACTGAGGATTTGGGCATGCCAGCATCGTGGAGATTTCCTAGTATTTTTTTTCTTTTTCCTAAATATGCTAGAGGCAATACTGCATGTCTCTGTGTGTGTGTGTGCACGTGTCTGCCTGCGTGTGTGCGTGTGTGTCTGAGACAGAGACGGAGAGAGAAAACCCCCTCCAGCAGTTTAGCCGAGGACTTGCTTTACTGCACATAAATCTGGTGTTTACAAACAAATTGATGAGTGATGGGCCCTCCAGCCAACATGATGTACCCTCCAATTTCTTCCCCTGCATAAAATTCCAGCATTAAGTCTCCGGGGGCCTGCTTCGGCATTTTTGAATGTCTTCGTCTAATACGCAGAATTATGGCCTGAATTATTTACCGGGAAGCAGAAACGAGCACGAGGTAGCAAAATGGGCCACTATCATGCATAATCTTGCGCACTCCAATTTAAATGAAGCTGTCATATGGTCAGATTTACATAACGTTACAATGTGGGCTGACATCGCAGAGCTCTGAGCTTAATGTTATTAGCTTTAAAGTGAATTCCCACTGTGCATTTGCATCAAGAGCATTGATTTTGTGCGTCCTTGAGTTGGCTAAAGGCAGTGATGTAATCACTGAGTCAGTGTTGCCTCTGTAGAGCTGAGAACGCTCTGAGATACAAATCCAAATCATTTCAGTGCACACGTTGTATGAAACCATTATTAGTGCCTTTTCTTGTTCTACATCTCGCTGTGAGCACCCAAGGACCAGCCAAAGTGTCCATGGAGTCAAAGCGTCAAAGCTGCTCTCATGATTGACTTTTTGTAGGTTATTCTTGTCAAAGCACTTGAAAAGATAAACTGCAATTTACAGAGAAAAATGATTTTCTGGTCACATAAATCAAAGCTTTTATTTGACGATATTAATTTATGAAGTTGGACCTCTGACCCTGCTTTAAGAGACTTTATCAGACAGTATCCAGGTTGCTTTGAAGGCTCTCTGCTGTTTATGTGCTTTCATTACAGACTGATGCAAAAGTCTGACTGTTGCGTGACTCACCCATGAATGAACAATAAACATTTCAAGTGCCATTATCCATGTGGCTTCTAAAATAATTGCAACCATGTAAAATTATAATTTTACCTCTGGCAGGGACTCTTCAAGCGTCATTGGGGCTGGTTTATGTGAACTGTATGGTGTAAACTGGTTCCTCTAATATTCTGCTACTAGGGGACTTAGTGCGCTCCACATTGTTATTTTTTTACTCATGTAGCCCCTAGTGTCTGGCGTTGAGTGTGTTTTGATGTGTTTTGATGAAGAGGCTCAGACCAGGATGTCTTCGGGGGAGATCTCCGTTTATTCTGACGACAGAAGTAAATAACTAAATCCTCCAGTCAATCTTGATGTGTAATTTGAGCTCCTCTCCCATGGAGGAAAGTAAAAAAACGATATGTTGCAGACACCAGATTAAAACACAGAAAGCATACCTGACGACAGAAGTAAATAACAAAATCCTACAGTCAATTATAATGATTTGTAACTTGAGTTTATACACAACTTGAATGACACAAAAATATGTTGGAATACTGCACAATAAGTGTAAGTTAACAAATTAAATAATTCAATAGAAAGCCCACCATGTTGCATACCTATCCAATGGAGTACAGTAACAAAAGGGAGAACTGGGCCTCAAACGTTTCATATAATGCCTCTGGAGGAGTAGCATGCAGTTTATAACTTATAACAAAGATTTTCTATAATTATAATTCTACTTCCTTTATGACTAATGTATAATTGACTCTGTTACACTCACACCAAATACACACCAAAAACGCCTAATAAAATATTTGAATATATAATCAGTATATTTTAAAGTCATCTCACACTTATGTTGGCATGCTTATAGTCACAGAGTTCAAACATTGAATTCAAATGAAGCTTCTTCATATTTCTTCCCTCTGCTTGATAATTCATACATTTTAAGAAATATAACTATGCTTCAGCAAATTACTGGTAAAAAACACAAATCTCAAATATGATCATTTTAGTGGAGAAACATTTAAGTCAATTTTGGATATTTTTAACACTACCAATTTGGTGCATTTTGTAAAAAGTGTTGCGTGTTAGCACACTACCCCACGTTAGCATGTCAGTAGTATATAGTAGCCTATATATTTGTAATATCAGTTAATGCAGTTTTATCGCAGTCTTCTGTAGATTAATGCAGGTGTGTGTATTTTTAAACACCACCCTCATTTTATGCAGTTTGTAAAAGTTGTGATGCTAACGTTTAGCACATTAGCATGTTAGCAACTGTAGCAAAGCTCTCAAGTATGACAGGCCCCCCTTACTGTATATTAATGTGTGGTAGTGAGTTAGCTAAGAAAGTTAAAGCTACATCAGTTTATTAAGGTGACGGAGTAGAAGGAGCTGTGTACTCTTTAGACACAGAGGAAACTGTCATCGTGTCACACAGAGCTACATGTCTCCTTCCTGCTGGAGCTTCAGTCAGAGCACTCAGAGCATCATGTTGGTCTGCAGCAGTGTCCAACCTGAAATCCTCCCACAGCCTGTCCACACCTTTCTCCACCTGGTCTGTATGTGTCTACTGCTCATTCTTCAGGTGTGTGTGTGTGTGTGTGTGTGTGTGTGTGAGTGTGTGTGTGAGTGTGTGTGTGTTTGCTTAAGGCTCTTTTATAGGATATATTGAGTAAAAATGCCCAAATAAGCTTGTGTTTATTCTTACAAATAAAGCTTGATGTTTTATTCCAGCAAGACTAAAGAAATGAGGCATCACCTTTCTGTTGAACTGTATATTTGTCTACAGACATTCTCACCCAGCAACACCCTCCAGCTCCTCCTGGGGGACGAGGGGGAGTATTTTTTCTGCTTTCATCAAATATTGTGAGTATATTCTTCTAAGTGTGGTGTATATTTGTGTGTTTAGAGTGAACAGCAGAGACTCTTATGTATCATCAGTGCTGACTGGTCCTGAAAATGTGGCAGGTGACTGCTGTATTCTCCTAATCCTGACTGACACCTTCAGTCTGAAATATTCTTCCTCTTTCCTAACTTCTCTCATCTTTCAAAGATTCTTTATCAGATTCAGACCATTGAGACTCAAACCAGCCTACAACATGATCCTGACTCACATAATCAAACATGGCTGTTGGCTTGTACACAGCTTTTTATGTGTTCCAGTATGTGTGGGGCTTTTTTTCCCAAATTAAATTGACTTTGTTTTTAAATGACACATTTCACAGTAGTTCAAAATGTTCTGTTTGTCATTTTGAAAGCTGATTACTATCTGCAAAACACATTGCAGAGTCAAACTGTAATTTTTGTGGAGGGAACAATAGATCTGTTCATCCGGCTCAGAAATTGTATAACTTGGCTGTGATTTATATTTTCTTTTGGTTTCCGTGTTAAAAGTTTTAAAAATGGTTCAATTTGAACTGCAAGAATTGGTTATCAAGCATAAAAAACAATTCAATGTTAACATTATGATGTTTGTTAAAATATAAAACATGAATCTTTGACAGATGACTTACAAGTTTGTGATGTTAACCTAGCCTTAATTAATATCATATAAATGACTTACTACTATTTGTTATTATAAAATCTGAGTGTGTACTTTTCAGTGCAAACTTCTCCTCTACCTCTACTTATGACCATGTGGGCTGCAAATTAGAAAAGCAACCAAACCGCAAGTTGAGATCAACATTTTTCAAACTCTTTCTGTAGAATAATAAACTTTATCCTCCTGTGGGAGCCTCATGCATCCTGAACTTTTAAACCTTGTGAAGAAATATGCAAGGTTCAATAATTGCTTACAGAATAACTGCAAAAGTTGTTTTCAGGTGCAATTTCTTGCCTGTGAAGGAATGTGACTTTGGAAGAAACTCACCATCAGGCCATCACACTCAGAAATGTAGTGAGAAGCTGTAACTTGCTTGAATCTCAAGATAATTACAGTCTGCCAGAAAAAACAGGCTGAGCTTGTAATGGTGAAAATGCAACGGCAAAGTGAAAAGCTTCGGATAATATTTTGAATTGGGGTTAACTCTCGGACTACTGACTACGGTTGGGGTGTGCGTGGTTTTCATGGCTTCACAAAAAACTATGTTCTGTTATCCTTCATCGAATTAGATCCGCTGTGAGAAGACTTAATGTGTTGAGGAAGGGCTGATACATTCTGCAGGTTAGCTCGTACAACTGAAATATGATCATTTACATAAGAGCCAGCTGCAAACATAGCGGACGTGGTGACACGCTGTAACTTATCACAGAAAGACTTGGAGCAGATTCCGCTATCTACTGTCTGGCAGAGTTTAATAAATGAATGGTAATTGATTTAATACGGGGCGTGTATATATGCTGTTAACACTTGTTAAACTGTCAGCCGTACCAAAGGCTTTGGATCAGCTGTATAAAACAGCACAGTTCTGTAGTAATAATTACTGGACTTAATTTGTTTCGAGAGCAAACTATCAATACGTCTTTCCAAACATTTGTCATGAAATAACACAAAGTCAGCTTCCCTCATTGAACACAAGAGACACTGATAACATTTCTTTGAATTGCTGTTCTTTGCCAAAGGGCGTCCTTTTATAACTGAGCTCCATTAGAGACGCTCCAGTATCAGTTACTAAGTTACAGTTTTACAGTGCTCACAAAGACATCAGTCCCAATATTGTTATTTCATTCACATACTCCCACACACACACACACACACAAAGAGACAATGGGCAGAGTCCACCACAAACAACAGTTCAAATCATTTCTCTCTCTCTCAGATTGTAGTCATTTTGTCACTGTTGGAGGCTTATTTGTCTGTATTCCCACTGTGTGTTAGCTCTTTCATCCAACTGACACTGTTTGGATCGCCTCTCTGGCATCTAGCAAGACTAACTGAGTGGTGGTCCAAGAGAGGCCGAGCACTTACAGGGACCATGGTTGAGATAAATACCCATCAGCTACTGTACACTTGTATCAGAACAGTAACAGTAATTACATGTTAACTCACCTTTAAGGTAATTGGTTTGCTAGTTGCATACAGGCTAACGGCGTAACTAGGGATGGCAAAGTCAGTCAGTTGGTTGGTCTTTCCATCTGTTTGGTCCAGACAGTACTATTTCATCAACCATTAGATGAATTGTCATGAAATGTCTACACATTCAAACAAAATCTTATTCTATCTATCTATCTATAACCTATTTCTCATCCTGTCACAGACCTTATCGCTAGCTTTAGCCACGACCTTTCCACTACCTTAACCAATTGTTTTAGTTCCCAAACACAAACCTAACCATCGATTATTCACGATAACGACAATCTTTCGTACTTTAACCATAGCATGGCTGCCAAGCACAACTATTGTAGAAAAAATAAACTAATTAAAAAACGACATTGGACATAATTTCATGGTTTTGCAGAATTTCCAGCACTGATGTTCTTATCTGTGATCACCTCGACACTTTGTAGGTGTTTGGTGCTAATTGGTATGCTACTGTTATTAACTAAGTTAATGAACATGGTAAACATTATAACTGCTAAACTTCATTGTGTTAGTATGTGACATTACCATTTAGATATGCCACCATACCACTGTGCCTGACAGCCTTACAGGGACCCTTGTATGGATATTTATTGTCCTGTTGGATGACATCTAGAGTTCTGTTCAAAATCTACCCACAACACAATATGTTTTGTTTCAGGTTTGATTCTTTTAGTTTCTTGAATAATAGATCTTGCTAAATGATCCTGTTATGATCAGAGGAAGCATGGTACTATGCTGTGTGAACTATGAGGCTTTTGATGGTGTAGCCATAGATAATATAAATGAGATATATAGTTATAGTTTATAACCAGTTCTTTTCCCTTGTCTCTATGAAATTGACTGTGAGGTTCTTGTAGCTCATGATAGTCTGTGTTGCAACTCACCAATTTCTAACTTTACAGGAAAAGAATCAGATGTCTGCAGGGACTTTCATTTGTCTGCCAAGGAACATTACACTAAACACCACAGTGTGTTTAAAACAGAGAAAGTTGGTCACAAAATGTTGTTTAAACTTGCTGATTTTGTGTGGTTTCCTGTTAGTATAACTTTAAACTCAAACTTGACAGAAGAGGTATGAACTAGTTTATTTCACAGTGTATATGTTTAACCCTGTTTAACACTGTAAAGGTGACAACGTGCTGCTTGTTGCCCTTTGCCTCTCTCCACATCCCAACCATCACTCACCCTCAACCCACATGCCACAGTCTGACTGTCAGGCTCACGCTGAACCCACCGAGGCGAGCCGAATGATGGCTGATTTATATGCAACGCAGCTGAAGAGTCCAGATCCAGATAAATCCACAGACTTTACGGACTTAGTGTAGGTGCGTCTCTCCAGCTCCACTGAAAGGTAAAGCAGTTCTCATGATTTAAGGCACTCTTTGAGCTGTCACCTCTTGACCTAAGGGTAAGAGGCAGAGAGTCGTTCATGGATTTAATTCAAAACCTTGTGTTTCAGTGTGAACTTTCATTCTCACACTAAAGCAGGCCGACTGATTAAGCCGACAGAGGATATATCTGAATGCTTGAACAGTGGGTGCAAAATGAATACTACTTTCTTGTTTCCTTGACAGTTGGTGGGATTGGTGAGTGGTACCAATTATACCTGAATCTCCACAGATAACATTTTAATAAGTAAAGAGCCAAGTGTTTCTATGTGAACCAGACTGCTTTCTATGCTTAGAAACAAGCATGTTATAACATCGTTCAAACAAGAACAATCGCATGTTGGAAAAACAATTCTGGTACTGAATAGGTCCTAAACTTCTGACATACACATCCTTGTGTGATGAACTCAAGTAACCCTTCATCAATACCACCTGTGATGTTTTAATTTTTTGTTTAGTGGACACTACAAAATGTGAATATTAGTTATACCACAGTTGGATTGTCTGCGTTTAGGTCGGTTTGATTACATTTGCATTTCTACTTATTGGACTGGCAGAATGGATCTGTCAATCATTTCCCCATTATGTTTAATTATTCCAACTATTCATGCATTATGTTCAGTTTATTATTCCAACAGTTGACTCAGGTTGGTGGAAGGTGTGCCAGTAAATTTACTAAAGATCAGCATCACAACAATGTGGATGGAAAATTAATTTCTTTTTTTTCATTTAGTTGAGCTGCTCTGCAATCTTTCCAAGTAGCCCCTGGCTACTGCACAAGTACCCTCTGGGGTACAAGTAGTCCTGGTTGAAATCATTAGTATAATCAATATGTGCTCAATGGTACCTGAACTAATACTTCAAACTTGGTCATCAACTTCTCCACACTACGCTAATTTTAAGCACAGTAGGCTTAATTGTTGCTTTTATTCACAGAGCAGCATTTTAAGAACTCATGTTTATTAATATACTCTGACCCTTCACAATAATGTCAAAGCTCAACAAAGCTCTTGAAATAAGAAAATGTGATCAAGTGTTTTGATTTGTTTTTTTTGGTGTTTTTTTTGACAGAGGAGGTTGTTCAATCGAATATTTGGATCTGATTAAGTGAAAACATCTGCAGCCATTCACATTTTTTAATGGGTTTAAAAGTAGATTATGCAAGTACTTTTAAATCCTTAGTAAGCATGAATATTGCATTGCAGTGCATTAAGGGTGGATTAGCACATCTTGCTTGGACGTTCTCCTTTCACCACACAGCATTTAACAAGATTACAGAGACAGGTTAAGAATTAACAAGTGTAACTTACTGCCCACTGGATCCATCTATTGTTTCCAGCAAGGCTTAATCATGTGAACTTTTACCAAAGTAAATGTTTAAATCAATGAATGATTGAACAGCTTTGACGAGTGTGTAGTCATTGAAATACCCAAGACACATCTGTATGTTTTGCAATATTGAAATCAGAGGGTGAAGGGTAGAGAGAAATGGGCTATACCCATGTGGCCTCAATAACTTACACTGGTTAAAAAAAAAGAGGAAAGAATACTTATTTTTAATCCCAGGACTGAGAATTATTTGATCACACATAATAAGTCCAGCCACAAATGCTATTAAAACTTAAAACCCGGATCCTTTGGACCTAGAACAAAGGCAGTGGAAACATCAGTGATAAATTATTCAGATCAAACTTGTCGCCCCTCCCTCCCCCATCACTGTTTTGCTCAGACACTCCAAACTCATCCAACTCCGCCTATTTGGCTTGAATTACTGGAGAAGAGACTTCAGATGCCTGAACTTCTGCACCTCTGCTATGTCACTGAGTTCAAATGCTGTTTTTAAAGCCTTCTTTAGATGGTGTTATAGCCTTTTGTAATATGTTCCTACTACAGTCTGGTGACAAGCTCTGTGTTTTTGGTTATTTTCCTTGGTTGGATTCAAAATATATACTAACAAATCTTCGCTATGTCTTGACTATATCATATTTAGAAACACTAGTGCCAGTCTCTAGAGAGAATAGTCAGTCAGTCTACCACTTTGGTCCAGACTTAATTATCTTAACAACTACTGGATGGATTGCCAGTAAATTTGGTACATTGATGGCGCTCAAATAGGGGTGGGCGATATCACAAAAATATCATATTACATTTTTTTTTGCAGGCAAAGTTACGATCCACAATCTTATCACGATTGTTCTTCATGTTGTTTTACTATTTCACAAGTTACCGAACAGTGCTCAAGATTGAAAAAACATTATATTACAGAAATGTGTCTTCGGTTAGGCACTCACAAACAACATAAAAACATGTACGACTAAAAGACTCACATAACATTACATTAAAACACAAACAATTCCATAAATAAACAAAAGCAGATGTGCAAAGCTGCATTAGAATGTACTGACTGTCTATTTGGACTTTTTTTAAATGGATACTGCAGTAAAACCAAACTAATTTCACAGCTGAAAAGCAAACAGATGATGTTGTGTAGAAGCACTGACAGCCCAACATAGCACACCAGAGCTGACATCACACTAGCTAGCACCAATGTAAACTGTAAAATGATATTTTTAATCATTCACGATGTAATCTCGTCATATCGCACACCCCTACACTCAGAGGATGATTCATACTGATTTGGTGACATAGTAAATGTTGTAGGTCTCAACAACTTTTCAGTGAATTATTATGAAATGTGATACATATAGCCATGTTCTCTACAGGATGAGTTGCAATGACCTTTTGACTTTTAATCTAATAAACCAATAATTTGACCAATACTTCGGTATAGATAGATAAATACGCACAAAACCTATGACAAATTTCAGCGGAATTCAGCTATAATTAGCATGCTAACATGCTAAACTAAAATGGTGAACATCGTAAACATACATGCTAAACATCAGCATGTCATTGAGTAGTAGCTAGGTGTGTTTAGCATTTAGCTCAGCGCTGTTAGCACAGCTGTAGACTCACTGGGGTATTCTTGAAAAGAATACATGTCGTCCGACTAAGTCAGAAGCTAAAGATGTTCATAGCTGTTCTGAACGACCACACACAAAGTTGGGGTATAAAGCCAGCCATAAAGGATGATAACTGTTTAAAACTGGGGATGCAAACTTTCACACAGTCTTTGCTTTAAGGCATTTTTGGATCTGCCTGTGCGCACGAAAAGTGAAAAAATCTGGCTAGAGAAGTTTAAACCTTCCCTAATTTCTCACCTTAACTAGCCAGTCGCTGCAAAAGAAAGTGTGAATGTGGGATTGTGAGACATTGTTAAACCATCTAACAACCCCTTCTATTGGTGTAAACTGGCATCTCGAGTAACAAGTTTATAGTTTTCCTTAATTAATCCTGCATGCAAACTCAAACCTTCCCACAGCGTGTTTAACCACATTCATCATCACTTTGTTTAACAGTGTAACTTACACGGCAAAAAAGACAATTAAGAGCAACACATGATCATTTAATTAACCGTGTTTGTACGGGTGCAGCATTACAGTGCACTGATGATTCCTCATGACAGTTAAAAACAGTGTTAAGCCGTTCCATTAACCTGCTCTAACCGTTTCCTTGGGTCTTCCCTCAGCTCACTCAGGCTGAGGTCTCCAGCTTATGAAACGCTCCTGAGTGATTTAGACGAACTGTGTTTTGTTCAGGATCAACCAGCTGTGATTAAGGGGATTTGGTGGGGGATTTAATGGATTACCACTCCAACATTTGTGTGTAAACAGCTGAATGTCATAGGTTGTGTGTACTATCATGACCGAGTCCATTCACTTCACAGAGTGGATTAAATGAAAAGGCATCAACACAATGCTACAACCACAGAAAACAGCTTCTCTCTAAAAATTTCAAATATGAATTTTACGCTTTTTCCTTTTTGTTTTTTTGTGGAATGTCTTTTGCTGGAGCTGCAGAAAAAATATTTAGCATTTTCAGTGAAGGCTGAGTGTGATAAAATAGCAGTAACAACCATGAAAGACTCAATCAGTGGCTGATACAAAATGCCTATTCTGATAGTACTGTAAATTATAATAAGAATGTTGTATCATGTCATTGAATAATAATCTTGTCTTGTTAAGCAAACCAAAAAATGAAGCATAAAAGGAATAAATCAAGCAAAAAGAAGCAATTTTAATATGAATGGTGTTTTTGTCTCTTTTGAGGTTTGTAAGGTATGGGACTGTTTTTTTTCTTCTCTTTTTTTCTCTGTGTTTTATGGTGTAATCAACATTATTGATTATGTCGCCAAGGCTGTTTGTAGCAGCTGTGCTGTGAATGAACCGCTCCTTTATAAAAAAGTTCACTGTACTCCTGCATCTTTGATAGACAAAATCATTTCTCTCTCAAATACAGAAAATATGTTGAGTTTTCTCTAACTGAGTGACAGGCTGAAGCTCTACATTGTCCATTTTTAGATCACTTGATCACACAGTGTGGCAGCCTCGTAGTATAGCCAACAAATAGTTTATTATAAATACAGTTTGTGTGCAATTCAGGCTCTAAGTGATGAATAATGAATAAAGGAATAATATAATATGTATTATGTTTGACATATTACAAACTTGCAACTATTAGTTTATGTGTTAGACTCACATTTGGTACAATGTAATAAACAACATAATAGCTTAATTATTCATTAATTCATTATCCTTTAGGCTACAGTTGCAAATTATAATTTTTTTCAATATGAAATTGTTAACTCTCATCAAGTAATTGTTAGTTCTCCTGTGATGATTATTTACTCCTTTTTTCCCATTAGAATCATATTATTGTTTTATTTTAGGCCTTTCACGAGCACTCATTTGATCCCATGACTAATGGCTTAATCATTTGTTGTTGCTGTCAGTAGAAAACTTGACATTTTCAGATAATGTTTTGTTGATGGTTGTAAAAATCAATAGATCTATAAAATCTTTTTACAGCTTTGGATAAATAATAATAATGACATCATGGCAACTTGTGTTTTAGTCATGCAAGTTTTTTACCTGACAACAGCAATATTGTAGTCACGGATCGTTAATTAAGGCCAGTTTTTTATGCACAAAGCATGATATCATCACATTATTGAACAGTTACTGGAACAGCCCTAATGAGTTCATGATGCCGTGCATTAATCCAACCATCTATTCATGCTGATATGTTAATTAGCTGATTAATTATGGTGAATTCTTTTTCAGGGGATGTTTTTCCATTTCACTTCCCTGTTTGGAATGGCCAGTTCACCACACTGCAGTCCTTGTCTCTGCTGAACTCCTGTAGGCATGTCACATGTCACCAGCTCCTTCAACTACCAGCCAGGAGATCCTGCAGGTAGGAGGTTGACATTATCTTCACTCATAAAGCAGTCCTACATACTTACATTATTTTGCATTTGCTCATTTGATGAGAAAGCATTTGTCCAGTATCTTAGTTTCTCATGACAAGAAGCAGTGAGGAGTTTTCATATTATCGGAGAGATTCCTGGAAGCGAGAATTCTGTGAAAACATAACATTGAGTTTGGGAATTAATGTCAGAAAAGTGTCTGTGAATGTTTTAGCCCAACATCAATCACCTGAATATAGGCCATGGGTAATATTTAGACCATTTGTCAGCAAAGTAGTAAGCTAACACTGTAACAGCTGCACTGCTGCTGTCTTCTAAATCTGCCTTGCCTCGTTCGTTATCAGCTCATTGGGAAATCCATCTGAGAGTGTGAAGGAAAGTTTACTTCCTTCTTCTCACACGAACGCTGTGATTCCAAAAGGCTTTTCTGTGGCGCTCGCTCTCACAGAGGTGTGCTCGTCTTACATCAGTGCATGTCACTGAGACAGATAAGTGACCTAATTTGAATACGATCTTACTGTATTACCAGACTGTCACTCTGTGGGTCTCAGCACTTCAGTGATTCATCTGCACGCAGCTCAGCTAAAGGGCCCGCTGGTAGCTGATGATGGAAACTCGCTGCTATTTCAAATAGGATGCTGTGTCTGTGGTCAGCAGCAGTGGTCAGTGCGTCTGGTGTGCATTTTAAAAGTCATACCAGCTTTCAGCAGCACTAACTGAAAGACAATGCACAAATGTCAACACTTGTATGTTTAAAGCCACAGTGTGAAATGTTGTTTATATCATGAGTCATGGAAACAATGATTCAAGCATACAAACTGTAACCTTCTGCAATGACTTTGGTTTATGTCTTTCTTGGATTTGCTTCCTTTATACATCATATATGAATGGTGAATGTTCTTAAGAAAAAATAAATGATCAATTTCTTTGATGTTGCTTGTTTTTTAACATATTTGATACACTGCATGAACAATGTTATTCGTAATTTTCATTTTCTTATCTTATCCTCCGCTAAAGGTCAGCATTAATGCCTTCCTTGGGCTCTTTCTGCAACAGTCTCCTAGCAACCCGTCCTTCTTTGACTGTCCTTATTCAAGGTAATTACAGTGAAGAAAGTGTTGTCGCCAGCTGATAAGTGTCCAACTGTTCTTTCAATAATAAGACACCTTTCACATGTTAGTAAGAGCTGTGTGAAGCTGATAGAAAGTGTATAATAAACTGGCATCTGTGGCTAATATCAATAGCTTGACTCTTTGCACTGATCCCATCTGTTAATCCTCTATAACAGCTTTCCATAAATCTGTTCACTTCTCCAAATCAGTCTTGAGTGCTCTTTTGTGAAGGAATGCACAATGAACAGAATCAACTGAATTTCTCTTGGTTTAACAGATTGTACATGCTAGCATATGTCTTTTTCTTAAAGGACCAGTGTGTAGGGTTTAGTTAGGGGTTTAAAAACACTAAAGGCCCTCTCTAGAGCCAGTGCTTGATTTGTCTGTTCTGGGCTACTGTAGAAACATGGCGGTTCAACATGGCCGGATTTATGGAAGAGGACCAGCTCCCTACGTAGATATAAAGATATATATATATATATATATATATATATAAATCTTAAGCTAACAAAAGCACAATGGTTCGTATTTTCAGGTCATTAAAAGCTGTATAAAACATACTTATGAATATTATATTCCATTTGTGCCAATCCTGTTCCACTAAATTCTACACACTGCACCTTAAATTGTTTTGGAGAAGATCACATTTAAAAATTCCATGCTTTTTCTTTTTACTAGGATTTATATATCATCAGTGTCCTCCCAGTTTCAAAGCCTTCAATTAGCTTCAAAATTGGCATATTTGCTGCATATGTTGTACCTTAAAGCCATTCACAGTTTCTTTGAAGGATCATCTGGATTTTGTTTAAGTTCAGTGCCAACATAGTTGCAGAGCATACAACCCCAGGATGATCACAGGACATCTGAGGTTCTGCCTAAAGTGACTGCACTCAGTAATTAGCCCACATTTTTCAGTGAATGTGCTTACGACCAGTGTTGTATTAGCATTTTAAATAACCAAGATACAACATTTCAGTCAAAAGCAATAGAGTTTTTGAAAGGCATTAAACAGATGCCAGAGGCTAGTAGTTTTCCCCTGCTAGCAGTATTTTTGTCAAGCTTAACTAAACTGCCTTCTCATCCAAGTAAGACAGGAACATTTTAAGTAATATTCCTATAAAGGGAAGTAAAGCTTGTGCACAAAGCTCTGTATTACATTGCAACACAAATGACTTGCATTGTTAATTTCTCAAAGAACTTCAGTTATGGTTAGAAAAGCTTTGTAGAGAAACCATGTTCTTCCATCTAAAGTTACACTCCAGAGAGTGAAAACTTGATCACTGTTATTCTTTGGAACTGTCTCTAAACAAACAGGGCCATAATCTTTTTGCTGAAAGAGCATGTCGTCCTGTGCAGTTGTGCGGCTAACTAATGTGTTTTTAATTGTTTTTGGACAAAAATAGAGATCTCCAGCACAATAGATCAGGTTATGGAATGGATACACACAATAACTGTTACTTGTAGTAGATCAGTTTATTGTTAGTTTGGCTCTGTACATGAGATTTATTGACAAGAAAAACTGCCAGTCTTCCCCTCATGCTACGCTCATCAAAAATGTATATATTAACAATTGATCAAATAACATAATGCAAAAGGTCTCACTTGTAGTGACGAACCCACCAGACAAGTTCTTCTCAGCTGCATGGCATTTTAGTGTCTTTTAAGTCTATGTTTTGGTTTTACAGCTCAAAATTTAAATGTTTAGAACAGTATCACAGTTCTTTGCTAATGTTACTTGCCTCACACTAAACAGCAGGAAGACTGTAAACTGTGTACACTCTACTTACTTGTTCAGTGTTGCCTCAAATCAAACACATCAGTTTTCGCACTCCGGAAATGACGATCCGCTAGGTAGCAAGCTAGTGTTAATAAGCTAATATTACCAGCTAGCGTTAGCAGTCACATTATCGTTAGCGCTACCAAATCATTACAGACTGCTAAATTAACCCCAAAATAACCGACTTATGGCTAACATGTGACAACTTTCTGACATTTTGAGTACACCATGAAGGTACTCATAGCACACTGCATTTTTCTATACTTCTCAGCGTGAATGCACTTATGCACTCAAAATATTAAGTACATAAGTATGCAATTAAAGACACAGCAAAAGCTAGCAACTAACATGTGTAGCAATAGTGTAGCATCAATCAGATATTGTTAGAGAGTAGATATTAGCCAGGAAATGACTTCCTGGCTAATTCCTGCTAATGTTACTTGGTGTTTGTTGGGTATGTAAAATGTTTTCAATTTTATAATGTGATATTATATATTGTTGTTGTGTTTCCTTCACATTTCACTATCCTCAAGTTGCCATTTAAATCAATTAATACATATTGTAAGACTATATCACACAGATTAATCTGAAGCTATTTTTGTGCTGTACCATATGCAGGTTTACTTACATTAATTTAAATTTTCATTCACTTCTCTGGATTAGTCAACAGTTTTAGATCTAGTCACATCCGTGTGTGATCATAAGCCTTCCCCTCCCCCGTCTCTTCTTAAATTTTAATAAGCCTTTGTGAGGATAACCATGCTTTCTGTGTTTTTAGCATTAGCCTCCTTATCACTCACTGGCCACGCGTGTTTCGCATGCTCTCCATCTCAGTTTATAAATGATTCAGGACTACATGATCAAAGTCATTTGAAAGATCTTGTCTGTGGCTCAGGTTTGCATGGTAGACAGCACACTCTCATGCTCCTGGCACGCTCCCATTCACACAATATCCACGCTCGCCGCCAGTGGAAAACTAATTCATGGATTAACCTCGGATTTACATCTTGGAATGTGGCACCTTCCGATGGAAAGTGTGAGCGATACCCGCTCGCATTTGAAGAAATCATTAACAATTAAGAGCAGGAGTAAGGGATGGCTCAAAATGGTTGCAGAGCAGCATGGAAGCAGCAACACCAGCTGAAATAGTAATGTGTTTTTCTGTGTAGCTGTCAGCTCTCTTTTCTCTACTCTCTGAGTGGCATAGACTTGATGTGGGATTTCCAACAATGCAGATAATGTTTTGTTCCTGCTCTCAGAAACAATTAATGGGAAAATCCTTCCTATACACGTTATTCCTGTGTTATTCCAATTTTACATCTCGTTTTTTCTAAACCTTTCCCATTGTACCTACAGAACGTGGGCTTCTTTATCTGTGAGGACAAGTACACGCTGTGCACTAAGTGGCTCTGCTGTGTGAATTGAGGGTACTCTCCTCTGTCTTGTTGAAGGCATACTGTATGAGCTAAGGTACAGTATCTCTGGATGAACCGAGGGCAAGCCAGCTGACATCTTTCTAAAATTAAATGAAATGTACTATGGGAGCTTAAAATCTTCAGGTTAAAAGGTTATGGGGTCATAAATCAGACATACAGTCTCTATTTAGACTCTCCTGAACCGCAGTGCTCAGTGCTCACCTTGCTCTCCCAATCTGCTCATGTTTTATACATGTCACCCTTCACACTGTGTCTTCATCTTGCATGTTCCCCAGGCATACATTGAAAAACTAGAGAGATCTATGTTTTGTTTCTGTCAAATGTTTTTCTCCAAGGTAGAGTTTGGGCGGCCTGATGATTTAGGATACGAGAAAGAGAAAAACTGGGTCCTTGAACACAGTTAGTGTTGTCTCTACATCCCTGTGGTGATGCTGCAGAGGCGATAGATAGACGCTTAGACCTGCGAGGAGCTCAAAATTCACAGAATTACTACAGAGTTGCTGTTAAGGTTACAGTTTGTAACAAGGAAAATTAGATATTTAATCCTTTAATTCTTTTTTCAACCATGTAGTAGGGCACATTTAAATTGTGATATCTTGTTGAAAAATTTGATGACCATAATCTCAATTGAAGTTGGTTAGGCCCAAATTAAATCTCCATGGGTCACTGCAGTTTTCATAGCTATAACCTTTTCAAGCAGCTTACTTCTAGAGGTTATCATCAAAAAAATCAATCTGGCATGTTTATGGTAAACTTTTTCTTATTTTAGTTTAGTTTAGTTTCTGAGGGCTTACTTAACAGAACATCATTTTTTAAAAACTCTAAAATAGAAATAGTAGTTTTCAGGATGGATGGGTGTAATGTTGTATGTCAGTAGGTTGGATTGCTGCTTCGATCCAGACTGAAATATCTCAGTGACTCCTCGATGGATTGCCATGAAAATCCAGTACAGGTATCCATGATACTGAGAGGGATGAAGCCCAGACTTTTCATCGAGGGCCATAATTAGTTAAGATTTCAAATATACATACACTTTATATTTAACTTTGTTTATTATGTTCTGTTATGTGGTTTATAATCGAATACTAGAAAAACTAACTACCCTGAGTAGTAATAATAACTTTACTTACATACAATAAATGCAGCTCAAGGAGCTGTACAACTGAAATTACATCACTAAGTGCTTAACATGAAAAGGACATAGAGAAATGTTTAAAAAGAACAGAAAAGAAAGAGGAAATACATTTAAAAAAAAAACTTTAAAATGGTAAAAATAGAATTAAAAAAAAATACAACAAATTAAAATAAGTGCAGTAGTGATTGATAGAAAAGTGAATTAAAGGCTAAATATTTAGCAAGCTGGCTTCCTTGATATCTATTGTTAATCTATTGGCTCAACTACTACAATGTATTAACATCTGCCTCAGCTGCACTCTGTGTTAAGTGCTAATCATAGTCTAAATATAAAGATAGAGCCTATGATTAGCACTAAACACAGACAAATGGTCTGTGGTGCTAATTAGCAACTAAACTAATATGTTGCATGGTAGAGATGACACCTGCTAAGCATCATTGCCATTGTGAGTCTATTAACATTAGCTCAAAGCACCACTGTGCCAGAGTCGCTAGTATGGTTAGTTTTATTTAAAACTATCTCTACCACTCTATCATAAGTTAAAGGTAGTTACAGGGAATACTGCTAGCATTTTTTTTGTCATTGCTGGAATTCAACAGTTTTCAATATGATAGTTTTTGACATTTTTTAGATATTTTCCATTACAATAAAGTGACTAATTATGTAGGTAAATCCAGGTTGAAACTGTAAATATTGGTAATAATGATTCAGCATTGTCAAATTTGAGAAAATTAAGTCGGTCAGACAAAAAATCAAAGCAAATCTGATGTAATTTTAACAATACTCTACGTGATCTTTAGCTGATGCAGGTCATGAATGAAAGAATTAACAATATTTTCAGTATGTTATGGGATTCTGTGTAAGCATTCAGAATGCAATTTAGCTTTTTAAGATAGGATTTTGCATTTACAACACTGCTCACAGTGGAATGCTTTCATATTGTTGCAAAGCTCAAAATTATATATTACCATTTGGCTGTTGTTTTTGGCCAAGTGTGCATGCGCTTCCAAAACCGCCAGCCCCCAGGCCGGGATCCCAGAGGAGATAAGGGATGAAGAATAGATGGCATTCTGAGCTCTCAAGCCTCACGCACATGTTTTTATTTTTACCTCCAGACTTCTTGGGAGCCATCTGTTCAAACATTTAAGAATACCTTGCTCTCGCCAGCCCGAGAGAGCAGAAAAGCTTACATTACGAATGTGCTGTCGAGTAAATGTAGCTTCCAAGACAGACGGGTAAAGAGATTTGTTTGAGATGAAACTAGGAAATAAGAATCCACTGCTACAAGGGTTCATCTGACGCTTTGGATGAACACATAGATTGATTCTGGATATAATGATATTGCTTAAGAGCATTTGTGCAAACATGTTTTATGTGTGAGGATCTGACCAGCTGGATTCACTTTTGGCCGATTGAAGCATTGATCAACTTCCTGCTGTTTTCACTGCAAAAGCCCCCACTGCACATATTTGTGGGCCGCTCAGAGAACAGCTTGTTCTTGGCTTCATGTCTCAAGAGCAGTCATGACATTCAAACACTGTTGGGAAGATCCAGCAATAGAAGGAGACGGTGGACTGGACTACCGAGACAAAGTAACTTTCTGTTTGCCTTTTGGTTCTTATTCTCCTCTGAATTACAGACCTCTTAATCCTAATCGCTGTTAAATGCATTCTCTACAATAGGTCAGAGATGTAAGGTAGAGTAAGAGCTCCAAAGTCGTATTATCTGTTATTCAGATATGAGCGTACATCATTGAAGTTCATTTTCTGAAGAATGTTATCAGGTTTAAACTTCTCTTAAGGACATTTTTGCTTTCTCGTCTTTCTGCTCATAATTGGCTTTCTTAAGAAGATGGCGGTTTTTACAAAAAGCCAAAATGTGACACTGAGTACCTCCCTCAAGACTTCTCCGCCATTTTCTGAGAAAGCCTATGAATAGATCCCAACAAGCCATTTACTGTTCTTCACTTTCCCTGTTTATTTCTATTTACAGCAGTTAATACAATTATTCCCAGTCGTGACCTATTTAAGCGGCGTATGCTATGAGCCATTAGCATTCAGCGAGTCTACAAAGTTACCACATTGATGGATTTGTGAAAGGAGGTTGTGTTTTTTAGTGGGTGCGTAGGTGGAGGTTCAGAGGCCTCCTGTTTGTCTTCATTTAACTGATTTTCTGTTGCCATAGGAGCAGGCCTCTTTTTTCTCCCATGAAAGTGCAGCACTTCAGAGCGCGCTGTCTGGATTCACATCTACAAGAAGGTGTCGGGGGAGTTGTCCAGGATTTTACGCTTATCATCGCTTCCATTAGATGACTTGCAGCTCACTTTGCAGAAAATGTTAGGTTCAGAATGTTTTTAATATAGCAGAGCCATTCATCCCTTATGTGTAGATAGTAATGTGGATTTAGGAAATATATTGTACAGCATCCATGATTTCAATAATCTTGAAATGTAGGATTTGTTTGCCTTTGTTTTTCCCTCATGCCTTGATTTCTTTTGGAAGATTCTGTAAGGTACCTTTGCTGCTTTTGATTTTACGCTCCGCCTAAAAAGAGTTCAAAGACTTCTCAGTAAACCACAAAAGAGAAAAAAATCAGCAGACCATTTTGGATACAAGCCATTCACTACCCTCCACTGCTTCGGACCTTTCTCAACTACAAAGCTAGTCAACCAAACAGTTCACACACATCCCCACGGGTCCCTTCATGACTCCCAACCTGTCCTCTCAGATGAGCTTTCCTGATTCAACACCACCCATCATGTTTAAAATATTGTACTATACATTTTTTGGAGTGGCAGAAATGGAGCTTTCATCTTTTACTTTTTAACCAATCTTTTCAACTAGATACTTTACTTTTACCTAAAACTTTTAATTATTTAGCTAACTACTATAGCTAGCTAACTAGTGTATTTAAACCAAATACAATACTTTACTTTAAGCCACCTAACCTTACTTTTGGTTAATTGTTTAAAATGTTTGTCCTCTCTTGGCTAACTATTTAAACTATGTAACCATTATTTTTAAGCTAGCTATTTTGATTTGTCTGCTACTTTTGCTAGCTTTCATGCACTCTTAATGGCAGTAGGCTACATGTTGCTAAGGTGTTACAACTTATTCAGCTGCATTTAGCTAGTAGCTTACTATCACTGCAGCAATACATTACAATAGGCTAAAGATCAACATCACTCCAATTTGAATGGCTCTATTTAGATGGTTTGAAATGGAAATTCCCCCCTAAACACAAATATGTGGATATATAATTTAAATTTTTTTTTTCAATTTCTTTATTTTGTACCCCTTGGCAACAGGAAATCAACACTTAGGATACCTAAGTTCACCTGCCTTTAGACTGGAATTTGATACCAATAAAGGGTAAAAGACGAACAATAAAGATGTCTTGTTATGGTACTCCACACTTATAGCTTTATGGCAGCTGCTGAAAGTAATAAGTACTTTCTAAGGGAGCCCTGTCCATGTTCAAACAGATCGTTGACAGCAGAGAAACCACAGTGATGCATGGCCTTCACCACAATTTAAGCGAAACCAGAGATGGGCCTTGCTGGACAGTTAAATAAAAGAAGAGGATGTTGCAAATGATGTCATCGCAACCTCAAGATTATACTGAAGAGAGGATGACTATAGTTCTATTAAAGGTCTTGTGTGATGTGATCTATCCTTTCCAACAATGCCAGTAAGTCCTATCGAAAAAGTGGGTCAATGGAGCTATTTTTAGTAGCCATTGCGCACCCCTTTTTTTACAAACAAGCAAAGGCTCAAATTCCAGATGAAATGTCACCCACCTATACTGAACAAATACTGCGGGGGAAATCAAGGTGTTTGACTTGCTGGTAAATGGGGTACTATTTATCTGGTTTCAAACTTCACCTTCCTGCGGAGATGAGAGACTGCGTGAGGGCATGAAATGACTGGGAAGGGGGGTTCTTTGCCTCCTGGATTGGCTTTGATAAACTGGGGACTTGTAAGATTTGTAGGGCTCTCTGTTCTAAAGTGGGCTTCTGTTTCATCATCTCCAAGTCCCGATGCCTGTGTGGCTACCTTGTTGTAATTCCTCCTCATTTTCCGGGTTTCTCTCTCATATTTCCTTTCATTCCCAAAGAAACACTTGAAAAGGAAGTGTTTGCTACCGTCTCCTCTGTTAGATGTGACACTGTGGGCGATGATGTGATGGAGGCGTAGCTGAGGCATCATCCTCACATGCACCTTACTGGTTTAATGTTCCGCAATTGCACACAAAAGTTTATCAACTAAACAGAGCACAGGCTTACAGCGGCATATGTTGAAACTACTCTGCATGAGCTGTGCAGAAAACCCATTTATTCAGCAAGAAATGAAGGAAATGAACAATAAAAATTAGGCAAGCCTGTTTCAGCATTACACACTGTTAATGATGGTAGGGAAGCAGGGAATTACTGCTCGTCTTGCAATCAGGCTCAATAAATCACATGAGGCTGTGCACTGCCCCAACAAACGGGCAAGAGAATGTCAGTGGAGCAGAAAGCGATTTTGCGGCAGAGCAGAAAATGCACTGTATTCCTACAGGCATTGCATGACAAATCTGTGAACTTCTACTAAGTAGAGGTGGAGCATTGTTTGTATGAATTCCTGAATGGTTGTTTCACCTCAGGCACTCCAGAAACACGGGGACCATAAGCAGCGTAAATTATGGCTCATTTTGGCTTCAACTGAAGTTTTACTTTGACATCAAATTAAGGTGAAATGTTGCTGATGCTTAAAGAAAGTGTTGGCACTTTGCATAGCTGGTATTTCCAGGAGTGACTGTGTATGTTTAAGTTTCCCAGAGGACCCCACACACTGTATGTAACTGACACGTCAGCGCATGGGGAAACATGTAAAGCTATAAGTTACAGAAGGCAAAATTAGTGCTGTTGTATCACCAGAGCGGAATTGTGTTTACAAGCAAACCCACATCAGTTTAATGCCTTCATCCTACCAGTTATACTGACGGAGGTCGTATGTTTCCAGGAAACCCCAGTAATATTTCTCACCTTGACTGAAACTCCCATGATGTAATAACCTGCAAACCTCAGAAGTCTTGTCAAAGTTTCACGTTTCTGTTGTAAGATGAGTAAATGGGAAAAAAATTGCTGATGCTTGTTTTGTAGAGATGAAAGTTTCAAAACACTATTCCTACAGAGTTAAGAGGTTATATAATATCAAATGAGCAAGGTCAGGACAGCAACAAGGCTGAAAATATACTGCCTTGCTCAAAGGCAGCAGTTAAGAATAAATGTGTTACTTGCCATCCTTAATTCATCAGCTCCAATCTGGCTTTCATCCTCCTGTAAGTACCACATATCAAAGCAGACATTTTCTGGCTACTTTTCAGTGCCAGTCTCACTGAGCTCAAGGCTAAAATGCTACTCAGATGAGTCAGAAACATCCCAATTTCTGATGAATTGTTTGATATCTGATCGGGGCTTGACGCTGCACGGATAGGCCAAGTGGGAGCAGTCAGTATGTCCAGAACGACACAGTATGTCACACAAAAACAGTCTGGATTGATAATGACATCTGCCAGGAGGGCTTGTCTGTTTTACAGTCAGAGGTGATGGGAGAAAGACAAGACAGAATCAGGATGGCAAGAAAGGGAAGACAGAGGATGCTGACATGAATGCATTTAGTGTATCATAAGCAGGAATGATACTTTATATGTACTATATCACTGTAAGGTTGCTGGCAAATAAGAAGAGGTTGGCTGGTGAGTTAATTTATGTTAAACATGTTGTAATCACACATGTAAAACATGAATCTGCTCCTGGTAGACTCCTCTCCATGCTCTGCTGGTGTTGTATCATCACTGGAACAACACTGCCACTTAGTGGCCAGATTATCTCTCTCTCTCCGGACTGAACTGAATGCAGGCTAAAGCACACTCATACAGCTCTTAGCCATGTGTGATATTTGCACCATAACTGAACTCATGAGACTCACTTGAGGTTTAGCACCGTGGGGGAAAACGCTTTGCATGCTTAAATGTGGGGCATTGGGAATGAAATTGGGGGTGGGGGGGGCTTGTTTGAACTGCTTGTATCCCCCCTTCTGCTGTTACGATTTGATACCATATCTATTATTACCCATGTGGTATTTACACAATCTTGCAATCTAACTGTAGCTAGGTTTCAGCCTCAGAACCTGTTTCCATCTTATTGTCTCTGCTATGACACGATTCAGCCCCTTTTGAACAATACTGCATGTCCTTTTGCTCTGTGAGATTTTGCTGTGTAAAAATCACTTTGTACTGTGCAGTAACCATGCACTGTTTGGAACGATAAGGTCTACACCGATGCCACCCAAGGCCGAATTAGCCTGCTATGGGTAAAAATTTGTCGCTGGCCCCTACCGATAACCCAGTCATGCCATTCTCTGTACATTGTGTTTTCTCCAGCATAAAGACAGAAAACAGAGAAACAGCAATAGGTATCAGTGGGTACAACATAATGTTAGTGACAACAAGACTCCACAATGTTACTGCACCTGGCCAAAACAAGACGTCCTCCCAAGAAAAATGACCCAATACGTCTTAATGTCAGTCACTCAAAAATGACCAATGGTTATATTTAAGTGAGGGATACCAGCAGTCATTGTAATTATTTGTAATTATGACCTGGAGAAGTGCCACAGTTAAGATGATGTATATGTGTTTTTGACAACTTTCCTCATTTGAAAAACAGAGGGAGAAATGGAGGCTATAACCCAACACTGGACTTTGCCAAAGAAGATCTTTGTTTATTACCTGTTTTCAACAACAATCACATTTCATTTTGTGTTTTTTTTAAACAAAAACATAACTACAATCTTACCTTAACCTCAAGCCGTTGTGTATTATTGTAGCCATGACAATGAAGGCTGTCTAAGTAGTTCATTTAACCATCACCATGTTTCTCTAACCTCAACAATGTGATCATTTTCACCTAACCAATGATTTTCCCCAAAAACTAACAAAGTACTTTTTTTGCCTAAACCTATCCAGACCTTTAGCACAGCATTGCCACACTATAAAAAATAATTATTCTTTAACAGTGATTTGTTGCAGATTTGGCAAGCATGGGCAAATGATGTTCTGCTGTCAATTATTGCCAATACGGCACCTATGTGTCACCCTGGAAAGCTTATGATCAAAAGATATATTTGGTCCATTTTAATTCGGAGGACTTGTTAAAAAAAGAAAGAGGTTCAATGACAACTTTTTTTAAAACATTTCTGTTTGTGTATGAATTCAACAAATGAGATACAATGTGTTCATTAGTGTGCATGTATTTTAACTTTGGACAGAAGCAGTTTCCCTGCTTAGTTAAACTAAGGTTACTGCCTCACCTTTGGGTTCATGTGGAGTTACTTGTTAACTGGAAGTAGTGACTTCTGCAGTCTTGTCAGGTTGCTGCAACCTAACTATAGAAGGATTTTGAACTTTGGATAGAGTCAGGCTCACTGGTTCCCACTGCTTTTAGTCTTAACGCTAAGCTAACCGTATGTTGGCTTTGGCTGTATAGGTAATGCACAGACATGAGCCTGGCATCGTATTTTAAATGTATCTTCCAAAATGTCTCTATTCCTTAAAACAAAACACACTTTTAAAATACTGTTTTATTGTCCTAGTTGCTTCTTTTAAAGCATGGGTACTACTAGTTGCCTTCAGCTGAACTTTTACATGCCATCCCTTAACCTCAAATGTGAGTTTATGAACCACAAGCCATCCATGTGAAGCTTTGTCATAGAACAACAAAGGTCATGGCCTTGAACCTTTTATCTTTTGGGAAATGACAGCCACATGTCACACTGATTTATTGGTGTAATATCACTTTCAGGCTCAGCAGGCACCAAACAGACTCCCCTGAAACGCCCATCATTGACCTGAAAAGTCCCTGTGAACCATACCTGACAGGTCAGGTCTCAGACTGCTGGTCATAACGGCCAAGGTCAAGTGAAACAGTTGTCTGCAGTCATCTGGAAGTGGGGCCTGGGGGCAGTAAACACTGTGGTCAGCTTGCGGTCAATATTTGCAGCTCTCCCACGCCACATCATTGTCAACTGAAGATAGCATACAGTAGTCCTGAGTACTTAACTGTCTGAAAGAATTAAGTAGAGTTCAACTGAAATGCAAAAGTTAACTTAAAAGTTGAAGTTAACTAAAGAAACTATGAGAATGGCTGTCACTGGTCTGATAAATTAATTTACATGCTTTTTGCTTTATGGAATATTTGTACAAGGAAGTGTTACCCTTCATTATATTATCTGTGCTATATATTCTTGTTCTGCCAGGGAACCTGAAGGGGTTTTGCATATATTCAAACCATGGACCTTATATAAATACTCGGAAGAACAAGGCACCTTTATTTTTTGTATTATCTGTTTATCAGTAGTAAAAAATAAATGAAAGAAAGCCGTTTGCCATGCTGGGTGAAATTATAATCCTCTCTGGATCTTTTGCTGGGCCTAAACATTGAAGGTTAGGAGTTTTCCAGCTCATCAGGCTTCAGCTGAGTTAATGAACCCTCATGGCCCAGCCCCCGCGCTCTGGTCTGAGCATTACTCACGGGCTAAGCAGGGGAAAAAGAAGCTGCCAGTGTTGCTACGCCTCAGCAAGCCACTGCACACACACAGATCACGATTGTGGAACTTACGGGGTCACAGAGGTCTACGCAACATCTGCTGATCCCGTGTGATATCTCAGGAGAGTTAAATCAGGCTTCACTGTAATATGGATAAACAAACACAAACGTGCTGGGACATAATTGAATTACTTCCATCCACTAAGAACATTGAAGATGAAGGGTGGATGCCCTTAGACATGTTTGTGTGTATGTTTGAGTTGGAAAGTCAACTGATGTCATCTCTCACTGGCCCAGATTCATCTTACTCATGTGATTTCCAGAAGTGCACATGCCCAACATGAAGGAAAATAATTACATTTTAATGATAATTTCTTAATATAATTGTCTTCTTTTTTTTATTAAATATTATTACAAAAAGTATCCCATCATCTCATCCCATTAAAAGAAAAAATGCTTATTTGCTTTCTTGCCAAGAGTTAGATGAGTAAATCAATATCACTTTCATATCTTTTTCTACAGTATGAAGCTGGAGCCAGCAGCTGGTGAATTTAGCTTAACATAAAGATTGGAAACAAGGAGACTCCGCTATGTTTCTGCCTATACCCGATGAATGTGAGTCCAAAAGTACTCTCCTTTTATCTTTGTTTTTGGTCTCCACCAGATCCCGAGCTACTAAATGTTCTACTATGTTTACCAGCTACAGTAGTTGTTAACTTAGTCTGTTTGCTGGTTGGTGTTGAGTAGGTAGTGTACAGTGGGTTTTTAAGTTGTTGGGTTTTTTGCTGAAAACTGCTGACTTCTGTGGCTGAAAACAACACTTTGAGTGCTGAAAGTGAATTTGAAGAGCTGAAAACAAAAACAAGAAGCTGAAAGATACTATAAAGCTGTGTAATGCTGTGGGGAAGTGCAGAGTGTGGGAATAATTCTCTGTGGGTTGTCAGTATGAACGTTGAATTACACGTATTGATTTGATTCTTTGTTATTAAAAAAATATGAATTATAGCTGGTTTAAATTATTATTTATTGTTAATAGGAGCATTGGGGAGTTTCTGTGAAAATCTGTTTGTACTGATTTTTGATGAAAGTCTATTGAACATACATTTTATATGTACACAGAGTACATACATACTGTAACATCACTCACTACTATAGTTAAAATACAACAAAACAGACAGAGATATGCTTTATAATATGCTAGATAATATTAAGTTACTGACGGGCATTAACTGCACTTAGCAACAAAGGAAAACACATGCTGCTCTGCTCACGATGCTATTATAATGCACTACATGCAACAGTGTTTCAACTAAAACATCCACCAGAAATATGACATGTATTATTTAACCTATTATTAATTCATGATAAATCCCATCAGTGATAAACATGTATGTCTTTGGAGAGCACCAAAAAACTGCATGGAGAGACTGAAGCATAAACCAAAGGACTTACAGCACCAACTGAAACACTCACAGCTTGGCAACAGCGAACATTTCCAGTTATGCAGTGTTGATTACTTGGCCTAGATACAACAATATGGATTATTCTTATCCTCGCTTCTCCGGGTGATATGATGCATCGCGGGGCAAAGGCTTTCTTAGTTCACTGGTTTACGTAAAGAGTAGTGTAGCAAAAATCCAATATGATGGTGCTATCCTGCTGGGACATTTCCATAAAGCTACCACCAGGTCTGTGATTCAATTATACTCTAGTCTTTTGGTTTGCAGTCATCACAGAATCAAATAAAGGAACAACAGCAAGGAGATTTGTGGATTTCATGGAGATTTTAGAGAAATTCCCGTTTCTTACAGCGGTGCTTCAATTTGAGCAGAAGAGAATTTCTGAAAATTCATTATTAACCCATCAGTGAAGCAAAAAAGCTGAGGATTGATTAGAAGTAATTACTTGACTGCAGACCAAAAAACCCAAATGAGATCTGGACTGAAAGCTACTGGCCATTCACACAATGCTAAAAACCATGAAAATCTCAGCCTGCAGCCCGTGGGAGTAGCTAAGCAGCCGTGCAGAAAGAACGCCTTTAGAAATCTGTCTACATTTCTTTGACGGCTGCAGATTACAACTAGATCGGTTTTTAAACTTCCAACAAGGCGTTGGAAGAGCTCCCTGACAGAGTTAGCGATTGGGAAAGAGTGGCCTTACACTATGCTATGTCAGAAAACATTAGCTCACACGCAGACTGATGTTTAAATGGAGATGCTATTCAAGGATTTGTGGGAGGCAAAAGTCTTATTCGCTTTCAATGATCTGGTTCATCCCACAATTGCTTGATTGTGTTATTGTCCAGTTGAATCATGAATGCCATTCACGGGTATTTTAGGAAAAGATGTCAAGACAGGAACATAAGCTTGAGAGAGGGAAATCAAAGCAAGCTAAATCTTTCAGAAACAGTAAAAATAGTGTGTTGCACAAGAACATAAGTCTAAACATTTGTAAGGTTAATCTAGGCAGCCATCAATCGTTCTCTATGTTCACTAAGACTTAAAATACAACACAATTTATCATTCTTCAGACTTGATCCAGTGCAAATGATAAGCGATACAAACTGACTCAGATAAATATAAATGTTTCGATTCAACCACTGAGCAAAGGTTCAACCTAACTGATAACCACTTATGGTCTACTATTTGTCTGTGGTTGTTAATGAGCCTAAATTCAACTCTGATGGTGTTAGTCATGTTTTACGCCTTTACAAAATGTATTCTTTTCTCCACACACTGTAGTTCACTATACAACAATTTGACTACAAAAATATGATAATTGTGCAAAATGTTATATATTTGAACATATATTTACAGTGTGATTTCTGACGTGTGTGACTTTCCATTCACTATCTTTATGCCTTTTCAGTTTCTCCTCTTTATATACAATGTAGATGACAGCAGTGTCACTGTAGGAAGTGTATGAGGTGAGTTACCCAAAAAATATCAAAAATAACTGAGACAATATGTTTTATTAAAAATACTCAAGCTGGACAAATATGTAACCCTCCTATAAAAAACACACCAGTATAATATGTGGAAACTAATGCTTTTATCCCTGTTGTTCCTTGATTCAATGTATTACTGATCTGTGCTTATACAAGCCAGACAGATCAATGTGATTTATTCCTGAAAGAAAATAAGAGCATGAAAAACTTACTGCATCAATCTTTCTTCTTTCTTATCTCTTATCATTTATTTGGCCATTTGGTGAAAAAAATACCTCTAAATCAAGTTGAATAACAGCTGTTGTGGCAAGCCTGTAATTGTTAGCAAACAATTACCTATATACAGTATACACAGGGAGCAAAGCACAACTCAGTGGTATTTCTCGCCACATGATAAATATAGATCTAATATACACTCCTCTTTTAGTTCTGTTTGGGGTGTTAAACTACTGGCTGCAATGTCAAAATAAAAGCATACATTCAAACCCTTAATTAGTGTCACTGACCTATTGATATCAGTAATGAAAGCAGAAACATATACCATTACTCCAATACTACAATATTCTGGTTCACACCTACAGTACACATCTTTACATGCACATTAATGTCCTGGTTATTATTGTGTTTTTAGAGTATCCTGGTTATGTGTTGCACATGTTAACACCTGATCCAAGTTTCTCACTGTGCTCTGCTGGTACAAGAGGAATAAAGACTCAACACAGATGATGATGATCAGGAACCTGGCTACTATAGAGTCCTGTAGGGGGATGAATAACTAGTTTGTTCATGTTCCAAACCAGCCAGATTATGAATTTGATCAAAACCAATTTGCATGTAAACCCACACTAAGGACCCAACAGTTTTTAAACAAACCAGCCACATCAGCATTGGGTCAATGAGATCAGCGCTGCTAAATCACTCAATATCAGGATCAATATCAGGATCATTGTTTCCTCCACATCAGACCCAGTATCGGAAGTAAAATCTGACTAATTAGTGTGGCTTTCATTGGATTGTGCACATTTGTGTTGAGTTGCAGACCCGTTTCAAACAGGTTAACCCACTCTTAAAAACCACCAAATGACAATAAAGTCAGGGTAAATGGAGTTAACGTCCACACCCTATCCTACACTCTTTACTCACTCTTTACAATAAACTGAAATGATTGTGTAGCTGGTTATTAAACAGTCCTGGTGGCCAGTCTGTCAGCCAGGTGGAAGATATAGATGTGATGCAGCTGTAGCTCTGCCTGTCTGCTGCTGCTGTTACTGTTACTGTCTACGCCCCTTTAAAAAAATAATTGTTATATACGGAACAAGGAAGTATGCACCTGTTGCTTCTGCTTCTTAGTCTGTGCTTCCACACCTTCTGCGGACACGTTAATTACTTGTAAGTAAATCCTCTTTATCAGTATTACTTTTCAAGTGTTAACCCACGGTGATTTACCCTTTCCAAAGTAAATTATATGTACAGCAACTTAAGTTTCGTTTTTGAAGAAGTCATTGAAGGGAAATATGACCTTGTTCTCTATTGACAGAAACTGACTGAGGTGCATTATTTTCATGGATATGATGATGATTGTTGGTAATCCTTTTTAACAGGTGTTTTGGAGAGCGATGATGGCAGACGCTGAGGAGGCAGGAGCGCCAGGTGAAGAGGAGCAGCAGGAGCAGCAGAAGCATCAGCTCAGCTCCACCACAGAACCGGAGGAGCTGCAGCCTCCTGCCCCAACAGCGGGCACTGAGAAGCGGGCAGTGGAGGGCGTAGAGGCTCCCTCTCAGTCCGGAGCCATCTCTGTAGAGCCATCTATCGACAAGTTTAAGATCGGGAGGTTTTTCGTGTTGAGGGTAAAGACTCGACATTAGGATACTTATCAATTTAAAAGTTACGAAAATTCATCTATTTCTAATCTTGGCTTGTTACAGGTGCTGATGTCACACCTGTGCAATCAGTGGCTCAATGTGTGGCCACTTAATTACTGTTTACTTTACTTTTACTATTTCCATTTAGTGTTACCTTATACTTCTAATCCACTAAAAGTCACAGAGAAAACTGTAGCCACTTTCTTCTCAGCTACATTTATTTGACAGTTGTTACAAGTTAAGATTTTTATTTCAAACCATCTGAAACATTTGTAGAAGTAACACTCAAAAGGGATTATTCAGCATCATTACTACTATTACTTTTGATGCTTAAAGTACATTTTATGGTAATACATTTGTACTTTTACTTAAAGGTGCAGTGTGTATGATTTAGTAGCATCCTGTGATGAGGTTGCTGAATACCTCTCCCCTCCACCTCCCATTCCAAGCATGTAGATGAACCAACTGTGGTTGCGAAACTCGCAAAAAAACAGGAAAGACCATCTCTAGAGCCAGTGTTTGGTTTGTTGGTTGTGGGCTTATTTTCTGATTGATTATACACTAATGAAAACATACTTATGATTATGAAATTCTAAATTCTACACACTGCACCTATAAGTAAAATTTTGAGTGTAGTTCTTCCACTTGTAATTTGTGTATGTTTACATTGTGGTATCCCTACCTTTACTCACATAAAAGATCTGCATAATATTCCAACACATTAAGCCATTTCATTTTACAGTGTGATTTATATTTAAAAGCAAAACCAATAGCTCAGCTGATATTAGCCTATAACAGATATATCAATGTCTGTGGGCTGCTAAGTAACAAGAAGCAGGGCTGTACTATGTGGTTTGTTTGGTTTTTTTTAAGCTTTTCCTGTTATTGTGTCCCCTCCTGTATGTACAGTATAAGGTTGCATTACCATGTGGTTGAGTAAAACAACACCAAAGCAAAGTTTTCCTTTGTGACACAGTGTCAACAATGAGCTGAATATTATCAGCATCATAAAGGTAGTGTTTATAGCAGGCCTGTTGAATAGGATTGCCATGGGAAGTCAGTCACACATCCCATGTTGCCAGGCTGACTTAGCGCTAGGCTCAGATTACAGTAAGACTGTCAGGAGCCCTCAGTATGAACTCTTTATCTTTTCAAGTTCTTCATACTGGCATTGAAATAGTAAAACATAGTGCAGGGATTGAATTGCACTTTCTAGAAGTGACAGTGTAAGTGTGGATTGCACTGACATGCTCTTAGTAGTTGACAATAACATATGTACGTGTGTGATACTATGTAGCTCCTTGTGGCTTCAAATACCCAAGTTACTCACATTTGTACGCAGAAAGTGCACGCTCAGCTTTATTCATTTGCAGTCATTTTCATACGCCGAGGCCTCTTGTTTTTGTTTATTGTTATTTTGTTTGACACACAGACACTCTGACATTTTGTTGGAGTACCAGTCCCAGCTGCACATCTGCCTCAAAGATTACCCCCTTAAGGTTGTCTGTGCGCACACTATGATTGTCACAATGGAAAATTAGAAAGTGACACCCGTGCATTCTTGTCTCCTCAGCCTGGCACTCTGAATCAGGCCATCAAAGACGTCGAAGCTCTGGTGGATAAAGAACTAGATGGCAGCGTTCTCAGTGTTTGGCTGATGGCAGAGTGAGTTCATGATACACTGCTCTTTCATGTTGACATACAGTACAGTGTAATCTGTGCTAAGTGAAAACCTTGTATCTCCAATTTATCATCACTATATTATCTAATATTTTCAGACAGCACTTTACTTTAACACCCACCCCCAAATTTAGCATTTGTAAGTAGTATTTAATAACTTAATTGTTTGTAAGACATTTATACGCACTTAATAATGTATTTATCAACAATTATAACCTCTCCTATGGAAAAAAGGTGTATAAACAGTTAATGTAGTTTGACACAAAATCTCAACTCAACAATACATGCCAGATCACATGTGTGTGATTGGAGGGATGGATTAGTAACAAATAATTATCACATTGTCCATATTATATTCATATAAATATAGATGTATTTTGTATGATGATAACTATCATATTGCCAATCATTTAGTAAATGTTCATACACCAGTTACAGATGCTTAAAAATGTTTTAATCTGCTGATCATTTCTTTCTTAAATTAAAAAAATAAATTAAAAAAACCCGAAAACTTTAAAGTGAATAACATTTACTGGAGTTACAGTACAAGCTTTTCACATGCCAATAATGCTGTTGTTGTAATTTCACTGTATGTTTACAGTATTATGTGCTGCTCATTCATAATCCATCATTAACACATGTACTGTGGGACTGTCCACAGGGACAGAGTGGTCGTTTGTCCACACATATGAGAATAACTGTAATTTAGACCCATAATACTTCAGCATGAGCAGATCCAGAAATCCTTATTAATATGTAAATGTTCTTATCAAACCCAAAATTCCCAAGAATATCACAAAAGTCAAGGGAGAGGAAGTGATCTAACTGATGTGAACACAGAGTAAAATGAAGTGACTGGAGGACACTTACCAAGTGCACTTGCAGATGTCAGGTCATATCACTCCTGCTCAAGCTTTCAGGAAACATTTAAAAGGTTGGCCATGTGAGAATGAATAATACATCCCACTTATGCAGCTCTGCAGTCCAACACACGTTAACGTTTGTGCTACATTTGGCCCGCAGTTATCATCGCCACAGTAGCTGCTGTAGGATTTCTAGCTACAGAAAGAGTGCATTGTATGGTAATTCTGTGACGCTGCTGTATTTTTTCCCAGAGGGAGGCCAGTGACTAATGTCATGAAAAACATTAGAAATTCCTCACATCTGGCTTTGCTGAGGATTGTTTAGCTGATGTCATCTTTTTATTTTCCATTGTTTTGTGCATTTCCAAATTGGTGTTTACCATAAAACGTTAATTCTACTTTAAAATACAGTAGCCTAGGTGGCGTTAATTAGGAATTTAAAAAACAGCAAATAAGTGTTGTTTTACCGAATAGTGGCTTTGCAGTAATAGTGAATTAGCATTTCATTAAAATAGAAAATAAGCAGGTGAAGATATGTACTTGCTGATGTTATTGGAAAATGATGTAGTTCATGAAAGGAATAGTTCAACATTTTAGGAAATATGCTTATTTGCAGTCTTGCTGAGAGTTAAACGAGATTGATACCACTCAAATGCTAATATCCTAAATATGAAGCTAAAGCTAGCAGGCAGTTAGCTTAGCATAAAAATTGGAAAAGGAGGAAAACAGCTAGCCTGGCTCGAAGTAACTGCTCCAGCACAGTTAACCCCAGCAACATGCTCCTTTTACAATTCAGTTTTTGTACAAGTTAAACAAACAAAGAGGTGTATTTTCTTTTTTTACTTCCGGGCAGAGCCAGCTTTTCCCCCTACTCCAGTCTTGATGCTAAACTAGGCTAATTGGCTGACACTGAAATGAACAGACATGAGAGTGACATCAGTCTTTTTTATTTAATGCTCAACAAGCAAGTTATTTATCTATTCCTTCCTATGTGTTAAACGCTGCCAAAGGACCTGCAGTGGGTCCTGCAGAGATGCATCACTGCACCAGTGTTCTTCCTGACTTGCGTTGCGTTGGTGTATCAAGCTGGAGAGCCAGCAGCGTGTCAGACCACCCACAGTCTGATCCTGGATTTTCTGTAACACCTCTATACTGTCCGCGGCGCCTGTGCCCAGTCAAGGTTAACTCATTTCATTAGCACAGTCAAAGCTCTTCACCCACACCTTTCCCCAGATGCCTTGGCCGCTCAGTGAACTGTCTTTTTTGGCCTACGGCTGCCAGCAGCCATCTAGAGTGTTTCACTTGGAGTTGGCCACGTGCACTGGGCTCAGCGTGCTGTAAGAAAGAGAGCCACTCCAAGAGAATCCATGCCACCGTGAATTAGTTGTGTGTGCAGTGGTGAGGCAGAGTGGTTGTGAAATGATGCTTTTTGTGACTTCGATTAATAAGACATATTTGTGGACATGAGATAAAGCAGAGTTTGAGTTGTTTTGCTTTAAAAGGTGTTTTTATTATTTTCTTTTTTCTTTTTGTTGTTGTTGATAACAATGTAAGGACTTAGAAATGCTTGCATGCATATTGTATGATCTTTGCCAAGGGCATTTTGGGGAATTGTGAAGCTTTAACAGTACATAATTGAGCAGCTTTGCTCTGCATGTTTTTTGTATTACTAACATCCAAACTGCACTTCAGACAAAGACTCAAATGCACACAGTGAAAATCACTCCCCACAGCTCGAGTGGTCCCAAACGTTTTTGGATTGTGACCCCTTAAAACAACACTCATCTGTTTTGAAGCCTTGGAAACAGGTTACGTTTTTTGGTGTGAACGTGGGCTGTGAATAGTCCAAAGAGGGATTTTCATTTGTAGGCTTGAGGAGTACAAGTATCCAGTATAAAAAAAACTGCAAAAATGTGAAAAATATGTTTTATTTTTGAATTCTCTAGTGAATAGACTATTTATATAGTCTGGTGGTCTAGTGTGACCATGTCTGTCACGCTTTGCTGTAATCACACAACCACACTGTGGTTGAATTGGTTATAACCACTTACACCGCTTATATGTAGTATACATATTGGCATACAGTAAAGGAGTCAATCAGACATATCACACATGTAGAAAATGTATTTTTTTCAAAGATATCTCCACAAAAACAGACCCTCCTGCTCACCTTTTCTTGTTGTACTGATGTTAATATTAAGTCCTGTACTGTAAACCTTTGTAAAGAATGTAAAAGGCCTGTAAAACAGATAAAAGACAAGCTACTGGGTCTCACACATCTCTCTTGTTGCTTCAGGGTGGATCACTGGAACAATGAAAAGGAGCGTCTCACTCTCATCACAGACAACTCTCTCCTGGTCGTCAAGTACGACTTTGTCATGTTCAGATGTGAGCAAATCCAAAGGATCCCGCTGAACTTTGTTGATCGCATCTCCCACGGCTCCTTCAGTTTCCCAAAGCGCTCCTTGCTTGAGTAAGTCTCCATGAACCCTTTATCAATCCTTCAGTTGTGAATTTCTACCTTCCATTAAACCGGCACTTTTGAGGTTAACCTTGTGTAGTTTGTGGTAGGAAATGAAAACCAGGAAACTTCTGACACTTAAACTTAATAGAGTTATTGACATGAAGAGTTCTAGAGAAAGCTTTGTTGAAACCGTCTCTGTAGTATCCTGTCTCATTTTTAGTAATTTTCAGTGAGTCTACTGTAAAATGAGCCTTTGTAAGGTTCAGTTGCTGATTAAAAATTAAAAAAAACTCTACTTGGAGAATTACAAATATTAGCCCTAATTATCTGCTCCCTTCTCTAATTTTCTTCACAAAAGCAAAATCCCCTTTGAAAGAAAAAAAAAATCCCTTTTGCCTTACGATTAACCATTAAGTTTAGACAATAAATATGGAAGCATATGAACATTTGATAACTTGTTTTAAAGTAATGTTATATACAACACATTGTTAATGCTGCAAATCTATTGAGACATTTCAAAATGCGTAATAGAAAAATGTAACATGCAACCCTTTTTATTCCGAAAAAGGAAGTAAAAAGGCCAAAGATCACAAAAGTATGCATGATTCAGCAATGATATGACATGGCAGTAACAACAGTGACGTGAAGCTGAGGTTAGCGGGCAGAGGGCTGCGTGGTGAGGGGAATGCGTGCAGCGGATCAGTTTAGGGTACACAGGGCTGAAACAGGCATGGCAGAGAGACAATGTGCTCAGAGTTTTTTGGGGTAAGGAGTGCACAGCTGTCACTTGGAGCTGTCACTTAACTGATTAGTGGCAAAATTAATGTAGTCCTTTCATCTAAACCTTTTAAAGACGGCTCAGGGGATACCAAACCAACTAAAACTAATTTGATGAATAAAATGTAATGTGCTGTGAAGAGCTTAGAGAGTGCGGCCTTTATTTGAGGCTTTATCTCTGCACATTACGTTAAATTATACATAAAACGCTCATGAAAGCCACCCGGGAGTCAGACAGTAAAGAGACGATTTCAAATAAGAAAGGCTCAAGCCTCAAATATTTCCTCTTTCTGTCTTCATCTTCACCGTGTTCACTCCCTCTTTCTCGCCGTCTTCCTCTCTGTCTCTCCCTCAGGAAGTGTCTTCTTTTTTCGTCTAGCTCATTCTGTCTTATTTTTGGCAGAAAGTGATCTATAGTTGGGTACGTGTGTGGAAATGAGTCCTCTCTACCGCTGAAACTTTGAAACATGAAACTGTCTCACCATCATGAGAGAGAAAAGTATTAAAAGTCAGATTGGGGAGATAATTTAGCTGCTATGTTAATATTTCATTCATTAGTGATGGAAGGAACCTAGTATCATGTCAGGACTAGTTTAATGAAATTTACATTTTTGGAAATAGGCTTCTTTTTTTTTGCTGGCTAGCTGAGAATTAAGTGAGAATTCTGATACCACGCTCATGACTGTATGTATGTGTAACATGATGAAGTTTAGCCAGAAGATGATTAGCTTAGCTTACTTTAGCCTTTAAAGTTACTGTGCCTGGTAGCTGGTCACAATAACTAGCTCCAGCATGTAACCTCCTGTGAAATTGTGTTTGGTTTTTACATTCTTGGTTTACTAAACCATGTCAAATAGTATTTAGAGGTGCTAATAAGCTAGCTGTTTCTTCCAGCTTCCAGACTTTATGTTAAACTAAGCTAATCAGTTTTGGGGGAATAAAAACCGATGTTAAAAACACTGTGACATATTATCACCTGACAAGTTGATACATTTTTAGCAAATAGTGTCGTATTTAAACATATGGAGCAACATTAGCATTCATTTGTAGTTGTATCTCTTGTCACCAAATGAATGTAAGACCAATGTTTCCTCTTTTTGTAGCTCTTTTTAGTCTCCACCAACTCCTGAGGGAAATAGCTGGCTTTTTAGCCCTTTAACACTTTTTTCCTTCTCTAGCTATTTGCTAACTTTGCCTGTCTATCATTTGATGCCGGGCAGGCAGTAAACAGTGGTGGTGGACTGAAACAGTCCCCTTATAAAAGGGGTGATTGAACTAAAACAGTAAAATTGAAGGCCGGAAACATAAACTGAAAGATGAGTTAGGTGGTTTAATTGACTTTACAATCGAAAAGTCTACTAACACTTGACAGACTGCACTTAAAAAAAGAAAGAATAGAAAAAGCTTCTTCAGTTCGAATCTGGCAAAAAGCTCATACCATTATAGAATAATGCATTTTTGCCCAATGCTAGGAAATGAATATAACTACACTCATGATCATTCAATAAAGAAGTCTCAATTTCTCCTCAACATATTTTGCTTACTGTCACAATAATGACGGTCCATCCGTTACATCAGTGTTAATATTCAAGACATCTGCAGACTGATTGGACTGCTGACAGTTGTCATCCAACCACTTGATGTCAGTGTGCACCCTTGCTAGAGATATTTCAGGGCGGGAGCACGCCACATCACATTTCTTCATCTGTTTGATGTTGTCATGGATGATGATAGGATCACATTCTGCAATGGCTACCGTAAATCATTGCTGCAAGAGAGCTGGTTTTCTTAAATACTACAGCAGCACTTACAGAGGTCATGCATATAATCCCCTGCTTATAGATTTTGTTTTTGAGACAATTATTACCAATAATTGTCACCACAATTAATGGTATTGGATATTTTTATCAAGAAAGCAATAGAATTTAACTAAATAGAGACTGTAGGCACTTTAATGAACTTTTGACACCAGTGTTCCCCGGTTTATCAGCTTCAAAACAAAGAACACCAAACTCCCACTATGGAGCGACTTATTTGGCGCCAGTACGCTCATGTGTGTTCCATCAGCCTCCCCGAAAAGCTTGATGATGCCAGTAGAAAGTGCTAAGGGAGGGACTGTATTTTTAGTCATGATGGTTTTGTTTTCATCGCACAATCTCCAGGTGTGCCCATGAACAAAAAGCAAAGTATATTCTGCATCTGTGGGGAAGGATGTGTTTTAAGTGCCTTCTTTCCAAACTGTCTAGACAAACTAATTACACCAGCACATCATCCATTTTTTTATTCCTGTCTGAAAGAGTTGGGTGTGGAGGTTTAAAGAAGCCCCACTCGAGGTTGCCTCAGTAACCACTGTAAAAAAAAAAAAGAATATACATATACATATATATATATTTATGAAGGTTGGAAATAATCCCAGATCTGTACTGTGCTGTTTCTCATCTGATGAGATGTGCTTTTTAAAGATAAGGCTTCAGAGGGGATGATGCTTTATTCAACCCCCACCTTTAACTACTTCAATCACTTTTATTAACCAGAATGTCTTCCTCACGCTGTCAGTTCTTTACTCTGTCACAAGTGGGATTATTTTTCACAGTTGTTTCAAGATACACATCACTTGTGAGCAAACTAACATTGCATAAGCTGCAAAATCTACAGTCTTTCATCAGTCCTACATGGCAGACCTGATTAAATTACCTCTTATTCTGCAATCTTTTGAACCACACCTGCACAAATAAGAGCAGCTTACACATTCAAACACCAGAGGGCAGTCAGTACATATGAGCTACTTAAGATATCATCAGCTTAATGAAGAGCAGGATGCCTCATCAGATCATTTAAACCAACACAACTGTTGTGAAGCAGGCAAGCTGAATGCAGACATGCGTGCTTCAAAAAATATTAAGAAAACACTTAAAGTGAGGACTAACAGTCTTGTTTGTAATCCACGACCAAATTGCCTCCGATTTCTACCTTGCAGGTTAGGTTAGGTTATAAGAGGCAAGATAGTGTCTCATCATGATAACTGCTCAGTAATCTGGTCCAGTGCTGTACAAAAGAGGTTACAAGCTTCAGTTAACGCAGAATCAAGCAGCATGACTTGCACCCAGGTGTTTACTAAGATCAAGTATAGAAGAAAATGCATGCTGATCTTGCATGGCAGAAAGTTGAAGAAAGCGGTTTAGTATTGCACTTTTCCTGAAGTCACAGTGTTCACAAAGGACAGATTTAAAAGGAAAGATCAAAATCCGAGCAGCAAAGGTTGAGTTTTTGTATCTAGTGTGGATTGAACTCCAAAAACATTAAACATTTCCCAGAGACATCTCTCAATAAACAACCCCTGCCTCAGAACTTTCTAAATCTCAAGCTGGAGCCAAAATATCCCTGATGACATCACTATGACAACACTATGTTTTTTTTACTTTTGAGAGCTCCCTGCAGAATCACAACGACATTATACAACTGTAGTCACAGGCTGATAAGTGAAATATAAAAGTTTAAAACATATTATCTGTGCTGAAATCTAATCTATTATTACCTGGAAGTGTCACAGTTAATACCTACATGTAATGAGATGCCACATTATGAAACCTCAACCACAGACACATCCTGCATATACTAAAAGTGGGGGGAATTTTTGAATTTTTGTTTCCTTGTTTATCACCACTGAGGATGAATTGTAGCATTCACTTCCTGGATGAACTAAGCTCCAGTTATTCTGAACGCAACTGCACTGTCAGAAACATATTATTGCCAGATATTGTTGTTGTACTTGTAGGAAAACACTCACATCTCCAAAAAACCAAAGCATAGATCAACAGCAGCATCTGCACTGCCTCCAGAATCCACAGTGTGAATTGAAAAACACCAATAGATATGTAATGTTTTTGGGCATACTGCTCTAAATTCACACACCTTGGTAAAGCAGCTTTCAGCTTTTTCAAGGTGGCAATACCTTTTGTCAACAGCCTGCAGCTGCGATATCACAGCTTGTGCTTTGTGACACCTAACATGGCTGTAAGTTGTGGGTCAGAAGCTGCATGGACAGTGTTACCATGAACAATTTAAATATCTGTTTGAGTCTGGAATAATCTTGGGAAATTGCAGCAATTGCTATATTGCGACTGCAATAATTGTTGTAAATTCAAATAATCTCTGCAATATTTGCAGGAGCTTGCAATTTTGCAAAAATCCCTCAATTTCTCCGCATTAAAGGTGCTATTAGGAAGATTATATCAATATATCGTCGCAAATTTAATGTCCATACTTTGTGGTGAGAATGAAAGACAAATGTGACAAGTCCATTAATATCCTCTAGTATGTGTTGATATTGTGTGCAGTTAGATTGGATTCACAGGAATTCTACTAAAGCACAAAATAAGCCTTTCCAAAGAAAACTTGTTTCATGAACAAAAATGACTCATTTACAGTACCTCTTATCATGCTTGGTGAAGTGACAGGGTTTATGGGAAATGTAGTCTTATAATAAGAATCATGCTTCCCTGTGTCCGTCTAATCAAAACAACCCAGGTGACACGTCATCACATCGCGCGTTCAGGTGAAATTACACGATGAAGAGAGTGAACCCCTGTCATTTGCCAGTGAAAATAACTGCAGAAGACCGTGCAGAACTGTTGTTTTTCACCACTTGCAATTTTTGCCAATTACCGCAATTACACCGCTAAAAATATCACACAAAGCTTTGCATTGCATTGCAGTTTTTTGAGCCGCTGCAAAATCAGGCGTTATTGTTCACCAAAATCACACACACAAAAAAAATCTGATAATATAAAAGGTAAGCTCTCGTCTTTGTCCCTTCTTTTTGTTTTTCCAGCCACCACTCCACCCTTTCTCTTTTTTTACTCCTCTCATAGGTTGAATGAAATCTCAGAGTGGCTTGCTGGATGGATACATATGGATGGCTGACAAACCTGCAGGCTCTATTGAGCAATCAGAGCAGATTTGTTTGTTCACTGTGAGACAATGTGGGACACTTGCCATGACAACTGGAGCTGGGCTTGATATTTATCTTGCGTGTTGACTTATGAGTCCGAAGCGCTTGAAAGCCTGGGGAGGAATTTTTCGTCACTTGCCCTAAAGCTCAGAATACAGTGTTTCTCTTCTGCATGTGTGCGTTTTGTGTAAACAGCGTGGATTAAGTGGGACTCAACATTTGGGAGGTCACTAGTGAGTGGATTTCCTCACTCTCCTCCTTGAGGTGTGTTTTTTGAAACTTCCATTGACATGAACATCGTCATACTGAGAATCTTATGAATGGCACGACACAGGTGTAGCCTGCTTTTGCCATTTTCGTGACTAAATGGGAGTGAGGCACAGTGAAAGTCCAAACCCACCTCTGCCACATAAACACAGTGAAGACTTCCAAGGCCTCTGGCTGGAAAGCCCAGCCCTGCTCTGCCTGTTTGGGCTGGTCCCTCTCCCAGTGATAGCTTACCTGTGGAATTCGCCAAAGCTTTTTTATATCCCCATTTATACCAGGGCAATAGCTCAGTGCTCTTACAAAGGGCAATGTGTACAAACGTAACCTCCCATCCTCACTTGCTTTTGCTGAAATATAATCAGTCTTTTAGCCCAGGCTTTGCTTTTGTACTAAGTTTTTTTTTCTCCCTTTCCCTCCCCCTTTTCTCCCTGCACAACATTTGCTCTGGAGGAGGCACAAATGCTCAGCAGCAGCATTGTCATTTTGAAAGCACTTGTGTAAACAGGGCTAGATGATTGCATTATGATGCAGCCCCTCCCTGGGACCGTGACATATCAACAGCTACGCCGCTATTGTTTAGCCTCAGGTGTTTAATTCTGGTGTGCAGGAAATGCTCTTGCACAAGGTATGCGGTAAAATGAGCACATCTGTGTGACAGATCATTAAGGACATTAGAACACTGTTGGGAAATCGCCTACATCCTGATTTATTCATCTTGTGTTTGTTTATTTTAACCTTTTTTTTTAATGAAACTCAGCAGGTACATTTAAGATAAAACTTTGCACTGTTACATTTTTATTCAACAAAGTCAGACCTCTAAAGCCACCATCAGTAGTTAGAGCTACAGAATCACAAAAACAGATCATTTGATTGCATTTGTAATAAAGTTTTCTGCGAGTTGCCTCATCCCTCGTGAATGTCTAAGGCAGGGCTTTCTGAGCACTGAATAAACCTAAGTGTTTTTGTATCCACGCATCAAGTGCAGAAGATACAAAGGCAGTGAGGGTGGATCTGTGATGTGTGGGCTTCATGTCTTACTTAGAAAAACACTTAATTGTCGTTGCCATGAATAGGTGACGTTAAAGGTATCCAACATAACACAACATAACATATGGCACACATTTTTCTAACAATGCACAATCCCTTAGGAAATTGATAGGCATCTGATATTGAATCAAGGTTTGTAACAGGGTGCGGTGTGGACCTTTTTTTTTTTTCTCAGCTAGAAGGAGAGAAACGCCTAGAAACATCACAAATAGGATCCTAGTACAGCACAGAACAAATCTGATTGAAAGTCAAAATGAGCTGAATATGCCTTTTTGTTTTGACAAGTGTTCATATTGTCACAATGTTTAAGTTCAACCACTGATTGATTGTCAGTTATTTCCTTCTCACTTTTTATTCTTTGTGTTGTTGAATGTGCAGTAATTATATCTGACTGAGGAGTCAAACCTGTCACTGCAGGTTTTACCAGCTACTGTTTTGATTCAGAAGCTGTTTACCTGCTTTGTTTAGAAAGAAAAGTGACGAATCAGCTGTCTAAAAAAAGAAAGAGGTGATAAAGTAGGTGTAAATGCCAGATTCACAATTAGTTTAGTTAACTTCACAAAGACCTGTTATGACAGAGAAATGAGTTATATGTTAGAATTTGACATTGCTGTTCATTTGATTGAAAGCATCCTACAGCTGGTACTTTCTCAATTGATTAAATAATAATTCAGTTTACACAAGTCAGAAAATTGGAGAAATGTTTGTCGCAATTGCCTAGAGCTCCCGGTGACTTTTCAAAATGCTTTTTTCGGGAATATTTGGCTTAAAAAACGACTAAAACAACTCAATCTGTCCTGTAAATTTCACCTTTGCATCTTCAATGCTTTCATAAAGACCTGTTAGATCTGAGAGTTTAATTATATATGATCCTGACATTGCTTTTCTGTCTTTGAAAGCATCCTCACTGAGAATTAGAGCAAATGTGCATTGATCGTTATTCTCCAGCACATCCAACAAGCAGAGATCTTCATAAAGGCTGAATACTCATAATACCAGGAAGGTACTAGTTGCAAGTCAAAGTACTCAGTATGAGTTATTCTGCTGATTACTTTCTTGATTGATGAATTAATCTTTCATCTATACAAGCCATAAAATTGTCAGGTGATGTTTTTTAAAATGCTTGTTTAGGATAGATTATTTTACGGTGGATCAACTCACTGATTAATCGACTAATTGTCTCAGCTCCATAAACCTCTTGCTTGTAAATATGATAGAGTGATACCAGGCACCTGTTAAATTCATTCGTATGGTCCTCTTTGGGGAAAAAAGAACCCTTGATGAAGAGGCCTTTCTATGTCCTGCAAAGGAAGACTGTCCCTGAATAAACTGCCGAAACTTTTGTAGGTTTTTATCGTTTTATTTTAATTTAATTTTGATGATGAAGTGGTTGATGTGGTTGGGATATTTTGCAAAATTTTTGGTCTTGAGCAGTGAGTTTCAGTTACGTCAAAGGCTGTTTTCTTATTCTCCCACTCTAAGATCTCTGATTCATTTTAGTTCAGGTTTATAAATAATTGTGCATTTGGGTAGCGTTGCCCTAAAGAGAAATACAGAGGACTATTTTGAACTTTCTGCGACCTCGCACCTTTCGAACAGTAACAAAGATACTGTATTCCTCCCAGATATTACAGGTATAAGAGCCCCAGATCATATTTGATGGACAGCTGTAAGTAGAGAACAGTAAAGATTTTCTCAGCATGAAGATCAACGCCAGCATCATTTCAAAGATGGGATCTGTGAGTTTTTGGTGGTCTGTTTGCTTTGAGCCTTCTGAGGTTTCATTAAGCTGAGAAAGGATATGACCCGAGGGCATTTTCATTAAAACCTATGGTATTTGCTTTAAAATGACTACAGACAGGAGAACAGAAGAAAGAGAATATGATGAACACTCTGTAGATTACCTGTAAGCCTGGTAAACACGAGATCGCCCTCACATTAAGAATTTTCCCTCATTTTTTCACTGTTCTAACATTATTACAATGGAGCCAACGGGTCTGGCAGTCCCCACTAGGGAAATATGAACTGATGTTAATGTCATGAAAAAAAATGCTCCATGGAGGTGTAGCAGCTCCATATCAGAAGCTAAACAATTTTATTTGCCTCAAATTAGAAACAGAAAATAGTGAAGTGAGAAACACGTTTTCAGGCTGGCTGCAGACTGTGCTGTCTTGTACTACCATTATCATATGCTTATTTTGTCTTGTAGTATTTAATAAATGAATCTACAATACATTTTAAAACATTTAAATATGCAATTTAAAGGTATCTTAACTACAGTATGTGATTTCAACATGAGTAGAAAGTAACTGCTTACCTTGTGAGATAGCTGGATTCCCAAGATCGCAATATCATGTGATAATCCACCTAGTCAGGCTTATGTGTCCTAACGACTGGAGGTTTGGACCAATCAATGTCATGTAAGGATTCTCTGTGATCTTGTGATTACTGCCGTTGAGAATCAATGAAAAAAAGAAATTGAATATTGGACTTAAATTAACCTTGTTGACAGAAACACGAATCCAAATAAATGGGAATGTTGTTGCTGGATGACTGCTGGATGTAGAAATGAGCAACTGTTCGCTAACAAATGTAACGTATCAACTTAAAAGGTGATGATATGTCAATTTTTTGTTCACAGTTTCTACTGCCCCCAAGTGGCTAAAGTCAGTTATTACAGGTTTAACATAAATGTATTACTTCTCTTGCATGATACTGTAGGCAAAAACGATTCAGTGCCACAAAACTGTCAGTTGTAAGTGTCAACCTATAAGATGTAGCTATTCTGGATGTGGCCAGAGGCAAAGAGCGTGTTTATATTCAATGCTTTGTACATGATTCTCAATGGAGAACAAAACAAACTCTTGTTTGCAGAAAGCAGTGAGTCTTCTAACGGATCTGATGACAACGTGAAACTCTGAAATCTGAAGTTTTGTCACACGCTTGAGTCAAATGCTTCACTGACAGTGGGAGACACGTTGTCATTTGTGTTATTCTGTGTCTTGATGTGTTTTAGGAGACAAGGGGAGGGGGTGCGAGTCTTCTGGGACCGGATGAGAGAACCTTCCTTTACCTCCAGGTGGAACCCCTTTGCCACTGACCTCCCCTTCATCACCTTCACTTCCCACCCTGTGAAGAGCATCAGCGGCTCATTCATTGCTCTCTGTGATGTAAGTCAAAGCGGTGTATGGCTTTGTTTAAAGGCTCAACTCACCTAAATCACAAAAAACAAACATATTCTCTCACGTACCTGTAATATTTAGTAGCAGTGTGATAGGATCTCATTCCATGAAAGCTCACAATATTAAAACGCGACAATACTTCTGGTCGAGGTAAAAAGTCTCACAGAGTCGTATCCAGCTGTAGTCAGCATGACGGAGTCTGGCGAAATTAGCATAGATGATGCCCCCGCCACTTTTAAATTGTTTGTGTGACAGCATTTTGGGTACCTGGTGGAAATAATAAACAGACAGTGTAACAGACAAGACACGAACAATATGTAAGCACTGTAAGAAAATAGTGCCGTACACCGCGGCGAACACGAGCACTATGCAAAGACACCTGCAGAACCAGCACAGCTCTCTACTAAAATCAACCATGCCTGTGAAGAAAATACTGAAAGGCCAGACAACGCTGACAAATGCCTTTGCATCTCAACTTCCACAGTCAAGCGCTAAAACCACATCAATAACAAGAGACAGCAGTGTTTTCATTGCAGCTAATATAAGCCCATTTTCCATAGTGGAAAATCTGGGACGTTGAGACGGAAGTGCACCATCCCGTCACGTGTGCATTTTCACACAGTGGTCCGGAACTTCTACAAAGAGTCCAGGACCAGGGTTGTACAGACCCTGAAAAAGGTAGTAGGAATTGCCACAACAACCAACGGTTGGACTTCTAGGGGTACGCAGAGCTAGAAGCTATTGTTTTGTCTTTTGCTGCACATGATATTTCATACTCAGAAAGATGAACTGAATCCAAGATGATTAGTTACAACATTTCAATATTGTTTTTCACACATATCTGAATTTTGCTTAAACAACAAATACAATGTAGGCCAATGGAATTTAATTTGTGGTTCTCAAAGCATTTAAAAAAACTCAGCACAACACATCTTTCCCAAAACAATGTCTGGGTTACAGAGAATAATCCACAGACTGTAAACAGCTTTTATTGGGAGTGTTTCCAATTAAGTTTTGCACAAGTTGTACAATCAGAACTTCTCAGTAAATGAAACTAAAACTGTGAACCTTTTATGACTCTTTACCATTAGGAGAAAATATGTACATGTACTGTAGCTGTTGAAATATGTGTGATTTGCTTTATATCTTCCTTTGCACGGCCCAGGTGGAGGTGGGAGCTCTGCTTAGTCATAGAGACACTCAACTAATATCACAACAAAAACCAACAGTGGGGCGAGATTCATAGTGTGGACAAATGAGTCATCACACAGAGAAATGACTTACCAGAACTAGAACATCAGATGTCATTCATGTCACCTTTGATACTCATTGACACATTTGAATCCTAGAGAAATTCAATAAAAGAAATATAAAACCATCATTCAACTGTCTTTTTGGTGTTATGGACCACTGGTGAACCAAAATACCAATGCATAACATGTTGGCAAAGCAAATAAAAGAATTTCGACATCATTGTGATGTTTATGAGTAATTACAGCAGACGACTCAGCATCAGTAAGAGAAAAGAATGGCGCAATCTTGCACTGAGCAATGAAGATTCACCGGTGTCACAAAGTTGCATAACATCCCAATTATGTTTTGCTGTCATGCAGAGATAGGGTGGAATTATAAATATTTGACTGCTCACAAGATTAGAGCCTGACTGTCAAAACTGGTGTCCAAAGACCTGGAAGTACATTTCCCAAGAATGTAATATAAGAACTCAATATGATACGACACTGAGAAATGTGGCTTGTTGGACAAGAATATCTTCACTGTAAAGACACAGCAGATGTAAATTATATTTGACCCTTGACCCTTATTAATGTGATAACCAAACAATCCACATGTCAGATATGTTTCTTGTCAGCTTTACCTGAAAAATAGATTGAATATTTTACTAAGAAAAATCACAACTTGTTACCTTGGTACATGTGTAATAATTTAATGAAATGTTGCTTGACTATTATTGTCAGGTTTATTTATGTTGTGTAAGAAATAATAAGATTTAATCATCCTATTATTAAATATGACTTCTTGAATTGCAGCATGGGGACTCAGAGAACCACCTGCACCCTGCAGCCCACCAAAATCAAGGTGGGAACAGGAAACAGATGTTTTGTTTTCTGATATATTTCTGATCCTGCACAGATCCAGAACTTCCGTGAGAAGCTCAAGGATGCAGCGCAAAAGGCCCACACCATGAAGCCGGTTCCTGGGAAAGCCAACGGCGTCCTGGTCCTGAATCAGCCCATCGTCATCGAGGCCTACGTTGGTGTCATGTCTTTCCTCGGGAACCAGAACAAACTGGGCTACTCCATGGCTCGAGGAAACCTCGGCTTCTAAAACTCTTACACATTATATTACAGAGAGTTTGTACAATTTCTCCAAGAATTGACCAAAGATTTCTCAGGTTTGCTTCTGTTTGACGTTGAAGGCTGAATTCTCAGAATGTGCTGTGTGAAGTTTAAACAACAGTGTGATCTCCTCCGTCGGTTATTACCAGTGTGTGGTGTCTGAGCGATCAGAAATATCCGCGTTTCAACACGGCTCTTGACTGGCTGACGGATCCCCTGCTGTTCTCAAGGAGCTTTGTATTTGCTCCTCAGTGATATGGTAATTCAACTCTTTCGCAATGGGACTCCTTTCTTCCTCCCCCAGTGTTCTCTGTTAAAAGCTCATTCCCATGCCATTCAGCCCCTCAGAGATTCACTGGAGCATGGGGGAACATTTGTCAGTTTATCATTCGTAGTGTATTTTTGCAGTGCTTACAGTGTTGGAATTTCCCTTGATTTGTCTGTTTACCGTGTGAGACACTGCCTTATTTGGTGCCATCTGTTTGTCTTGTGAAGCTGCCACAGACAAGAAACTATAAGCTTGTGTTTTCTTTTCCTTTAAGTGGCTTAAAATATACAGACAGACTTTTCATGCAACTTTTAACTCGTGACGTCCTGTTATTGCTGCAAGTCATAGTATCACACATTTAACATTAGCTGGTTTGGCAGGACTTGTGGTTACTGCTGGTAACAAACAGTGCAGTGTAACAATAGAGCAAACACTCCTTGAGCAATTGTTGTCAGAATATACAAAAGAATAAACTGGTATATCTGTTTATAGTACGACCAAACAAAGTCAAGTTGTTTTAATAAAGATGTCAGTTAATAATTCATGTAATCTTGATCTGATTTCACGCTACGTGAGTGGTTCTCCACACAATAGCAGGGTTGGGTTCTAACAGCTTCTGCAGCCGCACCTTCTTTTTCCTCTTCCTACAATATTAAAAACTTATCTGCCCTCCAAAGATACCAAAAATGATCATATCTTGTATGACCTATTTGTACATTAGTGCTAATCTCACTGATAAATACGTCACATTTCCTGTGTTCCACCAGTTGAATGCTCTGAATGTGAAGCAGTAGGAAAAGTTCAGTTTACAGTAACTTAATACAGCTCTGTAGGAAAGTTAACAGTAAACAGTGGGGCTGATATTAATGAGATGTTGTTAACACTGGATTACATGCTGGATCATTGTCTTTGAATGCTTCGTGCATGTGAAGGCAATGTGAATCCCACAGGGAAACAGCAGAGTCTGCCACTAACAATGTAAATTACTAAATAAAGAGGAAGTTAGAGAATTTAAAAGTAAATAGTAACCAGAAACAGGGTATGATTTCATTAAAATCTTTTGGATTATAACTTTAAAAGCTTCAAAGGTGAAATGGCACACTACTAAAACACAGTTTAGTTCACAAATTACATATCCACGCCTGAGTGACAAATACAAGTGAATGCAGACAAACTAAGCCAGCAGTGTTTAGTAACTCTTTAGGCAATCTTATCAGGAAACAGGGTTAAGTAGTGAGTGTCATGCAGCTGTTATTCCACAAGGTAAAGTATATGGTTTGGTTCAGCACCTTTAGTATCATGTATCATAACCTTAGGGTTCGAAAGGGTTAACATGTTTTCTCCCAGAATTGAGGACGTGTCTCTAATCCTGGATCAAGCGCTGCTCTGGCCTGGAGCAAAGCACCTCGTCCATAATTCTACTCTTCAGGTTGTAAAAGATGTTCAGAAAACAGATTAACCGCCAGAGAAATGAGCATTCATAAAGTTATGTGGCTTAACCCCTCACGAGAACCTTCAGTAGAGCTTTAGGGTCACTTCATGATTCAAAGAGATAACATAATTAGAAGAATATCTACAGCTTCTTAAGCAAGTGTATTTATTTTGTTTGGTTTCCATGGATCACATTTATACCTGCAATCATTGTATTATTTAAATGTCATGACTTGATCCCAGCTGCAGTTAGCGACAACATTCAGGAGCAGCGTGACGATGAATGCTTCAATGGCTGTTATGTCACAAATCACTTGTAATAATGAATATGTAAGATGTAACATTGGTGATTACATTGCTGTTCAGATAATGCAGTTTGCGTGTTGTTTCCTGTTTGATTTGAACTTTAAATGAATCTCCCCATTTGTTCTCCCCTCTTGTTTTCTGTCAGCCTTTATTTTTGTAACAGTTAACAGCATCTCCTCACTTGGCTGATGTCTAAATGTGATGTGACTTGCACTTAATGCCCGGATGTGGGATAAATATGGGCCAGTGTGTGTGCAGATGTGCGTGCAGGAGACAGAAAGGGAGCATGGGTGTTTGCATGATCCACCTCTGTCCTTAGATGCTCTTTTTATTTGCATTAGAGATTATTATGTTCAGCCTTGATTTGCTCTGAATGTTGCATGTACACTCTATACGCCACTGAGACAGTTTAATGCACCATATATAATTAATTAATACACATGCACAAATTCACAGTGATTATCTGGGATTTGATCTAAAGAGTTAGATGCAAAGGTGTTGATTACAAAACTCTTACACTCTTACTCTAGAGTAGACCTGTTTTTTGATCCAACTGTTAGATATTAGATTAAAGCTGTTTCAACTTACAAACACATATTTTGCAGCTGCCAAAAAAAAGTGAAACTGAAATAATAATGCAATCACAAATCCACTTTAGACATTGGTGTTCTTTCCTTGTGCTGCAGCTGAACGTTAAATCGATGAGAGCAATTAAACTTAATTAAACAATAAAATTTAAAGAGGGAAAAGAGACAGTGTTGTGCAAGAGAAATATTTTATTTGACTAGCATTCTTACGTTAATTCTGAGTGTTTTCATATTGTTATTTTACAGTCTTAACCAGGAAGTGTCTTTGTACATTTACTTTGAAAAACGACTCCGTCCACACACACACACTGTCAACACTTGTACTCGTTTTATTCAAAGTGACATTTGAGTGTTTACATAGTTTGTATTTAAGTCAACATCCTAATGACCTAGATGTCAATCTGATGACAAGAAAAACTGGAAATTCTCTAAGTAGTTCATTACTACTTGACTACATAGTCATTTGATGTATTGTTGATTTAAAAAAAAACTGACAATTGCAGCTTTAACTTGATAAGAAAAGACAGAACTTAACATGAAGTTTTACAGTGTAGTGGAAGTGAGGGTGGCATGTACAGCTTTGGAAATGTTTAATAAATTTGCAACCCTTAAATGTTTATGATGCACAGTATATTCCTTTATTAGTAATCTATTTAAACTATTATGCATTTTTAATATGTACTCAGACTATTAGCCTAAATCTTACATAGAAAGGAAGGAAGGGCACATTTTAAACAAGCGTCTGTTGTGTTTACTTGCCAACCTGATTAAAATGTCTTTCATCACATTTTGCTTCACATTCGCAACGCAGTATAGTCAGAGTGTAGCATTGCTTTGGCAAAGAGGAGCACAAAGACTCACAAAGATAAATGACTTTCAAAGCTAATGATTGCATTCCTTTCTGGAAAGGTAAGTTAGGGCCTCGGGCTAGATAATATGGCTTGTGCTTCACTCCCGATTATTTTCCACCAGTAGAACATCAAACTGATCAACTGGCAGTTTGCAACTATGGACTGACATCAGAGCTCATTTCTGACAGGGAATATCAGCCACAGTGACATCCTGTTAAGTTTTGGATGATCCAGAGAGAAATTAACTCTTTAAAAGAATGCATCACCTTGGATATTGCATATATGAATACAGAACTGAGGAAAACTGCATTTTATTATGCTCCTTATAGGTGGAATAAGCTTCAGGACAAATGTTTAACCCCAGAACCGTTTAAGATTCAGCTGGACAATGTTTTATATAAGTAATGCTGCTGTTTTACTTAATATGTCTGTTTTATTTTATTCATTATGGTCATTTTTGTTTTTTAGAAGTAATTTATCTTGTCTTTGTGTTGTATTTATGTGTCTATAAGATGAATATAATATTTTACACTTTTTGATATATAACTTATTTGGTTGTGTATTTGCAGAGCACCATTTTAAATGAGACTGTTGCTCTAGCTGAGTAGAGGTAAATTGATAATAATAAAAATATATATATATACACAGTACCAGTCAAAAATGTAGACACACTTTCCCATTCATTTGGATGAGAAAGTGTGTCCAAATATTTGACTGGTAGTGTATATATATATATTTGTATATTATATATATATATATATATATATATATATATATATATGTTTAGAAGCCATCAGTGAGTTATCACCTCTCGTTAGTGCATTGAGCGTTATTCTAGAAGCACAATAAGCATGATGTATATGAAAACAATATTGAATTGGCAATTAACAAATTAGTTGTTGTAACGTGAGGCCTGTCGGAGAGATGATTTGGTCCAAGTGGTTTTGTTGGAGGTCAAGGTCACAGCGGAAGTCCCCCATGTCTAGCTCGACAAGTCCAAGTAGTTATTTTGTTTGACTGTGATGTGAGATGATTTTCTCACTGCCCTGAAGTGGAATGTGATCGGGAAAGTGAGAGGCTTAAAAACTGCCCATCAGTGCTCGTGACCCTGGATGGCCCGAGCTAACAACCAGAGCTGCCTGGGATGCTTGGGGCGAGTAACATAAGACAAATTCTGCGAGACACTCTTGCAATCCTGGTGTGGCACGCAGTCTTCTCATCTCACTGAAATACCTTCAAAGCCCTCATAGATATGCCAGCTTGGATACCAGGCTTCTTTTCACAGGTCATGCAACCTCAAGTCCCCATTTTCATTTCTCTGACATCTCTGTTGCCTGTTTGTTTGGTAAACATGTTACACCTGTCAAAGGAATGCTGGTTGCTAACGGGCCAAGTCCAACAGCCTTTATTATGTTCTGTGGCACTTTCCCCCTTCTTCTCGCCTCTCTCGTTTTTCCATCTGTTGCCCTCGCAGCAGCGAATACAGTAAGTGTGAAGGAGTGAATGTGCGAGAAGAAGCGTGCATGTGTTTGTTCATGCATTCGCTGTATGTGGATGTGTTCACACGCACGAACACACAGAGGCTACTGGGTTGTTGTCTGGATTTCGGTCTTGTAATGGAGATAGAGACACTGTTTTTATTTATCCCTCCCCCAGCTGTCACTGTTGTGTCTGGAGCTGTTTGCTGAACTCAGGGCTATGGGACACTTGGAAAACTGTCAAATCCACTAACCCTCCCAACTATGCAGAATGTTACAGCCCAGAACACACCCTGGATTCCTCTAATGGAAAAAACAAAAGCTGAGAGGGACATTCAAGCGATGCGTAACCTTTATTTGGCTCTCCTACCTTTATATTTTGTATACAATGAAATCAGGTCTGCAATAATATTTTTTTTGTTTTTAAAGAACATGGTACCATGTCACTTCTCATGAGGGGTCTTAAAACCGTAACCTCAGATACTGTGAGAGCCATCAAATTGGATTACTAAAACAAAAATGTAATACCAATTTCCCACTGCCTATTAATAATTGCTAAATTATCAAGAATAAAAATCTGTTTTATTTCTCTTAAAGATATTTTTAATTAAAAAATATTTACATAACAAAAGCAGTAATACCTCCATACTCCAGAAGTAAGAGTAAAAAGTCCAGCATTCAAAATTTGATGTAATTAAAAGTTCAGCAAAATGTGAGTACCAAAAGTAAAAGTATTCATTGAGCAGAATCATTCATTTAGTCACCCAATTAACATTATTTTAATATTGGATTAATGGGTGGTTGAACTGGTTTATAATATTGGCCAGTTTACAGGGGCTTTATTATGCTCATTTCCAGCTTTATATTTTTATTCTGGGACTCCAATAAAATAGCTTTGCATAAGTCACAGTTCAAAACACTGATATGACTCCTCAGTTCAGCCTCTGTCTCTGACAGGCAGTTTTAGCTTTTAGGCAACCTTCCCAATGAGTCCACTCTGTTCAGCCTGACCATCTTTCCGAAAGACTGCCATGCGGGTTAGAGTTGTGTTACATTACAGCTGATGCAAACCCAACATTCCATGCTTCAAATTAAAAGCTTTTAAATTACTAAATAGTGGGGGACCTTTATTGTGAAGAATGTACAGGAAATTGAACACATTCCTCACTGAATTAGCAGAGCTTCATTTGCAGTGCTAAAAACCACACGACAATATGATATTTGGAGCTATTTGTTCAGTGGATCAGTTAGAAATACTGCAGGGAGGAATACTACAAGCAGAAACAGCCACAGTGATGATGATGAGTGATGGAGAGCTGCAGACAACCAGAACACCTCAAACAGGTAAACCTATTTTACTTTGCCATGTTGTGGAATGGGAAAACACTAGTTTAAGGGTCCATGACTGACAGGGGCCCTACTTTTTTAAAATTACCTATCATCATTAATTATTAATAAGCATTAGTAGTGTGTACCTATCAAACTAAGGGTTTATTTTTGTTGTTTTGGGCAAAAAATTAACCATCTAAAAGCCTGTGTACTGCCCAAATACCCCCCTCTATTTACATGAAATGGTTCGGTCCTGCCTTCAAACCAGGTGTGGTACTTGTTAGCATTGAATTGCCAGTGAGGAGGAGCTACATGAGTAAAATGTGCCAACAGCTTCATTAAAGAAAATTAGGGTTCCAAAAATGAAAAACAAAGAAAAGAAAGACAAGAGTGTGATAGTATGTCAGTATGTACGTAGTGTAGCCTACGCAGTCGGAGCGAGAAACGTCTGGTACAAACATTATGGAGAAGGAGAGGTGACCAAGAAACATCCAGAGAGGAGAAAGTTAGAAGAACAACACATATAAAAGAAGAACTTTGACCAGACAAGGACCACTCACTGTCTAGTTAGCAATGATATGTTGTTGTTGTGATGTTATCTGTAAAGTAGCAGAGTTGTAACTACAGCTGTTTGACGCTCTGCACGTTAGCTTCGCAGCAAACGTTAGCATCGTAACTAACGTTGACATCGTATCTCCATCTCTTGTCACTGTAGTTGTGTAAAATCAACCTGAACAGCTAACTCCTGCTAGTTTTTACTCCGTTGTGTTTTATTACATAAACAGATTGATACACAAATAAACCGATTTACTTTATTGATCCAAGATTTGGAAAATCTTGATTAATAGCAGCATGTTAGCCAGGCATTGCAGAAGAAAAGAAAACACAGAAAAAAAAATAAATCAACACTAGACAATAGAAATGTAGGTCTGTAAAAAAAAGAAAAGAAAAGAATCTCAATACAAAAATACAATTTTGAAAAACTGCATGGTGTTAGTTAGATGATGTTTGTTTAATTCATCTGAAAAAATCAAGATCTGGTGATTTCCAAAACAAAAATTAAACCAGCACATATTTTCTCCACACAGTTGTTATAATCCAACTGTATTTGAATGTTTTACATTACTGTAGCCATCACATCACAGTCTTCTCAGTTATCCAGTAACAATGGCATGAGACTAATAATGGGTCTGTATTTATTCTTTTTAAAGACATCCCAGATACAGACATGATGTCAGCTCCAGAAACCTCCCAGCCTCTCATCCTGTAGCCCTGCTCCTCAGACCTGGACCCTGCAGTGCACACCCCTGGATTCTTCTCTATTATTCTATTTATTCCAAAAAAGGCTGTAGTTTATGGCAGATCACTGCTGGGGGCCCAGCAGAGAAAGTTTGGGAACCACTGGTCTAATCCATGAGTGGTTGAAATTAACCTGGAACAGGCTAATGTTACTTTTGCTCCCCTAACATTAGTTACTGCTAATATTTTCACAAAAAGTTTTGCATTTCACTCCTTTCAGCTGACATTTAATCAATGCAAGTACACTTTTGGCAAGTTATTCATACTAAATCAGTTATACCTGCTCCAGGGACTGTGCCAGGACCAACAGATGGATCTCCAGGCCCAGCAGCCCTGCTCCACCATAATAATGAACATGCCCCACTGCAAATTGAAGAAGGAGGTGAGCAGCATTGTGTTTAAATACATGTCACTTAACATAACTGAAGGGGGTCTGTGGTGATTTCTTTTTATTATCATTATTATGAAGGAAAACATGATTAAGTCCTTTTTACTCATTAGAATTGGCAGTGTACTTTGTTGGTATTTATACTAAAACTTATGTTATTATTTTGTTTCATATATCATTCTATAGCAGGTAATGTTGATTAATTTTAATGGAAGAGCTTAATTTATATGTAAGTTATATTTAGTTTATGATATTCATTAATGTTAAGAGAATCTTCCATTTAAGATTTTAACATTAAGATTACATTTAGACTGTAAAAGACAGCCCAAAGTACATTACTTAGTTGCACATAGAGGGTATCAGTCTTGCATCAAATAGTGAATTCCACTATGCTAAATGTTGCATGCATGTCTGCACAGTGTTATAGTTTCACAGTTTAATGTCAGTAAATATCATACAGTTAGTATTGGACGACAGGAGAGGTTTCAAGCCTGCACAAGTAGAGTAATTAAAAGCTTTGAATGGGTCGGTTGGGTTCCGGTGGTATGACTACAGCAATTTGTGTGGCTTGTTGTTGGTGATGGGGCCCAATGTGATATCTTTCCATGGGGCCCAATGTGGCGGCACACCTGTTAACAATTCATTATGTTATAAGTTGATTTGTGTTAGTTGCTAAGTATGAACTTGAAAAAATAGAAAATAAAAAAATGTACTGTACAGTACTTGACTTCAAACACTACCTTCTTCAAGATTAAACAATTGCAAATACCTTATAAATCTTCATAAAATTGTACAAATTAGTGATCTGTCCTATTTCATAGCATTTAGCATAAAGACAGATATGATTCTGCTTGAACAAAACCCTAGTATAGAAGTAGAAAACATTAATCGCAGTTGCTTTGCAGATTTAAATTACTGCAGTAGTCACTGAAGTAGTTTGTTTTTCCGAAGCCAAAAGGTCACATCACTGATTCACAAGTGAACACATTACCTGTCATACCTATCATTCAGTGCTGATTCTGACTGTCCGGAGCTCAGTAGTACATGTGTTGCTAGGCCAAGCTGATACATTAAGTAATGTACAAAAATAGATACAAGCATTGCACATAAATTTAATTAGCCAGCAGCCTATTTTCTATTACACAGTAATCAAATTATTGTTGTTTATCTGGCTTTCATGTTCTTGTAATATGCTTTAATGAGAGTAAAGTGCAAGGCTAAACTGACAACAGTACTCTCAGTCAGTATGATGAGTGAGCATAGCCCGTCAGATTCCTTGATAAATATTTTTTTGTACGTGTAGGTCAACTACACACTATAGCTTAGACACCAAGGGCCTGATTTACAAAGATCCCAAATAAAGGACACTAAATTGCGTGTGCAGTGCAACATATTGCACGTTTGCTTAGCATGCGTTTTGTGGGTGATCTAATAAGAATAACTGCGCAAATTACAACAGGTGCAGACAGCAGTGTTTAAATGAGTTTTGCGTGTCTTAATGGAAAGTTTGGATTAGCAGAAAGCCCATGCAAAATGAAATTTGATCCCATGGAATTAGATGTTCTAGTGGAAGAGGTTAACAAGCATATTGAGATACAGCATAAAAAACGGCATATGGGAGAGTATTTGTGGAATAGTAAATGCTATTCGTAAAAACTAAAAACACTCCAAAAATATTAACACAGTTGGAAAAAATCCATTGTCTGCGTGTTCTGTCATTGTGCCTCTGTCTACTCCTCACCACAGTAACAGCAGCAGCCGGTCAATACCTGCCCTTCAAACATATTATTTATAGACACAGTTACTGTCAGCAAAATAACTTTGATAAATGAGAAATTAATTTGATAAATCGCAATGCGTGTGATAAATAACCTATTTGCATTTTCTCCTCCCTGTATTTTGCACACTGGGGTAAAAACGCCCCATATTACATATTCATTATGGCAAACGTACTAAATGGACAGCATTATCTTGCACATTTGAAAGACGCGTGTTTGCACAGGTTTTTACACACATGGTGCAAACCTTTAGTAAACTAAACTAATGCTTCCATGATGCCATCCTTGCAACTTAAGAGACCCCTGCTCCTTATAGTTAGATAAAAATCAATACCATTATCATGTCTCTGCATTAAAAATGAAGCCAGTAGCCCCTCTTTTTAGCTTAGCAAAAAATTGGAAACACTGGAAGGGTGAGGGTTAGGGTTAGCACAAACAGTTAGCCTAGCTTAATCTGCATTTCCAGGAGCTGTTAATGGCTGATATACTTTCCGAAATATAACACTCCATACAACCACACGTGCCAATTTTTTTTATATATTAATCAAACCACACATTTCATGTTAACTGGCGAGCTTTAGAGATGCTGGTAGGCAGATATTTTACCTTTTCATAAAGCCGGGCGAGCAATTTCCACTCTAAATGCTAAGCTAAGCTAACCGTCTCCTAGCTACAGCTTTATATTGAACGGACCAACATGAGGGTGGTGTACTCTCAGCAAGAAAGTAAGTAAACAGGTTTTACAAAGTGTTGACCTATTCCCTCTAAAAAAAACAAGAAATGGTGATATTTTAGTCATTGCAAGACATGAACAGGTGTGGTAGACTGACATTATCGTTCAGCTTTCAAGAGATTATTAATGGTTGTAGACATTTTGCTAAGACATAAATGAAAATGTATCATCTGGTGTTTGCTTTGAAGGTGCTGAGAGGACAAATGTGAAGCCTCATTTGCAAATAGCTTGTGTTTAGCCCAAGGGGGTGATTGCTAGTATAAGTCAGTCAGTGTTAGAATAGGTATTTAAAAAGATTGTTTGCTTACTCCATTTGAAGCATGGTAATAATTTCAAATGCACATTTCAACACGAGTGCTCAGCCTATTATTTCGACTTAGATAAATGTCACCAGAGTGTACAAGTATGATTATGTTATAAAATGTCAAGTGTCAAGTGTGTTAACTCAGCTTTACAGAGCTGTAATTCCTGTCTGTACATGCAGCTTGTGTAACTGATGAAAATCACCAGATTGGCATGTATTCTACCTCAGATGAGCACTATTCATTGGGTTGATGATAATTGCACTCTCAGGCATATTTTGCATGTTAGACAGTATATGAGAGTATATGAATCTGTGTTGCCATGTCAGTCATCCACCTCCTTGTTTTAGGATACCCCCATTAGACGCTGGGCAGACGGTCAGCATAGCCGAGACTAAGCACCGATGAAAAGCTGCTGGAAAGGTTACAGTGCAGGAAAGTGAGGAGAGTCTGCATGGGGACCAATCTGAGCCTCAGACACGTGTACACACACACATGCATCAGATCATGGTCACTTTTGGGGACTTACACTTCCTGGAGGCTTACATTAACTCTAATCATAACCACTACTTGCCTAACCCTTATCCTTAATTTTTTTTCAGGTGGGGACATGGATTTTGGACAAGCCATCCCCAATTAACTGGCCTTAAGTCTGAAATTTGTCTCCAAAAGTAGGCTATGACAAACCACACACTCACACACAGAGTCATGTTTCCATCACTTCAGAGGACATTACATCGACTTACATTCATTTCCTGGAGAGTCATCCTTACCTTAATCATAACCACCACATGCCTAACCTTGACCTTAATGTAACCTCAACTTTAAACCAAGTCTTTACCCTGAAATCAAGTGACGTGAAGTGACATGCTTTTTGTCCTAATGTGTGAAGCGAGTCCCCACCACCTCACAGTGCACACAGATTTATGTCCCCACAACATGAGGAATACCTGGACCACACATATACCCACATACACTAAACCCACATTCAAATTAAACTCATTATACAACATGCATAATAGCTGTCTGCAATCTGATGCCCATTATAGTATTTTATTGCTACAGTGAAAACATTGTTTTTAATTGATGTTGAAGTTATGATTTACATTAGTTTGTCATTAACTTTAAGGTATTTAACATTCACCTTCTTGCCAACAGAGGGAAACAACAATCTGCTGTCTTTCATGAACGTACAGTATATACAATTATGTGCTGTGATAGGAGTTACAGTGTTCCAGCATATTACAGTAAGCTTGATTTAAACATCACAAATTGCTTGATTTAGTGTTTAAGTGTTGTTTGGGGCTGCTACAGCACTAGCACTGTTATATATATTTTTTAAGTGTGAAAACTCTGCTATATGCCTCAGTAATTGTAACAGGCTTGATTAAAATTAAATCAAATTGATTAGTTGATTAAAATTGATTTATTGGTTAAAATGTGAGATTACATTCCACAGTTAAACTCTGCTGGATCCACTTGTGGGTCCATGTTTACAAGCTCATGTTGCAGCCAAACTATTCAAAAGTGGAGAATCATACATACACATAAGCAGAATTTCAAATAGGTGTGTATGTAGTAATGCAAAAGACATCTATAATTCTCCAATTTGATGTCATTCTGCTGCCATAAAAACAGAATATCCTGGATTTTAATATTTCTCTCAGTAGGAATATAGATACTCATACTATATGTAAAACTATGTTCAAAACAGTGGACAAAATGTTTTTTAATCTAGATTTTAAGAAGTGTGAGGGGCAATTTAAGAGAAACATTGAGAAGGGTTAATAAAAAAAATATATATTTGAATAAATTAATGATTAAATAGATTTACATGCATTATCTCTTTAAAACATATACAACATTGACATCTGTTAAGTGTTTACTCTAATACTGTAATAGTGCCACTGCTAATTTAATAGTAACAGTATAGTAGTTGTTCATATTGTTTTTAGTCTTGTGTCACTTTGAAATTTAAAAGGCTCACATTAAACTATACTATTATTGTAAAATTTCAACAGAACAACATATTAAAACATTTTTTTTGGGTAATCTTTCTCCATTTAATGTGATCTGAAAAATGATTTTTGTTGGGCTGACATGTTTCAGTGGGACAAAGCAATTAAGCACATTTACTTACAATTACTACAAGTACTGTAAATGCAGTTTTAATGTAGTGTGCTGCTCTATACTTCTACTCTACTACAGTTCAGATGGAAATATTGTACTTTTAATTCCACTACATTTATTTTATTAATATAGTTAGTAGTTACTTTTAAGATTAATGCTTTACATACATAAACTATGGTAAAGTTATAAAATATGATGCATTGTCATGGCTTGTATTACCCAGTGGTATGTACAGTAGTAATTAATGCATCAATTAATAATGATCCATTAGTATTTCTATATCTGGCAAGCGCTATTCTGCATAATGTGTGCTTTTGCTTTTGATAGTTTAGGAACATTTTGTTTTCATTGCTTCTGTATTTTGCATTTTGAGTTAAATATATAATGTAAAGCCCCTGCCTTGTTCAGTCAGCCTAAATGAAGAAAAAAAGTCTGAGTAATACAAAACCATCTTAACTGCAGTCTATCTAGTAAAAAACTACCACATATGAGTTGTATGTCAAAATAGTGTTATTATCCTCTAAGAATGTTAATCACACTGGTGTGAGCAGTGACCATCTCTGCCTCAAGGGCCTGTTTCCTCAGCAAGTGGAGCAGTTTATGAGTGAGGTTAAGATGTCAGTCTGAGCCCTCCTCTAACTGTCCCCGAGCCTGACCTCCGGCACAGGAGGGAAGAATGTGATGGCTTGACGCTAAGTGAGTGCCCCAGCTCTCCCTTCCCTCTGACCCCCTCCGCCCCATCAGTGGGCCCCGGGGCTTCTGTGTCAGCCACTGTGGACCCAGCAACCTCCTCACCGTTTGCAAATATGTCCTTGATATGGCTGGCATGTCACACGCAGATGTCCCAGTGGCGGGAGATAAATTTGAGAGCAAGGAGATGTCAGGCTGGCAACAGCTGTGGGCTACAATTTCACCAGATGTCCGCCGTTGCTAACCTTCAGTGGACATGAGCTGGCCACCCCCTGGACGTACTTTACATGCACAGTAAATATTTTCTCAACACGAAGCTCATATGAGGCGCAAACCAGAATTTGTTTGTCACGGCTCACATGGCCGAAGCCTTCAAGGAGCAGGATTTTTAAGATCTGGAGGCACGTACTGATGAGACTCAGCCCGTGTTGCACTTAAAGAGCAGCACAGCTGGAGCCGTGACAGACACACTGAGGAGTAACTGCTATGTGCTGTTATGCGTACGTGCTCTCTATGCTCATTGGATGATACTGGAGCGCTTACTTTAAAACTGAAAAAGTCTGAAGAGCACTTTTTTTTGTCCTTTGCTCCAAAACCTGCTGGTGGCACTGTGACGCCTTCCTCTTGGTCAGACAGCGCTGGCGGGTGTAATGTCTGCGTGTGGACAGAGTTTACATTCCAGCAGTGTGCCGTCTGCCATGAGACACAAGGTGCCACAGACATGGCTGTGGCATTTCCTACCGTGCCACAGTGTACACACAGTCCTAACTCTGGCACACGGTGCAGATTGGTCACAGACGCTCCCCGGTCCGTTCAGCATGAATTAAACCGAGCCCCCCGAAATGACTGCAGTCGCATTTCTGTGCTTCCTGGCATTGCTGAAATCTGTACAGCCCCTTTTTAAAATTGTTTTGATAAGTGGGATAGTGTGGTGTTTTGAAAGGCCTCACATGATGAAAGATAAGCCTCTTTTCTTTGTGCGATGACTCTCTGTGACTAATACCGACATATGGAGGAGAGGTGTGATGACGCCTGTGTGTTTGTGTTTGAGTGCGTCCGTACATGTACGTTTACATGTATGTGTGCATAGGTATGACTTAAATCACTTTCAGGGACATACACACCAGTCGTAAGACCAGTTGAATGGGGACAGCTTGTGCAGTTGGGGACATAAGCCCCCCCCAATTGGTAAAAGGTTGATTTTTGGGCAAGTTGTTAAGTTAGAAGGTATAGTCAAGTAATGCATGTCTATGTAAGTTCCCCAAAAATGACTTAAGTTAACCTGTGTGTGTGTGTGTGTGTGTGTGTGCGTGTGCGTGTGCTGCATTCTATGGCAGGACGTTCACAGAATCACCTTACAGTGAGTTTGGCATTTGAACTATCGGTCTGAGTTCACCCCCCATCCCCTCTTCCACCCCCCTCCCACCGCTGATCTCTTTACCATCCTCCACTATCACTGCAGCCCACCTGAGGGTGTTGGAGCAGCTCAAGCGTGTGTGGGTGCGTGTGTGTGTGTGTGTGTGTGTGTGTGTGTGTGTGAGTGTGTTGCAACTGAGCAGTTACTTGGCTGTGTCAGAATGGGGTGGAGCAGAAAAGGAGTAATTTGGCGTCAGTAGATTACATGGAAAAAGCTGACTGATGACATATTCATCACATTTTCCACTCTTCCACTTCTTTTCTTCTCTCCAAAGAAAACCAAGGGGAATAATCTATGTGAAAAACTAACAATGCGTATCGTGCAGCACCCAAAACAGCACCGGACACGCATTCATTTAAAACCTCAGTCTACTCTCAACGTGATGTGTTTGCTTTAAGAGTGAAAGTTCAGAGATTTGTCATCGGGTTGGTTTTTCCTCCGAGTGCGGCTAAGAGAGAGCAGCATGGCTCTGAGATCTTCTGGGATCACTTAGCTTGGTTGTAGATGAGGGTCTGTCAGGATTACACATATTTCAAATGGTTGGTGTGCCTTATGTATAAGTAACAGGCTGTACTGTAGGAGCTGAGTGAGGAGAGGAGAGGCTGAGCGCAGGCCCCCAGGGCTCAACAAACCTGTCCTGCAACCTTCTTAGCCAGCCCGGTGTGGTCTTAAGAACGGATTTGTTTTTCAGACCTGTTATTTTCCTGCTTGTTTAATACTGACTTGTTGCATTACAAAGCAAAAACAAACACAGAAGGAAGCTGCAGTGTATTTCACGCAAGCATAACAACGCATTGCTACGATAGCGCTCTCCCTTAATCTCTTAAACAATGATTGGTCACGCTTTCTGTGACTTTGTGTGATTGTTGGGTGTTATTTGCCGGAATATGTGATTACACATGTGATTGATATTTTACCAGGAATTTCAGCAGGTGACCTGACGCCATCCAGCTTCCTGTTTTTGGATGTAGCCAGAAAAGCATTAAGCTATTGCAACATGTCATTTAGTTTCCTTTTGTGTTTGCTTCTTTTGTGTTTTACTGATTTACAGCAAATAAAAGAGATACAGTGGCTTTCTGTGTCTTTCATTATGGGACTTGATGAGCCTTTAACAGAGCCCAGCTGAAGCACAGGAGCCCAGTCTGAAAGCAACTCCAGTAAGAAACATCCCCAGCATCTTTGTTTCTGTTCACTCAGGTTATATATTTTGCTTAATGACTTAATTTTAGGAATAAATATATACATTTAAAGTGTTGAAAACTGATTTTGTTGTTTTTGTGGAACACGTTGCAGTTTTTTCTGTACACAGATTTGTTTTGACAGTGGTAATAATCTGCATTATTATAATAGATAATACATTAAATCACATAGGTGCTTGTTGAATAGTAGAACGGACCAGTACATCCAAATTACATTGAATACAGCAGTTGTCTTTACTATTAACCCTCTTATTTAAATTAAAGGAATTGATTGGTATTTTATATGCTCTTGTTTTTCTTCTTTTTTTCAAAATTAGATAAGAGGATTGATGCCATTCTTATATTTGTACTGTAAAACACATCTGGAGCCAGGAGGCAGTTAGCTTAGCTCAGCATAAAGACTGGATTACAGGTGCTTGTCTTTGTTCAAAGTTTAAAAAATCAGTCACCAGCATCTTTAAATCTCAACAATTAAAATATCATATCAAATTTGTTCAATCCTGTACTAAATCAGCAAAACAGGAGGTCTACAGTGGCCAAAAAGCACTGGCTAAGCCCAGAACTGGTTCCAACATGTAGGTCTCTCTCCAAAAACAAATAGACAATTTTATATTTATTTTTGGTATGGATTAAACAAAGAATATGTAATGCCTTAACTAGTGCTGGTAGACTCCTCTAAAGGTTTTCCAAATGATCGTGGTTGGTACCTTTTTGGAAGGAGCCAGGTTAGTTTTTTTCCTGTTTCCAGTTGTTATGCTAAGCTAAGCTAACCACTTCCTGGCTGTAGCTTCATATTTAGCACACAGCTATCATCTAACTTCTTTAAAGAGCCACAATTAAAGTTATCCAACTGTTGTATGTAATATGTAATAGGGATGATGTCAAAGTGACACATTGTAATTGTATTTATATAGTGTCAAAAGCACAGCAGAAGTTATCTCAAGGCCCTTTTAAAAAAATCTTGTTTTAGGCTCTTTTTCCTTTATTGGACAGTTATCGGTGAAGAGGCCAACAGGAAACAAGGGGAGTGAGAAAAGGGTATGACATACACCAAAGGTCCCATGCCGGCCTCAAACTAGAGATATTGAAGATAATGGCATGCACAGTAACCACTGAAGGCTACAAGGGAACTTAGCACTCCATCTCAAGGCGACTTTCACATAGAACAGGTGTAGACCATACTCTTTAATTTACAGAGGTCCAACATTCCTCCCATGAGCAAGCACTTGGCAACAAACCTCAAGTAGAACTGGACTCTAGGTGGCCGACCATCTGCCGTGACCTGTTGGGTTGAGAGAGACACATAGAAGCAACAATAACAACAATAATAATAGAAACTCAACACACAAATGATATGTGTGATATAAGATCTGTATCACAACTGTTCTTTGATTGTCGTTAATGCCAGCGAACAAAAAGGTTTAATGACGTACTGAAGGTGCTGAGCCAGGTGTCGCTCAGAGAGCTTGCCAAGTGACTCAGACTCCACTTTTGTTACATGGTGCGAACCGAGAGGTTGTCACTGACACCATCTCTTAACAAATGTCACTTATGAACTTATCTGATGTGCAGAGCATCTGTATCTAAAAAGTGTATCACCTGCTGTGAAGGCCTTTGCTGCACTGACATTATTTGGCAGAGGGACGGAGGCATCATGTACGGCTATAGTAAGAGTAAGACGAGAGGAGCGGAACTGGCCTTCAACGTGTTGCCTTGTCTGTTTCACACAAGCTCACAGAGCCGTGCCCCGACACCTAAACAGATACACACGTACAATCACAAACCCTCTCACCGACAGATTGACGTGTGACGTTATCCGGCTGGAACCTTTTCTACCTGACACTGCAAACATTCCCGTCCCATCGCCCACTGCGCCTCTGGATCGACTTTCACATGCGGTCATTGCAATGTAAATTCTCTAAGCCTATCAATTAGCAAAAAGGATTACATGGGTTCTTCACTTCATATGACGTCACCTCCTCTTTATGAACAGGTTGGTGGAAAAAAAAATGAAGGTATGAAAACCTAATAAAAGTCAAGGTCATTGTTGGATGTTGAGTGTGATGCAGTTTTATTGACTGTGACTCATCATAAGAATTTAACAGTGAAATCAGCTCCAATAAAAGCAAGCCTTTCACCTTATACAACACATGCTCTCTGTTGACTTGAAGCTTATTTAAATACAAATTTCACTTTCTTCCATTTGAATGAGAAAATGAATTCGGCTTCACGCAATGTTCTAGTATTGTAGGTGTCAGGGATATTCGTCAATGGACCAGCATCACAATGTACATGATGCACAACATGGTGAACCTGTAATTGTTTGATGGCTTCGGTATGTTACAGCCTCAGATACCCATCTACTCATCAGAGACTCTAAGAAATGCCTCTGAAATATCCACTTTCATTCAAGCGTCCCAGAACATCCACGGCGTGTTTTATTTTTAAAGCGTATCCAGTGACAAAGGACACTTCAACCCCTCGCTTAGATTACATGCAGACGAGTGTAAGCTCATGGATGGAGGGTAATGTGTCTTTGAGCTGCCCCCAGGCATCATTATGTTCTACGCATACATGCTTTTTAATAGGTTGAGGGGCAGACCAATCACACTTGTCAAGCAGTTGCCAGGATACCGGCGGTGTGGTTGCTAAACACCGGTCCACAACTTTTACATCATGGACTATATTTTTGAAAGTTAGAAGATGAAAGATTGTATTACCTCACAGAAGTGCTGAAGCAGGTCCTAGGAACACCTGCTCGTCCAGTGTAAAATATCATCACCCCCGCTCCTGAGTCCGGAACAATTTCCTCATTTAATGCCTGCTCTCAATCGAGATGATGATCACCATCTAATCCTATAATAAATCCTCTGCCTAGAAATGTTTAGCAGAGAAACATGTTTAGTGGCAGTGAACAGTTTAAGTTAAGCATCATGTAATTTATCTGTGGCGATCGTGGTTCAGCTATCTTTAGTTTGGTAATGATCAAGATTTAGCCTCAAGCTTAAGTTCACATTTATTTAATTGTGTGCGAACCACTTAAATATCAGGTTATTTATGTAATTATGTGTTGTTAAGACCGTTGCCCTTGTTTCACTTCATTTCCTCGTTGTTAATGTGAATTTACTTCACACTGTGCTAACACCACACCAGGAGTGATGTTGACTGACATCAAAGACAGGTTTAGTGTTGGATTAACTGTGATTGATGCTTTGTGGTTCACCGGTTGTCTGTTTCTCAGATCTGGAGACTGGTTGGTGGAAAGCTTTGATTGTGTTTACCAGAAATTCTCCTCTCCAGTCCGTAATGGGATTCTGTGCCCTTGGGAAGAAAAACAAAGCCATCCAGTAGTACTCGGTTAAATCCACAGTTTAAAAGTTTTTTGTTTAGTCTGCAGACCCTAATGGCCTGCTGGTTGTCCAAAAATATTCTGTACACAAGGTGTTGATTCTAGAAATCTCAGTCTCTCTGTCACTGTCCACTTTTTCTTTACATTGAGATTATCTCCACCCAGTGAACAATTCCAGTCTAGGTGGGGTTTAGTCACAAATAGTGATATATTTTCCCCCCAAATGGTCACTGTCATATAGGAAGTTAAAGCTACACAAATCAGGATACTTGATAGTAACAACAGATATAAAAGTCTATATGTAATGTGAAAGAGATCACTTGAAGAGGTGAAGATCATATATAGTAATATATGGATAAAATATAGTAAAAAAAAAAAAAAAAAAGGAACATTATGTACAAAAGCAATGTTGGTGTTGAATGATAATATACATGAGTTGACGCTGTTATTGCACAGATTTTAAAGTGGAACATTTATATTGCACAGTTGAACTGAAGTAGTAGTATATCCAAAATACCAATTATATTGCACAGACATGTACATTGAAACAGTACAGTTTGTGAGATTGTCCAGGTTAAGGGTGTGTGTGGTTTATTGGGAGAAGTGCTGATTGTACAGCTTGATTGCACAGTCTGAAACAATTAGGCAATTAATTAATTAGTCATCACTGATTCCACCTTCTGAAAGTTGAGGATTGAAGCTTTGTCAAACACGACACTAAACTGAATGTCTTTGAGTCAGAAATTGCCAATTTGGTCTTTATAATATAATAATAATGGGTATATTTTCACTTTAGCAATAAAACCTTTCATTGAGAAAATAAAAGAATCATGGTTCAAATTTGTGATTCCTGTCCAGCTCTACTGTAGACAACAGCAACAGACAGCAAAAACCCTCTAATAAACTAACTGTACACCACCTGCCCTGAACCACGGCACATATTCAAACTATTGTAGGACCAAAAAAAAATTACAATTTAGACTTTTTAAAATGTATTTAAATTTTTAATTTTACAGGACTATTTTAGTGTGAAAACACAGCGAAATTTAGAAGACAAAAAATGAATCAGATTTAGTCTTTGTAGTGTTCTTAATCCAAGAATGCATTTAATTTGATTAAGAAACCTAATTATTTATCATGCTTGGATTCTTTCACTAGCTTGTTTGTTGCAAGGAATAAAGTATATTTACTACTGAAACTGAATGAATTGCCAAAAATCTGAAAACTTTTATCAGTTTATAGAGAAAAGAAATGAATTGGGCTCCGGTTTGCATGTTTATAGGGTCATTTTGACGCCCAGGAAGCCCAGGTAGTATAGCTGTGAATCTAATATTGAAAAAAACACCAATAAATGAAAGCAGTAAAAAGAGATGCATGTAAACAAAATGTCCATTACAGAGGACGAAAGTCAATGAGCTGGGTCTCAGGAGGATATAGTTGAGAATGTAGTTGCATGTTTATTTTTAGAAAGCTAAGATACATTTGACTAAACAGAGTGAAACACTCTTGGTATTGTACTTAGATTTGTCAGCTCATCAAAATATGACTCAAAATATGACTGTTGCTCTGTGTCTGCTAGATGTCTAAATATGCTCAGGGTCAAATTATTCATATTACATCATTACTGCTGACTAAATAAATAAGTTTGACATTTTACAGTCACCGTAACAATTATTTTATTTCTAAAGAATACCTGTTTTTAATTTTTAAGTAGCATTTCTATTATTTACTAGCTCCACTGTTAACAAAAGATTAAACAAACATACAGTGTGTAAACATCCAACACACCAGTCTGGTTCCAACTGAAGTTAGTTGCTCTGGATTAGTACACTCTGGCTCACTGCCTTTTTGTTTCCTCAGGCAAGATTGATTTTCCCAACGTGACAACAATCTGATCTCAGATGTAAAAGTCACTGTGACAAAAGACACAAAAAAAAAGTTGAATCACACCGTGGGAACACATCAATAATTGTCTGGGAGTCTAGATATTACCGCAAATAATGATTCAGTGCATACAGGTTATACTGGTCGCATGGGAAAGCTCATGCTAGTTTGCTGCTCTTAATCTCCAGTGCCGTTATGGAAGTGCAGGACTGGTTGTGTGAGGTTTAAGATATTTCATGCTCCAGGAAACTGCATGTGTGTGCTTCAACTGCACAATTTTAACAATGTTTGTTCTCATTGTGCTGATTTATGACTTTCAACAGCACTTTGAAAAGTGCTTGATCCTTCCACTTAACGGTGCCTTGAACTTCCACCGATATCTTGTCAGTTAAAATAGAGGTCTCCCTATAGGGATGTTATGAACAATGCCAAGTTGCTGGGCAGTTTAGTGCATAGGCTGTAAATTATCACCTCTCAGACACTGCACCGGACACTGGTAGTTTTGACTCATCTGGATTTCCCCTGCATTAGTCACCAACTGGAATATACACACAGACACACACAAGTATGCCCACATAACCCCCTCACAGTGTGAGAGTGATTGGCCACAGTGCGGTGTATGTGACTGACACTGATAATACATCCCTCCATAGCGCAGCCAACGTCAGGGATACTTCGTCAGCTGCTCCGCCAACTGCTCTTTGGCATCCCATATGTAAACTCTTGACATTAATAAGGCTGTGTGAATGGGGCCGCATAATGCCTTCAGGACAATGAACACACCAAAATGAATTATTGGATTTTACAGTCACACAAGCTGGTTGCCATCTATGGTTTGGACTACAGATAAAACTACAGATTAAAGCAGGCTTAGCGCTCCCTGTGCTCTTTAATCAGAGGCTTGCGTGAATAATAACCACATTAGACATACGCGCACTCCTACTGATGACAGTACCCGAGATGTCACTGACGTAGCTGCCAATTCATAAACACACACATACATGTCAAATGAAGTAATAGGGGTACGGTGACTGGTTCCCAGTGCCTGAGCCTTAGAGTAATTAATGATGTAAGGGTTTCATGTGTCGTTGTAAATATCAGATTTAATGACATCTTGAGGTCAGTTCGTCCTTGTTATATCGAGAGGTGGATATGGTCAAAGCTACAGCGCATGTAAAAGGTTTATTAGAGGGATTTTGTTGTATAAATAATACAATAATCACTTTGACATTTTACAAGTGTTTTCTATTTTTTATTGTAGTTGTGATAATGTGAGCAGAGATTAAGCTTTGTTTTTTAACTGGAGAACTTTATTTAACTGAGTAAACTGATTAATGACAACTGGTATTTACTGAAGTGACCTTGGGTTAGATGTTCAGACAGTCGCAGAGCACAGTTTTGATCCATCGCATGTGGTAACAGCACTGGTATCATCTTCAAAGTTTGACATCCAACTATTTCATATTTTATCCATGTGCCAACCTCACTCAATCATAAAATGTGATAAGAAGTGACAGAAAATGGTTTCTAATGATCAAACCATGTGTTCAGCCCTGCTAAAGGCATGGCTCTCAGGATGCTAATGGCGGTTTGGTTGTTTAGTCCATCACTTTGGTCCAGTCTAAGATATCTTAAGAATTGTTGGATGGATTGGCGTGACATTCATGGTTCCCAGAAGATAAAGGATGAGGGAAATTTCTCAATGACTGGTGATGAATTGTAATAACTTTGTGTAAAACTTTTCATCTAATGTCATCATCAATCATCAATTCAGCATTTCTTTCATCTGCCTTTCTGAGAAAATACACCGTGTTCCGGGGATTTACCTTTCAAACTCTAAGACAGCTCCAGCGACCATTACAGCGCTTGCTTTTAAGAAGTTGAAACATTCATGATATGTAACAAAGTTAAATGATGATTCATTTTTTGGCATACAGCTACCATGAAAATGTACACTTTCATCCAAAGATAAGTTTACAAATCTTAAGCCTTCGTCTCTGATGCCTAAGAACATCTTAACTAGGGGTGTCAAACATAAGGCGTGCTTGCCAAAAGGGGTCTAATCCAGCCCACTAAATAATTTTGCAAAGTATAATGCCAGGTTTCAGGAGAGAGTTAAACTGTGAGGAGCCTACTTCATGTGAAATGCTGCCTCAGAGGTTTTTTTTTCACCCTGACCAGAATGCAATTCTCTGAAAAAACAATGGATACATATTGTGCTCGTATTTAAAACATTCATATATTGAACATCAATCAGCTGCTTCTCTGCAAAAAATTCTAAAAAAGACAGCAAACTGCACTCATTTTCCTTAAGACATCTGAGGACGTGTATCTGTTTTGTAAATAGATAGTTTATGATAGTAAAGTTATAATATATGTTATTATTATTATAATTATTGTTATTATTATTATTATGTATAATATATATTTTTATAGGTTATTATTTAATGGTTTTACAGGTCCGGCCCACTTAAGATCACATTGAGCTATATTTGGCCCTTCAACCAAATGAGTTTGACACCCCTGATCTAAACCAGTCAGAACTTCCTGTCTTACTGTTTCACCTTCCTGTATCACAGATATGTACAACTGTGACGTTTAAATCACAATGAGCCATTGGAAATGAGGTTTGTTAAACGCCACTGAATTTTTTAATTATTAGCTCATCTAACCATGTGGACATACTTGACTACTGTTGAGAAATACTTTGTTCAAAGGCTGTTTTTGTAATTATTTGCATTATAATAAATGTTACTGGGATTTTAAATACAGTTTTTTTTAAACTTCTGGAGCAAAATCTACGCTGGTTTCTCTCCAGGTCTCCATGATTACCCCATCAGCCCAACCTTCACTTTGAATTTAAATTGAAAGATAATGATCTAAAATCAACATGTTTTACATGTTAAACAAAGATGTTGGACCATAGTAAACATTAACATTGTCATTGTAACTATGCTGATATCAGCACTTCGCTTAGTGCTTAAGAGCAGCCTCACAGAGCTGCTGGCACGGCTGTAGACTATTGCAGGGTCTTGTTTAATGCAGTATATCACCAAGACCAATATGGATTCACACAGGCACACAGGTTCACTTGATACTTCAGAACCTATAAAATAGCATGTAAATCTGTGTAAGGTAATAATAAGCTTGCTTATTGAGTGTGACAATTCCAAGATTAAACCTTGTTTGATAACAAATACTGGTATTTCTCTGAAGTATGTCTCTAAAGTAACAGCTGTGTGACCACAGTTACATCACCAGGTTGGCACACAGTATGCGTCTGTGCTGTACCAGTGCAGTCTCTCATACTGAAGGTGCACAGCAGACAGTCAGCAGGGAGAGAGGCTGTATGTCTTTATTAAAAGTACAAGAGAGCAGCTTAGAGGTTTGTGTTCCCTGGATACACCACATCTATTTATTTTCATTCCCCCCGCTGTGACCCTTCCTTTTATTTTAGCATGCTGATTCATCTGCTGTTCATCTCCGAAAACCACACAAGACCTCTAGGTTTACAGTGTCATGCTACTTGGGCGAAAGGGAGAGTCTGATATTGTATAGGAGGCAGCTATGTGCCCAGGATGTGGCGCGATTTCTCTGTGTGCTTAAATAAGAGTTTATGTCGGCTACTGTTAAAGATTTTCAGACCGCAGTATTTATGTCTGCTGTGTCTTTATCTCGAGTCAAGTTAATGCTTAAGGAGGATATCATGGTGTCACGCTACTGGACATGTTCTAAATCATTACTGTTCACCAGTTTCTCATGAAACATCTGAGATCTGGGCCTTGAAGCGTGTTTCACTTCCTTAAATTAAATATTCGGGTGATTTTTACAAGTCAGTGTAAGGTCAGCCAAAGACTGAAGCTCTGTGCTTTTGCTGAATCGGCAGAGATTCAACAATCGCAGCCATTTGGAGTATTTATGGAAATAATCGGCCTGCTATGAAGCTTCCTGGGCCTTAGTGAAATTCATGATGCAACACACATACCCTCAACCCACAAAACCACTTGGGAATCTCAGTGGAAATGTCAGAACAGGCCAGAGAAACACATGGAGTAGAGAAGGGGTGAGCTTTTCAGGATAGTAGCTAACTGTGTGTGTATGTGTGTGTATGTGTGTGTATGTGTTTGTTGGTAGGGTGCAGGGTCAAATGTAGTTGCTTGATATCTATATCCTAGCAACTGAGAGTGAGTGATATCTTGTACAACAGTAGCTGGGGATTGGTCAGAGAGCTGGCAAAAGCCCCTCCCTATTTGTAGGGTAGCCTAAGAAAAAATACCTAAATTCAAAACATCTCTCAAACTTTCTCCACTCTGCACTGTACCCTCCGGCACTTTAATCCAGGCCTTGTTTATTTACTGTATATTTATATATATATTTTTCATTATTTGTTTTTTTTATTTTTTTATTTTCTCGTAGCTTATGCACAGTTTGTGATTTCTGCGCCTTTATGACAAGCTGGTAATTTTTCAGACTGGTAGCAAAGTGAAGTCTGGCATGTCAACATGAATTCACCTTACACAGCTTTGCAGTATTACCCAGAGTTTCCCTTTCATCGGTAAGTACATACAAATTGCATAAACTGACTCACAGTAATAGTTAACTAATATATATATATAGTTTTAAATGAGCTCATGTGATGTTCCACCTAATATGTGAAAGTGAAGTTTGACATGTCAACCTGACATTCTGAAACAGCATATATTGTATAAATTTATTATATGAATGTGTATTCATGTTGTTTACTGATGTTGGTACTTTTATTTTTACATTAAATATTGGAGTTTTTAAAAAAAGGATTTCTAACCAGTACAAATTCAGACCGTCTGAATTATCGAACCGACTGGGAATTCCCCTGCTCTTTGTATTTGACTTGAACTCACCATTCACACTGGTGCTGTCTGGAGGTCCAAAGTGACCTGAGAACAGTTGTGTCTGCCTGGATCCTCAGCTGCCGCTCTGTCCTGATATATTTATAAGCGTGGCATACTTATGGCAACAATGCATGTGTAAAGGGCCATCAGGGCCAAAGTGGCAGACAGATTACATGACATCTCGGTTGCTCAGTCTTCTTCTGATCTTTTACTGTATACAAGTTACTGTATATTCTACTATACAGAGTACTTTTGGCCAATTCAATTGGAATGCATGTTGTAATTCAGAGGATGTCAGATGTTTTGCAGATGCTTTTATCCAGAATCATTTACAGGAGGAAGAAACACAGTTATTACAATAATCAGATATATTTTATTCAGTCTTACATACTGTAGTCTATATCTTGGCCCATAGACTATGCCCTTTAGTTCAACCAAAATCATGATTTTGACATTGTGTTAGAACATTATGGTGACTATTTAGCAATTGAGACAATAATCTGTGATGTTTTAAAACTCAGTTTAAAGCAATATATCAACATAGATCCTTTATTTGTTCAGTGTATGTACAGTACTAGCCAAAAGTATGGACACCATTCACATCAATGAGAAAGTGTGTCCCAACTTTTGACTGGCACTGTATGTCTAAGCAAATTCACCAATATTAAATTGACTCCAAACACCAAATTTTACTGTGGACATCAGATTGCGCCACTACATCATCACTGTATGTCTCAGTCAATCATCATTACGGTGACCAGATACATGCTGACATTGTAATCTGCAAATATATATATTTAAAAAAAAAAATCATGTTTACTATAATATCCTATTTTTCTGTCTGGTTCATATGACTTTATGACTGCTAACAAATTGTATAAATTGTACTGTGATCTTACTGGACATGGACATGTTTATAGTTTCCAGGTTAACATAGATGAAATTTGGCTTGCTGTTAGTACATTAAATAGAACTTTCTATATTTATTAGATATAGTGCCTTGTTATTAGATATAGTGCCTTGTTATCATATTCCTTGTTATTATATTTGGACAACTCACATGTAGCCATTACATACTGTGTGCTCTTTTCTACTTTTAGCGTATTGTCCTTGTAATTCCGTTTGACAGTTATGTGTTTTAAAATCATCAGCGTGTTTTTCAAAGAGAAAACTTCAAACTCAACAGCAACATGATTAATTAATTAGACCTTGATAGCTACACTGCTATGCTGTATCAAAATACATGATAGTTTATGTTTCCTAATAATACCTGTTACTGTGGTGCTTTAATCTATTTTTGAGCGAGGTAAGTTTGGGTAGCATTAATTTTCTACCGTGTTGTTTATCGGATTGTATTCAGCTTTCAAGTCTAAAGGTTTCTTTTTGGTCCACTAATTTTCTCCTAGTCTGTTGTTTTCTTTGCATTCCTAACCTTAAAGGAATCTGTGCCTGTCCTTTTGCCCCATAGGATTTGACTTTAGACTGTTTCACTTATATAAAAGTAAAGGGATAAGAGGTGGAGAAACTTTGGGGCTTTCTATTGTTTTGCAGTCATGTCCCTCTTCCAGCCAGGGCTGACAGATGAGGAGGAGAAGGTCTTAGGCCTTTGAACAAGTGATTAATAAAGACACCGGAGAAGGGCCCCGATCGGCTGGGCTGTTTGTTTTGATTGCATTTTCATCGGTCGGTGTGCCCAACCTGCCAAGAGACAATGGCCGTCCCTGTTTAGTGTTGACCTCTGCCCCAGTCTCGTCTGGAGGCGCTGCACTGTCTTTAAGTGGATGCTGAACAGCCTTTGCCTCAGGCTAACTGAAACACTCTCTGAGTAACCAGACACCCAAAAGCAGACAGACAACAGCTAGAATTAGGATAAGGCCATCTATCTAAATTGTGTTTTCATAAAATAAATCTGCTCAAAACGATCAGAAGGGCAGTTTTAATTAATCATTTTTAAATGAGTGTTTTTGTAATTATTACGCACATATTTAAGTTAAGATTTTCCCCTTTTCTATATTTATCTTGCCCATGACATTTTGTTACCTACTTAAGTCTCATCATTATACAGTCTACAAAAATACACATGCAGGTGAAAATGGCCCTATTATTTTCATTAAACTGCATTTCTACACTGAAGCTGGAATAAGTGTGTAAGAGTGTGTTGTGTTGTGTAAGTTGCAGTTTCATTATGATAATATTGCTTTATAGGCTTACACTGAACCTGATGAACAGCATCTGTGATTATATTCTTGATTGTAACTGGTCAACAAACAATGCTGTGAAGCAAAGCTCAGAAGCCTTTATGAAAAAGTTAATGAGGTAGTTAAACTAGTTCTGCCAAATGGAATATTTTCAGTAAAAATTAAAGCCAGAGTCAATTGGAGTTGACCTATGACAGAGATCAGTAGAAGGGCCACACCTAAATCCTCCCTCCTTAATTACCAGAAATGCTGCAGGTATAGCACACCTGTGCTGTTCCCTCTGTCATCCATTATTTTCAATTTATGATGGACCTATAGTCGGCCAAACTTCAGGAAGCCTTCTTTGATTTATTCTGTGGATGTCTTTCTCCTGTTGTCCCTTTCACTCTCTGTGATGGACAAAGTGCAATACGAATAAAAAATAGTCTATAAAGAAAAAAGGAAGCTTGATATACTTTTGGCAGGTCATAGACAAGCTGGTGAGACAAGAGTGTCTGAATAATATTTTTTAAATAAATTATATGAATTTTGCAGGGTTGGATAGGTTATATCAAATAAAGAGCCAGTGATTGCAGTTTATCTTTATTATAGCTAATATTGATAATATTAACATGAAAGTAGCTACTGATTTAGGAATAAAATAAAGAATGTGCTGTGTGATATATTTGGTGAATAGTGTTGCATAATGTTAATAAACCAATCTTTTTTTTAAAAACAAAAACATTTACAAATAGAAAAACAAGCATGCTTTTGCCCGTGCTGCCTCGTGACTGGTTGCCATGGTAATTAATAAGGTCCTTGAAGACGAACCTGAGAGGAGTCATTAAATTCATAGTTTGCAGCTGAAGGTAATATCTTCGTTTATTTCGTATTTGAGGGTTGACTGAATTTAAACAGGCTCCGTTTATTCAACTGACTCACGCCATAATTGTGTCAAATAGCTCTTTTAGCCTACTAATGTTAAAATTAATGCAAAAAAAAGCAATAGTTTTGCTTGTTAGCGTCATAATGAATTCAAGGCTAACTTGAATTGCGAGTATGCTACACTGCTACGTAAGTCGACTATATTCTAAGTAACAACAGCTTGGTAATTAGTTTCCCAGTGAAAGTGTAAAAGCAGCTGAGTTGTGAAAATATTGTCTTTGTTTCTCAGCAGGCTTGCTCGTTTCTTTTGCTAATTGATTTAGTCGACCTCTCCACTCAATGAATTCCTATCATGTATCATTATTACATGGACATGGCTTTTAATGCATACATAGTACATTATTTAATTCAGCCTGACACATTGACCATTTCTTTACTTTTCGTGTATTCAGTGTATTTAGCTTGTCAAAATGTTATATGGTGTATTCCTCTTTCAATAATAACAAATCAGCTTGATTGACAAGGAATTAAGGATGTAATTATACTGTAGTGGAGTGTTTTTCCAGTTTCCATTCAACCATAATTATTAAACCATTATACTCAATATTTGTTAAATGTTGCACCTCTTATACAGTCTAAGTTGCCATCTGTTGCTACTGTTGCAAAAGCCTCTAAATTATCCTCTTAATTACACCCAAACTAAATGATCTGTGACCCTGATCTCCTAAATCCTCTCTTTTAATGTTTCCCAGGTAGAGAAGACTTAATGTAGCTTTATTCTAAACTCAAAACACTAAGTGCATAAGTTAAATTATTTTCTTCATTAGATATGCTTGTGTTTGTAAGTCAGGTATTAATATCATTCACCACACTGTGTTGGGGAATTCCACAGCCCTAAATAGTGCCAGCGTCAGATTATGGACCCCCATCTCCTCCACCCTCCACCCCCAAGCCCGTCCAGCTGTACACATACCAGAAGTTGCAGCAGTGCTATCATATAGACTGCGGGGGGAATTCCGCCTGTCTCAGACTGCAGCGTGCGCCACTTCAGCAGGAACAATGGCAGGCTGAGCTCTGAAGCAGGTGTAATGTTTCAGGGGAGCAGGTCAAAGTGCCTCTGTCTGAATGGTGCATAATCACCATTATGTGTAGTACAAATATTCAGTATTATGCAGGCTGACTTCTTCACAATGGAAGTGCTCTTCATGAATGGCTGCCAGCGGGACTCCTCCTACTCCTGCTTTTCCTCTACTGGCTGGGTGGCCAAAATCTCTCAGCCCTGCACTCTTACATTTATGCTGATGTTTGCTGAATTTGCAACTTTTAAATCTACCTGTTTAAAATTGGTGGGCTTGTTTTTTAAAATATTAGTGAAAAATTGAATATGACCGTGGTTGATTGTGTCTCCTCGCAGACTCAGGGACCCATCCCGTTTGTCCTGGAGAGAGAGCTCCTTCCTCACCACCATGGCCCAGAATCAGTCCGCACAGACAAGTGATCTCTTCAGCCAAGATGTATTCAACCAACTGTTTGATATGCTGGACCAGTGAGTGATTTAACCCCCCCACCCCCCAAAAAAAATATAGTTCTAAAAATGCAAAAACATATTTTAATGATTAAAAAAAATTCACTTGTGTTTTAGATCTGCTATTCACTCAAGCCAGCCCATCGAACTAAACTTCACAGACAGTCCAACAGATGGGTCTGCAGGAAACACCATCCAGATCAGTATGGACTGCATCACCATGCATGAGCCAGATGAGACGCTTTCTGTAAGTACGTAGGTTTGATGTTCCAGGGGACCACCTTTTACCTTTTTCTTTTCTTTTTAATAGCAATTTCTGCTGCTGCAGGCCCACCACAACCGCAGATTGAAATATTTAAAATCACATTACCTGTTAAACACATCATTGGCTATATTACAGGTACATATCAATGTTCACTTAAAACTTAATCAATATCAACTGAACAGTGTCCATTTTGTTTACAGGAATAGGTTAAAGTAATGATATTTCTACCATTGCAAGCAACAGTATCCTGGCCATTTATTGCTGAGTTACTACCCTAGGTGTTATTTATTTGATCAATATTTCCATTCAGTCAAAACTTGAGTCAATAAGCGATACACTCAGATGATGCTATAAAGCCACACAGAAGGTTTTGTTGTTTACATTTTGTGGTTGATTGATAAATATACCCTGATTACTTTCACTCTGAGTTGATGGGACTTCCAGTGGTAAATCCCATAAGTTGTACAATACAGAACACGCAAACGACTTTTATATTTTCATATTAACAATGGAATTTCCCCAGGACGCTCGTGACATTGTGGTGCAGAGTAGATCAACAATCAGTGAATACGGCCGCTTTATCTGTTTTTGTCTGAGATGTTGTCTGTAAGGTGATGATATTATCTGATTTAGCCTGAATCGGGCTTGACCTGGGTGGCCCCTCTGAGACAGGTAACTCTCAGAGTCTGTTGATGGTATGTGCATTTAGACGGTCACATGCCTTAAAATGTTCTTTAAGGGGTCAGATTTGAGTTTCCTGTGGTGCCCTTTTAATTTAAATGAGTTGAAGCTCACATTGTGAACTTGTTTCTTGTGACAACACAGAGCAGATATTAATTCACATTATAATGCAGTCAAGAGAAGCACAGTGAAAAATCCTTTGTGATGTTAGTTGTTTATAAAGCAGTGCACTGTATGAACTCTGTTGTGTTTGATCTGTAGTGAGGGACATATCTTCGTCAGTTCTGCTACTGAAATGATGTACAGGTTCCCCTCCCACTGAAGGAATGCTGTTGTCCAGCCAGGGTGGAAAAAAATAGCAAATAAAAATTTTGTTCAAGGAGCTGAGTAATGTTACCCTGCGCATCCCCCAAGGGGGTCTGTGCTCTCTTGAACTGGTGATTAATGGCCCCACCCCCCCACCACCCACTTTCCTCTGCACCAAAAGAGGGGCGTGGTGCGGTGATTGGCACGCCAGCAACCCTGGCAGCATCCGTGTGGGGGCTGAGATCCCGCTCCCGTGGCATCTTGCCAATCACCAAGCCCCGATCATTATTACCAAGTCAAGTGTCTGTGTTGATGAAAAGCTGTGGTGGGCGACCCCCCACCCCACCCCACCCATCCCATCCCATCCCATCCACCCACCCACCCACCCATGTGGAGGTGTGCCTCTTTCATGAGTCATTAGAATGCAGCTCACTGTTTAGTGCCCTGAGGGACTTATTTGTATTGTGTAGGGTTTATGTTTAATCTGAAATTCCTTTTTCTTCTGGATTTTTTTTTCTGTAGCTGCAGGGCAACAATTTAACACAGCACCTGCCTCTCTCGCAGAAGTCCCAGCTCTCATCTATCAGTACGTGTCTTCTCTATGTAAAAGTGAGGGGTAGCAAGAAGAGAGGGGGGCAGCAAACAGAGGGGTAGAATAACATGAAGGAATGTAGCAGAAATAGTGGCAGAAGAAATGCTATATCCTACCCCAAACAGCTGATTTTACACCAAGATAAAGCTCTGATCAGCTGTGCGTGGAGGACGTAGTGTTGAGCACGGGGGCAGAGGTCCTTTTCACACACAGGATAGAGTTTAAACAACTTTACAGCAGAGTAGCTCAATCGACACAGGGCTTCCCTGAGGTCTAATTACATGTTTGTATTTGGATTCTTACTTTTTTCACCACACCTCTTGTCTCTTACGTGGGATGGCTGTTGCCCTTTAGTTCAGAGTCTGAGCTGCTGAGCTGTTTTCTTCACCATTTAGTGAGTGTAACAGAAAGTTATTTTAATTTAGTTTTTTAATTGAGGAAGAAGCAACGTAAAGCACAAGTTTAATCGTAACTCTAATTAAAAATAGTTTTTGTTTTTCAGTAGAAAATCGTACAGTGTTTAATTCAGAATATTAGTAAACCTGTGTATTAAGCACAAAACCATAATAAGCTCCTCTTTCATTTCTTTCATGCTCCACCAGTTTGCCTCCAGCATATTAAGAAGTGTAAGGCGTTGTACCAAGGAAAGAGTACCTGCTACGGTCCACTTGAGTAACTGTTGAGTCAGTGAGTGAGTATGAGACCTGGACTGACTGTGGATGTGGGGATGTTAGAGCGAGAGCCCCTATTGCTCTTATCTGTACAAGTTTTACACACATTTTCTTAGACAAGGCTTACCCTTTACTTTTATACCTCACTATTATATCATTCCAGGTTCAATTGAAAAACCTGTGAGTCACACCTTTTGAGAGACAGCGCATGATTCAATTCTTCAGTAATAATCCTTTAAACTTCTTTTGTAAAACACCAGTTATCCATTTAGATTTCACCTGAATACCTGATTTTAATCTAGAATCTTTAAACATGCAGCAGAGTTAAAGTGGAAGAAAATATGTTGGTCCGGTTGCAAAATAGAATATGTCTTTCAGAAATGCATTTGTTGACTTGAATACATGTCTAATGTTTTATTTTGAACAGTAGTATTATAGATTAATAGTTTCTTGGATATCAGAAATAAGGCGAAAATTAAAACATAATATCCTAAAATCGGACAAGCCTGGGTCAGAATATTTATTGTTGTTTATTTGTTTCAAGGCTTTTTTGAGCAAATAGTTCAAAGAGGTTAAGATGCTAAACCTAGAGGCTAATTTACGAGTTAAAAGTCCCTTTTTGCTTCCTGTTTGTGTTTTCACTGCACTTGAGGAGCCGTGACGATGAGGCAAATTAGACAATAAAGATTAAAAAGTAACAGCTTTATTTGGGATGTAATGTTTGCATACAACACAAGGTCATCATGTGAAAATAGATCTAAAAACACCAAAAACCCAAGAGAGCTGTTTTCAAAATAGCAGTGATCTATTTTTATAACTGTAAGGTTAGGGTTAGTAAAACAAAGAGCAAACAGAGTTAAGTTTAGAGTTAAAAGAATACAAGCGCTCTCTTTTTCTCATCTTATCTCACCATGATTGTTCCTGAACCATCGGAAACTATTACTGTAGGAAACTAGTTCTAATTTAAGCCAGAACCTGCAGCACAGAGCCCAAAAGTAGAACTTGAGTCTTGTAGATGAAATGCAGATGAACTTATGAGTTCCTAAAATGTTGCTAGAAAGTTATAATAGTCACTAAGTAATTAAACGGTCTTGACAATCTGTCATACATAAACTACATGTCCTCATCAGTTCATCAGTCAGTAGGGTAACTTGGTTGATAGAGTAACTCCAGTATATTATGTGTAATGTTGTAAGTGACCTTTTGCAGCGTATGTCAGTCAATACTTCAACATTGTCTGCACTTCAATGAAAAAAACTGAAAGCATCAGCTGTAACTTAGCGGCTAAAAAGCTTCTCAAGCTGTCTGGTCATCGGAAGTCTGACTGAGTTCATTCATATTCTGCCATCTGAGGCTACAAGGCACAGTAGAAGCAACAGGGGGAATAAGAAATCAAAATATCAATTGGACTTTAATTGTAAAGCTGAAATTAAGATAGATGTCTGGTGGGTTGTAGTGCAGCGTTTTGACTTGATACTAATTTAACAAAGACAATTTAATTTATATCAAAAACTAGCCGATTAGTCTCTCAGTTTGGTCTTTTCTTGCCACTTTAAAATTATTCTTGCAACTTTCCAAATCAAATTGTCCAGTGGATAAAAAGATTTTTCTTAATCAGTTTATTTCTTTTTAATGAGTGTATTTTGACTTGGTGGCAGTGGATTGTGGGGGTTTTAAGAGCTGCCACCCAAGTGATGCTCTCTGTCTCTCCTCTGACTGCCTGCGTCTGTCAGTGTGGATGGGAGCTTACACTGTTTTCAGAGCAGGTGTCTGTACAGCCACTGCAGCCTGACACTTGATACTAAACTAATCTAGCTGACTTAAGGAACAGGATCTTTAAAGGGAAAAACTTTACTAAAGCCTCTTCTGTCTGAGCCCCATAGATCTGCAGATTTTTAGCTGCTGCCTGGTCCAGCTCTCTTCTTAGTTTCTCACTGCTGATGCACTTAATAAAGATGTGACTGCACTCTCTGAGAATATACTATAAAATGGTAAAGCAGTGTGTTTCGAGTGAACTGGTTTTTAGGGTCTATAATCCAGAGCCTCAAGCTAATTCTGCAGCAAGTGAATGATTCTTTGTCACAAATGAGAGTCATGTTAGGATTGGGTTCCCCTTTTGGAAATTGATCCCTATTATGTAAGAAAAACATGCAGGTAGAATAATCTAAAAAGTTAAAAATATGTGTTGATTTACAAGCTCACTGCAGTTTATTGCAGCCTGATTCGCAGTTGCATTAAATAGCCAATAAACTGTCTGTCCTGTCCTGCTTGAATACAGGCACCACTATATATTTTACTACAGCCTCACCCAAACACTGAGTATTCTAACTTCTTTTCAGATGCCAATGTTGTTTTAACATAATTAGAAGTTTGTTTAGTTAACTAATTATCACCTTCAAAAGCCCTGGCTAGGTCTTCACTGAAGCCTGGGTACAGGCCATTGGACTGGCCTCTTTATAGTGTTGATTTGCTTTTGTGACATGGTGACCTGTAGGCCTGTAGCCCTGGGGTCTGACCAGGGTGTGGCTGCTGATTGGAGACACTGACTTCAGGTCATAGTTGTGCTTAAGTCTTCAGACGGCTTTCAAATCATTCTGACCACAGGACAAGAGTTTTAGCCCCCTGGCTCTGTAGTAATAGAGGTGATTTGTGCCCTACTGACCAGTCCCCTCCCTCAGTGAGCAGTATGTTTACTTTTTTGTTTGTTTTATTTTTTTCTTGTTAAGCAAATGGCTCCCTAATATCCAGAAGACTAAAACAGACCAAGCATTTGTTCAAAAACATGTGCTGCAAGGTAGATCAGTGTAGATCAACTCAGCCTCATTGCAGCTGTTTAAGTTTCCTGGCTGAATGAATGAAGCCTAAATAAATGCATACATTTATGAATTGAACTTTTCAAGTAGAGAGGCAGCTGTCAGCACCACCACAGTATCTGAGACACAACACATGTTTCCAAAACAGATCTACACCAGTCATCTCTGATAGATACAAGCAATCTACAGGAGTCTCATTGTTTTACTGGGGCCTCTGCATTAGGATTGCTTGGGGGATGCATTGGGGAGCAATTCTTATGCAAACTAGCTGCTATAGGTAAAGCTACTCCTCACCTAACTCCAGAACACAGTTCTCACTCTGCAGCTTTCATGTCTAATGGATTTGTCTTTATAATTATTTTTCTGATTATCATTCACATTAATGGTAGTTTTCAATTTGGAATATAATTTTGGATACATTCAAGAATACATGAAGGGTCTTTTGAATTGCTTAAATTAAATTTGCATTAAATATTTTACAGGTAATTTAAGAGCACTGCTATATGGATAAAAATATTCAGAGGTAAAAATGAAGTTTTAGTCTGTAAATAAAATGCAAAAGAAGCAAAATGCAAGCATGTGATGAAAGCATTAGTCATTTTTATTGAATTGATATAATGCACTGCTACCATTTAATGCAGTAACTCTCATTAGATAACTTAAACCTCTGAGGAGGCCTGCAGAGCTAACAAGGAGACGATGCTTCTCCTGACAATGGGTGTGGACTCAGGTATTGGACAGGTAGCTCCTTAGACCCCTCCCCTCTCTTCCCGGTATATATGACCTTCCCATAGATTCCTATAGAAGCTTCTGTCTGTCCACTTTGCATTTGTAGTCCACATCACTCCTGTTAGAGTGAGGAAAAGAGATTTGTGGAATCCTGGAGCCAGTGGAGCAAACAGCAGCAGCTCTGCTCAATCTCAGCGCCAACATGTTGTACCTGGAGACTGGGGGCACAACTTCATACAGCGAGGTAAGACCAACAGAGGAGACGGTAATGGGCATCAAGCACTGTGCCCGTTCCTTTGGAATGAATTAAATACCACATAAGAGTAAAAGGACTGTTTCGGGACTTAAATTTGATGTCAGTGTTCTGAATGATCAAACATCGTGAATTCGTGTATGTTATTTGTTGCCGGATCCTTTTTGTGTTACTCAAGAACTTAATACTGATCAAGTAAATGAAAACACATGAATAGATTGAAAAAACAAATTACTTCTTTTAATCGAGTAACAATTAGAATAGAAAAAATTAACGCGGTGAAGATGGTTTTCCTTTTGTTAGGCTGTGTGTGTGTGTGTGTGTGTGTGTGTGTGTGTGCGCGTGTGTGTGTGCACATCTTTGCGTGTGGCAGTCCAGTGAGCAGGGGAATGTAAACACCTGGAGTATCTCTTCAAAAATGTTCTTCTTGTGAAATGGCTTCTACCTGGCTTGGAATGGATTTAGTCCGTTGATTTTATTTACTTTGAGTCAAGTTGTTGTTTTTCAGTGTCAGAAAATCTGACATCCAAAATCTTTGGAGGGTTTTGATTTTTTGCGGTGAATCGTTTCAGCCCTGAGGCGCCTTTAGAGGAGAAGCTCAGGAAAATATAAAGAATGGAAATTTAAATTCAAAAACATCATTTTGTTGGTTATTTTAATTATGACAAACTATTTTGATAGTATTTTGTGCGTTATTCGATTTAAAATTGTGAGAGTTGAACACTGATGAGAGTTTTCATTTTCTTTTTGTGAACCGAGTGTTTCTCCACAAAATGTCTGACCCCGTCATTAAATATTCTTCTGTTCTTTAAGAAACAAACCAAAACAATACTGAAAGGTTTTAAAGCATCCATCTAAGGTTTGCAATGTTTAACATTAAAAAAAAAATCAGGGCTCCCATCTCCATTTTTCACTTTGAAAGTGCAAGCCTCATGATTGATGGATTGTTTGCAATGTTGAATGGTAAACAGAAGGGAAGTGTTTTAAACTCAATCAAAAATGAAAAGGAGTTTGTGCTGAAGTTATTTTCGACTTATTTTCCAGATCACGCAAAATGGTGATCCTTGTTTTAAATATTTGATGGTTTTGCATTTGTTTCAGTGTCATTGTAACATTACAGGGAGAAAAATGAGTCCTTGTAGGCTCCCAGTATTTGTGAACAGAATTGTTAAAAAACTAAAACTAAACAGTTATTTACCTGTCAGTAAGTCCCATCTAAATGAAATATATATTTCAGTTTAGGGATTATTTAAGATCAGTGTCTGTTCTGTACCCAAGTTTCCATTTTTCTTTGTCTTGTTTCGTATCTTGTGAGACATTTTTACCAACCAAAAATCCTTCATCCAAACATTTTGTAGAGCAAGTGAGTGGTGCTAGATTCTCAGATTGCAGGTTGCAGATAGCAGGTGTGTCAGGTCACTGTCTTTTAAGTTGTTGAGCAGGGGGTCTTTAAGTGGTGTCCAACTCAGTGTGTGAGGTATCGGGTTCCCCCCGTCCCCAGTCTCTTGGGAGCCGATGCAGCCATTAGAATGTGGCTGGCCAGTCAGTGCTGTTTAGTCCAGGATCGTAATTGCTTTAATGGTGTGTTGATGTAGATACAATCACCTGCTCTGCCCACCCCAGCAGGTATGAGGTGTAGATAGACCCCCACCCAACCCCACCTCAACCCCCAACCCTGTTGAGCCTTTAATGCCTCCCTCCCCTGTGGTCACTCATCACAGTCCCCCAGATGCTCTTATATGCTGGCCCAAGGTACGTGGAGCAGGTCAGCGTAGAGCCTGGAATGGGAGTTATTCCCCCCTCAGGCCAGGTCTGCTCTGGTTCCTGTCATCTATTGATCAATCTGGCTTTATCAGTGCTTTCCATTTGTGGCCACCAACAGTAGCAGCAACAGGGAAAGTGGTATCTTCTGTGCTAGATATGAAATTGTGGAATTTTATCTTTTTGCAGTCTAACTTCACTCTATGGGATGTTCATGGTGTTCTGGGAGAAAATGTTACCTCACCACAGTATTTTTCTGGCAGATGTGCTGCTTACACAGTGTTCATAGAGACTCTGCTGTCATGTGATACTGTTGCTAATGATACTCAAACTAAAATATATTAACCAGACTCTAATCATAAGGGTTAGAAGAGACGTCTCAGAATTTCATGTCACATATGGTAGACATGACAGTTTTCAAGGCACTGATTTCATCATTTGCCCAGCAATAACTATAACACAAGGAAGAATTTATAAGTGTCAGTATGCCATACCAAATGCCACTGTGGTGACATTAGCAATAACTTTAAAATTACTCCTGTCATATGTATTTCAAACATCTTTGATATGTGCTCTGGATAATTCGGATTCCTACATTGTAATCAACAGGCCATCACTCTGAAGGTCAACAGTCTCCTCTTCCTGTTGGCCTGAAATGCTTACACCAGCACTTATCTCACACAAAGAAATGAGCTTGAAGGCCTCAAACAGACAGCACAACCTTTCAAAAACTTTATTAAAGGCTGTTGAGGATGTCAAGGCTGCTGATTTACTGTGCTTCTGCTTAGCAGCGTGGCATCCCAAAGGCCTAAACACAGCGTTGGCTATAAACAGAAGGAATTTTTAAGAGCAGCTAAAGTGGTTATTAAATGGTTGCTGTATTATAGTGGAATAAGATCTGATTAAAGGAAACGAGGAGAAGGCCTGAAACTCCCTTACACAACCTTTTTAAAAGCTGATATCCCACTTCCAGTCAATTAAACATTAAAACACGATGAGTCGTAGGTGAGACTCCACTGCTGGGCCTCAGTGTCTGCTCAATTATGGCTTTATCTTCATGCCTCATCTTTGATCTTTATATTCATTTAGACCATGAGAGGCATTATCTGAGGCCCTGTATTTATTGTTAAGTATTCTATGTCAGGCTTTCTATTTTATGTCCCTGCTATTATCTATGTTTGGTCTCCGGCCAGCATCAACCTTTTCTTTAGAATAATATTTGACATTGATAATTGGTGCCTGTCACATCCACCTTTGCAGCTGCCGGCATCAGGTAGTGGGAAGCTGTGTCATCTCTGAACGGCTGAGCGCCTCGGTGCAATGGCAGTAAGTTGCGCCACAGTTCAAAAGAATTACTGTGATATCATTGACTGCTCACATACGGGAAAAGACTGTCCAGACAGGAAATTGTGACACCCTGTTTGTCCCCACAAAAAATGCTGGGTAGTTTTCTCATTCATTTCATGTTAAATAAATAAACTTTAAGAAATGGAATCTCTGATCTGAAAATTCTGTTATTTTTAGTCACACCAGGTTGGATGTTACCCACTTTTTTCTCCTCTTAGATCAGATTCACAGGGCCACTCTTCAGCCCATTGAGTTTAAACCTTTATAACACGTGTGTAATTACCCCATTGTAAGGGAGCGTGTGCTTGGGAAAAGCCTCTCTTGGCTAAAGGCTGCAGGGTCTCCACCAGTGTGTGTGTGTATTTGTGTGTGTGTGTGTGTGTGTGTGTGTGTGTCTGTGTGTGTCTGTGTGTCTGTGTGTGTGTGTGTCTGTCTTCCATTCACAAAACACTTGTCTCCTAACACCTGCATGCCCAGCATTATTGTTCCTCAGACAAGCTCTTCTAAGCCCTGGTGTCATTGTTTCCGGGGGGTTAAGCAGCCTTGTGCTCCACACAGTGACCCTCACCCAAAAAGCAAGCTACCCTGTGGCGCTGTTGCACAAGTATGCTGAGGTTGACTCAAATGACCTCTCTCAGGTGTCAAACTGTGTGTGTTCCTGTGTATGTGTGTATTGAAATGTACGTAACTTTGCTTGATAAGTCAACTACCTTGATGACTAGTTATATAACTTACCTCTTCTACGTTTTGTTGGTCATCTGGCACACCGCTAACACCTGGCAGTGCAATGGGTGTGAGCTGGACAGCTGTGGTCAGCCGTGCTTGAAATAAACAAGAGGCCCTGGAGAGATTAATGGCTGTCCAAAGAGTGAGAGCCATGGCACCTCGTCCAGGAATGTGCCATTTATAAATGGAATGGAATGGAGTGAATGGCGAGCAGAGCAAGTAGGAAGGGGCTGGCCGCAACCCAGGAGTATTCTCCGTACTTTCTAAAGACAGACATTTTAATTCCATTCCTCCTGTCTGAATTGTTGGCTGTGGAGGAGGGAATCAAGAGGCCAGGTTTTTTAGCAGGACATTGATCCAAAACAAGCAAGTAGGTGTCAGCAATTTGAGTGATTGAACAGAAAATCAGAGTTTGTTTTTCCGTCATAGGAACATTTTTTAAGGCCAGTGATCTCATGTTGGTTCAGGAAGGAGTTAGACCATAAACACAACACGAGGAAAGATGGTTTATGTTACTCTGCATGGACACAGACCTTTTTTTTTCTCCACTCCACTTCCTGTAACATGATTTCTTCAAGTGTTGTGAACCTACAACATCAAATGACATTTGAAATGCAAGATGCAGCAGTTTCTTTTACTTTAGTTTTTCACTTAATCTTAAAAACAATTGTAGCAGTTTTAACATAAGTCCTTCAGCATGCACCTTTCTTTCTTGGAATGTCAGTTTTACTTTGTAGCTGAAACATAATACCTGTATCTTGATGTAATTTAAAACTAAGTTGTTGGATCAGTCAGTGCATTTACTCACTTCAGCTCCTTTTTTTTTATTCATGTAATAAACTGTTTTTATTTTATTTTATGTATTCCCAGGTGTCCTTAACTATACAAGTTTCACATTTACACACCTCAACATTCTCCTATACTGACTCAAGACATTCCTCTGTTGTTTCTCCCCTCTCTCCCCTATCCCCTCCATTTTGTCTCCAGTCACAGTATACAAACCTGGGGCTCCTGAACAGTATGGATCAGAACATTCAAAACGGTGGCTCGACCTCTACCAGCCCCTACAACAATGACCACGCACAGAACAACGTGACAGCCCCATCACCCTACGCTCAGCCCAGCTCCACCTTTGATGCCCTTTCCCCCTCACCGGCCATCCCATCCAACACAGATTACGCTGGGCCCCATACCTTTGATGTGTCCTTCCAGCAGTCCAGTACAGCAAAGTCTGCCACCTGGACGGTAAGACACTTATTTATTAAAAAAAATGTTTAAACTACCTGATGTATAGAGGGGCTGACCTTTTATACCCTCTCCTAGCTGGATATCTCTTACTCCATGGGTTTTCTCTTAGAGGGTACTGAAGGTTTATAAACAGGTATCTGCTACTGTTATAATCTAATTTGAACAAATTCAAACTAAAATGTATTTTATCCAAATTAGTTTTAGTGCAATCCATGTAGCCTAAATAAAACATGTAGTCCATCGAAAAATACATTAATTGTTGCGTTCAGTTTTGGCACCTCGGCTTCGTCACTTGACAAGTTAACATCAGTGTAAGGCAGTTGCATTCTGCAGAGTGAGCAAACAGCCTCATCCTGCATTGAAGAGAACAACAGTTTACAGCCAGGGCAATAGGTCATGCAGTGGGTCAGATGGACAGTGCATTATAGGAATGCCCCCTGCTGGAGTACAAGGCACATGCTGTTGTGCTTCATTGAGAATTTCAAATTCCAACAGATCAATTTTCCACATGTTCAAATATTAGTTTGGAATAAAAGTTTAAAAGTTAACACCTTGTTGAATTAACCAACCATAAAACAGCTTCTTGACATAAAACACATAAGTTGTCACAATATATAGCATGTAAAGTAAGTGCTTAAGCAATTATGTGTGTTTCACTGTCACTTAAACTTACTTAGCACTGGATGCTAAATTAAGTGTCAGACATACAAAATGTGTGCCAATTCTCTCTCATATGCCTAAATTCCAAGTTTCATATGTGTTCATATGCTCCTCATAATACTTGTGGTTCTCCAGAGGCTAGCTGTCATCATAACAAGTCATATGAGAAGAGGTTGAGGAGATGCTCCTAACCTTGAACTCCTTATCTGACAATCGGTGCTCTCGGCAGATTCAGGTGCACAATATTTAAGTCCTGCATTGCTCAACTACATCTGGCAAGGAAGAATGTCACTTGAGATGTATAGCTTCATGACTAAACCTCAGGCATTTCTAGCTCATGACAGAAGAAAAACTAAAAAGTGCATGATCTTATTGCATTGCGATTCACTGTGAGAGACATTCAGATTTAACCTACTTACTAATCTTTTAATTGTTGGCCTAGGTATTTGCATAATGAGTAAACTTCAGTTGACTCACAAATTGGGCAAAGTTCATGGGTACTTTGTTGATGATAGAGGTAAACAGACTCAACAGTTGGTCCAGGTGTGGTGACGCCTTGTACAGCTAGATGTCACCATGTGATGCTCAGTAAACCAACACAACCAGCTCCCCCTGCTCTGTCATTATGTATGACAGGGCTGAGGGACAGCTGTTGCATCAGAGCCCCACCTGCTTGGATGTTTATGTGTCTAATCTGCACTGCTGTGTGCAGACACTGTAACAGCGCCACAAGTTCTGTGTATTAATGCACTCTAGCGGACACCGTAGGTGACAGAGATGTTACCTCCACGTGTAAGTATGACATGTTTTTTGTTTTTTTTAAAAATAATGTTTTGGAGAGTTGTGACAGTGCAGACTGACATTAAAGATGGTGAAAGAGAAGGGTCCCTGACTCAGACTCAGGACACCACAGTGACGTGTCATGCATCTTAGGCTAAATGTGAGTGTCTGTTATTACGTAATGGACCTGCCTCAAAATAAATTATCTGCAAATGGCAACTTTGGAAATGGTCATTAAAAAGATTTATTATTAGTGCAGAACCACTCAGTCACAGTCCACATGTCATCCTTGTCAAACTTGGCTGAAGGGACTGTTTCAAAAACCTGCTGAGCGTCATGCACACATTTAATGCACTGTGCCTTCCAAGTAAACCGGCTGAACTCAGGGAGTGCTGGGCGATCTCACCTTATTGCTTGGCCACGTCGAGTGTGGGATTGTGACATTTACCTAATTCCCACACCGCCTTGCTCATCCCTCTCATTTTCACAGTCCAAAAACAAAAGTGTTTGTCAGATGTGCAACTGCGAGGAGGTTAAGAGTGTGGTTTGTGAGAGGCACGCCCCAGGGCCTGAGCTGCACTGGTTTAGGACACATCCCCATTATAGACACACGTAGTGCAACAGACTGTGTGTCCCACAGTCATAACAAATGATGCAAGACTGGTTTGATTGGTCTGGCTTAGCGTGGAAAAATGATCACTGCACTGAGTAAAAGGTACATCTTCCTGATTTATGATGTACAAAGTTTAATCTCACACCTGAAAATAAGCCAAATAGTAGAGATTTTACTTACTTTACTTTTTTCTACTGCTCTGATCAAACTGAATTCCCATTATATTATTCCAGTAGCTACTGACATCAGAATATGTTTTTAAGAGGAAAAACAACAATCATAGAAGATGTGAATAAATAATGTAATTACATAACATTTTCCTGCCTACTGTTATGGCACTAATAATCCATATAGATAGAGTGAATTATTCCAGCATCACAATGAATGTGAGTTGATCCAGGTCTAAAAAGAGATCAATTATGAAAGGAGCAACAGAAATGGTCTCATGATAAATCGCCCCTCCTTTGTTTACTGGTTTCCATTGTTCTCAGTTATTTTCTCATTTAATGGCCTGGTTAAACTTTAGTGCATCGTGCAACATGGCATCATTTAAGCATACTAAAGCATACATTTTTTGCCATCATTTTACATCACTGAACATTATTTTCTTGTGCTGATACTTTTTCAAAACGGCTCACGGAGAGTCATTTTATTCTAAAGAGTTGTGATTATAGTGTTGGTTCCCATCTCAAAGGAGGCTCCCTCACCTGATCTCAGGAGATCTTTCGCAAAGCTCCCATAATCTCAACCCAATAGCTCAACTGCTGGACTGATGGACTGATGGCAAAGTGCCACAGAAGATGTCACCACCACAGCTTTGCTCTGTGCATAGATCTGCTAATGCCCCCTTTTGAAGGCCTGTGGGATCTTCCATGGGACTTAGTGGACTGTGTACTGTGCTTTTTTGATGACTGTTCTTAGGGAGACACACCTAATCCCTAACCCACACCTTAACCTCTTCCTGTCTAGGATGACTGTGACACACACACGCACACACACACACAGGTGAAACACGTCAACATTTCCCAGAACTTCTCCCACACGGTTTTCTCGTTGGCACTCCTGCAGTCTCTATGGTGCCCCCCCCCCTCCCTTTGTCATTTAGTTTTAAGAAAAGCACTTAGCCACGTCAAATGAATACACGTATTAGAGATGTTTTATATTCTTTGCTTTACTAAATTAATGGAGTGTCGCAAATGAGGCAGCCATTGTTGGCTAGCGATGCAACCATTGTCAAACTAAAGATTGGATGTGTTTGCGCTGTGTATTAACTGTCACCTCATATTGTAGTCAAAGGAGAGGAATGTCATGGTTTGGGCTATCACTGAGGTGCTATAGAGCTAGAAGGATTACAGTAATGGATTGAGGGCCTGTAGTTAATACATGTGTAAATACTGTGTGCCTCTTTCCTGAACCCTGTGCTCTTGGAGTGGGCTCTGTCTTTTTTTTTTGAGAGAGAGTTAAGCTTGATGGTTGCATCTCACATTGCGCCGGAGGAGGAGGAGAGCCTTTGAATTCTCAAAGAGAAGAGTGTTCCAGCGAAAGGCAGCAAGACACAGCTTGCCCCTGGAACATCTGCGGGCCCGTCCCACGCCTCACGAGATGGGGCTGAGACTTGTTTGTGTCAGGAAGCTTGTCACGACTCGCCCATCACAGGCAGACAAGCCCTAAAAGCTACAGATGGGGGAAAAGTGTAGGTTTATAGGTTTTTTTTTTTTTTTTAATTTTTAAAAAGGCAGAGTTGAAAAGGTTTTTATGATATGGGCTGTGGGATTTCTCCATAATTGTTGTGGAAAAGCTCATTATCTTACATTTTTGTTTACAAGATTCTTTTTTAGACATTACAACTCGGCACAGATACCTGCAGTCATGATTTACCACAACAGAAAACAGGATCAAGCTGTGCTGTAGCTGTATAAATACACAAGAAAGATATTAGTCTGTCACCAAGAGACAATGAGTATTTATTGGATCAAAAAAAATCCTGACTGAGATTGTGGGAGCTCTCAACACAGAAGTCACCGTTGTGTGATGATTGAATCTTAGAATAACGCGAACATCTTTACAGCTTTACTTAATTGAAGTTCCAAATTGATGAATGGAGGGAAAAATCTATTCCTCCAGTGGTGGACAAATCGATTTACTGTAGAGAGTAACTGAATTATACAGCTTCCAGAATTATTTTGTTCTTGCTGATGTTGCCTCTCAGTTTTATTTTCAGTTGTAGTTTTAGTCCTTTTGAGCACCAGTGAAGACAAGCAGAAGACAGATGCATACTGGACTCTTTCAGCACTGGCCATATAAACATGATGCCACATGAGTGTACAGGTTTGTGTGCACAGGTTTGTCTTGGGACAGGTGTCATCACTGAGGTTGGGTGGTCAGGGCTGGTGCTGAGGACTTAAGCATAACATTCATCTTTTGAGGCTGGTATAGAAAAACATCTTAAATTCTTCTTAAACTATATATTTGACCCGATATTCATTTTCTTTCACATAGCAGGTGTTTCATTTCTACCGCTGAGAAAACAAGGTGAGGGGAAAAAAACTCCTTTGCATTATTGTTGAATTAAACAGGTTTGGGAGAAGCTCTAGGCATGACATGACTTGTCAGGTATGAAGAAGACAAGACCAGAGGCGCCAAACAGTGCTTGTTTAAGGCCTGATGTTTGTCAGGACTTGACTTCTGCATGTGCCCGCAGCGCCTGTCAGAGAGAAAAGAACGCTACAGCTGTGGGCCTGCCTCAACCTGCGCTGCACGGGAAGTGTGTATTTATGTGTTCGAGTTGCATGTGTTAGAAAGTAATTGCACACATGCAGCACTGTACAAGCAGTAGAACAAATTGTATGTAACATGCCAGTAATTTATTATATGAATATATTTCATGTAAAGGTCAATGAGTATTATGTTTGAGCCAGCGCAGTCAAACAGCAGCGGTTGGAGTAGATTATGTGTGTATATACAGCCATTAAAGGTCATTCATTATTTTTTTCTGCTTCACTGCTACATGTCCCAGTTGAACAACGTGTCACGTGTTGTTTCTCACAAACACTTTTCTTTCAAATGATTGTGATTAAGCGACTCTGTATTGTGCGCTGTGTGTTCCCTGACTGTGTAATTCACAATGTGACCAATGAAAGGCTCATAATTACATGTTAACACCTGAGTACCGCACCCTGTGTGAGCCACTGAATCCCATCAGTCAACTGGCTGTCCTCCACCCAGAACACTGTTAGCTTTAGCCAGGCACTGCTTTCAGCAATCAGCAGCAGCTCCTGCTCTCTCTCTGCTGTGCAAACACAGAACCAGCAGCACATAGTTGTGTGCTCAAAGTTTGTAGCTTGAGGGCTGGGCTGGTTCTCTGCTGTGTGTGTGTGTGCGTGTGTGTAAAAGTTGGAGACAGTAGGATATGATTTAAACAAACTTTGGTTTTCTGCCTCTGTAACATCTCTGATTAGATCTTAGTGTTCTGTGTTGTGCTGTTTTTCGCCTTCAGCTACACAAAACCAGCACCCTATAATTATTCAAAACACTACACGCTGACCCTTTACGCAGTGCTCCGGTCTTTCTCTTTGCCTCATAATCTTGTGCTCTCTCTTTCTCTTTTGCCCCCCCCCCCCCCCCCATCTCTACTTGGCTTCTCCACTCCATTTAGCTGATTGACAGAGGCGTACGGGGAGTATCAGGTTAGGAGCGAGGGGACAGCTACAACCATTTATCTTAGTTTTTTTTTTTTTTTTAAAGGAGACCTTTTGGAAAGCTGCTTTGATTTTAAGCAAGAATCACTTTAGTCATTGTGTGGACATCCCAGAGGTTGAACTATGCTTGTCAGTTAGTTTATTACGTCAACTATGTTGAGCGTGTATGTATTTAGCCAACCAACAAATCAGAACACTGCATACACAATAATGTTCTAGTTTTATTCTCATTAAACTACTATGATGTCATACTTAATATTATATTAACTTTCTGCATATTAGTAGCACTCTGCAGTTCATCCTGTGCTTATACAGTTTATAATGAGGTCACTTGAGGGAAGGAGAAAGAGCGTAGCTGAATTTGGGTTATTATTAACCCGCCTTTATAAGCAGATCTCATCTCTCAGTGAAATGCTCGGCAGTTAACGTGTGTAGGTTGTGAGCTGGAATATGGGAAAGAGAGATGCGGAGGTGCTGTTTTGGGTTTGTCCTGATGAAAGGAAAGGTTGCGCCTGGGGAGCAGAGCAGAAAATGTCCGTGCCAAGCTTGTGTAATATTTAAAGTCAGCACAGACAGGTACTGGGATGAGCTCCTTTCTTTGGAACCAAACTTAATAGAGGTGGAATTTTATGTTGCACTGTTCTCGAACACAGCCCCGAGCGGTTTTCACAATGTTCACTTTTCTTTGCTCAGAAATGAACCTGACAGGAAAATTTTCCCTCCACCCTCCACTCCCACCCAATGTCTTCTACACATAGAGGATTTAAAGCTCTGCTTACACAGCAGTGATGTGAATGGTTTGTTTACACAGTGGGGTTATGCCTATTAGTAAGAATTCAGTCTTTCTGATGGCTTACTGGTTATCAATTCTAACGGTGCCAGCGATCAAGGTACATCCATTATTCATGACTCCTGGCTTACAGACTTGAATGTGAGCCAGTGTGTGTGAGCAACCATCACATTTTGGCACCAGCCATAGATGGATCTTCAATGACTCCACGATTAGTCCTTCATTCCTTTGCATGGAGCTGAAACTGAGTCATTTTCATCCAACCCCACAAGGAAAACTGCACTCAACCTTACGTAGCGCCAGCTTGCCAGCAGCTTCAGAAGCTCTGTTCTGTGTGATGAGTGGCCATCAGATGCTTTAGCACAGTGCTCCTCTCTTAAGATGAAAGCCAGGCCCAGTTTAATTGCTGTTGGAGGGGTCCATTTTATGGCGCTCCTCGGAAGTCCCAGAGGCTCTCTGTGAGACATCTTAAAGGTTGCCCAATACACACTCTCAGCACCAACCCCGGTGTGTGTGTGCATGTGTGTGTGATTATTTAAAGAGGTCATAATCACAGTCTTGTCTTTAACCCTTTTTGCTTCAGGGTAAACCAGAAGTGCACAGTCTAGTCTCAGCAACAGGTGTTACACAGATTGATCTCTCTTAAAATTTGCATAAGACAGAGATTGTTTTTAAAGCTGAGCTCTGATAAACATTTACCTGCAAATGCTTTAACATTTATCATTTTGTCTGCACAGAAACGATGTTAGATATTTTATAATAACCATTTGTCTTTTCTCTTTTTTCTACTTTCCAGTACTCAACAGAACTAAAGAAGTTGTATTGCCAAATTGCCAAGACATGTCCGATTCAGATCAAAGTGTTGACCACCCCACCACAAGGTGCTGTCATCAGAGCCATGCCTGTTTACAAAAAAGCTGAACATGTGACCGAGGTGGTGAAACGCTGCCCAAACCACGAGCTGAGCCGCGAGTTCAATGATGGTCAGTACTTTGATTCATTAAAAAAATACATTCTCGCTCGTGTTTCACTTCAGTAATCAATGTTTGCTGTCAACACTAATAATAATAATAATATAATAATAATAACACGACTTGTATTGCTTCCAGGTCAGATAGCTCCTCCGAGCCATCTGATCCGCGTGGAGGGAAACAGCCACGCCCAGTATGTGGAGGACTCCATCACTGGGAGACAGAGTGTCTTGGTTCCCTATGAACCTCCCCAGGTGAGCTGTCTATCATGCTGCAGCGAGGTCAGCTTAATGCTCTGACAGCGACACCTCACCACCTCCACCTGCTTCTGACTGATAGAGCGGTGACAGAGCCTGGCCCCTCAATCCTGACACGTAGCAACTGCTGGCCCCAAAAGCCCCACGGTGCAATCATGTCTTCATTTCACTGCAAACCTCACAAGAAAATAGTCCAGTTTTTCTTCTTTTTCTGCCATTTTAAAACGATGTGGGTTCTGTGGGCCACGTTAAAAATTTGATTTAGAATCTCACATGCTGTAATCGGGGTGAGATTCAGAGACTCTGGCCTGACATCAGACAGGTAGAAAATAAATGATCACTGTGACAGCAGTGTGAAGAAGTGAAAGAAAAGCTATGAACTCATGGTGGCGTGTCCAAAATAACAAAAAATGACTTAAGATAAAACTGAAACTAAAATAAAGTTATTTCCCTCTGGGGCCTGGTCTCTCACTATGACAAATCCTCCAAAAAACATCACTTACAAATGTAAAATAAGGCAGTCTTTTTACAAAATGATGCTGCTTGTAAACACATTCACTATTTTCCTGTTATACCCTGATTTAAAGAACTGTCACTCACTCAGTGTCATTTTTCTCTCTCAGGTCGGGACAGAATTCACCACAATTTTGTACAACTTCATGTGCAACTCAAGCTGCGTGGGCGGAATGAACAGACGCCCAATCCTCATCATTGTCACTCTGGAAACCAGAGAGTAAGACCCATCATCCTCATCATCCTCAGCGGTTGCCTCTTGTTTAGCGTTGGGTGAATTGTCCCTGACTCAGTTGCTGTGTGTCCCTGTCCTTTCGCAGCGGTCAGGTATTAGGCCGCCGGTGCTTCGAGGCCAGGATCTGTGCCTGCCCGGGCCGAGACCGGAAGGCGGATGAAGACAGCATCCGCAAGCAGCACGTAACGGACGCCACAAAGAGCAGTGAGGGTACGAAGCGCCGTAAGTAGTGCTGGGGCTGGTGACGGGCTGTTGAGCTTTGGTGTGACCTGACATGCTTCCAAGTGTTGAGGACCCTCAACGCTAACACTCAGTGGATGCTGCCAACCTCTTTCCCTCGCTTGTTTCCCATCCTGCTCTGGCTTAAGCTAACTATTGCTAAATGCACCACGGCCAGCGGCACTAACACTGTTCTCTCCTCTTTTCAGCCTTCCGCCAAGTTTCCCACGGCATCCAGATGTCCACCATCAAGAAGAGAAGATCTACAGATGAGGAGGTTTTTTGTTTGCCTGTGAGTGTTACTTCTCTGTTTCATGGAAAAGTTTTCAAACATCTTTCTGAGTGTGTCTCGACTGCTTATTGACCACTTTCTTTCTTTCTTTTTTTCTCTTATAGATCAAAGGCCGTGAAATTTATGAGATTTTGGTAAAAATCAAAGAGTCTCTGGAACTCATGCAGTTTCTGCCCCAACATACAATTGAGTCGTACAGGCAGCAGCAGCAGAATCTCCTCCAGAAACAGTGAGTACCAGTATAGATTCTTAATCAAGTGAAACTCATTTGTTCTCAGACACATGAGGAAAGACAGACCTACATTAGCTGCAAGGTTCACCCTCCAAATCCCTGTTTTAACAATGCACCCTTTGTCTAATTCCTACTTAATTGCTTGTTTGCTTGCCAAAAAAATCTTCCGCAAACTTTTTTTTGTTAAGAAGAAATTGTTTTTGTTTTGAATAGAGTGCAGTGACTCAACGTGGTTGGCTGATAAAGGCTATGCATGCGATTTCTTGATTCCATTTACTCCTGCCACTGGCGCATCGCAGCTATCAAGCAAACGCTGATAATAATTGCTCTAAACTGGGTGTTCCTCGGCGTTTAGCAACCCAGAATTTACCCAGAGTGCGCTCAAGGCTTTCAAACATGGAGGGTGAGCCTCGCATCAAGTAGAACTGTTTTCTTTCCCTTCTGCTCTCTCACGGGACACAAGCCAAAGCTGATGAATCGTGACAAATGTACCTGGCTATGCTTTGTTAAGGAGACGCTTCCAAAGATTCACGGTAACGCCTTTGGGTGCTTTGCCAGGTTTGCACAACAGCACCCAACAAAAAAATCCGCGCCTCAGTCTCATCTATTCGCCTCGGCATAATTAAAACTCTGCCCCCCCCACACACACACACACACTTTTGCTCATCCACGCCCATTTCACTATGAGCTATGGAAAAGAGGAGATGGGTGTAAATGATAGTTTGACAGCACTAAAATGATAATTATTGCTTATGTTATAGTTTCCCCATTAAGAGACTGGCAGACAGCCTCACTGTGAGATCATGACTGCATTCACTGTTTTTTAACTTTATTTGTATTTGTTTGTATACTTGATGCTCACTGTCAGGCACTAAAATACTGGTAATGATGGAAATACTGTGAACAATCTTTTAATTAACAGATATTTAACAAGACATATCTGAATAGTGATGTAGGTAGTTGATCATTTTGGATAGTAGAGTTAACTAGTATTCTCTTCAGGAGTTGGTGTATCTGTCCTTCATGTGCATGCTTTTCTCATCTTTCTCTGTATATTCTTAAAATCCTCACTGCTAAAATAACTCACTTTTCTCTTCTGTAATTTTTAACTTCTACAATGTTTCCCTCGCAGCCTTTGAAATAAAACGTTCAGTCAACAGCAAATGTTTCTTTTCCTTTTTTTTTCTTTCTTAAAATGTGTTAAATGCCAAATGAAAAAAAACCCACTGTGCACATTCCAGCAGTGAGATCTTGTGATCTGCGTTTGCATACTGCCATCTTCTGGAAGGCGCCATTACTGCAGAAATATTCCACATTTTTCTGTCATGCAAACTTTTTTTTTTTCTTTTTCCTAGTAACATTTGTTGAGCTGCTTTTCTCTGGGCCTCTCTGGGGTCACTTTCTCTCTCCTCCTCTGCAGTGAGCCCTTATTTTCTATTCTGCTCTCTCTTCTTTCTGGTTCCACCCTGCAGTCTGATAAAAACCCGTCTTGGTAGCCAGCTCCTGGAACCTGCAGGAGAGCAGAGGCGGCGCTGCAGCTCCTCCTGAAACTCTGCTCCACATTCCTCCTCCTCCTCCTCTTCCTCCTCCTCCGCCTCCTCCTCCTCCCCCGAGTTACATGGACCTCCTCTTTTTCTCAACTTTGATTTCTCTCATCTCCTCTCTTTCTGCATTTCCTGGGTGTCTGGATTCTGCACTGAGGATGTGATTCTGAAAAATGCTGCAAGATGGTGGATGATCACTTTCACTGTCCACTTTGACTACTGACTCTACTGAAATAGTCCCTGATATTCATAGAAGAGCATTTTTAGACTGTTTTGCATGCGTTAGATTTGTCAGAAATAGGATATTTTGTAGAGATGGCCATTGTGATGACATTCTCAGTCTCCATGTTGTTCAGGTCATCCCCGTTTATCACGTATGTGTTGCATAAAGGCTGTTTGTGAAACGTTTATCCCATTCAGCCTCCTCACCTTTTACTAAGGCTGAAGGTGGACAGGAACCAAGCCTTAAATGTTTGTGCCTTCATGTCACTCGACTTATTTTAGTGAATGTTTTGCCTTGTTTTGCGTCGTCATGAGAGCTGGACTCAGAAAATCGTAGCTGTCTTGTGGGTGGATTTTTTGGGGAGGGGAGAGACTTTATTATTGAGAGAAGACGTTTTGCTAATGCTGGTCATGTTTTATAAAGTCACTGCGGGACAGTTTGTGTGTTTTGTTTTTCGATCCTGTTTTTAACAATGAAATGTCTTTTAACGGAGGAAATGTGCTCTCTGTTATCTACAGAGCCTCTGTGACCATTCTGTTTGAAACAGACTATTTTGTTATCTTTGTGGCTGCTGCACTTTTTTGTCTTTCAGAATATAATAAATTGCTTTTCTTTTTGCTTGAACTCTGTCCTTTTCTTTTACTTCTCTGCTATTTCATTATTAAACTATGTTGACCTTATGAGTAGCTCTTCAAAATGTAATTAAGCTACTGTAATATACTGTAAAAAAGAGAAACAAGAGTCATTACTGTTTCCATGGTGCTGACCAGGCCTTTGTCATTATGATGATGATTGTAACGGTCTGTAACTCCTCTCTCCTGCCCCAGGACTTCAATGCAGTCTCAGCCTTCCTACGGCTCCAACTCCCCGACTCACGGAAAAGTCAACAAGCTGCCCTCCGTCAGCCAGCTCATCAACCCCCAGCAGCGTAACACACTCACCCCATCCAGCATGTCTGGAGGCCTGACTGACAGTAAGTGTGCCCCCCTTTGTTTCTCTTCCTGTCTATCTTAGGGTCCGCCCCCCCCACCCCTTTCCACCAGTCGTCCTGTCCCTTCTGGGCTTATGGTATACCTATAAGGGCCGCTTGTCCGGGCAGGCAGGAGGGGACCATAACACTTCTCTCGCCCCCCTCCCTGACAGAAAGCTTCCTCCTTAAAAAAAAAAAGAATGTGATCCCTGTGAGACTGTGCACCCCACCCCACCCCCACATTTGCGCCCGCAGGACCTGTTATGATGCATTATCTGTCATGTCGAGAGTTACCTCAGCATCCACTCCCACTCACCCCACCCTGTGTTTCACTTGACATTACGTAATCTAAGTCAGAGCAGGGAAATGAAGCTCACAGTAGCTCCTTTTTTCTCTGCAGTGACTCCCATGATGGGCACTCACATCCCCATGAACGCTGACATGAGTTCACTGAGCCCCACACATGCACTGCAGTCCCAGCTTCCCTTGGTGCCTTCCTCCCACTGTACTCCCCCTCCTCCATACCCAATGGACAGCAGCATCTCCAGGTACCTCATTGATTATTTGTACAGCCCTTTCCAAAAAAACAAAAAACAAGTTACAGCGTGTTTCACTAAAGAGTGTGTAGTGTAAAATAAACATAAACCAACAAGATTAACATGAAGTGCAGTTTAACTTTCAAAGAACAAATGCTGTAAAAGAACAGAATAAAAACAAACAAAATATTCAATTTGATTCAAATTTGAAATGTAATCTGATAAGTAGAATGAGCTTGACTGATCTCCTCTGGGAGGTCAACGCAGTGTCTCAGAGCCTTCCACCCAAATTCATCCACAAAAAACTTAAAACATCTGCTTGAACAAACAGGACATAAAGTAGAATCCATTATTCACTGTTGCTGTCCAACGTTTTAATCAGGCACAAATAAAGATGGTGAATGGCTGCATTCACCGAAAGAAAGGAAAAAGATAACAGGAAAAATGAAAAGAAAAAGAAAATAAAATAAAAAATGAAATATTAAGAGAAAAACAAAGACAAGGAAGGAAAAAATATGAAAGAAAAACATTTACTTCAAATAAAACTTTAAAAAGCGAATGACTAAAACTGTACAAGATGAAAATGTACAACTCCATTAATAATGTTTAACAAGTGAAGCTTTTCTGTTCAGTCAGCTGTTGCTGGTTGTCATCATTTTCAGACACCTGTGTATATAATAGAAATTTATTAGAGCAGTTCTGCCTGCTGAAACCTGCAAAACACTGTGGGAGCATATATCTGCAGATTTTTACTTTAAAGTGTTTCATTAATACAGCAAAAATAATTAAGTCAATGTATCAACCATGTCAGTCTTAGATTGTACTAATACATCAGATTTTTTAATTAGATTTTTTTAAATTAAATTATTTGCCTCAAATATGTTTGCCTCTGAAATACTTTCTTACTTTTCATTAAGTCAGAATAATGTTAGTGCCAGAACTCATTTTAAAGTCAAAAGTAACTTTATGTACAACTTATTTAGTTTGACTTTGTTTGCACCACAATCATCAGAATGCGTCACCACCCTCCTAACCCTGAGATGTTTTTAAATGAATCTAGTTTTGTTTTCTGCACTAAATATTCACAGAGAACTGTTTAATTTCCAGTATGCCATTAGTCTAAACATTGATAAAAAATGAAAAAGTATTAAATGATTTGATAACAACTGACACAGAACGAGCAAGTTTTGTAAAATAAACTGTATTGAATGTGTTCCCTCTGTTCCTCCACAGCTTCCTCATTCGGCTGGGCTGCGCAGGCTGCTTGGATTACTTCACAGCACAGGGCCTAACCAACATCTACCAGATTGAGAACTATAACATGGAGGTGAGCCCTTGCCTATCCCACACGAGTCATTTGATGGGTTAGAAAGAAGAGTGGCTCCGCCTGCGAATACTAACGCTCCCCTGTGTAATGACCATTAGGACCTGTCCAGGCTGAAGATCCCTGCTGAGTTCCAGCACATCATCTGGAAGGGCATCATAGAGCACCAACAGGCCATGGATTTTTCCCCACCTCCCCACATAGTGCGCACCACCAGCGGGGCCTCCACTGTCAGCGTGGGCTCCTCTGAGGCCCGAGGCGAGCGCGTCATCGACGCCGTGCGTTTCACCCTGCGCCAGACCATCTCCTTCCCACCGCGCGACGAGTGGTCCGACTTCTCCTTTGACCTGGATTCTCGCCGCAACAAACAGCAGCGCATCAAGGAGGAGGGAGAGTAAGACTCCTCCACCGCCTCGATGTTCCTATTTCTCATTTCACGCCTGCTGTTGGAACATTTCATCTGAACACCTGGTACGCACATACTGCTGAGAACAACACACATATTCAAATAGAAATGCACTTATTCTTATTATTGTTCTGGTTCTCGTTTTCACTGAGAAGAAATAAATGGTGTTGAGCAAAGGTGCATTTTATTATGTTCTAATTTCTTGAGAGCACTTAAGAAATGTTGAGGATTTCAAGATTGCTTTGAGTTTATTTTAAGTGTTAACAATTCATTCCGATGTGTAAGCATGACTGGAAACTAAATTAGCATTCAAGGGCTTACGAGGGCTTATGTTTCTGCTATGGGCCATAAGTAGACTATTATGTTTTCACCATTATGGTTGTTTTAGTCAAGTACACTGGTTTCATGTGCGTCAGAAGTCAGAATTGATTGTATACATTTCAAACATTTCCTGTCAGAAGTATTATGTCAGATGATGGTCATTTTTTTCTCTGCTGTAGCTTCTATATTTAGCTTTTTTTATGTCTGTTATGAGACCAATGCATCACCTTTTTGTGTCTGGTTGTGAAGTATGTTTGTTAAAGTGACAGATGGTCGTTCATTTGATGTAGCCATATATAGGCCTAATGCTCTTGACCCAGTGTTTTACGGTAAAATGATACTATGACTGATGTCCTGTGTTCTTCTTGTTTTACTGCTGTGCAAATGTGGTTGTGATTGCATTTTAAGGGCAAGTTTTGCTCTCGCAGTGGATGCCTGGCACACGTTCTTGTTTTTTTATTCATGAATGAGATTTATTTCATCTAATAACTGGCCAAGACCTGATATAAATGTATATAAATTTGTATAGTTCTTGTTTGAAAGTCTCCCTAAAGAAAATGCATGATTTTCATCACGAAACAAAGAATATTGATGTGAATATTGTCTGGTAGATGTTACCAGCAAGAACAATGTTTGTATTAAGACAAATTCAGTATGTGTATGTGTGTGTGTGTGTGTGTGTGTGTGCAGAACACTCGCCAGTGACCCATATTCAACTTTGTTTCAATTAGCCAATGTTAGCAAGCAGGAACCATCTGCATTTTCATATTTTTGTACAATGTATTGTAAATATGTTGCAATATATCAAGGGTATTTTGATATAAATCGAAAATAAATATCCATACTTGCTGTATTGCATGTTCATATTCCTTTGTGTCAAGTTATTGAAAGTGTGGCTTCATTGAAATTTATTTCACTTCCTTTTTTTTAAAAAACTAAGATTGAACAAGTAAAACCACAGGCAAAAGGTGTCTTTGTTACAAACTGATGCCTGAGCTCCTACTGACATTTCACCTGCATATAACACCCATGTTGCAGATCCCTCAAGAGGCCATCAGGGGGAGTAAAGAGACCGGCAGTCATGATGACAAGCATTAAATGAACAGAAGCAAAAAGGTGGAGGTGTTTTAACTTCATTTCTAGTTTTATTTCATCTGAGTGACAAATTTCATTGATTTGTAACTCTTCAGTTAATATTGTTATTGTATATCTACTTATTTACACAACAAAAAATGTGACTGTGTGTACAAACACACAACAAATCGAACACAATTCAAAGCTGAATGGACTCACTCATGGTTCACTTACACTATGTACAATTTCAGAAAAATAGGCATCTTTTTACATTCTGTTACATTTTACAGACTGTGGGGAAACAATCAGATCAGTCTGTGTGAGGAGCGTGAGAGTTACTCGACTTCAGCCACGTGAGCGACCTCCACCTCCATGGTCTGAATCTCCTCAGGTGCGTTCTCCTCGTCCAGCTTGTTCCCTGTAATCGCCTGCTGTGCCAGGACGTAGTTCACCACCTGCATGATGCCCTGATCTGACAGCGTTGACATGGAGCCATCGGTCACGGCCTGAACAGCCTGCACGGCCTCCACCGTTTCCTCTGTGATCAGCACCGTCTCGATCTCCTCCGAGGGCAGCTGCTGGGCGGGGCGGAGCTCCGGAGGCAGGTCGGATGCCAGGATGCTGACGGCGTGTTCCACCTGGGTGCCCTGATTGTGAAACTGCAGGGTGTCCTTCTCCAGCATGATCTTCCCTGGCAGGTTGTCCACGTGGTACTTGGCCATGTGTTTGCGTAGGGTGCGTGCGTCGATGTGCGCCTCCTGGCACATGGGGCACACGTATGGTCGCTCTCCCGTGTGCGTGCGGACGTGACGCTTCAGAGACCGGGCGTCGGCCCAGGCGACGCCACACGTCAGGCATTCGAATGGCTTCACTCCTAAAGAGAGGCGTATAAACAGGATAAAGACACATCAGCAGTTTGAAAGAGAAAATCGTCAATTAGTTTAAACAAACATATTGCATTAGGACGCTCACCCTGATGGTTGTTTATGTGGCGTCTGTACTCTCGCAGCTGAGTGAACTTCCTCCCACAGTGCTCACACTCTCTCTCCAGGTTCTGCTTTACTCTGCCTTTCTTCCCATGCGTGGCTTTCTTGACGTGCCTCCTGAACAGAGCCTTTTCAAAGAACTCTTTACCGCACACATTACACCTGAGGAGGCAGATGAAACAAGATTTCTATGCAGTGATGTCCCGCAGTGTCCAGACAGGTGTACATAAGGTGTGTTACACTTACTTAAAGGGCTCAGCCACACTGTGCGACTTGACATGGGAGTACCAGTCCTTCTTCCAGCTGTAACACTTCCCACACACCTGGCACTGGAAGGGTTTAAGGCCCATGTGCTTGTTCATGTGCTGCTGGAGATCTTTGGCTTCATAGAACCTTTTATCACAGCTGTGGGTGACAGGAAGTAGAGTTAGCACATTAAATCTCATCTTCACATTTTGTCCTCACTGAAGAAGAACAGTTTACTCACTGTGCACAAGCAAATGGTCGCACGTCAGGTTTGGGCTGGTGCTTCTTCAGGTGTTTGCTTAGAGCAGACGCTCGATGGAAAGTTGCTCCACATGTGTTGCAGAGGTACTTCGATTCACCTGTTGAAGTATTTTATTGTGTTAAGTGAAAACAGCCTCAGATATCTGGTTTTCTGAGAAAGGGGTCAGTTCACCCAACTTACACAAAGTCTTCTATCAATCGCTTTTAGCCATGCAGATAATTCTCTTTTTATTCACACAGGTTTTAAGATATCTGACACATCTACCACCGCAAAGTTAGTTTATTGTGCTCACAGTTTAGAAAAACTGAAATTTAAAAATTCAACAGTAGCACAAGGTATCATGCAAGAAAAAAAGAAAAAAAAGCACACCATTTTTAATTTTATTGGTACGAGGTCCACAAGTGATCCAGACCCATCATATGAGTCATTTCACTTGACTTAAGAAATATAATGACCTAATCTAAATGACTTGAGGTTTAACTGTGTTTATTAAATAAAAAAAAACAAAAAACAAACACTGATGACATTGATGCAAAGTCAGCATGTCATCAATTATTGACAGATTTGACAAGATTTTGTGTTTTTTTTTGGGGCATATAGTGACTGTGTGGCAGGTTTACTTCAGCAGTAAGGCCTTGGGGTGCGTTCAAGTGAACATCTTCTGTTGCCTGCTGTATAATATTCTTCATATTCATCTTTACTTTGACTCATGTATGTATGCATGTAGCTTGATGTTAAGCGATCATTTTACATCTGTCACTACAATACAGTACAGCTCTGCAATGAGAATTTTTTTTTTTTCATTGTGAATGAATGGACCCTATTGTTCACTATATTATGTTTTTCTCCCGATGCTTAGAAGCAAGAACACAATTCTATTTGTCTCCACTGTAAGTGAGTGGTGGGAGAAATGTAATACATCTAATAATCCATTAGATCCAAAACAACTGTATGAAAACTGTTTTTGTTACGTGGGTGAACTGAAGAACAGCCTTCAGTCAGTGTGTACTGACCTGTATGGAGGCTGGTGTGTTCCTCCATGCTCCGCTTGCTCACAAAGGATTTCTTGCAGTACTCACACTGGAACTGCTTAGTGACGTCGTGCAGAGCTCTGTGCATCTTCAGGCTGTGTTTGTGGGCGAAATTCTTGCCGCAGACTTTGCAGGAGTGAGGCCGCACACCCGTGTGATTCAGCATGTGGATGCGCAGGGAGTAGAGCTTTGGCAAAGTCTTCCCACAGATGTCGCACACGAATTCTCTTTTAGTGTGCGGGGATAAAGTCTTCTCGTCCAACTCACCATCTGCTTTGACCTCAGAGCTCTGTTCTACTATGGCTTTGGTGATGGGGGCTCGCTGGCTGCTCTGCTGCTTGTGTCGGGCGAGGTGGGCGCGGAGCGAGGCAGCGTACTGGAACTCTTTACTACACAACTAGAAGGAGGACACACAAACACCAGTCAAAACATTTTCGCTGACAGTATTAATAATTAAATATAAGACATGACACGAACACTCACACTGCACTTATATCCACGAGCTTTCTCATGTTTTAACGTGTGCATGATGAGGGAGTAGCGTCTTTGGAAGGACATGCCGCACTCAGAGCATGTGTGCTCTCCTTCAGCAGCGCCCTCTGCTGGAGCCGCATCCTGCTTGCTTCCAGTCTCTGGCTCTGCTGCCTTTGTCCCAGTCTCCTCTGTGCTGAGCTCTCCTGCTGTCACGCTCTCCACCGCGCTGGCCTCTGGATCTGTTCCACACTCAGACACTGACTGATCCTCCATCTGATTCTCTACTGGCTGTTTTGGTGGTCTGCCCCTCTTCCCTGGCCTTGGACCCACCTAAAAACAAATTTGCGTTCAGATTAATTAACGCTTAAAACATTTCTTCACAACATGTGAGATGAGTAGAGATGATGTACCTTCGGGGTGGCAACACGTGGTGGGGTTGAACCTTTCTTTCCCTCCTCTTCATCCTCCAGCCCCATATGTAAACGAGCATAACCCCCCTCAGCTATAGAGCGCTGCCGCAGGCGTCTTCTGTTGGGGCCATCCGACATCATCTCCTGCTTGTCTTCATGGCTTTCATCAGCAGAGGGGTCCTCCTCCTCCTGTGGAATGAACTCCTCCACCTCTTTCTTCACCTTGGCTGGCCGCCCTCGTTTCCGTTTCGGGGGAGTAGGTGTGCTCTGTGCCGGTGCTGATTCTACGTTCTCCTGAGGCGACGGCGCCGCCTCTGCCTGCAGCCCAACAGAGACGACCACAGATTCCAGTTTGGCGACCTCTGAGGTGCTCACTTTGTCTGGGTCCACGTTTATAACAAAGGCTCCCGCTTCAGCGACATGAGGCTGCTCCATGGCCAGACAGGCTGAAACCACAGCCAGGGACTCGCTGGCTCCAGACTGTCCGCTGTGGGTGACCACAGTCATCGTCTCCCCCGCCATTCCTTCTGCACTGCCTGAAATAAGAGTGACTGTCTCTCCTGACTCCGCCTGTCCACTGTGAGTGATCAGAGTCACAGTCTCGTTCTGTGCCGCCTCCCCATCATGCATTCCTTCATCTACTTCCACGGCCTGGGTGACCACTGTCATTGGCTGCTCAATGTACGCCTCTTTTGTGGGTGCGACAAAAGCTACGGGCTCGCTGGTTACAATCGCCCCGCCGTCACTCTGTATGGTCATCATGTACGCCCCAGACTCTTCCTTTAAACCCTCTTCAGAAGCGGGCTGGCTCGCCACCACAGTGTGGATGTCTCCTCTTTGATAGACCGTCAGCTTCTGTTCCTCCACCTGCTTGTGCACGGACTCGCAGATCTGCAGCACCTCTGTCATCAGCAAGTGGCGGGCGAGGTTGGCGATGTCTGCCATCACGCAGAAGTTAAACGTGAGCATGGACGTGTACGCGAAATCCAGCAGAGGCAGGAAGCTGGCTTTAGTGAATCCTGCAGAGAGAAGAACGGAGGTTAAAGCTGAGCGAGCAAAACATTCCCTGCTGAAATCAACAAAAGCAAAAATCACCTGAGAGATCGACCACAGCCTCATGTGTGGACGCAGCACCTTTCTCAAAAAAGAGCTCATTAAAGTATTCGCTGCACGCTGCCAGTACAGCTTTGTGAGCACGGTACTCCTCGCCTTCAATCAGCAGCGTGATGTCACAGAACTGATTGTTGAGGCGCTGCTGGTTGAGTTTTTCCAACATGGTCTGACTGTGTTTGGGCAAGAACTGATTCACCTCGCCTTTACTGTCCACCTGGAAAACACACCAACAAAATGCTGCATTAATAAAACACTCAAATAATTAAATTAACAGTTGTGGTTTCTAAATCTGCGATACTCACAAAGACCAGCTCATGCTTGGCCATCGTCTTGGCCAACTTGGATCTCTGCTGAGAGGAAGCATCAGTGAAGATTAAACTGTCATCTGCCTCTTCTTCTTCCTCTTCCTCGTCGTCCTCATCGTTGGCCCTGCGTCTCCCCGGCCGGGCCAGTACTCGAGCTCCAGAACCGTCATCTGCATTGCGTCTGCCCTGACACTGAGCACACTCTCTGATGTGGTCTTTCACATTTTTCAAGATACCTAAGGGCATTGAAAACAAAAATGATATGTCACTGCCTCACATGAAAACCATCAGTGTGAAATACTGCAATCACGATGACCACACTGTTTCCTGTTTACACACTCAGTTGACACTATTATCTAAACCAACCTCACTGTACACTTTCACAGACGATTTTTGTAGAAATCATAGAGCTGAGAGGTGTTGATTCAATTTCGTGATTATATCAAAATGTATTATTTTTTTAAAGTTTTTAAATTACATTCAAATCAACAAGAGTAGAAACAAATAACAACAAGGCTGCATCTAATGATTATTTACATTATTGATTAACCTGCCAATTTGTTTCTAGATTAGGCTGCTAATTGTCTGGCCTGTAAAATGTAAGAAAACAGAAATCAAAGCCAAAGCATATGTCTTACAAACTCCCTTTTTATCCAATAAATGCTTCAAAACTCATTATTATTATTAAACACTACTAGAGTTTTAAAAAAGAAATTGAATTTAAGAAATGTATTTTTTATCCAATACACAGTTCAAAACGTGCTAATTAAATATATATTTCATATTAACGTGTCTTTTATGTTTTGTCCACCACATTGATATCAATAAGAGTAGGAACTAATAACTAGTTTATTAAAAATAACCATTTCAGAAGTTACAGGCATGACTCTAACTATCCACTAGATGGTGATATGGAGCAGCTCTATGCAGCGATGACTGGTGAATATTTATATTTACAATAACTCTCCGTCTGATTTAACAATATTACAGTAACTACGTCCACTTATTATAGCTCAGCCTCGTAATCTCACCTCTCCACCAGTACTTGTAAGAGATGGACTCCCAGGTAAGCTGCTGGTTGAGGTGCTCCCCTCCTCCGGTGATGTGCGCCTGGTTGATGAGTTCCCTCCTCCGGCCGTCCTGCAGCACCACCTCCAGCTCCGTGAAATCATTCTGGCCTTTCAGTCGGCGCTGATAAAACAAAGTCCCGTTTCTCACAACGTAGCAGGTCGCCGCTTTGCGTATTTTCCTCTTGGTGTTACCGGGCGTCCCCGGCGCGTACGGCTCCCGTTCATCCGTCAGATAGCGTATGATGGCCAAGTAGCTTTCTTCACTCGACATGGCTCAGCGGACCCGCGGTTTTCACGCTGATTCGCGGATTTATCTCGAGGAGCAGGGCCCTCTTAGGACGTGTAAAATTAATATATCAATTTTTATACGGTTCTCAGCTATTAGATAACGTGAAATAGAGACGCCGCAACTACATTTCAAATTGTTTTACTAAGGTGGAACTGCAGTTCGTTACCGTCAGGGTAGACTTGCCCGAACAGACAAAATGGCTGCTGCACAACCGGATTTTGCGTCAGCGATGGCGGAAGTACTTAATTCACTTAACTTGCCACAAGATGGCGCAATGCTCACATTTATAACTTTCCATAGACGCACCAAAGCAAAAAGAGCATGCATTTAACATTACAGATATAAACATAAAGCAAGGAGGTATTTAGTTCATATTTAGGAGGAGAGAGGAGAAGTTTAAAACATTTACATTCAAGTAGGCTAATTTCAGTCAATATTATGTAATTTAGTTTTAAGCTATTCAAATGAATTCATGGGGTGGATTAGGATAATGTGGGACACTTTTTTTTGCAATTCTGATTATGATTCTGTTTATCCTATTAACATATGAATCCAATACATTATACCCAGGGGCGCATTAACATCACTGGAGGCCCCTGGGCTACAGAACTTTATGAGGCCCCCATCCCTAAGTGGTTGACACACTATATTTTGCCTATAAAAACTCAATACAAGGTCATCTTTGGCTCTGTACAATTTATTTCTACCATTGTATGTACCAATGTATGTACCATTAACTATGTGCATTTCACTTTTGCAAATGAGCCAACATATACTTAGATGTAGACTAATCAGTTGTTGTGATTTTATGAGTCATCCACACTTACTTAGATGTAGGGTAGGTAGTAAGGCTATAGCCTTACTTAGATGTAGAGGCTGTAGTAAGTCTATAGCCTCACTTAGAAGCAGACTAATCAGTTGTTGTGATTTTATGAGTCATCCACACATGTATCTAATCAAGGTACGGCTATAGCCTTACTTAGATGTAAGGGCTGTAGTAAGGCTATAGCCTTACGTAGATGTAGACTAATCAGTTGTTGTGTTTTTATGAGTCATCCACACATTGATCTTATCAAGGTAGGCTATAGCCTTACTTAGATGTAGACTATGTATGTACCATTAACTATGTGCATTTCACTGTTGCAAATGAGCCAACATATACTCACCCACACACATAATTACATCAGCACAATACTTCACTTAGGCTAATAATAACTGTTCCATAGGCTATGCAACAAATCAAACATATTACAAGCAATTAACTGATTTATTTATTTATTTAATGTATGTAGGCCTAACATTAACTATGTGCATTTCATTTTTGCAAATGAGCCAACATGCACTCACACACACATGCACACACAATTACATCACAACAATTACAACGCCACTTGGGTGTGAACGCTTCATTGTTGCTAACTATGAGGCTATGTGTCGTCTTGCCTGTCGCTTTGTGTGCCGTCCACTAAGTAATCATTAGCTTACATAAATATTCTCAATTTTTAGAGGCCCCCCCATGGTGGAGGCCCTGGGGCTGTAGCCCAGGTTAGCCCGTTCATTAATGCACCCCTGATTATACCGACACCTAATACCATTATGAAAGATGTTTCCTTGTTAAATCAGAAGACAATTTTGGATATTTGACTCAAAAGTTTCAGAATTTGTGGATTTTGTAATCTGGGACACTGGTTTTATGGTTTAGACATGCTTTTATTTATACAAAACATTCTAAACTGTGAATACTACTTTTCATTTAATTTAGTAAAAAAGTAGCAGTCTGTATGTTCACATGTGCAATTTTAAACAATAGGCTATAACTTACACAGTAGGCTAGTTGTAGATAAATGCACTGGAGCTTAGTCGTCCCACATTAGTCAATCTGCCTGGTTTATTGTTTTTGTTTAGTTTTAAGATAAAGTCTCGACCTATATATTCACTCATTCTGTATGAGTTAAAAAAGGAAATGTTTTACCCCATAAAGGCAAAAAGAGGCAGCATTTTGTCTGCACAGTAGTTCAGTAAAAAATGTGTTGTGTAGTTGTGTTTTTACCGTTCGCTTTCATTCTAACTGTTCACTCCAGAAATGTCTAATTTCTGTGTAATTTTAACCTACAGCAGTCAGCAGCTTTTAGCCTCCTTATATGCTATAACACTACACAAAGTGTGAGACAGTACAGGCTGTCTCGCACTTTGCTCCCGAGTTACCTTCTATTCAAAGGCGTGTCCACTTGAATTTAAGGTTGAAGGCATCAAACACTGGTGTTTCTGACCTACAGTACCCAGAGCTTACTTAGTTACTCACTCTACCCCCAAGAGCTTAAAATTAATTCCTCAGACTCTCCTTTTCACTGCCCCAGTTTAAATCCAGGCATAATTAAGCATAATTAGGCTCCAAGACTGTGTTTACCTGTGACTCAGGTTTTCTGTCACAATGATTTGAGGATGAGGTTTACTGTCTTTTTACAGCTGTACTTTTAGTCTACACACATATTTTACATTTTAAAGTGTGTACTTTTAATGAAGTTGACTTAGACTCCTGTTTCTAAGTGATGAAACTTGTGAGTAAAACAAGAGGAAGTTTTGTCTCACTTCCTGTATGAAAACTAAAGTATGAATGTGGGTTACCTGAAAAACACGCCTCAAAGTGCACACGGACGCATTATCTTATCAGCCTGCTTTCACTGAACAAAAGAAACGTTTTGAAAGACCAAATGTTGCCTGTGTTGTCATAGGCCTGGTTTTACATAATCAGCTTGACAGAAGTGTAGATAAGCTAACCTTCTCAATGATGGAGATAAGTCATATATCTGAGTCTACTGTACACAACACATTCCACATGAGCCTCGGATATGGGTACAAGCATCCTGAGTGTCACTTATCACCTCGTGTCTTTAGATAAAAGTCTTTCCAACAGGCCAGCTATTTGAGATTTGTAACAACTGAGATAAAAAATGGTGTTAAGGTTTCAAAAGCAACATAGTTTATAATTTTCATACCCACATGATCTGATGCAATAATGACAATTCTTGCCTTTCCTGGCATCTGAGGGGAAATTCCCTTTTTGTTTTCACCCCATAAAGAAGGTCAGAGTTTAAGGCTCCGATAGCTAGCCTTATTTTGTTGTCACCTCTATGACTGCAACAAATGATTTGTTTTCATTGTTGATCTTTTTTCAATTAAGTGATTCATCACATGTGAGACAGTATGTTCACAATGCCAATGTTAACATATAAATAAACACAAAATACAGCTGGGTTGATGAAAATTAGGACAAACTATAAGTGTGATGGTGCTAGACGAAAACCCAGGAGATGACCAAAATCATTGGGATACATTAGGACACATTATCTGGGAAATGTGTCAATCAATAAATGTCTATAAATTCTGTGGCAATCTGTCCCATTGATTTTCTGATATTTTACTACAGAAGTATAAAAAAACTGACTTGCTGGATGTGCTTGAAAAACACCAGGGGGAAACACCTAAATGATTAAAATTCATCCCGAGGGGGGCATTAATGTCTGTAACAAATTTTATGGCAATCCATCCAATAATTGTTTAGATATTTCAGTCTCGAGCAAAGAGTTTGACTGTCCGATGTCACACAATAAAATCTGAGGAGAGCATATGAATAAACCCAATTCTTCCATCCGCAGTCACACACAGACAGAAACTCTGTATCTCAAAGCTCTGATCCTGCATCCCCAGAATTACACCAACTGGCCTTAGTGTGGCACTACAACCCCTGTATAACTGTCTGTATGTCATGTATAGCTAATATTCACCTTTGTGATCTTTCTAAAACCTGAAAGGAATGATGTGTGTCACTATTGACTTCTGGCATTTAAAGTTGGATTAAAGGGCCTTAGAGGAGCCACAGCAGTTGTTTACATGTTGGCTTTTGCAAGAAGGAATCATTCATTTCACCACCTCACCACAGTGCCACATTTTCACTGAAATACTCCGGCCCAGTGGTGAGAGGCGACACATAATTTGTTGCTCATCCATGTGTTACATACCAAACCTGACATCAAACACTGGTCAGAATGTGTCTCAATGCTGTGTTTCAGAACTCTCTGAACCAAGGACAGAGAGCCTGACCTTTGACTTTTACAGCTCAAATTAAAGCAACTTATTTGTCACCGATTGGCCCTGTCAGGGACATGGTCACTTTGGGGGTGGATGAACTATTTGTTTACTGTTGCCTGGTAATGACAAAAATAATTCTCAGAGCTGTGGATAGTGTTAAAGTTTGGCAGTCTTGTGCGATCATAATGATACTGTCTACTGTCCAAGTATCAGACTCACTTGTCATGATTTTTTAGCCAAATATTCTCACTGGTCCATTTAGCTGGTTCAGAATCTGTCTTGGTGGTCTGAACTAAACTCTGACCACAAAAAACCTGACTCACTGAATAAACTGGTGACTACATCTCCACAGTACACACACACAAGAAGTCAACTTATAAACTTCACTTTCAGCTGCCACAGGACTGAGCCTGAAGAGCCTCTTCCCTGCATGTCAAAAGCAAAACAATACAAGTGTTAGACTATTCGATGACTTCAGTTCCTCCGCTTGTGTTGGCCTCTGCTATTGTCATCTCCTGTCTTGTTTAACTTCCCATACAGAGCTGATTAATGTAATGTACTCGGTTCTCTTCCCTAAGAGGCAGAAATTTAATATGTTTATTCTCAGTTGCTGTTGGCAGCCACCTCAACACGTGCGACAGAGTGTTTATATGAACACTGGGAAAGAGTTTATTTGCATCCTGTCAGTGTGTTTCTGTGACAGAAGACATTTGTTTGCTCCATCTAGCTATCAGTTGAGGTTTTATAGCACATCACAGGTTGCTTTAATGTTAAATCAGTTTCCCAACAAAGCTGCCTCTATGTAGCAACTGGACTCCTCGTCACTTCCTTCAGGTCGAGGTATTTGCTCTACAATTCATTTCCTCCTCTTAGAGGTATTGTTTGGATTTACGCAGGTTTTCTGTTACTAAGACAAAGGCATTCAAGACTCAAAACAGGAAGGCTGGTGTCTGTTTCAGACAGGTAAAAAACAGCACACTCCCAGGCAGCTTAGAATTAGGCAGTGGCAGCCTAAAGGTTGGAGAAACAATTGGCAACAATTCAGGGTCCCCCTCCCTAATTACCACCACTGAGGTCCCCTTGAGCAAGAAACATTAACTGTTCCAGTGGGGTTACTCAGTGGCGGCAGATCAGATGAACTGTTCTGAGGAGCTTCCTTGTTTGAATGTGATTGAAATAAATAACGGTGAAAAAGAAATGAGCTCTTTTGATTCAAGGGTTTCAGGTATTTGCAAAGAACTCAAGAGTTCATCTGTACCAAAAGCTAAAAGTTAGTTCTCAACTCTCATGTCTTTGCAATAAATATGAAGCAGAACACAGATTAGCTTAGCATAAAGACTGGAAACACTGGAAAACAGCTGGCCTAGCTCTGTATAAACATTGAAAATATAAATAATATCAGTACTTTTGCAGGTCAATGGAGGGATTATGTGTCATCGTTGCCATACTTGGAAGCAGTGAAGTTTTGCAACAGTGATGCATTTCCAAAAATGCCAAACTACTCCTTAAAACATGGCTGCTATGTTGCACATGACCTCTGTCAGGTCTTGTTGATTGGAATTGCTGATCTGCTTTAGTACTCTATGTACTAAAGACTTATAGAGCTCCTGTAATTTAAGATGTTGTCTCTAACTTCTCTATTTTCATTAGATGAGTCATTTGTGTTTGAAATAGTACTGATCTCTTAACTGTGATTTATCTGTGCAGTTTGTGTTCTTCCATCTCTGTAAGATTTTGATAAGCATGATAAGCATGTGTGAAACTATTAGAAGCGACTCTGCGTGTTTTGTTTAAAAACATCAAGATAGATGTTGCTTGATGTGCATACTTTTGATTTCCCATCCAGCCAACTTTTCTTTCTAAATTAAATTTCAATTCAAAGGGGGCTTTATTGCATGGTAAACAATCATCTGCATAGCCAAAGCAAGTGTGAAATAAAAACAACAAAAACATGTCCATAAACAGAAGAATTGTGATTTTGCTGTCAGGAATATATACATATACATAAAATATATATAAAATGAATGTATTTAAAGATATTTGTTCCGTGTGTATGTACAGTAAGTATGCCTATGTACAGAGATCCACACAGTGCAGCTGGTCAGTGCAGGTGTACACAGATGATTGACAGTCTTCATGGGGGTTGTTTTTCATTGAACTCCCTTCGCCGGTCACAACAGATCACGAATCTTGCTGTTTTGTTTGCACATCTGCTCTATTTCATCCAGCAAATACGGAAGTCTTTTGTTATTGGCCATGTTTTCAAAGTCTTTTTTTGGTGGTTGTAATCTGTGGGTGGTATATGTCTCTGATGTCTTAATACAGTTGGCAGAAAAAGTGCAGCTGGGTTTCCACCTCCTGCTGTGTGCAGTGGGTGTACAGTCTGTCTTCTCTGGGGAGCCAGGTCAGCCTGTGGCAGTCTCCCTCCATGGGGAGGCTGTGCTCACTGAGTCTATACATGGTCAAGGATTTCCTTAGTTTTGGTCATCTGCCACGGAGAAGAGTCTAAATATGGTGTTTGTCCCATTTTGTAAAATCTTGGTTGGTAAGCAGACCCCTGACCTTGCAAGAAGAAAGCGAAATAAGTTCAATCTTGGACTCCAATATTAGCCAGATTTGAATTGGGATGTCCAACTTAATGTTCCTTTTGACGGCATAAAAACCCCTTCTGTCCTTGTCTCTCAGGTCATTCACAGCTTTGTTGAAGTTACCTGTGATGCTGATGGTTAGGCCGAGGTAGGTATAGTATTCTGTATGTCCTAGAGTGATGGTATCTATAAAGAATTTATATTTGTGGTTTTGGAGGCTGGACATTTTTTGGATTTTTTGAATTGGTCTAACCAGGTTCATAGTATAGCTGTTTTTTTCCATACTGTATTTTTATGCTGTTTTGTTTGTTCCTCTATAGTGTCCGGGTTGTCAGGATCTCTACATTCACAGCAGTGTCCCCCAGGGTGTAGAAGCAGGGTGTCCTTTGGGTGTTGCCTGCAGTGGGGTGCCCTCTGGGTGTTGCAGGGTGTCCCTTGGGTGGAGCAGCGGGATGCCCTTGGGTGTCCTCTGGGTGCAGGCCCTGTGAATATTGGTCGTGGTTAGGTGCTCATCTTTGTATCTCTCATAAGATGTGCTCTATCTGTGGATCAGTGTGACATCCTTCAAAGTCTTTGCAAAAGTTGGGACTGTTGCTTTGAGGATATGCACGTGGCTGTACAGGCTGTGCTAGTCCAGGGTAGGGTGGAGTGTGAAGTAAACACTCGGCTTTATTGCACACTCTGTTGAGATTTGTGCATTTACCCTTTAGATAAAGGTGGGGTAGACATCCCATCTGGGTATTACAAATGACTACCTTTGTGTTTGTGAATGTGAAGGATGCTTTTTCTATCGCCTTGACAGGTTTTGTCACTTCTTCTCCATGCATTCTTGGGTCATTTGTACTGGTGTGGCTAGCAGACTCCAGGTGGTCTTCGATCAGCAGCTCCAAAGCATGACTGGTATTTTGGCACTTGAGTTAAACAACTCAGTGGTGGTTTGGGAAAGGTTTTTCTCTTCCACATATCTCCTATTTGAGTCCATGATGAGCACAATTTGTGGGTTTTGTGTTGCGTTGCTTTCTGGAGGTCTGGTATTGCGGTTTGTTGGAGGAGTTTCTTGGGTCTTGACTTGGTGGTATTGTTGAAATGTTGGATCTATCCTTTGGATTGTGTTATTGTTTGTGTTGGGGGAAGACAAGAGCTCTCACATGTCCTTCACTTGTGTCCCTAAGTTGCCCCTTCTCCTGTCGTAAATCCTCCTCATTGTCTTGGTGTCTTTACTATAGTCCAGAGAGCCAACTGTGTCTGGGTGAGGGGTTGTTTTTGTGCTGAACTATAGTCCAGATTGGAGTGTGATTGGAGCCCTAAGTAATCTATTTGTACTTATGGCTATCTGCATATGCCATTATGCCCTCTCTGAATTTTCATTAGCCACTTAAAAGCCCTCATTATTTACTTAATGGAGAGTGAGAAAGGGGAAATGGAAGTTTAGATGCTCTTCTATCACAGTGGTGTATTCTGATTGGAAAGTTTGCGGATCACTTGGCAAAAGTGGAATAATACAATCACTATCATTTGTGTTCCTGATTTCATTAAAGACCCACTGGATATGTTGTAACACACAGACATACGTCAACTGTAACGGTTCACACTACTGCTCTGCTCACTCTCTAACCTTGACATGAGAGAGTAAATATGGCCTCTGGCACGGTGGAGCAGAGAAATAGTACTGATCAGAGCCTGTATTACCCGCATGGTTGGTCATTTGGTGTTTGGTTGTATATTTGCTGTTGAATCTTTTTCCACGTACTCTACACTTCATGCAAGCCAGTATTGACTGTACACAATAAATTTCCAAGTGTAAAAACTTTAAATTCACTTCTGTTTTGACCTTGGCATTGTGAAGCTGACATCAAATGTATTTAAATAAAGGCCATTTATCTGTGTAGTATCCATAACACTTCAAATATCTTACTTACAGCTCTTCTTGGACAAAATAGTAGGATTATAATCTTTAATTAGGTATGTTTATGTATAATTCATTGCAGTTGGAGCAAATTCAAAAGTCACTATAAATTAGGAATGACAGTAAAAAATTAGCGTATATGATTCCTATTCAGTAGAAATAACAGTTCAAAGCTACTACGAGTGCATCATTATAGCACCATTTTCCATATTTTTAATTCAATTAATTTTTTTACAACTGGCAAAATCCAAAGTGGAAACCAGGTCAAAGGTATATCCTTTACACAAATAACCATCCAAATCTAAGCTTCCCCGTCTATCTAAATCCTATAAAAACTGGTCAAGCCCTGGTTATAACAAGTTCAGCAACTACATTGTTTATCGTGCTTGATAAAAAGCAACATTGTGCTGCACTAATTGTATATAGTTTCAAAGTCTTGATTAAAATATTGTGTTCCATTTGTTCTGATGATTCGGCTCACACTTGGTTCAAATCACATCTCTCACCTAATGGCTATGATAGGTGTCCCATAAGGATCAGTATAAGTTCCCCTGGTATTTACTCTATACACATAAATTGCAATGTCCACTTTGATGGTGACAATACTGTGTTATCTACTGCAAATTAGGCCTTCTCCAGGTTATTATGCTTTTGACGACCTCCAGACATATTTTATTCATTTAAAGCTTGTTTTTACCAGAGCGGGACAAATTAGTCAATGAATCTATTAAGTAGTCTCTCAACAGAAAATTAAACTGCAATTATTTTGATAATCAAATAATAATGTCTGTAATTTTTCAAGGAAAAATGTCAAGTAATGTCTGGTTTCAGCTTCTCAATGGTGAGAATTTGCTGCTTTTTCATATGTGACAGTCAAAACTCTTAAGGTTGTTATTCAGACAAAGAAAGACATTGCCCTGAGCACTGCAGTGCAGACTAAAAAATCTAATTGGATTTTTTAAACCTGAGCAGAGCTTGTTTCTCCTTTTAAAACAGAAAAACATCATACACATCACTATTCTATCTACACTAGATTATAGTTATATATTGTATTCTCTAATTAAATTTGACTTGCAGATATTTTAATAATACCAGTGATTGTTTATCCTCAGGTCTCTCTTGTAAAATAGCTCCCCTTTCTGCATATGGACTGCAAAAGTACACCACACTAACACATGCATATAAAACAGATGAGGAACCCATTTAAAGAATAATATTGGTCTTGAGCTCTAGATTTTGCAATCTAGATTAGAGATCTTCTATGTGTCCTGTTACACTAATGGCTCTGTACTCAAGCTTGAATGCAGCCAGGAAGATTAAGTTGTCTGTCTGTCTAAGGACAAACACAGCTGGGGAGCTGGGCGAGCAGAGACTGCCTTATCTTTCATTGTCTTGCTCTTGCTGTGCCCAAGGCCAGACGCAGTGATAGAAAACCTACTACGGCTCTTCAGGCACTGGAGTACTTTTCCATTACACACTGCCTGAAGAGAATCTCTGTGCCAGCAGTATGTATGGTAGAGGGGCAGATGTAGACAAACCTGTAGATGAAAATGTAGCTTCAAGGTTTATTCATAAACACATAAAAGTGAGAGAATCATTTATATTTTCACATGTAGTGTGATCTCAAAGGTGTGAACACAAAAGAAAGTCTGACATGGGGGACAATAGCAATCAGAACATTTAGCCAAGGAAACCGAGCTTTGCAGAACAGACGTCATGAATGGATGATGATGATGTAAGCGCTCACAATCATGCCTCTGCTTATGTCACCACTTTTGCTTATCCTTCAGTGCTTTGTTGTCTGGCTGGCTGAGAATGAGTGACATTTGACGGGAATTTACAGCAAACTTACGGTAATACAGCCGGTGAGCTTATTTGTCTAAAAGCCCTAAAACATATTTTACTCTTTAAGTGCTGGAAGAACATAACAAATCATGATTGTTGGAGAAAAACAAGTCAGTTCATTATCTGAAACACCAGTGTGGAAGCCATGACACCTTGAAGGGTATACACTTACTTTAATTGTTCACAATTCATGACTGGTGTAATATAACATTTAATACAGCTAAATGTCAATGTTTACTTGGTCATCAAATAAATTAGAGATGGTACAAGTGTAGGTTATTTAGGAAGACTGATGAAAGCTCATGAACTCAAGTCTATGCAACTAATGCTGAATAGCAGCATCTGCCTTACACCTGCATTAATTGATTTTTTTGGCTGCTTTCTCATAGGTGCTGGGCAGGAAGCAAATAGTTTGTTGTACCTCTAAACTGTACTCAAGCACTTGAGTCAGTGTACTTACTGTTCACCAATGAGTAAATTGGTACTGCAATTCAATTAAGTTGGGGCACTTACAAGAAACAAATGTGAAAAATCAATAGAGCAAAGAAGGAGCTATTTTTAAATATTACTGGAGGGGGGCGGGGGGGCATTTTAGCTTTTATTGGACAGTGGGGATGCAAGGGGAGAGAGAGATGGGTAAGACATACAACAAGGGTCTATCTTGCATATCTCATTTGTCCATGGCTAGTAAGTGATATGGCAAGTAAAATATGTGTGGTTGCTCCTTTAAAAGTTTCATCAGCCATCAAGTCAATTCAAAAGCCTGGCTTCCATGCCCATTGGCAGATGTGACTCTATTAGCTCACATTTACACACAGTATAAATATGCTCTGTTTATGGTAAAAACATACAAAAAGTTGTCAGGACAAGAATGTAAAACTGTATCCTGTGAGCCCCATCCTGTACCTTTTGAAGTATTTTCTATATTCTGAGAAACTCCGGGAGTGTATCTAAACCCTGGGTCACGGTTGGGCTCCACTCAGCTAAGACACGAGCATGTGCTCGATGGTGTGAGAAGTGCCTGTTTTGTGTAACACAATACTGTTAGAGTCTTGCTCTTCTCTCTGCCTGGGCCTCCAGCCAACAGACAGATTAACACGCTGACAAGCCTCAGTACATTTTTCACACTCACAGCCTTGACCTTTCACCTGGAGGGACATCCAGTAAAAACTCAGAATAAGGTCTGACACACCTTTTAAAAACAGAAAGAAATCTGTGTGGCACCATTTGTTCAGTTTTCAGGCTTCCAGGAAATGCAACCACAAGCTCATCATAGCTAATGAGGGAGACAAAACCGGTAATGGAAATTTTGTGGTGTGTTTGAATGACTGGAAACACCAGTTGCAGCCCAGTTCAGCTCCCCTCATCACAGCCCATAAACTGTCTAATTTATTCTGATTCACTACAAAGAATTCACCAGCGAAGAATCCAAGAGCAGTAACAACACTTTTGTGTAGAGGTGCGCTGCAAGCAGAGAAAATGAGAAAGCTGAAGGAAAGGCTGGGAACCAGTAGGTCACTGAGCTCACCTTACACCTCTTGTTCCCACAATGAATTGGCTGCCTACCAACTCATAAACTTTTTGCTCCATGGACCCAGAGGGGAAAAAGTGAGTAAGCTGTTATTCTTAACTTTAAATCTCAACTAGCTTTTATTATCTGACACCATAATTTTGTGATCACAGGACGAGCACCAGTTGACTGTGTAAACATGAGTGCAGAGCTCCCTCCTGAGTCCTCAATGCAAAGAATCTTTCCCAAGAGCCAGCGACTGGGAGCAGCAACACTCAGGAAGTAGAAGATTCCCACAAGCTTATTATTCATATTTACTTCCAAAATACATTGTTTATAAATTGACATTGAAGAATCAATGGATACATTTTGACTGAATAAGGTGTCTGTTGTTGCTCACAGTACATCAGCTGAGAGTTTTTCTTCTGAATGGTTTGCAGAGTGAGACCAGATATGACTGAACTCTATGAACTCTCACTGGAAATGCCAAAGAGCCTCTTGACGTAAACCCATCATGAATGGGAGGATCTCAGATGAACACTTTAAACCATACCCTCATTAGTGACTAGAAATCACTTCATCTGCAGGAGTAGAGCAGAGGACACACCCCTCACAATTAATCAGTGCCGTGCCCATCAAGGCTGTCACATGTTACTTTGCCCCTCCCATGGACAACAACCTCCATATTTGCCAAGCTCACGCCACCAACTATGTCTAGAGAAATCTATAGTGTACAGATTGTACTGTGCATGCTCCCACATATAGGCCAGGTCAGACTGAGGACACTTTCATGTAGTGATGTTTCAAATTAAATCCCATGTTAGTGGTCATTTTATGACAGCCATTTATGTGAACAAAACCAATTAAATCCTCAGAAAAGCACTAATCCAGTCGTTAAGGAGATTGGTTGACCCAAAATATAAAGGCCATATGTTGATACTTACCCATAGAGGTATTTATACATTCATATATGTAGTTGTGTTCAACAGTTTGCAATTGAACTACTTTCCACCAAACAACTAGTCCCTATTAAAATTCCTGACATTGAGGTCTGTGGATAATCCAAAGTACTTAGGACACCGTTTCTTGGAAGAAATGTTGCTGTTAAATTTTTACTGTCATTTTATAAATCTATAAGCACTTCAAGCTAAATTCCATTCACTTGCCTTGCACTGAGTTAGAGGCAGAAATCTCAAACGCTCAGATATATTAAAGTAAAGCTTTGAGATGAAGTCACATCATTAAAATGTGTATGTTATTAGAAAAGCAATACAATTCTGTAATAAAAAGTTTGTCATACTGACTTTTGGTGGGTCTACCCTGCACTGTGCCCCTTGTTGTCAGACATGAAAAGAGGCAGCTGTTTTTGTCCTCAAGTGAGAGCACTGAGAGTGAGCAGAGGCTCCCTAAAATAAACAGGCTATCTGTGCAGCCCCAGGGCTGGGTCAGGGTCACACTCCATGGTGCACACTTGCTCGGGCTCTCCCTGCCCACATCCAAACACAGCCCCTCACTTCTTCACTAGCTGAGAGCAGAGCACTGCACTCAAATTTAGTAGAAAGCAAAAGATTAAGATTAGAAAATTTCAAAAGAAAACATTCAAGAAAAAACATTATATTTTATTATTTAGTATGAGATTAGTGAAAATCACATCAGTCATGCACAATTACAAAACTTTCACTTTAAAGCCCATGCAGTAATAATATCAAATACAGGTATCCTATAATTTATTACTATTGTCTTTTTATTGCTTATGCACTTATTATTTATTGTTATTTATTCTTCCATTGATGCTCTTTTTATTTTTTGCTATCCACTTGCTGCCTGCAATAATGTACATTTCCCCACTGTGAGACTAATAAAAGAATATCTTACGAATGTTAATAATGCAGTTTTTTCAATTAGTTGTTAATGTTTCAACTTTTGGCACCACAAACCATTGACAGGTGGGAAATGTTAAAGTATTTTATCAGAGGCTTAAAATGATGATTCTGAGGAAAATGATTGTTCATGAATCATGATTCAAGTGAATAAATATTTGTAAATGTGTCATTTCAAGACGAACGACCTGGGTAACTTTTCTTTCAGGACTCACTCAAATAAAAACGCCCCAACACTGAAAACAAAAGTCTCTGCTCAATAAACTAAAGGCTATAATAGTAAACTGTTGTAGCCTGTTCAGCATCTACATGGAAATTAAATAAATAATGTTCTTATCTTATCAGCTCAATTTCCACATAGCCTACCTTTGTGCAAACTTCAAATAGGTTACTCTTTGTGTCTTTATCTCCATCGGTCTGACTCATTTTTCAATACCTTTTTTCACATGGATGCAGGTAAACCATTTCCTGTGCAAACTCTTCAAATGAGTGATTGGCTGGAAAGAGGTCACATGAGGTCAGGTCTGAAAACACAGATGTAAGACTCATATTTTACTATCTTGATCGTGTTAGGAAATGAATTAATATGTTACACTGGTTATAATTATTATACATTATGGCACTTTTGGCATTACTGATCGTACATTCACCAAAATGTCAAATTATATATAAATACGATAAATAACACCTGACATCTGGCAATGCTGGCGCTACTCTTACTGTAAAATCATAATATTCAATTATGAATATATATGCTACAGTTAGCAAAATTAGCAGGCTAACATGTGCACAATGGCAATGCTAATTGTTGATGTTTACCGTACTTACCAACTTAGTGTAGAATGTTAGCATGCTAACATTTGCTAATTACTACCAAGCACAAAGTTGAAGCTGATGGAAACGTTGGTAGTTTTTCAGGTATTGAACAAATAAGAATGTTATTAGGCCACTACCATCATACAAACAGAAAATACAGGAACTATGTACACAAAATTGAACATTAATTATTAAATATTATTATTAATTAAGGTTCCATTCCAATTAGGGTTAAGAGGGTCAGGTTTCTGTTGTTCCTGTTGTTTACATCACAAACACATTTTCAAACAGATACAGGAAGTCAAGCACACACTTAATGTTCAAGTGGTTAATTCATTAGAACTCTGCTGCCAAGCAACAAGGACGCTAAAAGGCTCACTATTGTCAGTGTGTGCATCTATCCAATAAACATTGATTTTGCTTTGTATTTCAACTCCATACAGAGGAACAAGAAATTAGATGACAGCAGCGACTAATTTATATATAAATTAACTTGTACTCTGCAGGAAATGCAAGGTATAATGACATGAAAAAGATGAGGCCATTGGGAATATCAACAGTTTCTTCACATACTATAACATTAATAAGAAAAACACTACATAACTGAAATGACTGAAAAAAAATCCATGGCCTCTGCCATTTTTGAAATAGCCAACAACATGTTACAACTCAGAACTCTGAGCTTTTGGAAAATGTCCTCTTCCAAAGTCATGAATACGACAAGAGGGGGGCGCTTCTCGTGAACATGGTGAACACGTTTAAAAAAGACATCTTTTCAGCTGGTAACAATATAATCATTTACACCTGTGCTTTTTCTTCTATGACATGTCTAAATGTCTGCAGCTTTATGTGCTGAGTATCAAACAACTATCATTTGAGAACTGGTAGAGATTTACTTTTTCTTTTTACTTCTGAGTTCTGAGCACTGAACAAATATGTTTTGGGGCACTAAATTAATTTTGGAAAGGATTTTCTGTGTAAATGCCACAGCCTCTTATTGTGGGAAGCTGTATTTGTCTTATTCTCAGCTCAGGCTGCGCATAAGCCTCACCGGATCACAACTAATGAACTCAGGCATTTACTGCTCCAGCTGGCTTCAAGCTTCTGAGTGGAGAGTAAGTCATACTCAAGGGTTGGCTGTGTGTAGAGAAACATCCTATTCTCTCTTTTCTATTCACAGGACGGGAATTTGGTTGAAGAGGCGCCATGGTTAAGTGCTCTTGTGATTGATAATTTTCTTGTTCTATAATTGATACAAGTGCTTTTCATGTCTCATTTGTGATAGTGAGTGCTCTGTAATGTATTCTTATACCAAATATGAGGCATGTTTATTTATTTCCATGTGCTTTAAATAGAATTTTGTATCATTTTCATTATAAGTCAGTTTTTAGTTTAGTCAAAATGTATTTGTCTGATAGAAAGTTGTCCTAAAGGTGATTTTATTTCTCTAACTATTTTTGAGATCCTGAAGAATGTTGATCTATTTGGACTACATTGTAATATCCATACAGTGCAATATTCTTGACTTGAACAGGCTGTGTTAATGTGGTTTAAGTTGAACGTGATCAAAGTTACAAAACTTGAGGTTGACGTAAAAAAATGTTCCCTGCAAGCTCTAAACGCTTCATTTGTGACATTTTTTCTTCTACCTTGCTAACAAGCTCACGGAGCCTTTGTTGTTTGTCCATGTTTTATTAGCTTTGTCCATTGTCATATTTCGGATTTCGACTTGAACATGTACGCATGTATTTTAGAAGTCGATATTTTTAAAGGAAGTTAAGTTAAAAGGAAAAGAAAGTTGGGAAAATGTGTTTAATGATTTGTGGACTTATAGCCTCTAGAACAGTAGGAGTCTCCCAAGTCTCCCAACGGTCAGCTTCTGAGCGCTGTCCAATGAGAACTAAATAGGCTTCTTGGGAGGGGGGCCTTAAAGAAGCAGGAGCGACTACTACTGTATACTGCTTGTTTAGGGAGAGGCTGAACTGAGGGGCTGCATAACTCACTATGAGTTAAATATGTTTTTGAACTATAAATCAAGAACAGTTATTCCAATAGAGCCCCAGATTTCAAACATAAACCTGTAAATGTGAATGGTATGTCCGCTTACATAGTCAAGTCATATCTCATACATTCTTTTCAAAACAGGAGCATGTTTTCATCATAGGTTAAATCCCTTTTTTATGGAGCTTTGTTGCCATAAATATATACTTAGCTCTTAATTATAAGGTGGCTCGCTGCAGATTCTAAAAGTGATTGCAGTAAGGAGACTTTAATAGCTTTGTGGCTCCTCCTATAAACTTTAATTACAGTCAGTGTGAATATTGTTTTGAAAGGATAAGTTTTCATCCAGCTGTAATGAAAATGTGTTGGGAGAAGGGGGTAGCCTAGGGAGAATATATCCCCCTGTTTCCTCCAGCTCAGGAAGGAGGCTTCCACCACAGGGACTGTGAGTCTCTAAGGGCAGGAGGCCTCAGCAGGCGTGTGGCTCGCCATCGGCCACTGGCTCAGGGGACAACTGTTTCAAGCCGCGGTGTTTGGCCCTGTGCCCCGAGACAGCAGTTGCCATAAACAAACAGCACTGAAAGCTACTGGCCCAGTCCCCAGCTCTTTTCAAGACGGTGCAGTCAGCCTGCTGACCTTCACTCAGCTCACTCCATTAACTTCGAATAGATTTTAACAGCACATTGGAGAGCTGAGTTGGTGAAGAAATGGTGCTTGCCCTGTCCTAAACAAGTGGAACGAGTGTGAGAACAAAGTAGTTGAACTTTATTTTTCTATGTTTGTTCAGTTACTGCTCACCTGGAATTCATGTTATCAGATGCATTGAGAAACCCCCCAAAAAACTACACTTAGAACATTTACAGGAACACCATTCAGCTATTTAAGAGTTTCATGTCAGTGTAAATGTTTGATGAAACAATTGAAACTCAAGGCCAATCTACTAGTTTTTTCTGGGCTTTCAACTGTAACACATGGTCTTTAACAGCCAAATGTAAGGTGAGAAAAACGATGCTACTCTCATATCTGTCTGTTGAATGTGAGCCTGCAGCCAGTCAACATTAGTTTAGCTTAGCATGAAGACTAAAAACTGGAGGAAACTGCCAGGTTTCTATCTAAAGGTAAAAAAGTCCACTTTGGCCAAAAATGATCCAGCACATTACCTCAAGTCCAATTTTCCTTCCCAGAGAAGTGACATCAATATAATGTAACTTTCATTTAATTTGTAATATGATTTTTGGCTTATGAAGGTGGGTTGGGTGGATGGATGGATCATTTTGGCAAAAAACAGCTGGAGAGCAATGTTCTCTAGACCAACAACCAGACATCTTAAATGGGCATTTTAGCTGGAGATTTTTAATGCCACATCAGGACAAATTTCACTGTTTTAACCCAAGTCATGATCTTCCCCTAACCCTAACCAAGTAGTTTTGTGCCTAAACCAAACCAACAGCTTTTAAATGACACACAAAAAGGTTAAAAAGGCGGGGTGAAATTAGCACATGTCAAACTACAAACTACATTCATAAGATATTACGAATACAAAACTGATTAGCTGTTGATACTGTAATTCCCTGAGGTCAGACCCTTCCAGCAGCTTGTGAGCACACAAACACTTTGCTTTATAGTGATATAAAGTAGTGCTGAGTGTATCTATGAGCCCAATGGAGCTGTTGATATCGTCATGGCTGAGTTTGTCCTCTTTGTACTTTTGGAAGGTTTAAACTCCCACATAGATTACCATTTCTCTTACAATCTTCTCCCAGGACAATATTATTGTATTCAGTTGCTTAAATAATAAGAAGCTTTCAATGAATATTCTTTTCTTTTCATATTTATTTTCAAACATTATATCTTCTGTTACTTCATATTTTTTGTAATCAAGCCTAAAACACAAAAAATAAATGATCTTACAAAGAACTCAAAACGAGGAAGTAGTAACAGTACAATATAAAGCCATAATTGCCAAACTGGGCAAGACAGTTTAATAAAGGAGGGATCCAAAGTCAACTAAAAGCATGTGGGACACATTTCATTGCATGCAAAGCTTGCGTTGCCAGTGATTCTGAAAGAGCTGCTCAAGACTTCCAACATACACAGGATTTTTCCCAGTGTTACTTCCAAGACAATGTCCCAATCTGTCACACCCCGCAGCTCTCTGAATGCTTTTACGATGCATGAAAATGTTCACATCACGTGATCCAAACAAAGAGGGCAGTACCTGACGCAGTGTTTTCCACCACCATGAACATAGCGTCAAATAATTGAATAAGTTTGTTTTGGAAAAACTACTTACACATGCTGCCAAAGACTTCCAGTAACCTCCTAAACTGAATGAAAACACTCAAGCTGTCCAAAGTGTCTGATGTAGTCTAAATCCCCTGTAGACCTTCTGTGTTGACATTTATTTTAACACTTATCTTTATACGAGCAGTTCTTTTGCATGCTAGACTGGTTCCATAAAACATAATTATGCAGGCATATGTCACATGCCTGCAGTCCATTCATTAAAAGTAAATACATAAATGAAAACATGAACCATATCGGTTCTGTATAATGTCAGTATTGTGCTATAGTCTAAATGTAAGAGTAAATATGTACTTTTAGGTAGAACTGTTAATGGAAAGGTTGCTTACAAATTTATAAATTCTCAAATTCACAATCAAAGTCGGTCATTCTGCACAGGATGTACTTCCACTGCCGATCTCTAAAAACAAAGTACAAACAAAATCCTGTCAGTTCAACAATCATAAATCATCACAATTTTTAGTTTAGGTTAGGTCGGCCAATAAATTCTGTTCCCACAGGCCTCGCTACAGAGTAGAATCTTTCCTTCCAAGTGAGTCATAAGAAGATTTAAACAATTTTTGGATAGATTCTAGACCCAAACCGCTGCGCTGCGGGATCAGAAGTTATTGGGATAAAAAACAACAACAGCTGTTGTAAACAAACCTTAGCACGCCACTGAATGTGGTCTGTGCACCTCGGATGAAGTAGCCGTAACTGGGGACAACCAACTCAGCCTCTTCTCTGTAGTATTCAGGAATGTCAGTGGTCTTCCTGTGAAAAACACCCAAAGTTGAATGCTTTTATTAGTTAGTTATCAGAGTATAAGCCTTGAAACAGATAGTCTAGGATCACATTCTTGTTGAGAGTTAGATGATCACATATCTCATGGACCTCACGTCCATGAGTTATGTATATAGTAACAGTCAAAGGTTTGGACACCTGCCCATTCACTTGATTAAGAAAGTGTGTCCGAACTTTTGACTGGTAATGTATCTTAATATATGACACCAGCTGGCCTGGCTCATTCTGAAGGTAAAACAATGTCCTCAAGCCAAGAAATAGTCTGGCACCTAAGCCACAGTAAAACTGCTACTTGTCAGTGTTACTCTTTGTACAGCCTAAACAAAGAAGACATGATGTATCGATTAATGAGTTTTAAAAGTGCTATTAGGTAGGCCAATTGGTTTCCCTGGCTTCTAGTCTTATGCCAAACTCTCCACAACAAAGCAAATAAATGTATTTCCCAAAATGTCAAACTGTTCTTTAAACATGTTCTGGGTCTTGTGAGAACGTACATGCAGGAGTAGGGACAGCGGCGTTTGTAATAGCAGCAGTAGAATTGCCATTCCCGGTCAAGAAGGCCTTCAAAGTACTTGCTTTGAACACCAGCCACCAGGCCATTGCGGGTACAAGTAGAGGTCCTGCAAAGACACATGAGGGTCATTAAGTTTAAAAAAAAAATTGAGTACACACAGCATCTCAAAACAATACATCATTATTTGTTAGAAGATGAACTTTGCCTTTTCTGAATGTTGCCCAGATAGATGTTGCTGGTAAACTCAAAAATGTTCTTCCCAGCTGACCTTCAACAGCCAAAACCATTTTAATCCTAAACAGAACTTTGTGAAGGTGATCCTGATGCTCTTTTAGTGTAGAAGTTGTGTAGAAAGGTTGGAAGTTTTTAATTGTTGTCACAACACGGTCATTGCAGATCAACTTTAAACACATTACATGCATCGATGCAGGTGATTGGCTCACTTTACGCATAAAAAAACCTAAACCCAACAGGTCCCAACAACAAGTTATGTGCTGGGTCGGTTTGGGTAAGGATGTGAAAATCTACACCCCATACACTCCAGATACTAAACTAAAGAGATGTTTTGATGATAAAAAAACAAAAAAACATTTCAGACAAAGAGAAGATGTGTCTATATATTTTAACATAATTGCCCTTGTGTTGTTGGTGAGTTTGTTTATTGCCCAAACACCTCCCTGTCACCACAACACATCCAAGAATACCAGGCTCAAGAAGCAGGAGCTGCAGCATATGTAGAGGTTTGTCATGGCAACATGGGCAAAGCCTTCAGCTATTGAGCCAATGGGGGTAGTTTCCCTGCAGGGTAATATCTCAGGCAGTGTAATTCAAACAGACAGCTATGTTAAAGGGAGGTAGGTGTGGCATAGATAGAAAGCGTTCAGTGTTTGTCTTTGAGTCAATGGGCTGGGTGCAGTCAAGCTGAACTCAAAATAAATCTGAAGAGCACAAATGTGCTCTGCTCTTCAACCCAGCAAAGTAATCTGAAGCAGCCATAGCTGAGTCACTGATCTGTTCAGTTTTATGATTCATGATGCTGTTTGCAAACAGCCGCCAGGCTACAATTCTACCTCCAACCAGGTTTTCTAGAAGTTGATCCAAGTCCTTTAATTAATTCAAAAAAAGTTCACCTGACTTTGTGTAAAGGAAGGCACCATATGAAGGAAATTAAAGGCTTGGGTTCTTCAGTGAATAAAACAGACTGACGTAACTACTGGCTGACTGTCCAATTTTTTATTTGTTAATTTTTTTTGCCAAGGCTGTTCTTACAATCTAATTTATGAATGGTATGTTGCAAAATCGACATAGTCTGTTGGATGAATCTTTTTAAATTCACTGGAGACAGTCATGTTCCCTGGAACTGGAGAAAGTCAGTTGGAGACACAGATTTTTGCTCTGGAGTGACATTCTGATTCATAGAGGCCCGGGATGACCTGACTTTGTTCCTCTGAATGAGAAAACAGTTGCACCATTACTTGTTAAGTCTATTGATCCATTAGTTTGCATTTGTGGGCCTTTGTAAGTTCTTAGTTACAACCAGGTAGCTCAAACTAGTGACTAAATCTGTTTGCACTATTACAACTTCGGAAATGTCTTGGGCAGTGAAGACTTTTGGATATCAGGAGGCATTCTCCTCCAATCAAAAGCAATCAAGTAACTCCCACACACAGTCTGGTATATGGCTGGAATATTTATTATTGGTTAACTAGTTCACTTAGCTACAAAACAGTTTCACAGTACCTGCTGGGTGTAAGTATTAAGTAACAATTAATATCTACGTAAAAACTAGTTCATGTGATGTGTAAATCTCAATTTAGTAAATACTTGTGTTATAAGTAGGCTAACTTTGAATTTGACACAGCTGGTGCAACCTGCCTCCTGTTGATGTTTAAATGACCAAAGAGTTCCTCTGGTTGTAGATTTATCTCCAGACCTCATTTTATGCTCCAAATCAGGTCTGGAGGTCTTCCACTGCTGTGTTAGTCACCCACCCACGCTAACCTTGGATGGTTTAACACGGGTGATTTTGTTCATACAACAGTTTCAGCAGCAAACTCTACACAAGCTTTGTATGGGCCTATGTTGTCTACTAATAGTGACCTTTAAACCTCTATTGTTGGTCGTGGTATGCCCTAGTGTGAAGGGGCATGATGTCATAATTAGTTAAACACATTGTTATCATTGATTGGTACTTCCTCCTGTTATTTGGAATCACAACCCACAAATGTGCCAAAGATGTGCCTCTCACATGGCTTTCATATTTGTTTGCAATAAATGTCCCTTTCTGATCCTAATCTGGAATGTACTTGCATATTTTGATATATTACATGAGAGGAACAAATCCAGACATATTCCCGGCAGTTAATGTGGAAATACATCTGGTAATTAGTAATCTGACTGACTCAGATGTTCCCCACATTACTGATTTGGCCAAGACAGTTGTTGTAATGCTGTTTATATTACTTATAGTACTATAATAAACCAGAGGGGGGAATAGGGGGGGGGGAATACAGATGCATTTCATCAGAGTGAATCCTATGTATCTACGTACCACAGGCTAGACATCCTACCAAGAAAACTACTGAAACGAAACTTTAAATTATATAAGTGTGTGCAAAACACTTCCCGATTTCACCTCTGTCTTTCAGCGTACATCAACTCACAGCTGTCTCCTCTTAAAGTCAGAGCAAGTAGATAACAGGTGGCCTACAAGTGAATAAAACACTCAGATATGACAGAGGACCCAGGCTAGACATCCTACCAAGAAAACTACTGAAATGAAACTTTAAATTATATAAGTGCATGCAAAACACTCCCTGATTTCACCTCTGTCTTTCAGCATGGCTCAACTCACAGCTGTCTCCTCAAAAGTCAGAGCAAGTAGATAACAGGTGGCCTACAAGTGAGTAAAACACTCAGATATGACAGAGGACCTACCACTCCATCCCAGCACGACTGATGTCATCCCACCAGCAGTCACTGGGCTCCCCCAGTCCTTCAGGTGTAGGCTGGCACTCAAACGACCACAAGCGGTCCATGCCTTCATCACTACTGTAGTAGCTCCTGATGGCCACGAGGACCTCTCCATGGGGACACTGGAAGTTGAAGCCCTGGCGGTAGCCGTTGACCCAGCCCATGTCATGATGCTCGTGAGCCTGACCTGCCACTGTGGCAAGCAAAGACAACGCCAACAACACCAGAGCAGGATTCATGTTGAAGAGATGGGTCGGTCTGCTGCACTGCCTAACAGCTGCCTCTGTTTAAACTCCTCCAAGCCTCTTGTTATCCAGATGTTTTGTATCCAGGAGTGATGTGTAATTTGCTGCACAAGGGACAAATCCAAAAGTGGATCTTGCTTGATATTTTAAGGTGGACTCTAAGATAGAGCATTAACAAAGCCTCATCGTAGATAAGGGTGTACCTTAAAAGACATGACTTTCAGATTACATGCAATTCAGATATTTATGTGAAGCCTTTATTACACTCAAGAGAACTCCATTATGTGTTAAACATCTAATCAGCTCAGGTTGTTAACTGTGCAGTGTGATCATCTTTATAGCTTTTTCAATATAAATGGTTATTTTGGGCCATTAAACGTTTTAGTTTCTAATGAATAATCACATCGGATATCAATAATGTGAAGCTATTTGGGGGATGAATGTTTATTTAAGGTGGTATCTACCATAATTACAATTAAGTAACAGTCAGTAATGTGAATAATTTATGGCCAAAAACAAAAAAGCATTTATCACAAATAAAAGAGAAGAGTGTCTTTCTATATTTTTCTTCTTGTCAACTATTCCAATGGAAAAACCAAAACCAACAATGAACTGACTGTGCTTTGTGAGCCTCTCCTAAACCCAAAATACAAAAGTATAAAAGTGTAATGAGTGGATTAAATGGTGGGTTTGTCTGCAATAACATACAGGGTTGCCAGGTCTGTTTGACAAAACCAGCACAAAAACCAGTCCAATACCAGAACTCAAAATATGCCAAACCATATAAACTGCTTTTAAGTCCAGCAGCATTGCTATCATTGCCAAATGTATTGGAATATCTACAAAGTAACACCATAAATGTTTAGTGTTTAATTTTATTCAAAGTGGTGATCGACAGGCGAACGACAGACAGTGAAGATCACGACAGCATTGTGTGGTTGTACGCTAATCTGGAGTTAGTTTTTTGTTAGGATTTAAGTAAGTTAAAATATGGAATTGTATTTATATTCATGTAATGTGTATGACAAATAGGTCTACCAAACCACACAAAAAATTCAACCCGCGCAACACTTCAAAAGTAGCCCAATTCCACAGGAAAACCACAGACTTGGCAACCGTGCTGACATAAGCTACAGACGTTAGCATGTCTGGCTAACTAGCTTTCTAACTACAGAAGGCCCTTTTACACACAGAAGGCCCTTTTATACACTGCCTCTGATTGGCTAGTACGTGTTGCCTTCATTGGTAAGTTATGAAGCTACCAATAAAACAAAATGAAAATTGCAGATATCATGGACAAAATTGAAAGTCGCCAGCCAGAAATGAGAAGCCCTCATTTTTTCAAAAAATGTTAAACCAAAACCATAAAGCTGTTCTCCAAAAACTCCTAAAAACACATCAATAGGCCACACTGTTGGGTTGACTGCTGACATGTTCCTTCATTATAATGAAAGGCTATTTTATATTTTAAATCACTCCCACATATGTCGTCCTGTAAAAACTCACCAACACAGAAAATATGCATTACTCCACTGAAAACAGTCCCCACCAAAAGCACTATTTCAGTATTATATCAATACATTGCCGATGGCTCTGCATTACCAGTAACTGATAAAATAGTTAGAAAGGTCACGCTACTTGGCTTTTACCACTGGCAACAGAGCCATCCATTACAAGGATTCACACGGCTGGTGAATGAAACTGTTGGGCACAGATACAGACCACTAAGTGCTAACATGACCCTAATATGAAGTAGAAACCATACACAAATGGATGAGTGAAGAATCACTTATCCATTTTCCTTTCTGTATCACAGGATAACAGCCAGCTATTTCCACAGTGTCTTCTGTTCCTGTGAAACAATGTTCCTGTAAAAGCTGACTGACAGACAAATTAGGCTCTGTACGATAATGAGCTCATTTTATTTATAGGGTGTAGTGTGCAGGTGATGCTTTTGGTCATGCTTACATAATTAATGTCTTAATGTAAGATTTGATATTGTGTTTGACCACATTATGTCCCAGTTCAAGGTGTTAAAAGGGTTCAGTGGTGCATTTTGATAATGCTAATCACACAGAAAGACACATTACTACATTAACATTGGTGATGTCACATTTGCATATATTTGTGGAAGCAGACAAATTGTTGGTCTATTATCAACAGGGCCTTTGGTCATGGATTTCAAAGCTTTTTTAAAAAAATGTAAGTTAAATTATTCAAATATGGACAGAAGCCAAGAACGGCTGTGCTCGCAACATTTTTTATTACCGTAGTCACAAGATCATGAGTTAATTGATCTTGTTATCTTCAGAAAAACTTTCTTGAGATAACGAGATCATATATAACAAGATTTATGACGGGTGGAGCTCATTCTCATTTGTTCATTCCTCTCCTGTACTTTCCATGCCTCTCTTTGATGGATAAATCAACTCTTTAGATCAAACACAAGAAGCCTTCAGGGGGGCTCTCAAGGACACTGGTTCAAAGTTATTCCCTCTCTCCACACCACTTTCCTTTCTGTCATTACTGATTGCAGTCTACTAAAATGAAAATGGTTGTAAAGGTGTTGTTTGGCACTTTTACATTATGACTAGGTGTTAATCAACCTGCTATTTGGCTGTGACACAGATGTAATTAATTAATATTTTCAGCTTAAATCAATTGCTGCAGTTGTCAAGATACCATCTATGTATGCTGGCATGGTACTCCTCACCTCTGATAAACATTATAAGAAATAAGGGGAAACATAATTTTGCTTTCTTATGATAACAGAATGATTAATTCATTATCTCGTGATAATGAGGCTCGTTTCAAGATAACAAAATAATTAACTTGTGATCTTGAGGCAATGGCATTTAAAAAAAATAATTGCAAGTTCTCGGCTTCTGTAAATATGATTCAAGATTTAAAGGTTTTATTTGTCACATGATTATTAAATGTGCAGAAATGAATGGTGGCTGTGATAAAGCCTACTGTGAAATAAAGAACTAAACAAGCTTAGGCTATAAATGCTGTGGTATGTGGCATTAGTTCATGCTATGGAAAATAGGAACATAACTCAAGACAAACTACAATGCAATAAAATATACTCTTCTGTTATGTAAATGTGTTCTTTTAAAGCGTCACTGTTTTAAGATGTTCTAAAAATAGATTTTCCACATAAAAATACTGTTTATATGTGTTTGTATCAACATGAGAATAACATTTACTTTAACACATATTTAAAAGGATGTGCATAATCACTCCGGGTAGCCTTGTTTTTGTCTTTTCTGATTCGTGTTGATGAAACTATCATCCATGAATTCAGAATAAGGATAAAAAAAAAGAACAATACTTTTTTCTCTTATATCTGTATAAGTTCTTGGAATATGATTTTAACTGAAAAACATGAACCTAACATTAACATAAACCTGTGGTAGCTGTGGTATTACAGTATATTTTGCAAGGCTCTTTGTACGAAGTGTGGTTAAACTAATTTATACTTTTCAAACTATATACAAACTAATAATAACTTGAACGTATAACTTGTATTCCAAACACAGCAACACTACATTTACATACTCTACCTTGATTGCTCTCAAATGTTTTATGGCCGGTCAGACAACCTAATATTTTGTCTCCTTTCATTACTGAAGAGAGAAATCTATTTGTTAACCATGTGCTTGACAATTTGATCCTCTGTGAGAGATCATCTTCAAACATCTAAAAATAAACGACGGCACATGTTAGGGATAGGGTGTGAGTCACTGCACGAGGAGTTCCACAAAAGTCAAAATGGAGCAGAACTGGGAGGTATTTATAGACACTATTGTCTATTTAAAAATCTCTATTTAGAGCAGTGCTGTTGGCACTTTGAGAATGTAGGGCTTCATTCACAATACTTTGATCTGACTGTGACATACAGACTGCACTGTACCAGTGATCACACATTGGAGGCAGCAGGGAGTCTGATTGAAGGCCAGTTCACATGATGTCTGTTCAATTCACCAACTATCACCAACTATCACTGCACTTATAAACACTTATAAACACTTGCAAGTTGCTGATTTTGCTAAATAAACATTCTCTTGAACACTGACCGGTGTAATCTATGTGATTATTTTAAGAATAATTCAGTTAACATAGTGAACAAGTATCTTAAGTGTCTGAAAATATCCCAGGAACAACATTTTTGAGAAAGATGTACACACATTAAAGCCAGTCCTTCCTAAGGTAAATATTTGGGAGCTACAGAGCACATCTGCTTTTCATTGTATTCAAGAGCAGCTTTCTTACAGTCTTGGCTCCATGCTAAGGCTGGCAGGACACCACTCAGTCTCTTTTTAAAGGTCACACTATATGTGTGCTGTTTTGCTGCAGATTGTGCATTTGCAGTGATATAGTCGTATTATTCGGTCCCACTGCATGAGACAACAGTTGGATCCATTTTCTTTAAATTCAGTGGAAAAAATAAACCACACTAGAGAATCACAACTGAGAAAAAGGCTTGCCAAAGTCGTCCCATTATACTGTTTTTCATACTTTGATCCAGCTCGCCCCATAAAAGGACAAGAGAGCAGCAAGCAAGCCGCTTGCCAGAACATGGACTGTTCTGCAAAACCCAGAAGACGCTGTAGAACATTTGGAGTCTGTATTTTGAGTTAAAGGGCTATTCTCACAATTTAATATTACATTTCCGTAAAGACATGTCAAAAACAGAATGGTCACAGTCAAACCAGCATTTCCTGTAACACACTTTGACATTGTCTTACATTAGACCATCGCTGCCTCTGGAAAGCCTATGTCTCCCAAACCCCACACCTGTAATTTAACACCAGTTGTCTGTTAATTATTCCAAGTCCCTAAACTGAAACTGAGATTACCTTCATGACATCTCCTGGGGTTTCTTTTTTCTTCCAAGTTTTTCTTCTCCCTTTTATGTCATCTATAATATTATGGCTATATAACTGTTTTCATGACTCTTATGTCACTGAAAGTCAAAGTGTCCCTTTAACTTTTTTGTCTTTTTACAACAAATATTTGTTTTAAGGTTAAAGGAAGATCCTGGTCATAGTTTTAATAAACAAACATCCCCAGGACTTAATCTATTGCATGTCCTACAGAAGTATTCAATAGAAATGCAATTAATTGAATTCCAAATGCCACCAAATTAATTAATTTAATTACAAAGGCCATAAGATATAGTATTTATGATGATAAAGGAAGCCTTCTATGGTGTTGCACACTGACCCTCACATCCTGTGTTTCTAAAAATGCGCTACTGTATATATTTTGATGGGAAATATAAAGACTCAGTCCAATCGTCACATTGTTACACAGCAGCAAACACAGACTGCTCTGATAATCGCTCATCTCCTCCCCTCAGAGCTGTCCAGAGCTGCTCTGGTCTCTCTCTACCCGAACAGACAGTCATTGTCCTTGTGGCCAGAATGAGGTTTGTATTCAAATCAGGGGACATCAGCAGCTGCCAAGAAGAGAGTGTCCCATTCATAAATGTTTCCACAAAGCTGACATCTTGAGACTGTCTGTGCAAGAGCAGAACAACTTGTGATCTCTCCCACTTAGCTAGACCACATTAAATAAACATGCCATAAAATAATACTTTTATAAATAAAACTCGCCTTGCATCTCATTTTTTTTAGTTTGGCGTGTGTCATTGTTCAGCCTGAAACTGTCATCTCTTGTCAGTTCTCGCTACATAGAAAGGCATTGTTGAAAATGGAGTGAAAGATTTGCCTGTAACAAACAGAGAGAGCGTGAGAATCACCAAAGGGCTATGAGAGGGCAGAGCTCTTGTCAATAAAGACGCGTCATGTTTAAATCAGTTCATCAACACCTGCTGCAACTCAGTATACACAGAAGGCATCGTGTTGGCAGCCAATATTTCTTAGTAGGGGGAAAATGTACAGTACAATACACTCTCTACACTGTTTGTAGAGGAATAAATGAGATACAGTTCACAAATATAACGTTTGTCCTCTACCCCAATGTATGCTGGGAAGCTTTCCTTCACACTTGCTCCTAGAACATTATAGGATCTTAATCTTATTGTCTGTGGATAAGTCCAAAACAATATAACTCCACATTAAGGCTACTGGGATTTCCACAGGCCTGCAGTTGACCATATTTAGCATTCTGGAGGTGTTTCTTTGTGTAAATGAGGCTGTACGTGCACAGGGAGATGCGTGCTGGTCCATTTCCATTTCTACTTTCATTGCGTTAAGTTGCGCAAGTCCAATACCCATTTTCTTTTTCGCACTGACAGTTCAATTTAGGGCTCATTATAGATGCATGCTATGATAAATGAGGCCCCTGGTCTTATATAACGGGAACTCTACAGATTTTACACATTAAGGTCAGTTTCTAGTCACCCTTCACTTCTATATTGTCTTCTGTGGCTTTGGAGGAGCTTTTCAAAGTCTGAGAAAATAACCTAGATGACTTTTGTCCTCATAAAAAGCTGTTTCAGAAAATTCCCAAAAATGACTTATTCAGGTCACAATGACGTCAATCTGACACAGGAATTATGACTTTTAGTCCATCGGGAGCCAATGAGGAAATAAAAGTCCGCAGAGGGACGTTGTGGTGGATGGATGGGTCATCAAAATGTCTTGATTTTGACTCTGTCCCCTCATTTCCTGTCATTTCTCTACTGTTGATTTCTGATTATGACATAAAATACCAATAGTTGTATTATGGGAAATCTGAGTGGGAGTCCGAACCACACCAGGGATTAGAAGTCATGATATTCGCTGCTGGGTTTGACCACTCTATTTCTTAATGTGTCTCTTGTGTAATACTAAATTGCTGATGAAACCCTTTAGAGTTGAAGCCAAACAAAAATACCACAAAGTCTTATATGTTGAATGTCAGTGAAGTGCATTAATAAGCAAAATATGATGACTCATTGTGGGATGAGCATGAAAAGCTCAACCAGCTAGCCTCAAATACCTATGATAATGGATCTAATCATACAGCGTGGTAATTAATTACCTTTGGTCACCATGACAATTTAATAAAAACAACTCAATGTCAACATGTACTAACCCTCCCAAACTCAACCAAGATAACATATCAGTGGAATTAAAATCTGTGTAAACTCTCTTCAAAGAACAAATTACATAATAATCTTTGAGAATATGAATTTTCAAAATCAAAACAAACCATCAAAATGAATTAAGTCAATCAATTCAGAATCTTTTGCTATAATTATGAATGAATGGCGTGATACCTCACTACTAAAAACACAGCTATCTCTGGTATGCAGGGTTACGCAACTACCACTGCGAGGATGTCAAGAGGTCCCTCAGCATGGTCCATTTTCCCATAAGACCTTTGCTGTTTAATAGTGCTTCACTGATGAAATTAAGGGGCCAGCCAAAAGGCCACCATAATAACGTCTACAAAACAAATCACTTTGCTTTAGGCTGTAACCTCATTAGAACAATGCGTCGCAGTTGCTTGGAGGATGTGTCGGAGCTATGGCTGGTGAGCCGGGCAGGCAGAGATAAGCCTCACTGACAGTAGTGATAATAGAAGAGCAGGAATGATTGCCTGGAAAATAATCACGCCCCAAGTATTTCAAGCGCACAATACTCTGTTCTCATTTATTTGGTTATATTGATGCCACAACTCGCCTCTCAGGCTTCAAGGTTATCTGTTAGATGATATGTACGGGTGCAGGTGTTTGATTGTAAAATTGTCAAGAGCAAGCTGCGTCCTTTTTTATGACCCGTTTTCATTAAATGAGCGGAAATGAGCAAACAAAATTGCACAGACATCAAACATCCACCTTGCCTCGCTATCACTTTGCCGTCATGTGTATTTGGACCAGATCTGCATCCAATGTTGTTACACTGCCGCTCACAAATGAGTGAATGTAATAGTTCTGCTTGGAAAACCAGTACAGCTCAATAACTCGTTCTCATCTCCTCTGACAGATCCTGGAAAGTTGAGGTAACGGGCTGAGAACAAACGAATTTCCACTGGATCAACACTACTACACTGATCTAAATAACTACTAACTACTAACTTACTATAAAACTGAGATGGGACCTCCTTCATTTTTTTGTGAAAGGAAACAAAATATAATGATACTGCAGCTCGTGTGCATGTTTTTCCATTTTTTAAACAGAGGAAATCATTGGTTTTTGGACTTATCTATGGAAACAGTGTCTAAATTTAAAGCCTCTGGGTGGGCGTTTCCCATGGTAGCAGATGACGGACATCGGAGAGCCAACATTGCTAGGAAAAGTCATGGGTGTATTATAAGAGCTCTTATGAGAGAAGCGCTATCAACTTCCTTGGTGCACCGCTGACTTGCGCACAACATACTGTACGCTCTACAAATGTGATGCAAGATGGGTTTTTTTCCCCTTTTTCAACACACCCACAGAGTATCAATAATGTAGCAAGTCTAGTCATTTGTTCCCTTATGGCGCTCAACATTAGGGAAGAACCATTGTACTATTGACAAAGACAGGAAAGAAAAAGAAACATGGATGTACTTTGACAAAAAAATGGAAGAAAACTTCACATGGTACCTTTAAGCTATGGGTGACAGCATCTATCCCCTGCTGGTTAACTGCCAGTGTTGGACTTGAAATGATATTATAAACTATTTTTAGCGCCTATCCCCACAGATATTACACCAATCAAATTACACTTCAGTTCAAATTACAGTTCAGCTCAAATGACATTTTGGGTCAAACACAGTTCAGGAAAAATTGTCACTTGGTGCCAAAAATTCCCACCCTTTGGGAAACACTAACGCAAGGGGCGCTATCACTGCAGGGGAATAAACCACAGTTGAATGTCATCTTCTTGAGCAAATAAGTACACTTGTTAAAACAAACTGCAACAATAATTGTATTGATTTCTTAGCAGAAATGTATTATAATTTCACTCATTTTTATTTACATTGTGCAGTAAGTTGTTCTGTTAATGTGCTCTGAAAAAAAAATCATTTTTAATGATGTTTGTTGTCTCTTTCCTATGTAGCACAATTAACTTGGAATTTTGGAATATAATTTAATGGACTATCTCACCAAACAGGCATGGCATCCGCAATCTAATCTGCAGCAGAGAGGAGAGACTTGGTAGTGATCATAAATCATACAGTGGAGTGGAAAATGTAGAAAGTGACACAGACTCTGCTAATGCTGTATTGTTTTACAGCCTCTGATGTTCTTCAAATGACTCAGAGGAAATAAGAAGACAGAAACTATTTCACTAATCAGTGAATTTGTTTTCCTCCCAGGGCTCAGCTGCAGTTTTGTAGCATATTTGAAATTCAAATCAAAACTGTGATGCTGGCTTCAAAGGTGAAACATGTCCAAGGTCATGTTCTAACCATGCTACTTTTCTACTGATAAAAACTTAATTTGAGCTCAAGCATTCTCATACTGGGTGATACTGGTACATCTCACCATTCAAATCTGGGTATTTCTGCTCCAAATGATCCACAATTTCCTTTTAACTTGCATGAAATGTACACATGATCAAATCCTGCTGATTCTAGTTCCATTATAAATTGGGTTGATTCATGCACCTTTTCCCTATTTCCAAATTACACACTCGCACCGCACTTTAATTTCTTCGCTGAGTTTAGAGAACTGGGTCAGTGGCTGCTGAAGGAGACTGGGCTGTGGAGCTGCATGCCAATACGCTACTACTACTGAGGGTCATTCTTATTAATACCACAATCATCACATCATTATCTATATTTTTGGACTGAGTAATGCAGGTGTGTTACGTATTCAGTCCAGATATATTATGTGAGTCAGCTACTTTTGGTTCTTTTGGTGATTTATCTGTGCTTTTATTTAGACTGAATTGTCAGAAGTGAATGCAGTCAAGACAACGACTTTAAATAGCTTTAAACTAAATCTATGAAGCTTAAATATTAATCAGATTTTGGCTTATTGGATCAAAATGTTGCCTACAAAGTGCATGACAAAACAGAGTATGGTAATCATTGTTTTTGCACTTCTCCAAACAACATATCATTTACTGTAAGTAGATATATGGTTACACGTGGGTGAAGATTTATATGATCATCTGACACTGCTCTGTTTTGGTCTGTTACAGTAAACATAAGTCACTGTTACAGTAGTAGTTACTGTATGGGTGGCGGAATAAAGAAACAAAAGTCAAGGTTTGACTCACAACACATCACACCCACTAGTGTTGATTCTCTCAAACACCCAATTTCAGTGTCTTTCAAACAGCGTAGTAGTGCCAAATTGCTGCTATACACACTCCATATTTTACCAGTTATATATTTATACTTTTTTATTTTTGCCAGCAGAGAAATAAATGTTTAATCTAATAGTATTACAAAGTTCTGATCAAGTTATGAATGATGAAGTTTTCCATTAAGATTACCTACTTCAACATACACTTTTAATTTAAACAGGTTAAATGTTGAAACCACACAAACAACAATAGCAAATTCTATGACTTGAATATTGCTCTTGTTGCACATTAATTAACAAGTGGAGCTGGATATAAGAACATAGAATTTAAATCTAGTTACCTAAAGTAAAAACAAGACAAAGACAAGAAAGAACTGAAACAAAAAGAGATGAGAGAGAGATGAGAGGAGCAGCTCTTGCGTTGTTGACTGTATGCACAATTGTGTGACGTGCAGTTTATTGATTTTGCCATGTAACTCAGACAACTGCTCCCCCACTCTCCCTGCAGGGCATACTCTCCATTAGCATGCTCTACAGCAAACATCCTCTACTTCCCACCCTCCCTCACTCACTCTGTAATTAAATAGTGGGAGAGTATGTACAAAACAATACTTAACATATGGTAACTTAGTCTTTTATCCTGTGTATTGTTAATACTTTTTTCTTTTTTTTTTTACGCCTTTTGCTCATACTGTATATCTCTGTCTAGTGTGTGTGTGGTTTTTTCTTACTGATGATGTGTCCCAAATAACATCCGCTGGTAGTGGTGGTGGGCAGATCGACAAAATGTTAATGATAGAAGCTGGCTTCTTGAAAGCCCCAATGACAGACTGACTCTGTCTCTATTACTGTTTGTACACAACAGCAACTTTCATTAGTTTAGTGCGGAGGGCCTTCTACAGGCATGAAGGATCATAACATCATCATCCCATTCAAATCATGCTTTATGATATACTGGATTAGGTTGTAACAGCTAGTTGTAAATCCATACGTATATGTGTTCTTTGTCACTACTAGCTTGTTTCAAATCAGAAAATCAAAAGCTTTCAGAGAGGGGAATCAATATAGCATGACAAGCTGTAACATAACTGCCAAATAAAAATGTTTTAGGTGGACAATATATTCAACTATACTTTTAATGCTTTGTAGAAGTATGACTATTTGTTATATTTATATTTGCATACACGAAGAAATGTGTGATAGAAATGTTCATTTAGTTTCAATATGCTAGCCTAACTGACACTATTTGGTCATTTAATTGTTTCTGGCACAGTATTTTTTTACTAACTTTGCATATATTATTTTTTATGAAAACACATTTTAAAATCTTCCCTCTTTACATCATCATTAAACAGCCTTTTAATCAAGTATTATGTCAGATAATTATTTCATACTACCTATTTTACTTTTCAATCTAACATGCTGTTGTTAGTTAAGTATGTCAGCCGGTTGTTTGCTGCACATCAGTTTAAATACTAAGTAATAAATAATCTCTGTGTAAGAGCTACTTAACTCTTACATACTATTCATATTCTGACTCATAATTAGTCTTTACACTAATTCACATTCATAAATTCCCAATCAGTCATTAATAAATGTTTGAGTTTCATTTCTATCAGCTGCTATCGTTGTGTTGAACACTGGCATCACCTAGTCATTCCACTTTGTCACTGAATTAACATTATTATCAACTTGCTGAGGAAGTGTCTGACATTATGTAGTGGCATGGTGTGATCTTGTGTGGCATCAAAATATTGAATAAATATCTGATGCAGGCAGTCAAATGTCAGAAAATGTTCAGCTGTGATCAGTTCTGTTATTATGGTGATCTCCAGTGTCTTGTTTTGCACACAGTGTGATGGCGTGGTAAGGCCTGCTTATTCACCTGTGACACAGCATAACGGGCCGAGCAGAACACAGGGAGAGGGCCGCCCCATAGATGCAAAGGTCAAACAATTTGGACCATATGTTGTTTGGGAAGTTAAGGAGGAAAGGATGTGCAGGCCCTTCCTGGAACACTGTTTAAATGAAAAGTGCACATCAGGTTTTTCCTGGCAATAACCACAAAGTACTTCATTCGAAGGCTGAAAACAAAGACGAGTTTGTACGCGAACACAACACCGGAAAATGACGTTTCTTCCACTAGATGCTGGTAGAGGACATTCATTCAAAGCCACAGTATACCCACCTATCCAGAAACACGTGCAGCTGCTACAGTGGAATGTGCAGTCAGTGAAAGTCTGACACTCCCGCGCACACACCGCCGCCAACACTAAACCACAGTCAGTGTGAAACGTTCTACAGTTGGCATCTTGTACACCTGCCATATACATGAGGCTATAAACAGGAAAACTATCATTTCCAGGCAGGTTTCTTTCATAGTGTAGTGAATGTAGTGAATAGGAATGTCACCACCTCCACTTCCTACTTCATTTTAAAATATCTAATTTAGAACTACCTCTCTTTCACCAACACACCTCATGCTCTGTGTAACTGCAATTCTGTCTTTCCCCTTTCTTCAAAGTAGCACGCTCAGGAAATTGTAGAGGGGGCATGATGTAAATCTGCTTGTACGTGGCTGACGGATTTACATTCCTAACACTGTAAATGTGCACTAAGGAACTGGTGGTACTGCTTATGTGCATTTTTATGTACAACTTTTATACTTTTTATCAGAATGAAAAAAGTGTTGTTCATCATGAAGCCATCCCATTATGTTTGCCACCATATTATCACAGAGGGAAAACAGTTTTTTGAAAGAATGGTTATAAAGCATAAAAACCCCTGTGAAAACACCAAAAGATATAGATGTAAATCTTTACAAACAGGTCACAAATACAGTTTCCATAGTTTACAACTGGGCACGGTAGTTTTTAGCACATAGTCACAAATAGCAATAGTACTCAAACAGGAGTAAATGTTGCATTTACCAGCAGTGAATCGGGTGCTCTCGTGAGTATTTACAGCAGCAGGATGGTGTAAATCAATACAGACTAAAAATAAACTACAGTGCTCATGTTTATTGCAGTGTGGCTAACTGATGTGTTTTTAATAGTTTTTGGACAGTGAATAGAGAGGCAGAAGAATAAGCTATAACAGATAGACATGCCAAGTCTATCTGGTGTCTTAATGGGATTTATTGGCAATAAAAAGAAAATCAGAATATCATCAGACTTGACATGAGGTCACATATCATGTCATTACATCCCCCAGTTTCATTCCAGTCATTCTTTTTCCTCCCATGTTTCCTGTGGTTGAAAGCTCTGAAGTATCTACGACTGGCAAAAAATAACTTAAAAGTGCAAATCATGTAGAGTGGAGCCCAAATCTTTTTAGCACAACACAGTCTGCACAGTGGTTGTTAACTTTAGGGCAAATCCGGCCTGCTGTGGTTTTCCAGAATCACCTCGATTCTCAACTCTGTGGAGAAGAGATCAGTATTTATACGCCAATTCTCGTCTGGCCGTGCAAGATTATTTTGAACTGAGGTGTTTTGCTCTTTGTCGGTACGAATCCACTGTGCTGTCAAAGAGCCGGTCCAGGAGGCCATCGTTTCTCTGGCCCGCTACATAGACACGCTATTGTTGATGAGCTCAAGCCCAGCTCACACGCTGCATACCAGATTCCATCCACAACCTATCTCAGAATGCTGCACCTCCTGGTAATCTTGGCAAACCCTTGATCTGTACAAACAGTGGGCTGCCATGTTATCACTGCAGAATCAATAGTCTTACAAAGGAGTGTATTACATTGTTTACTTTTAATGGTGTAAAAACAGACCAGCACATAACACTGGCTGCTTTACTCAGGACCAAACAGAATTACTGACTATAGTCAGATCAAGGGAGTAAGTTCTGGTTTTGACAGTTGAAAATAAAGGAGGGATTTAGATGAGAGACGACCCATTTTTACAGAAGCAAATCTGGTTTATAGAATTTGATATTAACTAACACTTATATCTGTCGCTTTTACTATCAAACATTCCGTCTTTTGTTAAACACACGCTTATTAACAAGCTATGAGATTAATTGCTGTGCCTCTGATTCATGGAGAAAATTGGGCAATTTAACAGACTCATTTCCTGTCACACCTTTTTCCTGAATTTACACTTGTGAAACTGATATAATTGAAAGTGTTGTTTTTGTCTCATTGCTGGATTGCTGCTCATGGAGACAGCTTGTTTTTCCCTATTCTCTAGCAAGTGAACTACTAGCTAATGCTGTTCTTTCTTTAGTTGCCAGTAATGTAAAGCATTTGTTGTGTGCCAGAGGGTGTGGAATACTTATGTTTAGGTGCAGCAGCAGATGTAAAACCTTGTACAAGAGGCTGTATGTTCAGACAGCTGTTGCTTTAAGGATTAGCACTGGAGAGTAAGTACAATGATGGAAAGGTGAGATAAGCTCTGTCATCTTTCATGAAAGCCATGACAGCTTCAGGCATAGCAAAAGTAAAGGCCCTGAAAACCTATTTTCTCTATTAGCTTCTTACTATGAGTGATGGTTTCCAACATAAACACACAATATTCTGCCATAGTTAGAAGAGGTTTGGTTATTTTACATGAGGGAGTTTCATTTTTGTTTTCTCCTGTGCTATTCTCATTGGTTTAAAATGGATGGGCTTAGTTGCAGACAGGTGATGTCACACCTTTTTGTGCACCAATCAAGATTTAGCAAATATTTGAATCAAAATGGGATGATAGTTATTTTCCTATGATGCCTGATGATCTGATTCAACCTCTCTCGTACAGTCTTGATGTAAAACATACATGTCATGTCATGTGGAAATCTCACAGATAATAACTTGTATAGGGACATTGTTTATTTGCTAGTGCAGCTCAGTAATAACATCATCTTCACTCAGTAACTCAGCTTATATTGATGTATTTTTTCAGTTTCAGATATGGGAACTGATTTAACTCACTACCAACATGAAATATTAATAATAGTAGTGAGCACCCCTCCTTGCACAATTCTGCGGTCAAACTCTGACTTCTCAGCACAGCGTCATAGGCTTGTGATTCATGACCAAGTGACACTGAGAAATCTTTGGAGAAAAAGAGTAAAGTACACCTAATCAAATGCTGTCCTACTAATGCAAGACTTTTCAGGTGTTTTGGAACATCAGATAAATGTTAATGATTAAGGAGACCTAATCAGTTTAAAATGCAGGTTGAATCCTTCACACTTCATAGTATTTGTAAACTTCGAAGTTCCACCTCCCTTCCTGTTCAGTCTCTGTCCCACCAAACTTTCAGTTCTCTGTTTTGTTTCCCATATGCACGTTTGTTTCATCAGCCTTCCTGAAAAGCTGGAATGTGACACTAGTGGTTTCTGTCTATATTGTTAACTAAATGGGAATGTGCTTAAGGGAGCAGTTACTTGCAAAAAAGCAAGTAAAATACATTCACTCATTTCAACCAATATGAACAATTATTTTGTTGGCATTGACCTATAATAGCTACCTTTGTTGTTTTACCTTGGTTAAAATAATGAGGTACTGCTTGTTAGTACTGTAGGCAATGGTGAAAAAGACTGACTAAAGAGGCTAACTACAAAACGGGCTTGTAGCCAGTTATTTCTCTTCTTCAGTGCAGTGTGTTCCTGTTTGGTTTATCAGTATGTTCCAGTCTGTTCCCCTTTACATACTAATTGCATTTTCAGCGGTTTTCAGCTGATAAAACTATAATTTGGCAACATTATATCAAGTTTGAGTGTCTTATGTTTCCTTAAAAACATTAGGAAAAGTGTTCATAGTCAGAGCAATTGTTAGCTGAGATGTTGGTAACCGATATTACACATATTTGCAGCAGCTCACAATACATTCCCAGAGTTAAAGGATAAGAGCCAGGTGCCCATATGAACACTTAAAGGGGTTTTATTTGCTGTAATCATTCTTCCTGTTCATACTGGCTATTAAAGATCCTCTTCAAATGTGTTTTTCAATGTACTGTAAGTGATGAGGGCCAAAATCCACAGTGTTTCCACACAGTTACTCTGTGCCAAAGCGTATAGCAGTCTGAGGTAGTCATATCAATTGGATATCTGCCACATTTACAATCTTAATAGCATCAGATTCCCTCTTTCTGTTTCCTTGAACAGTGTTTCCCTGTTGGGCTTTAGTGTAGTAGCAAAAACAGAGACTTTGGCACTAAAAAGACTGTAACTTTGAAAGATATCCATTTCATTCCCTTGGACAGCTCATTTGAAAGCTTTGTATTAGCTCCAGATAAACGTTTAAATACATTTTTGCACAGAATGAGGGCTGTGGAGTTTGGCCACCATCACTTACATTGTAAGTGCATTATGAAGGACTGTTAATGGCCAGAAGGGCTTATAGCACATAGACTGCAAAAATAATGGACAAAGTTACCATTGTTTTGTAGAGTCCCGTTCTGAAACCTTGAGTTTCAACCATTGCAAACTTGGATTTTTGGAGCCAGAGGGAACCATATTTGGACAAGAGGGTGGAACTGATCCTAATACTGCTAGCTTGGTTAGCACAATGCATTTACAATAACTGTGAACATGCTACTGCTAATTTCCGACATCGAAAAACAGGCTTAAAGCCATTAAAAAATATATACTTTCCAGAATTTTTTATTTTTATTTACCAGGAAGTAAACCTGTTTGGCCATTTTAACATGACTGGCTTTTGGAGCCAGCCTCAAGTGGCCATTAGAGGAACTGCAGGTTTTGGCACATCTGGCTTAATTCTTTAGCTCCAGAGGTTGATGCTTGTTACAGCAAGAAAAACGTGTCAAAAACCACCTGACTGTTGTTTTAAGACAGATTTGAACATGTATGAACCTGTTCTTTAATATCACTAAGTTATTTTGTCCATTACATTAAAGACAGGTGGGTCTGATTAATAAGAAACTGTGGGATTAGTATAATGAGGCTTATATAGTTAAATATACTTTGTTAACAACACTTTTTGCTCATCACTGACAGTGACAGCACATGTTTAGCTTTGTCATCACATTACAGGTTTTTTTCCCCCACATTACACTTCAGACACCTGAGAGATATGAACCATACTGCCGTGTTGCCATGACACCAGCATCATTTAAAACGTTTGCGGCAACGGTTGGACGTTTTTTTCTGTCGGGCCCCACAGTCTCTGAAATGTTACGTCCATGAGTGTGCTCGCCTGTTGCTGGTCACAAGCCCCCCTTTTTCATTTGCAGCTTACGCAAAAAGCAGCAGAAGCTTGTGATTTGCCAGCCTCAGCCCTCCCTCCTCTGGGGGGGGTAACTTATTACAGGAGTTTGCGGGCGGAGCCGGTTTCCCTGACAGATAAATTGTGTGTGCTACAATTGGAGGAGTCGGGTACGAAACTGTCCTTTTGCGTTTCCTGTGGAGGGACGGTTAACAGTTGAGCTAAAGCTACCCGAACAACACTGTCAAAAAGCAGACAAGTCGAAGAAAGAAAAAAAAGGGGGATATTACCGGAGAGTTTAATATGTCTGGAAATAAAGACAGCGACGGCGGGTGGAAGAATTTTCTGTGGAATTCAGAGAAGAGGGAGTTTCTAGGACGAACAGGAATCAGTTGGTGTAAGTACTGCCTTTTTCCTGTATCTTTACTTTAACTAACGAGCTAAATAGCTGCTGCTTGAGGGAAGGCATTACTGTGTGAAGTGAACGACGGAGGGGAGAAAGGGTGAAAGTGTTGGCGCTCAAAAGAGATATTTCTCGTCTTTCTCCTCGTTTCCTGACTGTACAGACAGCACCTGTTAGAGCCGTGTTAGCCTCTGACACGCTGCGTCGTGACTCCGTGTTTTCAATGGAGGCTGTGTGCTGTGAAGTTGGCGCTGTTAAATCACGATTCAACTCAAAGAAGTGGCTTGAATCTCACACAGCGTCTATAAACCCACCACACGCCACAGGTCGACTGTAATGATATATATATATATTAAAAAACTGGCTAATTGTATATCAAAGAATCAATTAACTCGCACTGTGATTGGCTCATTTGTTCCCCTTTCCTCGCGTGTTTTAGCCAAAGATTAAAAAGTGGATAACTGTTTTTATTTGGGTATCGCATTGTAATAGGAAATGGTGAGTCAAGGCGTAGCCCGAGTGGGGGCATTTAATAATGAAACGTCCTTTATGAAAAGGTCATCTTGAAGGACAGTGTGGTGGGCCAGGACTTTTCCACTAAGCCCAACCAGGGAAAGTTGGGTTGGGTTTCTGCGTGCCATGCCGGTTCACCCTCATATATTTTTTGGCACACCATGCAGAGAGTAAAGGAGAAGCAGACGACATTTTATTCCTCTTATTAATAAGCTGGATAGCTAGTCTTTTGACTCCTATGTGCAGGCCCGGTTAACTACACAGCCCCCCCCCTCGCTCCTCCTCCCCCTCCCTCTCCCCTTTCACTCAAACCCGAGATTATGGATCCAGCTTTAATCGTTTTTACCACTGTTTTCAATACTTTAAGACGATAGGATGCTGGCTTAGTGGCTCAGCAGTGTTGGCTGTTGATTGAATAGGATAACTACATGGTATTATACTGCCCAGTACACTCACTAACTCGTTTTTTACATGTTAGAAGTGGCGTTTTTTTCCCCCGGTGTGAAACACATCACGACTCACAAGTCTCCTGGGTCGCCTCTCTCTCTCTTTATGTCTCTCTCTATGTCTCTCCATCTTCGAGCATTTCCCCCCCCCCTTACCTGAAATAAAGAAAGAGGGCATAAACCGGCTTCTCTATACCAGTTTACAAGCACTCATTCCTCATTTAATGAAAACTCAAATATTTGTTCATTTCCAAGAAAAGACCTCAAAACACGGTGGTGTTTTTTTAGTCGTGTTGTCGCCCTCATAGCTGGGCAATGGCGAGTTGATAGCGAACTTAATGGAGCTAATTAAACGTTTTATGTATATTGTTTTAAACCCACCGCTATTAGTGTAGTCATTTTGATAGTGCTGTAGTTACAATGGTAGTATGCATATATTACAGTGTTAGTAGTGCCGTCGTGAGGTAGAGTGATGTCGCACTAACTAAAAGTGAGCGGTGCTAGCACTAAAAAGCAACAGGTATGTCTGTGTCTGCGCCCCCGTGTTGATGATACTGTTGCTGTCTACCGGGGCTGCTCGTTTTAAAGCGAGTGTTAAACAACGAGGCTAGGAGCTGTTTGAAATGAGCCAGTTTCAATTTGGGTAGTTTTTAAAGAAAGGCGGGGGGGGGGGGGTGAATGAGGAGCGTCGCTGTCAGTCGGCGTCTGCCTCCGTGTGTTGATTTCGACATGTGCTGAATGAGTGACAAACTGCACCAAGGAGGCAGCAAAAGCGGAGACTACGATTGAAATGTCAGTCTGTATAGAGGACACTCAGGAAAGAAAAAAAAAAGAAAGAGAGAGAGCGAAAGAGAGAGAGGGAGGCATCAGTGTGGCATGCATGTGGTGAAGGTCCCCTCTTCACACGCTGCAGCAGTCTGGTGGGGGAGGTGCTCTCCATTCAAACTGCCTCTCACCACCACTAGGCCGGTTTCTGTGCTATTTGCATGTCTAGGCAACAGTGCTGACTTCTGACTGCAGAGCCAAACTGATCTCATGTCTCTTCTGTAAATCTCCAGTCATTATCGATCAATATAATCCATCAGATGGATACAATGTACAGACATGTCACATAAACTTAAGAGAACATATCCCTAATTGCCCTGGCTACACTTCACGTGCTCTGATATCTCTCTTCACCTTAATTTCACCTGAATCTGAATGATCACTCCCACAGGACTGAGTTTTTTTGGTGTGTCTGAGGTGGTCTATTGTAAAAAAAAAACAAAAAAAAAAACAGAAAAGAAAAATCACTGCTTGCAAACTGAGCTTGCGCAACTCGTCAGGCACGAGCACTGCGGCCCGACATGGCAGCCAGTCTATAGTTTCCCTCTCAACAGGTGCATCACTGAGCTATCCCTGCTACAGCCGCATACATGCTCATTAGCAAATAGCTCAGCACACATTTACATTGGTAGCAGGTGTTATGACAACCTGTAGCCACGCTGGAACATAATATCAAGGCTGCCTGTTTCTCCAACGGGTACACATTTAACATTTAATCACTCATTTTTGAACAGAGAGAAGGTAAACATGGGGGGTTTTTTTAGTCGTGGTTTCAGTCACACTGTCTCACAACAACTGTGTGAAAGATAAATGGGGTGTTGCTCCTGATCACGGGCAAACACTGTTCACTTGTTCTTAGTGTGAAAAACTCACAGTATCAGAGTAACGCAATAAAGGGCGAGGGCCCAGAGAGCCAACTGAACCTCCTACAATCAACGGTCTGTAGTGGGAGATAAGGCTGTAGGGCTGAACACCTTACAGACCTGCCAAACCGGTTTTTCATCGGGGGTTGATTTTTTTTTTTACTGATTACCCGCAGCGACATGACATTTGGGAGGGTGCCATAACGACAGCAAACACACCAGGAATGGGAAGGTTGAGGAGGATCTTAAAGAGTCCTCAGGGAACCCCCGAATTACACATGACGTCATAGCTCACTTTGCATATATATGTGGCGTTAAATGTTGAATGAGAGTTGATTTGAATGATTCATGGCGGGCAGGTAGAAGAAAACAAGTTAGACTCTGAGGATTTAAAGGTTATAAATATGCAGATTTTAAACATCTTTTCTAAATGCAAAAATATGTAAAAATATTCATTCAAATATCTTATTGACTATTACTGCAAAAAGAGGGAATTAAAGTTTATTTTTGGGCTTGTTTGGTTACAAAAATGTACTTTTTTAAGTTTGATGTGAGCTTCAGAAGTGAAGAGGCGTTCTTTCTTTAAATTGGAGTCACGTGACTTTTCTGAAGCCGCTCTGAGGTCACCACAAAAATATTTACACACCAATCAAAGAGTGCTACATTTCAACCGTGTAGCACAGACACTTTAAGTATCCGTCTTTACTTGGCTGAAAGCAGCCAAACAAGAAATGCTAATCACAAGTTAAGCAGAGAATAGGCAAAGCGAGGCCTTGTTGCTCAGTCAAATGAAGACTGTGTGTTTTTTGTTGTTTTAAAAAAAAGCCAAACCTGTTTGTAAGTGGTGACACAGCAGGGGAAGGGTCCGTGAGAAAGGCTGCTGTGACTCATCCTGTTGTACTGGGAATGAAGCCCTCCTACTGTTCCATAATGTGAGAAAATGTTAAATTAGGTAAAAGGAGACTGTGTGTTTTTTTTAAAATGGCTTCCGTAATGAGAAGAGAAAGTGTTTGTACTTATTCAATTAAACTCTCAAGGTTTCTCACATCATCTGACACATTCATTTCTTCTTAAACTCATGTCTCTGCTGCTCCATTAAAAGCCTTTTTTAACATGACGACTGATGTTTTCTTTTCCCTCCTCCCTCCACAGTAAAAATCTTCTTGTTCTACCTGATATTCTACGGATGTTTGGCTGGGATCTTCATCGGGACCATTCAGGCGATGCTGCTCACGTTAAGCAAGTACAAACCCACCTATCAGGATCGAGTCGCTCCCCCAGGTAAATAACAACGCCCTCCACCTTTTTCTACTCTCTCATTTTATAGTTTTAAAGCTTCGAGAGCGAAAGCAAACAACAGTAATCCAGATGGCAGCGTTGGCTAATGATGTTGCTGTGTGTGTGTGTGTGTGTGTGTGTGTTTGTGTGGCTTCACGTTGTAAATGAATGTCGGGGTGTGCCTTTTTTTTTTTTTTTTTTAAAGCAGCCAGTCTATCAGAAGCCTTTTCTGACCTTAGATAGGTTCAGCCATTTTGTCCTTCACTCCTCTCAGCCAGCCAATGATTCCCCCCTCAGGCTACAGGGGAACTGTTGTAGCTTTTTTACACTCATTGTGACTAAAACGATTCATGTGTGCCGTGATTATGCGTCACAAGCGACGTCCTCACATGAAAACAAGCAGAGTTTGGAGCCGCTTCTTTTGAAAATGAAAAAAAAAAACAACAACACACGAGTAGTTTTTTCCTCACAGCTAAAGCGAGGCCTCTAAGCTTGTTTTGCCAGGAAGAAAAATTCTCTCCTATAATCTGCAATCTTGTGAGAACAACGCCGTCGAAACACCGCCACAGTCACACACGCACACAGAGGGGCGTTTCGAAAATTTTCCCTGTGAGCTCAGGAGACGGTGCAGATTTGTAAGTGCCCAGCCTTGTCTTGTTGTGCCAGTACTTGTTTGCACAGCACACGCTGTAGCCTTGGCGGTATTTTTAGCAGCCATTGTAAATGACTAGCTTCATGCACTCAGGGTTAGTTTGCCTGCCGTTTTGGTCCTGTCACCCTTCCACCACTGTTGACAATCAAAAGAGCAAAGCAGGCAAAGTAGAGCGGGGTTGCACTCTGAGCTTCAAGTGAGTTTTCAGTAGTGGCACGATTAAAGGAAGCAGAGACTAGTTAGATTTTTTTTTCCTTTTTTTTTCTCTCAGAGCTTGAGCCCGCCTCTCTCACTCTGGGGCTAAAAGTTTCCATTGTGAGAGAGTCACACGTGAGACTGGAAGGGTGGGGGCAGGGGATCGGTGAACTTTCACAAGCCTCCACTAAATGGCTAAATGTTAGCGTTCAGTCAACGTTCACACAAATAACTCTACTGCCGCTCTCATTTACAACAACAAAGAAGCCGATCTAGTAGCGATGCTGGGTTATAAAGGGTCAATAAATATGACGTTTCCTTTCACTCATCTTACCCATCTCTCATTCTCTTGATGCCACGCCTCAGAGGCCTTGTGCACAAGGTCTGTGGAAAATTACTGCTATAAAGAGCTGACAGAGACCATCTGAGGAAATCCCCAAGACCCTACATTGTGTGTTGTCCTTAGATAATAGACCAGAGACACACACAAACACACACACACACACACACACACACACAGATACTCTACCTCTCTCTGTCTTTCTGTCTCTCTTTGTCTCTCTGGGCTCTACAAATAACAACTTGTATCAAATTCATTGAAGAAATCATTGAAATTTCACTGATTTCCACAAACCAAAAAAAAAAACAAAACCAAAAAAAAAACACAGTTTTGTATTTAACCCTTGGATGACCACATTTCTCCTTTCTTATTCAAACATGCTTCTGTTTTTCAGGTCTGTCACACACCCCACGCTCAGAGAAGTCTGAAATTTCTTTCACCATGAGCAAACCAGATACTTATAAGAAGTATGTCGCCACCATGGTGAAATTACTTGAACCATACGATGTCAACAATCAGACCGATGCACAGAAATTTGAAGATTGTGGAGGCAAGTATAAGCTAATCATACAGGGACAGTCATACTCTGGCTGATCCCTGATGGGTATGTAACAATACTCAATCAACTTTTGTCAATTGTGTTTACGTCGATTCGTCGCTAACGTACATTTTTTTTCATTAGAAACATCAAAGCCTAAAGTTGTGTGTTCCCCTAATTTCATTAAATACAAGTAGGACTGATGTTTCACTGACATTTACACGTCTTTGTTTTTTTTTGCAGAGACTGCTATGTCATATAAGGACCGTGGAAGTGTGGACAGTGATGCAGGCCAGAGGAAAGCTTGCCGCTTCAGCAGGGCTTGGCTTGATCCCTGCTCAGGGCAAACTGACGAGACTTTCGGCTTCAAAAATGGAAAGCCTTGCCTTATTGTCAAGCTCAACAGGATTGTCAACTTCAGACCAAGGGTAGGTTTACTGCCCTATTACAAATGACAACATTATGATACAGTAGTTAAATCAATATTGTGTAATAAGACTGTAATAAGAGTCTAGAAAAAGATAACTTCTTTTGTCAGCCATGTGACATATAGTGCAACTCAAACTGTTAACTTATGTTACTTAGCTGTCTGATGATGAGTCAGCGAGATAAATGAAAGGAACTACTTCTTTGTTGAGTGAGATATTTGAACTGCTAGCACTCCTTGTAAAAATGAGCAGCATAAAAATGTGACAGGGAATGTAAACCAGGCTCATCCGGCAGCAGTAAATCAGGTATTTTGCTCACAAATTCAGATTGTGTTGGTTAAAAACTAGCGCATATTTAACTGACTTTGGTTTTCAATCATTTTCACACACTCAGCTGCAGATGACATGTTAAATGTTATTGTTTTTTCATTTCACATAAAGTCAAATGAACGCAGCAGACACAGGACTATATATTCAGAATTCCTTGAATGTGGATTTTTTTGGGTGAACTTGCTGCTTTTTAATTGGTTAGATTCCAATGAAAACCTCAACATAAACATTTGTCTGTGTGTCAAACTGTTGAGCTATGAAATAGAGCTCAAAAAGCCCCCCACCCACCCACCCAAACATTTAATAAATGGTTTATTATGCATAATAATGTAGTTACTGTACCAATGTACAGTATTATACAGCATTTTCTCCTTGCATTACATAAGTCTGTATTGTCATTCATTAGGAGTAACCACAAGAGGAGTTAACAAATACATTAATAAACACTTTATCTGCTAACAGCTACATTATAGTGTGTACAAATAAGGCAAATAAAACATGTTGTGGTGAGTCGTATGTAGGTAGCGAAGAATCAAACACAACATAACCACCTGCTCAGGATGTGGTTCATCAACTAGTCTCTCTCTTTTCAGCCTCCCTCAAGCAATGCCACACTCCCAGAGACCCTGCAAGCCAAATCACAGCCCAACGTGATCCCCGTTTTCTGCAAACATAAGGTGAGTTTAATATGTTTGCTATCTGTCAGCGGTGCAGAATATACTATTCGATTATTTGTCGTAGTATCAGTGCTGTATGAAAAGGTTCGACTTTAAGTTAAATTCAACCGTTCTCGTTGCAGAGAGAGGAGGACCAAGCCAAGATCTGGGATATTAAGTACTTTGGCTTCGATGGCGGCTTCCCCCTTCAGTACTACCCATACTACGGCAAAGTGTTGCAGCCCCAGTACCTGCAGCCTCTGGTGGCCATCCAGTTTGCCAACATCAGCCTTAATGAAGAGGTGCGCATTGAGTGCAAAGTATTCGGAGAAAACATCGGTTACAGCGAGAAAGATCGCTATCAAGGACGTTTTGATGTTAAACTCACCATCAACTCGTGACCTCAGCCATGACGAGCACTCTCATTTTGAAAACAAATCAAATGTAGAGAGAATAAAAGAGTTCAGATAAAACACCACTAGTCTTTGAACATTCATATACAGGACCTACACTTAATCCGTGTGCTTTACACTAGCTTTTCTGTGTGTCTGTCGAGGGTTAGAATGTAAAATACAAGAGTAGCAATAGCAAATATTTATTCTACTGTAAATGAAAATATTCCTCGAGCCATGGGATGTGTTCATCTATTACTGTAAAACTGCTATTCCACTACTGATGTGTAGCGAGTTGTGTTTCTGTCCCCAAAGTACTTCATCCTAACGTGGTTTCTATATATTTTTGGAGTGTCCAGTGCTGTAGTCTAGTCTCGTAATTTCTTCTGTCTTATGTCAGCTTTAGTGGTCCAAGGTGTGTGGAGCGCGCGCTCGTGTCTGTGTGCAGGTGTATTAGTTTATGTGAGTGTGTGGAGTTTGCGTTAATGTGCTCTGACTAACTGAAATACTAGCATGGTACTCTGAACCTTTAAGGCCCATGTATGAGTAAATGACTGCGCTCCATGGAATCTTTTTTTTTTTGTGTGTGTGTTACTTTACCGAGATGTTCAAGTTGACTGTGGAAGGATACATTTGTACACTTTTTCTTTGTTGTTCACCTTAGCTGTAGAATATGGTTTGATGACATTTCTGTTTGATACTCTTACATCTGTTCATTCTTAATTCGTAGAGTAGAGCTTTGTGGGTCCAGCCTAGAAGTCTGTCACCTCCATGGAAACAGTGGCAACTCAGTGCTTTGAAATCTGTTTTGCTGGAGACATCACATGACGTGATGCAACTTACTATTGAATGTTTTAGCCATTTTCATGGTGGAAGAATTTTATATTTATGCAGTTGTACATTTTTTTTCAAAGTGTAATGTATGAATCCAATACCAAAGTCGCTGGTCAAAAGTTAGAATATCAGAGGCAATGCAGTATCCCGTGTAATAAGATGTTTAGTTGGTGTGAACATACTTAATTCAATGTTGAAGATCAAAACACTTGTCAGGAGTCTGCTCTTGTCACTTTATTTAATCTGCATAAGGCTGAAACAATAAACAAAAAAATGGAACAACTGTGAAGTCTTTGAATTTGGTTAAATGTGTCTTCTCGTTTGCATTCACCCGTTCAAAATCTTGAAGAAATACTGCACCTGTGAAAGAAAGCATAAAGTAAATACCCATGAAAAAAAGACTCCTGAAATACATACAACATATCCTCAATTTAAATGTGACGTTAAGTGTCAGCCGGTCCACCGTCTCAGATATCGGAATAGTGACACTGTGAAAGTTCACAGAGCAAATGCTCCTCTGCACAAGCCTTTTTATTGGCTACTACTCTCCCAGTCTTGGGAAAATGGCAGCTCATTCAGTCACCAGCTAATGGTTAACAAGGAGGCATTTGTCCCGGCCACAGATCAGGAGTTTTCCTGAACAATGACGCTCGATGGGTCAGACCCACTCCCTACAAAACAATGGTTTTGTTTCAAATTCCGCTGCCAGTCTTGTTCTCCTCAAAACCAGTGTGATCTAAGGTTGCCCCGGCCCACAGAGCGGAGTCATGAGACTCGTCTAAAGACACGGCTTCACAGAGTCGGGGGTTTTGTTCTTGGCTGAGCGCGAGGTAGTTATTTATGCAAGTGCTGGGAAGACAATGAGCAAACCTGTGTGTAGGATCAGAGGAACTGCACTAATGAATAATGTGGGAGTATTTGACAGAACAGTATATGCAGAGTACAATGTGTTTGTGTGTGTGTGTGTGTGTCTGAAGTAACACCCACCTCCAGGACACCGTCTTCAGGGAGGTCTGTACAGTGAACTGCGTTTTTCACTTTGTCTTTACCATAAAGAGCACGCAGGGTTGAGGGACGGAGGTGCTGAGCAATTTCCTGTTAGAAGAAAACTTCAAGTTTTTATTGAAAGTGAAAACCACTGATTGTGATTCATTCATTCATTGATTTAATCATTTCATTAGCATTAAACTGTCAGGCTGAGTTCAACCTTAAACAACATGGGACCTAAAACAGCAACTTTCTGTCCAATTATCAGGTCTTTGTGCTGGTAATAGGGTGTAGCTCTTTAACTGCACATCCTGTACTGTTGTATGTTACTCCGACAGAGTGGTTAGTCAGCAATCACACATGTGATCCAGTAGAGGAAGTGACAAAACACTGACAGTCAGCAAACTTTATACACACCACATGGTGTAATATAGATGAGCCTGTTTCATAATGTAGAAAAATGTTGAATGAATCCACTTTTTTGCAATAATATTACAATATTGATATTTTCCCCTCTGTTCTATTAAGATGAGTCTATATTATTTATTCCAGACTGCAGCAACTACATTCCCACTGAATTTCCACATTCAGTTTAGTACATTCCTAAAACTAATCAAATATGATTCATCCCTTTCAATGTTTTATCGCTTCACAAATAGGGGAAGAAGACATTTTTATGTTCTACTCTACATCTCCTTTACTCACACAGTTTTTACATGCAGCAGCTTTATATTGAGTTTTAATCTGTTTTCTTTCAACATCAGACACTCCCAAGGTCAGAGCCGGCTCACTTGCCCTTTGCTACTTTGTGCCTCAAGGAAATGTAACCCTCCCACAGGGCCGGCTATCAGGGGAAGGATAATATGTGAATTATTAATTTGCCATGATGCCTTTTAAGTCTAAATGGAAAGAAAACATTATGTAACATACAGTTCTCATGTAGAACTTGATACTTTGGAAAAAGCAAATCAGGGGTGAAGAGGTAATGAGCAGTCAGGACATTGTAGCTTAAAATGTTCCCCATTCATCACAGATTCAACTGAATAACCAGATACAAATACATTCACGTGACACCAGCTAAGGTTTTGTTTTATCTCACATTTTGTGGAAAGAAAAGAATAATACTGTGTTATGACAGGGAGACATTTCCTTTTGACAGGTTCTTTACCCTCTAATGGTTTATGAGAACGCGCAGGAAAGGCAGGAAACAAGCTTCAAGGTAGTAAATCAACCTAGCCTTCTTCCCGAAGCTGTTCATTGTCTTTTAAAACAAAAACCTGGACGAAAACCACGTCCGTCCAGTTAAAATGATTGCACGCCACTACAAAACGTTGAAATGACTTCGACGGGAAGAATATGTTGGAAGCGACAACTGGAAACGTTCAAGGACCATGGGAACCTGCACATCACCTGGGAATGGACGGGCCAGCTGGGATCTATTTTAGTTCTGGAGTACGGTACATTAAGTGTTTCACAGTTTGACTTTACACAGTTATTTAACATTTAATCTTCCAGAAAATGTTTATAGAGCATTTAATCATCACTGTTACACCTGTGGTAGGTTTTGGATTCTCAAGTTAACAGTTATATTAGTCAGATAGGGTATTAGTCATTCTGCTGCTGAAGAGCTTACAACACTTAAATGTAGAAAACTGCAGAAAGATTTTGACAGTAACACCAAAAAAATGATAGAAAAGTAAATCTATAATAGTAATGCAATGAATCAATAGTATAAATAGTTATTGGCATAAACCTAAATATATTTATTGTAGCATCCACTAAAGCCCAGTAACTGTTTTTGCATATTAAGTTGGTGTAATTATTAATGATGTGAGGTGAGATTGTCTTATTTTACATTAATAAGTTATGGCTCTATCTACTCCAATATTATCTACATTGTAAAACTGTCTTTCCTTCATTGGCTAAACCATTAAATATACCAAATGTCACCACAGTCCAGTGACGCCGCCTGCCTAAAACTCTTGATGACTCTAAATTGAGAATTTAGTCGGCTGTTGGATGACTGTATTTCCATCATCTGTCTAATAGGTGTCATTCTACATGGTTAAAGTCTGAAATTCTACTTAAGAAGAACAGCAGGACTCTGAATGTGGCTTTACATTTTTAAGGGTAGAATTGAGTGTGTAATGTAACTAAATATAGTATATCCTGTGTATAACTATCTTCCTTGTTGTTTTTGTGTCCCATGCCACATGACGCTGCACACAAAGATGGTAAAAGGAGAAGGGGGGGGGGGGGGGGGGGGAGTGGGGGGAGAGATTTACTTAGTGATAAAATAATTCTTTCGCAAAAGCACCGCTCTCTGTAATTGCGTTAGTTACCCATGAGTGACCTACTGTCTGACTTTAATTTGATTTTAATGAGTCCCATAGTGTGCTGGATTGATGTTCACGTAATGGCTGCTGGCTTTTGTGGACATTCATGGCGGGGGCTAAGGGTGACCCGGCGGTTACATGAGTGTCCAGAAATCGAAAAAGTCTCACGTCTGATCCTTCACGCGCCGCTGACCGTCCCGACCCAGCTGAAGGGAGCTAAGAGACCGAGACGCTGGACACGATTCTGTCACACCACACACATCGCTGCAACAGTGGTTAGTCCTATATTACAATAGTGACAATAATAGTTAAATAATATGTAAAACTGTACTATTTCCTCAAACTTCCTTATCACTACTTGACATCTACCAGCAGCTGGGGACATTGAAAATACTACCACGCACTCCTATTTTTAACTACAGCTTAATGAAAACAACTGGTTGACTTTCCCATGTGATCACATCACCACACTTAACAAAAGAAGACATCACAGGGTTCACATCAGTCGTTGGAACAATTAAACAGCACAATAATCCTCTGACAGATGTTGCTTTTTTGAACTACTGTAGTAGGTGACTTTCACACATTTTGTAATTAAATTTCAGAATCATAGCTTGTGATAAATGGTATGAGTGAGAATCAAGAGCGGACACACTTGTTTGTATGTTCACAGAGTTTCATTTAAATGACACAAGAGAACAAACCTAAACCAACTTGTAGCTTGTGGCTCATGGTGTTTGATCTTATCATTAATGCTGCTTTGTTGGTATCTTACTCTCTGTGTTTCTACTCAGTCATCCTCCCTTTTTTCTTTTTGTTATTACTACAACAGCCACTGCCACTATCCTCCTTTGTTTTCTTTTTTCCTACGCAATTGACCAGATAAGGAAAAAAAAAAAGAAAATCCTGAGCCTGTTGCCATAATATTAAGCATGGAGCCGGCCTTGCTCTGAAGACAAAAGCCTCCCGATGATGCAAAAGTTACAGCTCTGTGGAAACTATCCACATGTCAAAATAACTATGGAGGCCTGTCAATTTATCTCCTCTGTAATCTCACCCAGTGTTATCCAATTACGATTTTTCACTCTTTAATCAATAATATACTATTTGTTAAAAAAAGAAAATCTCATTACTGCCCATTTCAGTTTCATTTTTCTGCTATAATAAAGCAGTAAATCTGCTATAGTTGCCACCGGGGACAGCTAATATAATTTCCATTAAAGCATTACATAGGCAGGTTAAAAAATCAATAGGCAAAGCTTGTATTTTTACCAAATATAATGTAGAGCTAGTCTCTTTAGCTTCATGTAACAGGACATTTATAGGCCTGTTGGATCATCTTTTACACTCATCGTCTACTACAGGACAAAGCGTGATGACACGGCCTCGCCCTCCACTGTCCAGAGTGCGCTAATCTTGTGGTTGCTGATTTAAAAAAAAAAAAAAAAAAGAGAGAAGTGTATATTTAGAGACTGAGACAAAACGAAACACTATGGCAGAGGGCAGAGAGTACAGGCTGGGTCAGGACTGGCTAACAGAGGACCGTTGTGTCTGTCCACTCTGATATCAGGACACATCACAAGACAGAGCACAATCTCATGACTGAGTGAGTGCAATGCAAGGCAGCTAAGGGTGTGGAGGTGTGAGACACATGAGGATCCTTTTGAGCAAGATATATAACACCTAGTGAAAGCCTTCATAAATCTTGCATCATATATTTCAGTGCATGTTTTTGCTGCGTTCTGTAAAGAAATACGGTAATTAAACTGATCTGTGTGCTAGCTGTAATGTGATAAAGTGTGTTAGAGGTCATTAATTCAGCTGTACAGTCATGTGTTTATTCACACAAGACTAGTGTTGTTGATTAGTCAACTGGAATAAATCAATAGCCTATTCTTACCACACACAACTCAATATTAACTATTCATAGACACTCTGACCTCTTCATACAGTCTGGAGTGTCAGTGTTTGACCAGTCAAACCTGTGGGCCTGATAATGACGTCTGGAATGTCTTCACAGGCTGTATTTGACAAGAAAATGTACCGTACTTTGGTACTTAGTGGAATAATGTCACATTAAGCTACACATGCCCTGTTGGTGACCCCATCAGCTGACCTCTAACAGACCAATCCAGTCTACAATGTTTCTTCTCCCAGATCTCCACGCTGCTGTGACTGTCCACTTATCTCATGTATCAGATGACCGAGCTCCTCTGAGGAATAGGAGTGGTGATGTTTAGGTTATTTGTCAGATAATACAGAGGTTAGCCTGAGGTTGTGGACTGATGAAACTGGTTGACGTCCTTGTTAGTCTTCAGAGCCTGAGGCAATCAAAGAAGTTACAGAGTCCTTAGTGGAGAATGATGGTTGAAGACAAATGATAGCTGAAGCAACATGAGCCTCAGCTGCATTTAATATATTTGAGAACCTAACAGTAGATATTACATAGAATTACTCTCCCGCTTGGTCTCTCTTTATACGATTACTGAGCCCGCTGTGAATTACAACCTGATACCCACAGTTCAGCAGTGTTTTTATATGTATATAAAATACTCTGCTTTGAATAATAATTTTTGCCCAATTTGGTTTTTCCACAAAAGAAAAAAGGTAAATTATCTTCTATCTCTATTAAAGCCCTTGGACCAGGATTGGCTTCCAAATCCCGCTAATAGGCCCTTCCCTTTTAAATCAGATTTTTTTTAATGAGCTCAGAGAAACTTTCCACTTTCAGCAGATGAACGTGAAAACAAACTCATGCTCAAAACATATTTTGTGAAAATCCTGTCCAGTCTCACAGCTTTCAGAAAGCATGACTTAGCCCTGTTGTTAAAGCCACCACAGTGTGTGTACAATTTGCCCCCAGTGTATTTAAAAAGACACTGCTGCCCCCCCCTCCTACCCCTCTTGGATCAACTGGGCTGAAAGCACTAACAGACTGCACCAGTATGGTTTGATTGATTCATTTTTCTTCTATGAACATGTATTGCTTTCAGGTCATTTGACAGATATAAATGATATAATATCAAACCAAACCAGAGTCAGATCTGTAGATGATAACTAATAAAATAACAAAGGACTGTTGCAAAGGCTTAATTATTTCGGCATCACTGAGCAGGAGTGTAGCATCATGTGACCTGGAAATCATTAGCCAATTAACTAACTCCTTTCCTGCTCTGTGGCTGTAATGTCGGTAACATGCCTGGAGGACTGTATACGAAACAGACGAGTTAAATTCATTCAATTTGAAAAAACTGAAGCGGATGAAAATGATATAAACAAGCTGAACTGGAGGAAGCACAGCTGAGTCATGGGCCGCTGCCAGACTGGTGATGAAATCGTGCAGGTGTGTAGTTGTTTGGTTTTTGTGGTAAACAAGCAGAGCGTCTTATCATTAGATTTCACATCACGCACTGGCACAGCCCTGCAGCACTGATTCACAGTATCCAGGAACACACAAACACATACATGCAGGTGTTCAAGCTCTCTCTCTCTCACACACACACACACACACACACACAAGTTTATTTCACGGGCCAAGTCTTTTATCTAATCACATAAGCCACAAATTCTTTGCAATGTACACCAAACAAAGGCCAAAAAAAACACTCTGGTATTCATCAGTGTGTCAGATTTAAGACTCTTCTAAGCCAGTGGGATTATTTTACTGTTCAGGTGATTCATTTTTAAAAATAAAATATTAGGCTCCCTTCAAATTTAAAATATTGGGCTCCTCATTCACGTATGGCTTTAGCTTCCAGCTGCAGAGGTTAACTTCTCAACAGACTAACATCACACAGTAATGTGATCACGTTTTCTGCTGTCTGTCTTTGACAACAAGGGCATTTGAAAAACTCCAGAGGAGGAGGAGGAAGAGGAGGGGTAGGAGGAGGAGTAGGAGGATGATGGATGGATAATCATTTACAGATAATGTACTGACTGCCATCACATTTTTTACCCAAGTTTTGACATTTTATTTTGCCAATTAATCTATTTGTGATGTCTTGAAGGGTTGGGAGCTTTTGAGGAGTGGGTGCAGGAAATGAAGACAGTCAGACCTTGTTTTCCAACTTAAATTCAGTATATTTGGTCTTATCGTAACGGGGTAATTCCAAAGCTTATCTGGTTCAGCCGGGCAGCAGCCACAAGGGCTGAACAATTTATCAAAATTTTTGATCAAAATCGCAATATGGTTGACTGCAATTTTCAAAATAACATTTGAAATTAAGTATTGTTGTGCTGCAGAGATGTCCAGGCCTACACATCATATATTAAAGTGTTTATTTGGTAATGATCCCCATAAAAATCACACCATAACCATTAAATATATTTTTCATAGAGAATGATAATAATAATGTAAATATTATCATTCACTCTATCATACCGTAATTGCAATATCAGTCAAAATAATAGGAATTCTACATTTTTTCAATATCATTCAGCCCTAGCAACCACTGCCCTGCTGACTATGGGTTTTGTAGTCTTTTAATGGGTGCCATTTGATGCGTTGTAGTCCTTGTTGCAGCCACCAGGACCCTCCTCTCTATAGAGCATTATGACAAAATGAATATGCTTGGACTCACCGGATCAGCAGGTCCACAGAATTCTCTGAATGACTTGGGTGCGTCTGTGCCATGGATCTCTAGGACCATGCAGGGTCCAGAACAGAGCTCAGTCACCATACTCTGCAGGGAGTGAGTGATATACAGTTAAAACACAGATCATGCCTCTAGCAAATATATATGTGTATCACCAGTGAACAATACCTATGAGAGGCACTAGCAAACGTACTCATCAGAAAGCTGCACTGATTTTACCTCATGGAAAATACACTGACAATGTTAATACACAACAACTCCTCACTGTTACAGCACATGATCTTTGAAACATTTGGTTGCTGTCTTTTTCTCACTCCTCCACATCCTTACAAAAGATCAGACAATCTTTGCACTTTGATAAACACAAGTAACAATTGAGTGATACAGCTATGGTGCAGGTATTTGCTATGATGGCACAACAATGTAGTGCGTATACTCACAGGATATTCTGTGACAACACCTCTGTACACTTCAAAGAATTCTTCTGCATTTGCCCGGTCCATGTTGAACTGTGAAAATAATTTATTATTATTGTTACTCAAGAAAACAAGCACGAAAATGAATAATTCACAACAAAAACATTGAATATGGAGGCTGCAATCCAGGAAATGAAATATGAGAAATCAAGCTTAGCGCGTATGCTTTGATTTGTGACAACAGCTCCACCATCATCATAATTCCCATAAAATTACACTAACTAATGTGCTAAAAACATCAAAGATATGAAATCATATGTTTAAAAAAAGGCTCTGCATGAATTTGTGATATAAACATATTTTATTCCCATTCGTGCACAACATGCTCAGCATGTGGTTACAGTGATAAAACCTTGATTGATTTATTTTTGTCCTACAGCCCAGAATATGCAGCCAAACGAATGGACTGTAAGAGGTCAGTGTTTGCAGCAGTGACGCCGAGTTCAATCATGGGGTCAGGCTGGATCAGACAGAGTCAATACTGCACACACACTGGCTACATGAGTAACGCTGGGATATATGGGCGCTTGTTCGAAAATTAAATTACCTAAGAAGATGGGGGCTGTTTTCCTTTTTACCACAGCGATCCATTACTTAAAATGTATGACATACGCGATACCAAAGCACACAGACAGAATAATTCAGTTTTTACCATCTGAAGAGCTGAGATTTCAAATCCAGCTGCACATATGGAGTTCAGGATCTTCCCAGTCATGCCTGTGAACAAATCAAAGCTGTTCATATCTGTACACTTTTATGAGCTTTTCCAGAAGTTTACACAAATTGATAACTAAGGTGTTTAGTGCTACAATAAACTCTTAAATGTGATCAAAGCCAAACAATCTCTCAGTAGAAATGAAACCATTTAGATCACATCATATTCTTATCATACAGCCTGAGTTACTATTATTGGATGTGCTATAAAGCTATCATAATGCTACCGTTCAGACATAAATGTTATCTTATGTTGCAATGACCTCAGATTGTGGTGTCTCCTTTGGACAAAGTACAATGAGATTGTCTTACAGATGTCCTGTCTATGCAAAAAGAGGAGATATTATTTTTGTACAGACAGTCAACACTTTGGAAAGCAAGATAAAGAGCTGTGCCTTTTGTCATAGTGGGAGAGCATTATTGTAAAAATGGTACAGCCAGTGACAAAGGTGCAACACTGACAGTGAAGGTCAGACTGCTGCAGACACACATAATTGAAAGAGGGCGCCAGCCTCACTCTGACATCCTGATAAAAAAGTAGCCTGTGTACCCGTCAGGCAGGATACTACTTGTCTACATTTTCCATTAATTCTTAATACCACTGAGTGCAATCATAACTCTCAGTTTGGGCAAGGTGTTTCACCGAGTGATGATGAATTACATCTCTTGTTTGGGAAATCGCTCAGTCACAGTCCAGTTAGGTGGGTATTAGGTAAGTAACCACCTCCTGAGTCCTCTGTGCCCTCCACAGGCAGCAGCAAACAGCTTGCCTATGATCGCTGCTCCCAAAAGCAGCTGGTGCTGTTGCTAGGAGATCCTATTCTGGGTGCCTGGCAACAGAAGCTTCTCTATTCCAGTCATGTCTGAGTGCATGTTCAGTCACAACTTCCTTTGTCACCGCTGTGATTGGCTGTGCCCTGTACACGTAGCCATAGCGTAAATTAGCCTCTTAAGCAATCCTCAGGGGAAATCAAAGCAAGCTTTTGTTACAGTTTGTCTTTGAACTGACTGACAGTCCCAGTTTGGGCACAGCTGGTCAAGCCCTTCAGACCGAGTTACTATTCTTGGCTTAGACCATAGGTGTCACCTCACGTCCGAAGGTAAACAACAGTCTTTGTAACAATGCAATTCTAAACCGGCACAAGATGCAAAGCATACATTTTCACCTCACAATGCCAGAATTATTCTAATGAGCTTAGTTTTTGCTACTATAACTCAACAGTCTCTACAAGTTCAAGTTCAAGTTTGTTTATTTGTCCTTCATCCACACACAAAGCTACAAGAACGAAATGTCCTTTACAGCCCAAGGCGCAAAAAAACACAAAACAAAATAGTCACGAAACATCATACAACAAAGGAAGAAGTACAATTACAAAACTAAAAACTGAATTATAAAGGCAGATCTGTGGCATAGCGTGACTGCTTGGTTTAAGTGTAGCCATGACTGACAGAATAAAACAGATAATGAAGCAGAATAAAAACAGTGAGATCATCTCAGAGTTTTTAACTGTGAATATTATGACAATATAAATATGAATAATGCAGTACAAATGGACTATAAAAACACAACTGAATTATAAGAATGATAAGAACATCAATAATATAAATAATGCCTAACCAGTGACATCAGTGGTAGTTATACATAGTATAAATAAGAGGAACAGCTGTGATGATAGCATGGTCTAAGGTGTCAGTGTAGGGTAGTCATGAGGTGCCCAATGCAGGAGCAGAGAGGTGTAGTCCATACCTACACCTAGGGGGATCCAACAAGTGGTGTGGGGAGGGAGCAGTGCATGGAGTAGGGGAGAGAGATCCCTTCGATCTTCTCAGCTGTTCTCACTCTGCTTTAACAGGTTTTGCATTTCGATGCTCTGCATTTCCATAACGAGCAGTTATTCAGCCGACTGGGACGCTCTCCAGGGTGACCTTGTAGGAGGTGGTTATGATGGGTGCTAGTAGACCGGCTCTCTTCAGTCTCTGCAGGAAGTGGAGACGTTGCTGTGCAAAATTGATGTTGAGAGACCAGGGTCCAGATGGAAAAACTCTGTGTAGATTCATGACTAAAACTGTGTGTGTGCGCACAAAGCCAGAAATATGCAAACACATAACTGTCATCAGATTTATAAAGCCGTGCATACGCATGGTTCTGCTTTATAAATCTCAGTCATTGAGGAAATGGGTGCACAGGCATGTACCTCATTTCCACTTCCACAATTAGCCATAAATGGACGAAGACACTCCCTGAACCGACTGTTTTCATATCAATCCACTGCCTACACGGGAAAAAAGTGCTGTTTCACCAAATGTGTTTCACCGGTGAGGTTCTACAACAGCAGAACAACTAACTGTCTCTGCACACAACCATTACGCATGGCTCTGGTTCTCTATGCCGCCAATATCGTTAATTTATCACATGGACCATTGTCGGCAGTGATATCTCAGAAATGTAATCAATGATTATTTTGTAGCTCTCATATCTAAACTGCCTTTACAAGGTGTGTCATAACTAAGGATAATATAAAAAGAACATTAAGAGCTTAATAAAAAATGTGGAATCCTATATAAATATAAATAGTGACACACAAAAGTAACCATCCAAAAGTAATCATCAGCAAATTTGATGACGTGACTGAATTTGGACTTGGCAGAACAGTTGTGGGTGAGCAGCGTGAGCGGCAGTGGACTGAGCATGCAGCCTTGGGTTGTGCCCGTGCTTCTTGTGATGGAGGCTGATGTTCTGTTGCCAATGTGCTCTCTCTGCGTTCTCTGTCAGGAAGTCTGAAATCCAATTACAGAGGGAGCTGTTGAAGCCCAGCAGGCAAAGTTTCCCTGCCAGCTTCTGAAAGATGATTGTGTTGAATGCTTAACTGAAGTCAATGAACAGCATTCTAACATAAGTGCCCCTAATATTCGGGGGAGACGGGGCTGGTGTCGAAATGGTGTCGTTTGTGGTGCTGATTGGAGCGCCTTGCAAACTGGAGAGGGCCCAGTGAGGTGGGGAGGGTGGATTTGATGTGTCTCATTACTAGCTGCTCGAAAGCACTTCATCATGATGGGAGTCAGCGCCACAGGGCGGTAGTCATTGAGACGTGTCACAGTCGACTTCTTTGGCACTGGGATGATGGTGGTCTTTCTGAAGCCTGCGGGGATGAAAGCCTGACTCGGAGAGGTGTTGACGGTATCCGCAAGGACATCAGCCAGCTGGTTAGCACGGTCCCTGAGCACTTGGCCAGGTATGTTGTCTGAGCCCGGAGCTTTGCGTGGGTTGACTCTGGATAGGGTCCTGCTCACATAAGCTGAGTCTAGACAGAGTACCTGCTCCTCAGGGGGAAGCAGGGGTCTTAAATACAGCAATGTCATTTACAGCTTTGAGCGTGCATAGAAGACTATTCTGATGCAAAAATCGACTGAAAATGAACGGTGGACAGAAGCCAAACCAATCAACAAATTATAAGGAGGAGCAGCACTGCCTTTTGAAAATCCTTCACCTCGGAAATAACTGTTCAAACAAAGTATCGTAGATATAAATGAAAGTTTCCTGCCTCAAATGTACTCACAAATTCATTTTGTTGGGTAGTTTAGGCCGACACTGGCAACATATTTGATTAGTCACCAGGTGTACTGTAAGTTCTGTGTTCAGGAGGGTTTCATATTATGTCTCAGTGACAGAACAGTCAATAAACAGCACAGCCTGCATGAAATGACGCCTGTCGCAAGCAAATACCTATTATGCTGCCAGGCCACTACTCCCCCACTGAAACAGGTGTGTAGCAGAAATGTTTACATACATCTGTTTTACCATAAAGAAGAGAAGCTATATCATGAACAGCTCTGTATGTCAGAAAAATATATGCTGAACGTTTGTGGCTATTGAATTTTCTTTACAGGTTTAAAACAAGTGTTCAGATGTCACTGTGCAATAAAGCTATTTTTACTATGTTTGAAAGACAATTTTTCATGTAACATTTTCCCTGTGACATTTACACAAACACTGATTTTCTTTAGAAATTGGGTTGATATTTATGAGTCAGACTGAAATCTCTGGACAACTATTGGATGGATTACCACGCAGTATGGTGCAGACATTCATGCTCTTTGTGAATTTTGGTGATTTTCTGTCTTTACATTTAGCACCATCATCAGGTGAAAATTTGAATTTGTCCAGTACTTTGGTTTATCTGGCTGACAGTTTGTTTTTCTTTTCATAAAGCCTCTCAGAGCTGCTAGCGTGGCTGTGGATTATTAATCTTGTTAGGAGACATTGGGGGGTCGAATATTATGAGCTCTTACATACAAATGCTGTTAACGATATCAATTCTGCAGAGTCTGTTTAATTATGACTTCCTATCTGCTGTTTCTGATGTATACATATTTCATACTACGCATCTTCTTATCAAAATGTCATCCCAGCCTCACAATTTGACTCTGCTGCTATTCGTCTGGAAAAAATGAGAGGGCGTAGTGTTTTTAAAAATAGCAAACACTGTGTCCACACCATAAACCAAACAAATTACCACTGAGGACAAGCAGTAAAGATTCATTCTTATCAAATTCATTCATAAGGGACCACGATGTACTTGTTCTAATGAACAGTGTTTGGGCTTATATGGCCAGAACAACTAGCTCTCATCGGTCAACAACTGATTGTGTGCATACTTCAGCTCTGTCCAGAGACTTTCACATTTCACAGGTCAGAGCTCTAGTGGCATGCTCCATGAACAGGGATCAGGGCAGGGATTTGGAAAAATCCAAAGCCAAGTGTGGTAACCATGTAGTGCCTTTGTGTGACACAAACAGGTTTACAGCCAGGGGTGGAGGGACAGCAGGCGCTATAGAGGTTGGTGGTATTGTTTTTACAACAGCTGCTACTGCACCTACATCATTTATGTATGTATAATTTAGAGAGGTGTTATATAAATATTAGAAGCACAACAAAATTCAACAGAACAAAACTACACCCTCCAACATGACTTTAAAATTCAACTCCTCTGAAACTGTCTCAACAAAAAGTTAACAACACTATAACCTTCAAGAAAGTTATTGCTGATTCAGTACTGTAGTATTAGACTTTGTGGATTGAAACCATTTTATAAACAAATTATTTAATTCAACTAAATTAATTAAACTGAAAAATGAAGCTAATTGTTTGTTTAGTTTGAAAATGTAAGTTTACATGTTTCTTACCTGCTGATATGGCATGAGGTTTGATGATGCAACATGTGCAGTCTGTATACATGGCTGTATTAGAGGGGCCAATCCCAATTGTAGAGGGGAAAAAAAATTCGAGCTCCTAATAAGACAAACAAATAGGAAACAACACTGTAGATGATCATCTCTGGGAATGTGAATTGTGGGGCAAAGGGTACATATGAGCATGTATAACACTAGTCTTACTCTTGCTGCTGCAGCAAGTGAGTCAGAGCCATGCCCAACATTTTTGATGCCATCTGTTCCAAACTGGGCACGCACACACTGCGGTGCCTCCCTCCGCGCCACAGCAGAGTCTGCAGGTCCCAGGAGCTTCCTCCAGATAGACATGGCCTCATCACCCATCAGTTCCATGGCAACCACAGGGCCCGAGGACACAAACTGCACCAGGTTACTGCGAAATGGAGCAACTCACGATTAATACAGTCATTTAAATGGAATAGCTTCAAGTAGTGGGTCAGATGCCCTAAATGTTTTTCAAATGTCACCATAATGTCATCGGGATCATCGTCACAAGATTTGTTAATGACAGCTGCTGGCAATCAGAAAGCTTCTACGTTGGCTCACACAACAAATCATTTGCAGGCACTCACCTGAAGAAAGGCTTTGACTGGTGTTCCACATAAAAGTCTGCTGCTTGGCTCCTGTAATGTAAGAAAACCATAAAAAATATGGAGTTAATGAGTGGCCAGATTATCTCAAACATTCAGTGTGAACTCCAAACAACTGTCAAAGACATTTACAGAAGTCGACGACTTTTCTGTCAGTTCTTCCCAGAGTCGACGTTGAACTGTGTGGAATTGGTGCTTCTGGGTGTATGGTATGATTTTAGCTTCTTTGATCTTTTTGGGGGAAAAGGCAAAGTGTCTGAGTTGAAAGCGTTTCAGATTTAAATGACGTCTTACAAAAAGCAGTGCGTAGTCAGGATCACATTTCAGATGTCTATGAGTTGTTAACAGCTCCAACCAGTAGTGTTTTTTCTCTCTAAACTTCTGACAAGGTTTCATTTCAACATGTTAACGAGGTATTTTCACACTGCTGTAAAGGATCGGAGCAGTTTTTCTACCACTGACTACTATATATCTCCTAACTCTCACTAGTGGGGACTATACTCAGGCATGGAGACGCCACAGAGGACACTGAGGTCATGGCCACAAGATTTAGGGCGAGATTATTATGTTTTAGAAATCTGGAGGGAGTTTCCCTTCCACAGTTAAAAACATACACATTTTAAGGCAGATTCTAGTATTTTTAGACCCAGTAATTTTCCACCAGTTGTGGAAGTAACAGTGTGGCTTTGATATAGCAGTTAGACATCCATACTGGGGCACATAGTTTATGGATCCATAATTTCATAATAATTTCAAAGTTTCTGGAAAGATATTTGTTAACTGGCACTAATTATAGAGAAAATAAAATTTCATATAGAAATGTTATTTGTGTTACGTTTATAAGAAGTTCTGTGACAGAACTGCTACTACTAACTTAATCTAGTTAGTAGCACATGTAAAATACAAGGGGTTGAGGTTAAGTGGTCACAACAAATCCTCTTCTTTTTTTTCTCAATACATGTAACTCAGTGTATGACTATGAATACATAAAATATGAAAAATTAAAAAATAATAAAAGACACTATGCTTGTCAACTTTTCTGAGAGTGGTGAAGGTACATTGGGGGAATCTGGTATTTCTGAATACTGCCTACAGCCCAGAATCCAATCCTTTGTATGCTTTCAAATAATTTTGCTATATCTGAGCCTGAAATTTGTTTGATCATTTAACTGCACCGTGATGGAGCACCTGATAAAACTGTTGTGTAGTTAATTAAATGCCATCCTTCTCTGCCTCTTGGCATGCCATATGCTCCTAATAACTGTGAGAGAGCAGAGCCATCCATCTGTTTATGTGAATACTGGCACCAAACAGCCTGTGTCTCCCTCTCTGGCCACAGTTTGTCTGATACATTACAATAGTATGACTGCCGTTGTTATTAGACACTTGTCTGTGAAGCTTTGACCTTACCATGTAAGCTTTGTCATTTTGGCTTTGGTCACAATGAGGTTGGAGGAGTATATCAATTCAAGGACATCTCCGATCTTTGTAACTACGTCTGGTTTTATCAGAGCGAGGGTCCTGTAAAAACAGAGACAAAAAAATTAAACATAAATAACAGTAACAAAACAAAACAAAACTGTGTCTCATCAATTTGCTTGTTGTCACCCACTTAGTCAAAGCTATCCTTGCAGTTGACTGGAATAGAAATCAGTTTGACAGCTATCTTACTGCAAATGCAGCTTGATCAGTGTATAATTGCTGAAAATACTTAAGCCTCTTACTGAATCTTCCATTCAATTATGATAAAAGTGTATGTGTATATTAAATGTGAGCAGTTCTTCACAAAAAATATAACACCCATCTGCAAATAATGTTAAAAAAAAGGAGCTATGATTACAAGGTGCTGTAAAGCCGTGATGCATGTAACTGGAGAGGATAATGTGGACTGTCATACCTTTCTTTTTTGCTGCCAAGTTTATTTGCTGTGAACTGATCTCCATATTCAATCAGATTAAGCTGCCGTGAGAACACATTGACACGATTCCCTACAAACAGGTCCTCTTGGTGAAGGTTGTCGTATTTGGTCCTTCTCAAAAATATCCGCTGGTTCTTTACATCAAACTGCAAATGAAAAGAAATACTTGTATCAAAATGCACTAGTGGTTCAGTTTATGATTTCTGTGAGATATACCACACAGATGTAATCAGATCTTTCCATAGAAGGGTTTATTTTTCCAAATGCTCGTACTACAGTGCTTATAATCATGTACTTAAAATGGCTGCGCCTTTATGAGTGGACTGTGAAAGGTGAAGCAGTCAAATTCAAAGAATATTTAGCTGCAGCAGTAAATGCTTACCATTTCTACTGAGCCATCTTTGGGATAGAAGAACAGTTGGTAGCGCCGCAGGAGAGCTGCAGTGGGGTCATACCACTCCGTAAGAAAGGCATAGCGATCCTCCTGATAAGGAAGAAGAACAGATCAAATCAGAGTAATGAGGGGGCAAGAACTTAAACTGAGACTAATTGAGAACAAGGAAAACACTGATTAGTATGAGTCCTAATAATTTAAGTTTAAAGTTTAAATAACATTTTTTTCCATGTCCACCACTCCTTATTTGTTGCAGTACACGCCTCAGTCCATTATGTTAAGGGCCACATCCGCAGTTTTGCATGTTGCAACCCATTTTATGACAGCTCACACATATTTATGTAACTGTTAACATATTTCAATGTGTGCTTTAGTGTTACAGATTTTTGAATAGGTTTCCAAACCTTCCTCTGAGTTATTGTTTTGGCTATAAAAATCAACTTGTTAAGACTTGTAGAGATACATGCCTGAGTTAGGTTATGAAATACAGTGAATGGCAAGTTGTTTACTTTGCAAAAAAAAAAAAAAAACCCTCAAACTTCACTTGCACAACCACAGAATAATAATGTAACTTATATAAGAAAGTTTAAAATCCCTGCTATCTTTTAGATAGCTGTGGCTGGGGACATGGTAGACCGGTGGGTAAGAAGTAAGAGTAAACTGAAAGTGGTGGCTTATTAGCTTGCATCAAAACATGAGTGATGACAGATATGATTTTGTTCATCTTGTCAACCAAAAAAACAAAAAAAGGATTATAGCCACGAGGGTTTAAAAGATGATGGACACCAATAAATACAAAAGATTGACACAAATGAATTTGTCAGTTTAGTTCAGACTTTGGTTGAGTTTGCTGAAGAGACGGCACATTTATTTGCACTCATAGCAACAGCCTGTGTTTGGCTTCGAGCACTTTCTGTGTAGACGGTCACCATGGGAGCACTCGTCTCCTCCACACAGTCCAAAGTCATACATGCCAGATGAATGGAAGATTTCATTCTCCCCCAGGTGTGTGTGTGTGTGTGTGTGTGTGTGTGTGTGTGTGTGTGCGAGAGAGAGAGAGAGAGAGAGAACACCATTGTCACAGTGCTTACCTGTCTTCTCCCAATGTTAACTTGACCAAAACAAACAAACATAACAAAAGCTCTAGCACCTGTGATGCTGACTGAATAGGCACAGAAAAATAAACAACCCCTATCTGTTGCTCTATGTACAGTCTCTAATTATTGAAATATTGTTATCAAACACATTATCAGAAGAGACTATTTTGCATTTGGCAATTTATTTTACTACAACAACCTATTGCTATTTTTTTGTTGACGATAATGATATTTAACAGGCTCTGAAACGTGGTTTCCTTCGCAATAAAATAACGTTATTTAATAGACTCTTAAACGTGGTTTCCTTCACAATAAAACTAAATGTATTGGCCGTCTAAACGCAGTGTCTCCCTCTCATAATGCTAATACACGTAAGGTACAAACTGAAGCTATTTACCACCCATCTTAACTTAACATACAACGTAAAAAAGGACATAAATGTTACAACAATGTTGATGAAACTCGTTATACTGGTAAATGTCGTCACCGGAAAGCTAGCGTGTGAACGTAGAAACTACAGACACTACACAAAGTTAACGTTAGCAGCTTTAGCTAGTCAATGCCTACCTACTGCACATGAGATACAAAGTTACACTACTAACAATGATTGTTGTAAAGCTGTCTCAGCATAGCTATCACTTTACTTGGCTTCTACAAAATGCCAACATTAATAAAACCATTTTATTAACGTTATCTGCTTGTCGGTAACGTTAACTGTTATGCTAGTGTCTGCTATGCTTACCAAACACTAGCATGCACTAGTATGTTACGCTAGCACTTAGCAAACAATTGTCTGTTTGGTTCGTTAAACTAATGAATAGTGTGTTCGCATCATTGTTATTACACAGGGACATTTTTAACTTACCATTTTTGACATATTAACACAATCTACATGCCCCAACGCTGTTTTCAGTTAGCAAACTAGCTCTCCCGGGCTATGCTTCGTTTCTATAGTAACTGTGTTTGCAAGCCGAGATGCGTTCATGGTGCATTCACATACACGTACATGGGAGTACATGTTATTGCTATAGAAAGAAAACGACCTTCAGCCTTGACGAAAAATGTAACATGAAATATAAACATACAGTATAAGTACACAATAGTAGGTAGTCTGAACACATCAGAAGCACCACGCTATTAAGTTAATGTACATACATAAATATAAAATACAGTTGGTGAGTAGGGAACATTATATACATGACATGCCACTCTTGGCTTTGTTCAAGTGGTGACTTTACATTCCAGGGCAGAAATGGTAGAAATACACATGAACGGACTGATTCATGAGTTGGGATTCGTTTACATACAACTACACACGTAGTCTCTACCTTATTGAAAAGTTATTGTGTCATGCGCCATCTAGTGTTGTTGTGGGGGTCTGAATCATCGGAGTTTTTAAAGTTTCGAGCGGCTCTAAACGCATCATTTGAACCCTCTCTTTTACCCGGAATAACAACAAACGGCTGCTACATGCTTGGTGTTAACAGTGACAGCAAGGAGGGACTGGCTGGAGTTGGTTCTCAATGTGTTCCTCTGCTACTCTACGACAATACGTGAATGATAATGGACCTCTGATACTGGATGGTGGACTTGCAACTGAGCTGGAGGCGCAAGGAGCCGAATTACAGGTTTTTAAAAGAGCGAAAATAATTACGTTTAAACACATCCGATTGTTTTTATTATGTAATTACAACCAATGACAATTATGTATATTCGTTCTGTTAAGACAGTGATAACTACAACGTTGTGACTCAAATGTAACATTAATGTAGCTGTGGTTCCATGGTAGCAATCAATGACAGCTGTTAACGATTGACAGAAAAGGAAACATTCATTTGTGGTGTGGCAGTAATATAGTGGAGTGTGCAGATCCATGCTTTTGCAGCTGGCAGTTGATGTGATTACTGCCTCAGTAAATCCACTGAGTGGAGCCATTGGCCCTCTGTTCATCTAACTAACTTAGTTGCCTTTTATTACTCTGTTATAGCTTCCTTATGTAATACCTATTAATTTATGTGAATATTTCTTAACATTAGTGCAAACAAAATATGAGAATAAATTCTCATGTCTGAGTTTGTTTGTTTCACATATCCAGGGAGATCCTTTGTGGAGCGCCAGGCTTTTACATACTAATCCCCAATTCATAAGAGATGCTCATTACAGGTATGTCCATGCAGTATATTGAACACAAATAAATGATAAACAACTTTATTTATTTTTTCACCATAGTTCATAGATGTGATCTATTGATAGGTTTCTCCTCAGTGGTGCTGATGTTATCACCACAGCCACATACCAAGCAAGCATTTCAGGATTTATCAATCACCTGGATGTGAGCTCTGAATGTGCCAGAGAGCTGCTGATGTCTGGAGTTCATGTAGCCAAAGAGACAGTGGAGAGATTTGTCTCTGACAGTCACTCAACAGGTAGAGTAACAATCCACTGTGCATACGGCACTTTGGGGAATGAGGGAATTATTCAAATATTTTTGAAGCTGAGTAGACATGTGTCTCTGTAAACTAATATTCAGTTTTATTGTGTTGTTTGTTAATGTCTTAAGGGCAAAGGTATCCCATGGTGGCAGGCTCTGTTGGCCCGTATGGCGCCTCTCTGCACAACGGTTCAGAGTACACGGGGGCTTATGGAGAGCAGATGAGTATTGAAGTGAGTGGCTCTCAGCTGATCACACTGGCTACATAAAAAGCTTTTTTTTTTGCTATGTGATGATAAAAACATTGCATTTCTCCTGCTACTCATCAGATTGATGACCTAAGCCTTGACTTATTTGTTAGAATCAACTGATAATTGATCCCATGTGTCTTTTCTTTTTGTCTGTTCCAAGGAGTTAAAAGTTTGGCATCGGCCACAAGTCGACTGCTTGGCAGCAGCAGGAGCTGATCTCATTGCTTTTGAGACAATCCCAAGTATCAAAGAGGCTGAGGCTCTAGTGGAGCTGCTCAGAGAATTCCCAAACTCTAAAGCCTGGCTCTCCTTCTCTTGTAAGGTATTGATTGCTAATGGACAGAATGATTAATGTCAACCATTAGAGTATGAAAATATCTCTCATTTTTTCATCAGGATGGGAAGTGTATATCAGACGGCAGCTCATTCACAGATGCAGTCCAGATTGCTAATAGATCCAAGCAGCTGGTCGCTGTAGGAGTCAACTGCTGTCCTCCAACATTGGTGGAGCCACTGCTGGACTCTGCCAGGTCACTGCTGAGTCCAGACATGTGCTGGGTGGTCTACCCCAACAGTGGAGAGGAGTGGGACACTGAGCAGGGGTGAGTCTGTGGTCTAGAAGTTATAATGACAAGGTGACGGTTTCAACAGCCACAGTTTTCATCAGCAGACGTGACATGCCAAACACAGGAGCAACACACTTTCACCATGCAACTAACTGCAACAACTTCACATGAAAACTAAAAAAACCTGATTCCACTTACCCTGCTCCTGTTCAGAGGTGTTGCTGTTAAGAGAAGAATAACTTTTAATTACTGTATGCACATGGACAGATTGTGAGAACATTTGGCATTTACAGACTCTTTGGATCTTGAATTTAAGTATTTTGTTCCTCCTGGAGATAAAGAGAGGCTTTATAAATCTTTCATAAAGGTTCCTGCCACAACGGATGAGGCTAACACAAGCTCTCCACAGATATAACAGTAGTACTGTCACATACTGTACAAACTATGATAGAAAACCATCAAAGGAAACCTGTGATGCAAGTTATATAATCTTACAACAAAGCTATTCTGCTGTCAGACAAATCATTTGAACTTACTCCAGTGTGTACTGTGCAGCTGTGTTATGTGGAGAAAAATTGAATAAAAATAAACATCAGATCAGACTCAGTACGAACACATATTTAAATGATCAGGAGCAAAAAAACGTATTAGAACATTCCTGCTTTTTGACATTCAGTAATTCATCCATGAGTGTATATACACTTTTTAAAATATGCAAGCTTAAATCTTAAGTTTTTTCTAATCTTGCATATATGTATCTGACTCTCAGTGATGGAAAGTACATTTGCTCAAATACTCCACTTTAGTACAGTTTTTGAGGTACTTCACTGGTGTTTTTCCAGTTCATATGACTTTTTACTGCTAGTCACTATAAATGAATCAAAAACTTTAGTTACAAGTTATGGTGGATTAAGGTTTTGATGCATTTTTATAGATTATATTGCTGTATTTTCACCATTAAAAAGCTGCATACTAATGAAATAATTAATAATAATGATTCAATAAAATCTCATTTATAATACTACTCTTACCTTTCATACTTGAAGCACATTTACTGATAATAGATGTTTTGTTTTTAAAGGCAGGACTGTAACTTGTATATTTGTACTCTGTGGCATTACCAGTTAAAAATGACTTGAATACTTCCTCTATCTCTGCTGATTCATGTTCTCTTTTTCATACAAAGGTGGCAAACATCAGGGGAAACATCAGTTTCAATTCCTCAACTGAGTCACACATGGAAAAAGCAAGGAGCTGCTTTCATAGGTAAATTGAACTGTTTTCTACTCTGTTCATATTTTCTGTATCTTCTGTTTTTTTTCCTCTGATCAGTCTCTCTTTGTCTGTTAGGTGGTTGCTGCCGTATTGGTCCCGCTCAGATAGCAGAGTTAAAACAGCAGTTAAAAGGAAGCTGCACGTCTCCAGCATCTACAAAGTGACTGAGCTGAAGATGAGAATTAAGGCATAAAAGAAACATGAGAAAAGGAATGATAAAATAAAGAAAATGACGTCTTTTCCAGGACTTTATTAAAAAAAATCTTAATTGATTGGAAAATAAATAAATAAATAACCCATTACATCAAATCCACGTGAGTACACAATGATGTTGTGTCGCGTCAGAGACGAACGGCACCGCGGGGATGCGAACGAAAAAAAAGTGTAAAAGAACAAATAAATGACTCTACATAAAAAACATGAAAATAAAACATGCGGTCTTCACTGTCTGTGGTTCACATTTTGAATGTTTTTCAGCAATTGAGGGATTCCACTATCACTTCTGTACAGCTCCTGTCTTATTAAAGAAGAAAAATAAAACTGGGATAGTCTACGCCAGGGTCTTAGGATTCACAAAGCACAACAAAACGTCAGCTGCATTCACAACACTTTTCACTGGACGGCATTTCCACTGAACTAACCACTTGAACGTCGAGCCCACTCAACCTGTACAATGAAAGATGGAACCGTGTTAACTTTCAACAGAATTTACAGCAAATGTGTCAATGTAGTGTGTCTGCTAGCATTCACTAGTTGAGTATAATGCACACGCCTGCAGTGTGTCTGCAGTGTGTGTGAGGAGATGAGATATATAACCATAATTCAATTCGGAGAAATGTGCACATGATTAACACCGGAATGAAGGGAAAACAATCCTGTAGTGTGACTATAACATGTAAAAAACACCTTATCTTTAAATACGGGGGTGGACAAAATAACAGAAACACCTTACATTGCAGTTACGTTAAAGTTAATACCGCCCGGTCTAATAAAGCTTGTGTCAGTTTTAAAACTAAGAGCTTCTGCTTCAACTCAATGCTCATTTTTGAGGCCAGAATTTGATGTGCTGTTAAGGAAATACCCTGTCTAGAAACTGTTCCTCTTTGTCAGTGCATATTTTTTTTGCCTTGCTGTTTGTCATCATGACCTTTGGGACTTTTCTCCCTTACTTTTAGAACTAATTTAGTAAACTAAACTAGTTTTCCGCCTTAATGTGCAGCATAGAAAGCCAATTTATAAAGGCGGTGATAAGAGTTCTATTGAAGCTAACACACACAGTTTGAATGATAATATGGTTCACTTGCTTAGCTGCTGATGTGATTGGCGTCAAGTAGTTGTTGGTGTGTCATCTGCAGATATTGCCATATGACATAAAAGTCATAAAAGTCATGATTATTTGATTAAAAAGACTACAAACTACAATACAGCCTCAAAAATGATAGGTGCATTGAATTAACATCTTGGTGACATCATATATATTTTCTTCTTGTCAACAAATCCCATTAAAAGACCCAAAACCAACAATGACTATCTTTCTAACAGATTATGTGCAGCCAAAGCCTAGAATAGCTTATTTCTCTGTAGAGCTCCTTTGTTGTCCAAAAACTATTAATAACACACATCAGTGAACTCTGGTGTAGTGGTGTTCCTTCATTATCACACACACACACACACACACACACACACTGTACTTTGAGTCACCTGACACACCAGATGGTTCGTTACACAGGACCATCTGAGAGGTCGTCCTTGGTAACTGTTTGGAAAATGGCAGGGACTTAAAAAAAAAAAAAAAAAAAGCTTGGCATGTGATTAGATGAACCACCTGTCTATCATTTTCTATAACCAAGACAAGATGGATTCTTGTGTTATCTTGTGATTTCATGATATTGTGAATCCAACTGCCTCGAAAACACACACACACACATAATCCTGCTGCTGGAAATACCCACTAGAGCACCAAATGTGTATTCATCCTCCACTAAAAATAGTCCCTAACAAAATTAGTATTTGCTTCAGTTTGAGTAACATTTACTAAAAATGACAGTGCCCAGCTGTTTAAGGAAATTAGTTAACCTTTAAAAAGAATACAATTATGCATTTGTGATTGATGTTATAAGTAGCAAATGAGCTTGGAACTGAGAGCTAGAGGCCAGCTGGGGAAGTCCATGTATTGAGAGATGTACTCACACATTGTCGGTCCTTTCATGGGATTTGTTGACAATAAGACAAATACACAACAACACCAGACTTATCCTGTAAAATGTATCTTAAGACTATTGTTGTGTGTTGTCATTTCTGTTATTTAGTCCTCTCCCTGTACGTCCCAGTAAACCTTTTCAGTCTGTGATGTCTTCTTCGAGATCGCTGTCTGGGGAGCCCCGCTGTCTGTACTCTGTTGTGTTGGACATGTGTTTCCAGCTGGTGTCTTTCTGACTTCCCATACTGTGTGAGCGTCCCAGGTGGGCCAGGCGCTTGGCCGACGTCCTCTCCCCCGTTTCCTCCGCTGTGCTTCCGTGGGCCTGCTCCCCGCTGGAGTGGTGGAAGTCGTGGCGCAAGTTTTCCAGATTCAGAGCCCAGGGGCCGAGCTTCTGCCAGTTGACCCTCTGGAAGGCCATGATGCAGTGCAGGTTTCCACCCACCTGTGAGCCAGAGAATGTTCTTTTAGTTCAGCTCTGACTTTAGAAATGTTTTATAAGAGACACATTTTAAAATGAAAGAGATGTGAGAAGGTGAACCTTTTTGGTTTTGCGCCGCTGAATCCCCCTCTCTGTGTGACGGATGTCCAAGTATTCTGGATTCTGTGTGTTGAGGTCAGTCACAATGTCCATCCATCTGGAAAGAGAGTTTTCATGTTAAACAGCTCAACAACAGTACCTGATAAAAAAGCAGCAGAAACAGAGCTTACTTTTTACAGTGGATAGCTGGGTGTTTCCTACTGGGTTCACCGATTAAGATCCAGTATTCCATTTCATTTGTGGGTAGAGGGCCCCTTTACACAAAAAGAGAAAAAACGACTTAAATCAGTTTCTAACATAGCTACTCTTTCACGTGCATGATGAGTTATACTGCAGAGATGTGACCTACCTATATGCCTTTGCTGCTTTGAGAGGCGTCCCTTCAAAGCCCACTGGGCAGAAGTAGTGGTTCTGGCAGTGGTAAATGTAGGCCATAGACTCATCCTTCAGCCCTTGTGTCAGCTTCATTAACGCTCCTTCAGCTAAAAAGAGACCAGAGTGGTTATCACTTTGCTTTATGTCTTTATGAGGGGATTTGCTGGCTGAGTTGGGTTGAGTTTGCCAGCTTGAGGACTCACCTGTTTCTCCTGCCGTCTTGTGCTTTCCGTGTGGTTTGTACAGAATGTAGGAGCAACCTCGAACTCTGAAATTGTCATTTATTTGTCTGAACCATCTGCAAGAAAAAGATATTGTAACTTTTTACTGAGCTGTATAAATATTCTAAAGTGATTATTTGAGAAAAGTATAGGACAGTTCTGTGTACCGCATCAGTGTAGCGTTGCCAGTGAAAGGACCAAACTTGATTTCTTCAAAAGGCGGCTGAAACCCCAGAATATGCAGCGCCTCCTCTTGAGAGATGGGTGGAAGACTAGCAAAGGAAATAAATACCCATTTATAAAGCCAGACTGATACTGGATTTTTGGGTCAGATGGCAATACTTCTTATATCAATATATCTGTTGATAATCTTCTATATACAGATTGTCTACATAAACACACATTTATTACAATGGTCCCTCACATGTGGTTACCAAACACTTTTGACAAAGATATAAGGCATGATATTATTCAGTGTAAGAGTAAATGTAATTTTTATAAAATTACATCAGTGCACTGACACTTCACTGTGAATTTAAAATGTATATATTAAACTTGAATTTAAAAAAGGATCAAGTACACATAAAACACAGCCTATATATATCTTTAAACAAAATATATATCAGCACATATCAGATGGCGTAAACACAGATACCGATATATCTGCAATAAGTCAATATTGGCTGATTGATATATATCGGTCGGGCTCAACACATTTATAAAGAATACTATCAAGTTTAGTGAACTGTACATGAAGTCTGAGAGCAAATATTAAGTGCTGCTCACCTCCCTGCACCCACAGTGCTGTACAAGAAGTTCCAGCAGGACACCAAAGAAGAGATCCCACAAGAAGTCTTGTATTGTGGCCGACTGATGCAGTACCTGCAGCAGAATATACAAAATCCAGAGAATAAGTCATTGTATATTGAAAATGTTTTGGAATCAACATCACTGCTATGGCCTCATTTGAAGCTAGCCGCACTGTGTTTTTATTTAAAACTGTTGATGCACTAAATATAACTTTACCATCGTCTGAGGTCGAGCACTTTTCTCTGTTTGATCTCCTCCAGCGAGGCATGAGGCGAGACGTCTTGCAGATTTCGGCTCGGCCTGTCTGATGATTTCATCTTCTTGGTGCTGCATTTCTTCACATTACCTGAAAAAACAATGAGTGTAAACCACGTGAGGATTTAAATCTTTCACTCACTGTAGAGCAGATACATGATGCAACATTTTAAATAATAACTGATGTTTGGCAGAATTGTTGTGCAGTGAGGGTGAATCACAGACTTCAAGAACAACATGTTTTCTTACTTGTTCTTGTTTTTCTGGTGAGCACGGCATTGAAGTCTGTTGTATCAATCTCCCAGGCCAAAATAGGCTTAGTGTTGCCAGAGGACATTTCTTCCATGTCACAGTCCCCATCTGATCCCACGTGGGCCCCTCCAGCTGCAGATTTAGGCTTCACGAGTGGGGACCCGTCATCCTGCTTGTTTGGGGGACGGTACACAGAGGCAGCCTGGTTGAGCAGAGCATAATCGGAGCAGACGGTGTAGAACTTCTCCCTGGAGTGTGTGACCGGGCAGGTCCATGGCAGGTGTAGCTCGGCACTGGATGCCCGCCTTACTCTTGCAGCGTCACGGGCGAGGGAGCTGAGCAGACTGTGGTTCTCCTCCCCATCGGTAGGCCTTTGCGTACCTGATGGTTCTGCTGGCCCAGAAAGATTTGCTCCTTGGCCTTCTGATGTATTCGGCATTGAACAGCCACTTACAGAGACTGACTGTGATGGTGATGTGATGAGATGTCCCTGCTGGGGAGGAAAGGACAGGCTTTTATTTATTTATTTTTAGAAGCACTGGAGATATAAAAAGAATTTGCAGTAATAGAGGTGCAACACTGTAACCTCTGAGACAATCTGATAACATGAGCTATCACTTAACTATGGCTCATAACCCTGAATGTCATCATTTTAACTTATACAGTTAGTCATACAGGAGTCATGCGCTACCTCTAACCTGAAATCAGATGCCTATTATTCTGCAGTAGCTCTTATCCCTGTCTGTTCACAGCTCCATCTGCACTAACCTCTGACTTAACTAACATAGCTACATCTATACTAACGTCTGTACTAATATAGCTCCATCTGTACTAACCTCTGACTTAACTAACATAGCTACATCTATACTAACGTCTGTACTAATATAGCTCCATCTGTCCATCTGTACTAACCTCTGATTTAACTAATATAGCTCCATCTGCACTAACCTCTGACTTAACTAACATAGCTACATCTATACTAACGTCTGTACTAATATAGCTCCATCTGCACTAACCTCTGACTTAACTAACATAGCTACTAACGTCTGTACTAATATAGCTCCATCTGTACTAACCTCTGATTTAACTAATATAGCTCCATCTGCACTAACCTCTGACTTAACTAACATAGCTACATCTATACTAACGTCTGTACTAACATAGCTCCATCTGCACTAACCTCTGACCTAACTATCATAGCTACATCTATACTAACCTCTGTACTAACATAGCTCCATCTATACTAACCTCTGACCTAAATAACATAGCTACTAACGTCTGTACTAATATAGCTCCATCTGTACTAACTTCTGACCTAACTAACATAGCTACATCTATACTAACCTCTGTACTAACATAGCTACATCTATACTAACCTCTGACCTAATTAACATAGCTACATATATACTAACCTCTGTACTAACATAGCTACTAACGTCTGTACTAATATAGCTCCATCTGTACTAACCTCTGATTTAACTAATATAGCTCCATCTGCACTAACCTCTGACCTAAATAACATAGCTACTAACGTCTGTACTAATATAGCTTCATCTGTACTAACCTCTGTACTAACATAGCTCCATCTGTACTAACCTCTGACCTAACTAACATAGCTACATATATACTAACCTCTGTACTAACATAGCTCCATCTGTACTAACTTCTGACCTAACTAACATAGCTACATATATACTAACCTCTGTACTAACATAGCTCCATCTGTACTAACTTCTGACCTAACTAACATAGCTACATACTAACCTCTGTACTAACATAGCTCCATCTGTACTAACTTCTGACCTAACTAACATAGCTCCATCTATACTAACCTCTGTACTAACATAGCTCCATCTGCACTAACCTCTGACTTAACTAACATAGCTACTAACGTCTGTACTAATATAGCTCCATCTGTACTAACTTCAGACCTAACTAACATAGCTCCATCTATACTAACCTCTGACCTAACTAACATATCTACATATGTACTAACACAGCTGCTTCTGTCCGAACCTCTGACCTAACTAACATAGCTACATCCATACTAACCTCTACAGTGACGCAGCCACATCTGTACTAACACAGCTGCATCTGCTCTAACCTCTGACCTAACTAACATAGCTAGATATGTCCTAACATAGCCACATCTGTACTAACATAGCTACATCTGTACTAACCTCTACACTAACGCAGCAACATATGTACTAACACAGCTGCATCTGTTCTAACCTCTGACCTAACTAACATAGCTACATCTGTACTAACATCTATACTAACGCAGCAACATCTGTACTAACACAGCTTCATCTGTACTTACCTCTATACTAACACAGCTACATCTGTCCTAACACCTGTACTATTATAGCTGCATCTGCACTAACCTCTGTACTAACCCAGCTGCATTTATACTAACATCTGTCTTAACCTCTGTACTAATACAACTACATCTCTAGTAACCTCTGCACTAAATAACCCAGCTGCATCTGTCCTAACACCCGTACTAACATAGCTGCATCTGTACTAACCTCTGTACTAACCCAGCTGCATGTATACTAACATCTGTCTTAACCTCTGTACTAATACAAGTACATCTCTAGTAACCTCTGCACTAAATAACACATCTGCATCTGTCCTAACCTCTGTACTAACACAGCTACACCTGTCCTAACCTCTGTACTAACACAGCTACACCTGTCCTAACCTCTGTACAAATACACCTACATCTGTAGTAACCTGTGCACTAAATTACACATCTACAACTGTAGAAACCTCTGTACTAACACTAACACAGCTGCATCTGTACTGGTTTGTAACTAGCAGACGTAAACACGCCCAGCGGTGACGTTATCCTTATTTGTCTTACCTTAAGTAATAACTTGGGACAAAATAGAGGCGACTACGAGTTTGCAGACCTTCAAACTAGCGACATATTATCAAACCTTTGTGCACATTAGCTTTAAATGTGTCAAAAACTGAACTGTAATGATTCAGAAACGCCGTCCTCCTGACCTGCATCCTCTTCCTGTGCAGGGTATAACGGATTGTACCATTTCGAGGAGCAAAGAGGTGTGCGAGCAGAAGAAAAATAATTAAAGCTGTTAATATCATTAAAACACTCAGGTGAACGACACTATTTGATACAAATCTAATTTTATTTATTCAAAACATTATTTTATTGCATTATTTGAAATATTCTTTTAATATTCATGTAATTTTCTTACAGCGTACAACCCGTGTTAGTAAACAGTGAATTAGTCCTAAAGTTTGAACCAATCACAGGAGCGACTGTGGAAGCTGCCCTCTCTGCACAAAGTGAAGGTAAGTGTTCATTTTCACTGATCAGTTCACTCTAATCCTTTTAAAAAGAGCAAAACTATACACGTGACTGTCTTATAATAACTTTTACATTCACAAAAGCAGTGACCAAAAGTAGTGGAGTGACGTCACTTCTTGGCTCTCAATGCAAACTGCAACTTCTACTCTGAAAGCTAATGTCATATTATGTCATAAAATAGTTCATTAAGAGCAGGTATGTTGACTTTTTAAAGCAGGAAAAGCACTGGTAAGAATTAATAACACCTTTCTTGCATTTCTTCTTTCTCAGCACTTTGAAAAAGCTTGGAACAGCAACAACCCCTCTTCCCTCCTATGTCCCACCCCCGCACTCCCTTCCTCTCCGCAAACGTCCACCATATATATATATATAGTTTTCTTTTTCCCCGCGCTTGGAATAATAATGTTTGTCAGACTGACAAACTTATAAAAAAACAATACTATCACTACATAGAGTAGGTTTAGACATACATTCTCATATGAGCAAGCACTTGGTGACATTGGCAAGGAAAAACTCCCTTTTAACGGGAAGAATTTCCTTTGAAAACCCTTCAAATTACACCCACTCCTTTCTCATTAGAATCTATGAATATGCAAGACACCAGATGTCTCTGTTTTTGCTCTGAGGGTTTCAAGTTTCCACATCACACTTTATGCGAATTGATAATTGGATCAGGATTGGCTTCCAAACTAGTTGTGATATCACAAATCATGTTTACAAGCCTTCAGATCAGCTTTTCAGTGAGCTCAGAGAAACTTTCCACAGATGAAAATAAAAACAGCTTGTAGTGTTAAACTCTGCACATGCATCATTCTGCTCAAACATTCAACTGAAGGAACAACAAGTGTGTGGAATATATGGATTATCATAAAACAGCATATCTGATACCGTCTATAAAATCAATCAAGGGGACATGAGTGTATTATTTTAAATGAGATTTTGGACCTTTGTATTTTACAGAAGACCATGGCAAAGAAGCTGGTGATCATCGACACAGACTGCGGCATAGACGATGCTCAGGCTATAATGATGGCCTTGGCGGCCCCTAACATTGAAGTCCTGGGCGTCACCTGCGTGTTTGGGAATGCGGCGGTCGATAATGTGTGTCAGAATGTTTTGAGGGTGCTCTCCGTCTGTGAGCGTGAGCAGGTACTTCCTTAAAGCTGTATTTAAACAACCATATATTATACCTGAACACATTCATCGTAAAGCTGTACCGCATAGAGTGTCGATCACTGATGCCACACTGTGCTGACTAGACAGGACTGACTTGCCAACAGGTTCTTCACACTAAGTGATAAATTAGGTTGTTATTGTTAAAAGAAGCAACCGACTTTGACTATTCTACTGTTCTACATTACTTCCTCCTCCCTTCAACAGAATCATATTTGCGTGGATGCTTCTCAGGAAAATCTAAATATACTGAGTTGTAGGTAATTTCCAACATTTTAACATTTGACGAATGCATTAGTTGTTTTTTTCTAAGAACAGTTACTCACTTTTTGCTTAACAACCAGGACAACAAAAAGGAAATCTAGAAAGCCATCCAGCAATCCTAAACTATGATTCACAATGCCATAGTGCCATGTGGCCAGGGAATGAAAGGCATGGTGAGTCACCTGTATGAGATAGCAGTTTAGGTTTCTGGATCTTTGTTGTCTTAGTGGATGAACTGACTTCATTTTGACATCATGTTTGCCCAAGAGCCGGAGATTAGATTGTAGCCTCACTATGAGAGCTTGGAGTCAAGTTGTATTGTCTGTGTGTAGTCTTAAGCAGCAGCAGGTGAAGAAAATGACTATATCACTACCTGGCTTATGAAAACCACACATTTCAGCAAGTGAATTGTGAAGTAAGTTAACAAATAAAGGAATGAATAGGAGAAAAATTGTGCATATGGCAACTAAAATGTGTCTCTATACTACAAGCAACACTTCACACCTGCTTTATATTTACATTATCTTGTTTCGTAGATCTTTAATGACTTCATTCTCACTTCAGTGCACTCAGGAAGTTAGCTGCTGTGGTCGTGATCGTTCACACTAACTATATGACCCTATGCAAGTCTCTACAGCACAAATTACTAATGTATTACACATAACAATTGGACATATAAACTCTTAGGAGATAAATGTATAACCTGAGAAAGTAGAAAGGGTTTTATTGGTCACCATTGTGAGTGATACTTCACTAAGAAGAGCTTACTTCTGCAGATTCCAGTGTTTAAAGGCTCTGGTGGTCCTCTGGTTGGAGCCAGTAACCCTGTCTGTGACCACTTTGGAACTGATGGACTTGGGGATGTGCTTGAAGATAGAGATCCACGATGGGAGGATAAAATCCAGAAAGAGCACGCGGTCAATGCAATGATTAGACTGGTGTCTGAAAACCAGAAGCAGGTGAGAAATCTCCAAGAAGTCTATGTGTTGTGTGTTACTGCCTCCTGATACTAACACAGGCTCTCCACAGGTCTCCTTGGTGGCTCTTGGCCCTCTCACTAATCTGGCACTGGCTGTCAGGCTGGATCCATGTTTCCCCAAAAAGCTAAAAGATCTGTACATTATGGGTGGCAACATGGAAGGTAATATACCACAACATGATTACAGGTTGTATTTGACACATGTGAACTGTATAACGCTCTCTTTTCTTTTACAGGAAAAGGAAATGTGTCGCTATGTGCAGAGTTTAACTTTGCAATGGATCCAGAGTCTGCCTACGTTGTGCTGGAAGAATTCCTCTGCACCACACACCTCGCATCGTGGGAGTATACATGCAGAAATGCGTTAAAATGGGTAGGATGTGTACTTATAGACAACTACATAACCCTACATAATAACCATCCCACTTAAAACTCTTCAATCTGTCTCTACAGGAGTTCTTTGATGAGTTAATCAATCAGGATGCACCAGCTGCTCGCTTTATGAAGACAATAACCTCTAAATGCCGGGCCTACTCTAGAGAAGCCACGATGAATAAGAGAGATGTGTATTTTGGACCCGGCTTCGTCTCTTACGATGCGTATGCGATGGCGGCATGCATCGATGGCAGCGTGGTGACGGAGAGCATCGAGTGTCCCGTGCGGGTGGAACTGCAGGGGTCCATCGGTCGTGGCATGATGGTGCTAGATCGCACAAACAGCCTGAAAAAGAGCCACACTATATTTGTTATGACTAAATGTAATGTTGCCAAGTTCAGTCAGTTACTCATGGAGTCTCTCAGACAACCCTGTAAAAAGTCACCTTAATGGATTTTCATATGTTGCTATTAAATGTGTACATCCAAGTAAGGAGGATAATATAATGTGCCTCACTGAATCAAACTTTAATACACTGAATTGATGATACATGATAGAAAGACCAGTTTACTGATATACTGTATTTCTATTGTCTGTCCTGGAATGGCTGTAGACAAATTATTTGCACTGTATATGACTGATGCCAGTACATAAGGCTAAAAAGCCCTATAATGTGTTAAATCATATGTATTTTCTATTTTTCACAAGATTAAAAACAATAAAATTTCACATTGAATATAACAGAGGAAAATCAATGTGTGGTATTATAATATGCTCTCTGGATCTTGGCAGGTATGTATAGCTGGTTCCAAAAAAGAAAGTGGCATTTAACCCTCCTTTTGTCCTCAGGTCAAGGAAGGACAGGAGGAAGGAAAGAATGGAGGAAAAGAAGAAGGAAGTAAGGAGAGAAGGGAAGGAAGGGAGGGAGGAAGGAAAAGAGGGATAGGAAGGAAGGAAGGAAGCGAGGAAAGAAATATGGAAGGAGGAGAAGGACAAAGGAAAACTTCAAGAAAGAGGGAGGAAGGAAGGAAAGAAGGAACAGTCAAAAGAGAGATGGGGTCAATTTGACCCGGGAGGACAACAGGAGGGTTAAGTATGAGTGTGTTAAATTCCAAAAAAGATATATAGTCTTGACCCCAAAATGTTTTCAGATAGCTCACCTGCAGAGGCAACAGCTACATACTTTCCATATTTTGGAAAATATGTGATAATAAGTTGAACACAGAAAGCCTGCACCATCTGTACAACATGAACACATTCACAACATGATGGATTGAGTGTGAATACGAAATGTTTGGACATTAGTGTGATCCTTCCTAATGTTCACATGTAACACATCTTTATTAATTAAACATACACTCCTGCTGGTACACATTTAATGGAATTGTTCTTTTGAGATTGAACCAGCAACACTTTGTCAGACCTCTGCAGATGACTACTTGAATGCTTCTTCTATCCTTCTTTAACTAATAGAAACCTCTTTTAATTCAACTTTTATGAATAATATGGTAACATTCCAAATATTGTCAACATAACTGCAGTTGACATACCTTATATAAACTTGTCCCTTACATGCCATAACATATTAAAGCATACGCAAGTATTGGATACAATGAATGGGAGTGGAATGAATAATCATGACGATGTGCATTAAGCTGAAATGCATATTATGTAAACTTTGGAGCAAGCCAATTCAATACTTAAAAAACACATTTAACTCTGCCAGAAGTTACTTCTTGTCTTCATACAAGGCTTATATGCATCATACATCAATTCAATTGAAGTCAGAGATATAAACCCACAATGTAGCAGATAAAAGAAACACTTGGGTTAGATGTCTGTTAGAACTGATGAGGTATGAGAAGATTTACTTGATTAAGCCAGCCACTGGAGCAGATGAGATTAAGTGTTTTGCTCAAGGGAACCTCAGACGTGGTAATGAGGAGGTTGAACTGATAACCTTTAGGTCACCAGCTTGCTTCTCTAACCTTAGGGCCACCACTGACTCCAAATGCACCATCTTTACAAACCTACCCATCATAAACTGTATTACAGTTAACTGGAAATTAAACAAAAACATGATATATCATATACAAGTAAGTCATTCTAGTGCATTATTCAAATCAGTAAGTTGGAAGTTGTCAAGATACAATTTTGGGATGGAGAAAATTACCAGAAAGCACAAACGCAGGAACAAGTTTAAAACCAACATCCTCCAGCAGAACCTGCTACCAGCATGTTACTGGGACAGAGCTGCAGCAAACCAAGATGCTTCATTTGTAAACTGGAGCTGTCTCACAGAGCAGACTGATAAAGACAGGAAGCAGGATGTGAGTGAGAGAGAGCAGCCAGTGAAACCAGGTGACATGTTTTGGTGGCTCACTGAGGACGAGGCAGAGATGTTTCTTTATTTGGAAAGTCACAGTCGACATCCAATACGGTTTCCTCTAGCCGTAACTGAAGAACCACAGGACACGGCGACCCCTACGAAAACACACCATGCTGTGGAGGTGCTCTTGGGACAAGCGGATAACATCACAAGACCCAAAACAGAGCAGGTGGCTTTGCACAGTGAGGTGGAACATCTGGAAGAAATGCAAGCAGCTCTGAATGCTGAGTATTGGACGAGGATCAAGCTCTCCTAGCTCCAGATAACAGACGGGGAGAGCACTGAAGGCTGGAAGATGATCTTGAAAAAGAGAAGAATGGACAGAAAGATCCGAAAAGTGGCACAAGAGTGGGTAGAAGACCAACAGGAAACGTCCAGCAATCACCTAGAAGACAGAAGTGTTCTTCTCCAGCACCAGATGGCAGAACCTGGACATGAGTCTGTATGGAATAGGTTAATTCAGATCTTCAAATGAGCTCATCATCCCCACTCCACATCAAGGGCCTAACACCCCCCTTCCACAGTCATGCAGTTAACATCACTGACTCTAACTAGCACCCTAGCAGTGACAAACTGACTTAAAAAATCAATGTATTTAAATAGTATATTTTGTCCCCCATAGAGTTCTATGTTTCACTGATCTTCTTCACAGCATTAAACACAATCTAGTGTTGGAGAAAAAGATATGCAAGATGTTTGTGCATTTGTTTTCACTTTCTCTGAATCTATCATGTTTACTTGAAAATCACTTGTGTGTGACCATCTAATACATTAACAGGGAGATGATGTATTAACATTTATGGCGACTTAAGTTACACAAAGAAAATCTAATTCCCACGTAATGATTAAGGTAAGGTAAAGTAAGGTATCTTTATTGATCCCCCTCGGGAGAGAATTCAAAAACAGACAACAGTAGCTGTGTAATGGTGAACGTGATAAAAATAAATAAAATGAAATAAAATAGTCTATACAATAAGCAATCTCTGTGTCAAATCATCTTCAATAATACAAATCTGCTATATACATAAATTCCTGATACTATATACAAGTGTGCAGTGTTTCTGGGATTGGGAGGTACTTGGAGCTGTGGTGTGGTGCAGTCTGATGGCTGATATTGTGAAATGCACCCCCAAGCACTTTGAGGCACGTGGCTAAATGAGTCTGTGGCTGAATGTGCTCCTGAGCTGCCTCAGCTCAGCATAAAGATCATTTCACAATCACATCTTCATGTTTAGATGGAATAAAAATCACATACAACAAAAAGTTCTGCTGAAATCCTTTATTTTAAATTTGCTGACAAATAGAGGCAATGTACAACACAAACCTCAAACTTATGTGTTGTTTGATCATTTGACCAATTGATTCTCACAGAAGGCTTTGATATTTTTAGGGCAGAGCCCACTTTTAAAAATGGGGAACATGAACTTTAATGAAACCTTTGAACATTGTGAAAAAAAATCCCATTTCAGATAAAGAGAGATCCCTGCTGTCAAATAAAAGCCTTGTGCAATGATTCTCAAACCAGCTGCAGTATGTAACTTTGACGTTTCAAACCAATTTCATAAAACAATTAAACCAAAATGATTACGAAAACAAGACATGGCTTCAAATAACACGTCTGTTCCAACATTAATACTGAACTTTAGATTCTGCGCCATGTAATAAACTTTCAAGAAGGAATGCCAGCCTTTCTATAACAGCAAAAATGTCTGCATTGGCACCAACGCTAATGCTAACATTTTTTTTTTTTAAATTTAGGGGCACCTGTTAAAACAATTCCAAATAAAAGTTAGCATTTCTGCCCCCATGAATAAAAAGCTGCAGAGAACTAAATGGCGAGGTTGGTAACCTCCAGCATGGAGTGTTACCAACCGCGTTACACTTCAGGTAACATTGCTTTCTGTTGGGATTTAAAAAATAAATGATTTTAGTGTACAGAGTACATCAAATCCATGACGTGTTTCTGTTAAGTGCCGTCATCTGCTCATTAATTGCCATTTTCGGGAGAGCTGGGCCAGGGCTCTGAGCTCCGCCTGCTCAGGGTGGGGCGCCACATGCTCCATGGGTTGTAGGTCCGACTCATCTCAGTGGAAGCTGGTGGCGACGGGGTGGGGGTGGTGACCAGATCAGTCAGAGTTGTTGAGTTGGTTGGTGGAGCAAAAGGGTGTAAGGCTGAATCTGCGCTCGTTGACCAAATGGAGCTGCCGAAGGGTGTGGCTGCAGACCAGGGATTACGGGTGTTTCCCAGGAGTGACTAAAAAACAAAAGATCAGAAAGCTTGACATAGTTGTAGAACAGGTGGAGTATCTATATGCTGCATTAGCACAAAATAATGGATCTTACTGCGGTTGGGGCAGTCGGTGAGTTGGAGCTGCTGGGCCAGGAGTGCAGAGGGTCGCTGCTCGGTATGTCCCATATCGAGGAAGAGGGAACATTGGTGAACTCGGGCCAGCTCTGCTGTGGCTCAGAAGACTTCATTCCAGTGAAAACTAAACACAACACAACATGCTTCAGTTGGAATCCAGCAAGTCATCCTGAAATTGCTCCACAAGTTACTCTACATTCTTTTGTTAGTTTGTTTGTATTGAGCCGTGCAGCTTACCTCCTGTCAGGTTGAAGGAATTGTTGGGTCCGAAAGCAGAGAATGAGTTGGCAGAGTGGTAGTTTGGACTGCTGGCTGTGTCAATGGGACTCCATAATCCAGAGCTATCGCATTAAAATTTGGAGAAAATTTTAATTGGGATTGAATCTTGATGTCAAACCTTGATATAAACTTTAATCTTAATTCCCACATTACCTGTCAGAGCTGTCACTTTCCACTGAGGTCATGTGAGCCAGAGGCTTTCCCTGGCTGTCATTTTTACCTGGGCCAGAACCACCTGACAGGAAGATAAAACATTTGAGTTCTCTTATACATAAAACTATCATAAGACACACTCTGACCAGGTGTTACTTCATTGCTACATCTTTACCTGGGCTTTTGTCATAACCAGCAGCCACTGCAGCAAAGGTGGGGTTGCCATTTTTGCCAGGGAGTGGAGCTGTAGACACTTTATTTCCCGGGGCTTTCTTCTGGTTTCCCTCACTGCAAAAGATGTAAAAAAAAAATCAGTGAGGATCTGGATTGGTGGAGTTCAAAATACAGAGCACCTCAATACTTGATGTGAAGTAAGTACCTGTTACTGTTGAGGACGCTGCTGTAGGTGCCTTTGGACAGTTGGCTGGGAGAAGTGGGTGGAGGTGAGCAGGTCCCGGCTGTTACTGATCTTTTCAGGAAAGGGTCTGCGTTTATTGTCTGGAGGCTGATCTGCTGAAGGCTATCTGCTTCTGCATGTGGAAAACAAGAAGAAAAAAAAAAAGGAAAGGCGCTTTGTAAGACTGATTATTGGGCATTTCAAAAACAGGCAAAAGGAGGAGAGGTACTAGAGGCGATATGTTGGTTTTGGGTCTGGACTTACGGATGCTGTTTTTGGAGAGAGGAACGTCCCACTCTGGAGACGCGAACTCCTTCTCGCCCTCAGAGCTGCTGCTGTGGCCCAGCTCAGGCACCGAGCTGCTGGACAACAGTTTGGCTAGCAGAGAGGGGCGCCCGTCTTCCAGCTTCCCGTCCACTGTTGGAAACACAAAACGCGTCACAAACACATCTAGTGCTGCGGCGAGGGTGGGGGATGGGGCAGGTGGGGCAGGTGGGGCGACAACGTTTAAGTAAAGCAACTCACATCTCTGTTTCTGTAGGGGTCTGGTCTTTTGGATGTTGGTGAGAGGGTGCAGAGCTTTGGATGTGAAGCTCTTGCGTTGTTTGTTCTCTAGCGGGGTGACATATGGCAGCTCCAGAGAACTGAGAACAATGGAAGGATTTGTCAAAAAGGGAGATTGAAAAAGAGAAAAGAAAAAAGGAACAAACATAAAAAGGTTACCGCGGTCACCTTCAGTAAAATAAACAAACCTGGATTTTTCTGCTTGGTTCTCCTTCTTTATGGTTCCTTGTTTCTTGGGTTTGGGTTTAATAAGAAAATTTGAAGTTTCTTCTTTCACTTTTCCCGTGGTTACTGTCCTTCCTTTCTTTTTCACTGGTTCCTGGCAGAAACGTGGGGAACATTTGTTATATTGACATCTCAGCACAGTGCATACTTTCACAATGATTATTTTTCTCTTTTCAATAGTAGTGACGATGGAAAGAGATTCAAGACTTCAACAGTGTTATGTAAGGTATGTCTGCTTCTTAAGCCTCCTCTCTGTACCTCTTTGATGTTTGTCTCCACATCTGGATTGGAGGTCTCTGTAGTAGTTGAGGAGCTGTCATCGTTGTCAGCCAGGTTATCTTTAAGGTCGTCTCCCTGAGTCTTTAATGTTGATTTTTTCTCTTTCTCTTCCTTCTTCCTTTGGGCTTTTGCTTTACCCCTCGGCTTCCCTTTGGATTCCAACGCTGCAATCAATAAAAACACACACTTTCAAAACCTGTGAATGATTTCAAAAACCCGTTGCCCTCCTTCTCTCTCCTGGTAGAAATAAAAGTGTTTACCTTTGTTTTGTATCGACTGTGAGCTCTGCTCCTGCAGAGGCTCGGCATTAAGTGGCTCTGGACGGTCGAGGTCGTTGTCCATGGCTCCGAGCAGGTTGGCATATTCTGTGTCGTCAGAGCAGAGGCCTCTGTGAGGCAGCGATGACCCGGCTAAACTTTGACTCTGGAGGTCCAGTTTGGTGCTCCGAGCCTTCCGGTTGGTTAGCTGGCAGCCAGCTGGAGGGCCCTCTTGGCCTGAGGTTGTACTTCCTTTGGTCAGCTGGGAAGTAGCTTGCATAGATGGGCGGTTGATGCCGATTCTGGACCTCTTGTCTTGGCTGTCTGAGTCTGATAAGGTACGGCTGTTGCCCTGGCGGCCTCCGACCCGTGCTGCTCCGTTGCTGGACGCATATAACACTCTGGAGTTCTGGGAGGAGTCACTGTAATCGTTCAACCTGGATGGAGACAGAAAAGTGTTCAGTTATCCTGTACATGCTGCATTCTCCCTCTGCAGTTACATTTTCTGACACTTCAAGCTACTGTGTTTGGGTCCTGTCACTAGTATGTTTTGTATTGATGCTGTAAAGATAACTGCTCAGTTCTTTTTGCCTCTTAGATTTGACTAAATCTGAGTTCACTGTGACATTAGTGAAGTGAAACAATTGTAACAACTGCTAACACTGCATTACAATACAAAAAAAAACAGCTTCAGAGTACATCCCGGCTCTGAAACTATTTTGACAATTGATTACTGGTTTAATGCACATGTTTGGCAAAAATGATACCATTTGGTTGTTCCACCTTCTCAAATGTGAGAATTTCCTGCTTTTTCCTGACTTATATTTACAGTAAACTCAATATTTTTGCTGTTGGTCACAAAAAACCCACCCTTGGTCTCTCTGCACTTGTAAAGTGCAACTTTGTTGTTTTTTGACGTTTCAAGATTTAGGTCAATAAGAATAATAATAGTTAGACATGGTGATTTCCAATAACTGCTAAAAATGTTGAATTGTTACAAAGATGATCTAAGTGCTGTAGTCTCAGCATTTGGGCTTTCGTATCTAGAAAAGGGGCAAATGTGAGGTGTGACTGGCCTGTCAGACAGTCCTCATACAGACTGCCTCTGATGTACATGTTAAGCTGTCTGAATGGAAACTGATGAGGAGGAACTATTGGTATAAGTCACAGCCAGACACTGAAAACACCTGTGGTCAGTGGTGAGCTGCAGCCCAGCAGAGATTTTACAGTGTTCTCTCACTATCAGAGCCCCAAATGTAAAATGAGATGTAAATGTCACATTATTCATGGGACATTAGGTTCATTAGGCAAGATGTTGTGTGTATGTTTTGTCAGCTGATCACCAAGCTGCTTGATCAATCGCTGTCCTTTCACACTTTTCCACGTTAAACTTACTTTGAATCACTGTGAAGTTGCACAATGTCCCTGAGATTAAACGGTCTCCCAGTCTCCAAGGTGGAGTTGGATTCCACAGACACACGTTTCTTGAAAGGCTCCCATATGCTTTGAGCCTCCAGGTAAGCTGTGGCAATCACCAACAGAAACATGGAACTGAAAGAACATGAACAAAGTTTTTAGAAAATACAACAGAATGATGATCTAGTGCATTCTGACACCGTGGCTTCATTCTTTCTACCTCTCCTAATGTTACACTCACCTCATAATGAGAGACACGATGATGTAGAGCTCCAGCTCCCAGCTCGGTCTGGGCAGGGTCTCTGCACATGCAGCTAATACGTGGTAGGGCAGGGAGGCGTTCAGGACAAACACAAACTCGGAGCCCCCGCACGTCACCAATTTCAGCTCCCGGATCACTCGAGATGAAGTGAAGTCGGGTGTAAACCTGCGAGGAAACAGAGGGAAATGTCAAAGTTTAAAAGATTGCTCATTAATCTGCATCATGTGACCACTGAATAGAAATACAACTTATAGCCAGAGGTCAGAGGACTTGAGTGATGGTGGAAGATCTGGGAATCTATGTGACATCTGTACGCATCAAGGAAATTCATGTGTATATGAATGTGTGTATATGAATGTGTGTGTGTGTGTGTGTGTGTGTGTGTGTGTGTGTGTGTGTGTGTGTGTCCAATTCACACATCCTTTGCCTCAGTGAAAACGGGAAATATCCTGACTGACTGTCCATTGTTATCGGTTACAATGAACACGCCTGAGGTGATGCATACAGCAAACCTGTTTGGGAGGGGTGTCATTTTCATACATTACTCACAAACTGAGTATGTACACCCTTTTCTGTCTCTGTCTGCCAAAGTTCTGGTCCGATGATAGCGTCACAGTGATTACACAGACTTGACTGATTCACAAAATTGTTGAATTAGGTAGCTACTCTGATCATGCCAAAGTAAACAAAGTATCATTAGTTAGGATAGTTGTTGAGCCTTCATAGGAAGTACATTACTGTAACACTCTAGTAAACATACACACAGAGAGAACAAGAGTAAAAAAAAAAAAAAAGCTCATTAAAATTCTGATCAACTAAATTCCACTAAAGTTGTATATAGCCCTAATAAAAAGAATACCTACTGATAATTCTCCGACAAGCCTCTCAACTGCAGTGAGAACAGCGACGGTTCAAATGTGAAATGTGGAAGCAGGCGACTCAAATCCAAGCAGACACTACTGAACTAACTGAGCAGTGTGAGCGGTTAGTGGAAAACCCCATTTATGGCGTCAACATATGCCAACATAAGCCTGTGTGATTTTATCTATAAAACATGATTTAGTAAGTAGTTGTCTTGTAAATAGAGATGTTAAAAAGCTCTTTAAAATATTAGTCTCCCTTGTGCTTTTCTGGTTACAAGTCAAAACTGTCAGCTGTGACAAAAGTCTAATGAGATGAAACATGCTATTAACTTGAAACTGAATGACTAGTAAAAAAAAAAAGAAAAAAAAGGCTATTTTTTTGGCTAAATTAAGAACTTTACAGTACTCAGTGAAGGTGGGTGTAGTCTCATAACACCAGTCAAGTGGAGATCTGTTCCTACTAATCATCTGGGTATTTCTAAATGCACGGTAGTTCTTTTGAATGGCAGCAGGAATGGCTGCTATAAAACCTCCGCGCCTTACATTTTAGTCAAAGACACACCTGACTGCAAATGACGTGATCTCTTCATTCTCCTCTGCAGTGATGTGCAGGTCATCGCCAAAATATGAAGGGCCGCCCTAAAGACTATTTCTGCAATGCAGGGTTTGGAATTATTCCCTCTTAGTTTCAACAACAGCACCTGGGAGTTTGTCCTCAGTCTGTATGAGGGAAACGTTTAGAGACTGACCTGTGAGTCTGAGGTGGGCGTGGCTTTATGTTTCACATAGTTTACATATTAAAGGCCTTGTGCAAATACGCAGGTTTTTTTCCAGTGACATTGGCTGATTAGACCTCTGCTTAGGCTGAAGTCGGGACCCTTTCACAACCGACTCTTTTGATATGCGGCAGCAGAAAAGCAACAGGTGTGACTGATAACATTAACGATTGCTGCATTTGGATTTTGTTCCAACAGTTCCACGGCCTTGGTGCTGTACGCTGACGCACTGGGACACTGAAAATCAATATATAATGTTCATGATCATTAGTTTCATCTGCTGTTACAAGTACAAAAAACACTGTACTGGGAATACTGTTGGGCTGTGTCACAGGAGTGTCTTAATTTTAAAACACTATGCCTTTGTTAATAATCATCAAGAAAACAACACATGACAATTTTAATGGGGAACTATCGAACTATGAAAGAGTGAAACAATGAATGAAAAGAAAAATGCCCTGACTTGAATATGTGGGGATTTCCAGCTCTGGTGTAAAAATATTATTATAAATGTTATACTTTTTTAAAAAAAGACAAAATGCATTTTGAGGATGACTGCAAACTTCAAGTGATGAAGGAAAAAATGAGACCTGTGGGGAGCAAACAGAAGCTGCAGGGGAGAGAGAGAAGCAATCCTCTTACTAAAGGCTTACTCAGACAGAGAGGGTTGAAGACAAGTATTAATAGAGTGCGCGCGCACACACACACACACACACACACACACACACACACACACAGAAGATCACCCATATTCTTATGCTGACCTGATTCTCCATCTACAGGATCAAATTAGACTCATCAAACTATAGGAGAAAGAAAAGCATGTAGCAGACTGTTCTCACTTACAGTATGATGAGGTCTTTTGAAGCATTTGGTTTAAGTGCAAATTCTTGACAGTTGAGAACTTTGAATCCATATCCTTCACAAGCTTGCCCGTTGATTTCTGCTGATCTGATGGTGATCGGGAGCAAGCCTGTGTTCTCCACTCTGAACGTTCTTTTGAGAGTGAAGTTTGGCTCCTTGACTTTTGTCTCTGAAATAAACACAAAGAAAGGAATTAATGCACCTTGAATTGGTCGCAAATGACAAAGAATATATTTTATTACCCATTTTTCAGAGGAGATGTACAATTTTGTAGGGAAAAAGTATCATTATAGAGATTCCTGCAATAATCTGATCTAATCTTTTTATATTGTCACTATGTATCCAAAGTGAGAACACACAAGCGCATTCTCTTGAAATATTGTTAACAATAATATAAAGGTTTATTGCTGCATCTAAAATAGGCCCAAGCATTACTTCCCTTCTAGTTTATTGTTTAGGTTTTTTATAGTTGATTGAAAAAATGATCCACCTTATTAAATATACTGATGTTAGCAGTTAATTAATGTAGAGACTGTGTTTTACTGTCTGTTCAAATGATCAGACTTATCATCAAACTTATATATTAAACTTATTTTGGGTAACAAGATGTGATTATGTAAAGAAATTGACTTCCGTGTTGACACTGAGCCTGAACCTGTGCAAAACACACACTCACTCTCTGTGCAGTCTTTGAGCAGGGCCTCAGTCATTTTAAACCTCAGAGAGCTGCCTTGTCCCGGAGGCTTCCCTGCAACCTTCAGGCTCTCTGTTGTCCCTCGTCCGTGAAGTATGATTGTGTCGATCACCGTCAGATTATTTCTAAACAGATTGGAATGCAACTTTAGAAGAGGCAAAAACAAACTGAATGTACAGGTCTGTTTGATACATTTAAAAGTGACATTACCTGACTATGAGGAGAGAAGAGACACTGTGGTTGCTGATGGGAGTGAACCTCACGCTGAACGACTTGACTTCTCCGGGCAGCAGGAGGAGGTTGTACACAAAGGGTCTGGTTGATCCCTCTACAAACCCTGTACTGCTCTTCATTACAGATGTCTGACAAACAAACAAAAAGCCTGTTAGAGACAAACAGCTTCCACATGTTTCCTCGGCCATGGACAAGAGGACTGTGATTAACGGCGCAGCTACATGCCAACCAGCTGATTCTCTAAATTCCCGAATAATGGTGAAATCTATCACTCTTGTAGTACTCACGTGATTTCTATGAACTTGGAACTCTAAGGTGTTCGTGTCAATGTTGATGTTGGACAAATTTCCTAATGGCAACCTGGAAAATCAAAATCAAAGAGATCACTGTATCTTTTTCTTTCTAGAGAAGAGGAAGGGATGAAGAGTAAGAGCATGCTGGAATTGTTGAGACTTCCCCACCTGTCAGCCAGCTTTCCAGAAAACACTGAGGGGTTGGGCAACAGCGCCAAAGGGAGAACTTGGACAAAGACGGGGACGTCGGCAGGATTCTGCAGAATCACCTCCTCGTCCTGCAGAGACAGAAAGACACGTCCCGCTCTCAATCTCAAACACACTACTTTTTAACAACAACTTAAAACATTCCCTCGTGTGTTTGCGCACATGTGCATTCGTGTGCCAACAAGAGGCGGATTGTTTCTACTCACAGAGGAGCTGTTTGTGTTGGTCAGAGGGAATGTAATGCGTTGTGACGAGTTGACCAAAGAGGGCCAGGTCAGCTGTGCCGTTATTTTCGCTTGCACGTTTTTCTGAAGATCTGTGTTGACTTCAAAGACGGCTTCGATCCTTCAGGAAGACACGAAAAAAACAAACGGCTTGTGACGTTCTGTAAATAATCCTAGAGTTAAACCTAAAGCGTGAATATCACTGAAGTCTAATAAAGTAGCCTAATATGCTTACTTGTGGCTTGACTGCTCTTTCAGCTCTTTCCATCGTCTGAGAAGTTTCTGGTGGAGATCCACATCTGCATCCCAAATATCCTCCTGTAATGCCAGCCCATGAGGCTTTGACTCAGCTGTGAACAAAAGACCTTTATTTAAAAAACGATCTATTATTCTGTCACACAGGCTCAGAAAGCTGCAATGTCAGCAACACTTACATTTAAGCACAAATGGCAGCCCCACATAACAGTGATCACCACACTGCAAGCTGGCATCAAAATAAATATTTGCCACCTGAAAGAAATGGAGGAAAGAAAATATGTTTATGTTTGCAAGTGCAGATAGAGCTCGCTAGTCGTGCGCCGCGAGATGACGGGATACCTTCGATTTACGTCTGGGCTCGAGCTCATCTTTGTTGTTGCGGAGCTGTTTGTAATAGAAACGTATATCTTCTGTCAGGGAGCGGATCTGCTGTAGCCTCACTTTCTGTGTGAAAGAGCTCTGTATGCTGAAGCTTTGATGGACAACTTTCCCCTATAGAAAAAGAAAAAAAAAACAAACCAAACACAACATATACAGACATGTTAAGAGCAGTTACACCTCAAGCGTCCAACAGGAAGGTAGCTTGTGTTGTTTTTAACACTTTTTTTTTTCTCGTCATGTGCTCGCCGTCTGTGCAGCTCAACTGTGAAATCTCACTCTTTACTGAAATTAGAATATCTGGTGCAAGTGCTGTTTGTATTTGAATTCCTGTCATTTCTCATGAATATATTTATAAGTTACTTACTGGAAATGAAGGTGGTAAAATGATGTGCTTTGGAGAGCTGTTTAATGTGCCCACTGCAATGAGAGCTTTTACCGGGATGGTTAATATCTGAAAGAGAAGAACAATTTGTGTCAACATAAAACTGAAAGCTGGTTGTGCTTTCCTTTGCATATAAAAAAACCCAACCATATCTGATAGGCGACTTACTTCATAGTCTGTGGTTATGTGTATGGCTCCATCATATGTGCCCTCCAGGGCTTTGGCCACTAGTGTCACTCTGAATGCTGCGTAATAGCCAGACGCTAATATCACCTTTGTAGAGACAACAATAAGTCAATTAACACATCTTGTTAGTCATCTGTAGATTGTCTACATGGAGCAGCAGTAAAGCACCTTGTTTTTTTGCATCCATCATAATTTAAGGCTCTATCTGCCCTCTGAGTGGTTGTGAGATATTGTGGTTCAAAGTTTTCACATCCTGCTGAATATAGCAAAACTGGTACAGAGTGCAGTTCACTTTTATTGGTCAAACTCAAAGGCACCTTTAATGTACTTAAAGTATACAGTCTAATACAAACGGTACATTTTGAAATATGGTTTTAGAATATTTGCTTTGCTGATAGAAACTTAAAATATTAATTTTCACTGTGAATAATAAAACTCTATCAGGCCTAACAAAAAGCATTTCTTTCTAGACAGTCTTCATTTTTTAAATACACTTCTATGTATTAGTCACTGAAACATGTTGATATGTGACATCTGGCAATAAAGAAACATATTTTTTTAGTTTAGACACTAAATTGAGAAATTCTAGTAAATAGATCTGAGCTGACAAATGTTTTACTACAAATGCAACACAAAAATACTATGTCTCCTTGCTCTACGTTTTGTTGGTTTGCTACTTCCCCTCTATACAGTGTTCTTCTGTTGTGAGTCATCACTGTCAGTGTCTGAGCTTCTGTTTATCTGCTGCATTACAAAAGTTATAAACAGACACAGACCACAACGTTTGGAGCAGGCTAGAGTTAGCTTCTTATTACTAAAATGTTCCACTCAAAATTCCTACCTATAAAATATTGGCCTTAGTTTTAGAGTCATCTCTAAACGTTGTTATAGCAACTGTAAATAACTATTAGTAAACATTAAGCTGACCCAACTTAGTTGGCATTGTAACAGAGTCATTCATTATGTTTGCAGAATCTTTGGGAAAGAAAATATTAAATTTGAGGTTTCAAAATATGCCTTTATGCTTTTTGTCCAGCTATTTAAACCTCAGTTAACCTCAGTTAACCTCAGTGAGGCGATGCTCTGGAGTGGAACTTGATTGGTTCTCCTGTGTTCATTCTGAGCAGTAATTGGCTTTAGCAGGTTTAACAGGCTTTAGATATTAGGAAGTGACTTTGGGGATAGAACCTTTTTCAAACTATAGAGGCATTAACACATAAAAGTAAAAAATAATGTAACTGAGAACAGTGGCAGGTTGATACCTTTACCATTCGTAGTATACAAAAGTATACATACATGTGCGTGTTTGTATTGCTATTTCATCCAAAACAAAAACACTACAACGTCTAAAAATGAGCATGATGTTGAATTGAGACCTGTGGGGGAAATCTTTTGCTATAAAATATTATGTGTTCACTACTTTGTTCATGCGCTCACTCCTTTATACATATAATAAATTGCTTTAAGATGTACTCCCTGGTTCTACCTTACCTTCAACCCATGCCTTGCCCTTCATTTGAACCTGTGCTAAAAGCCTCTCATCATGTTGATATAACCCACAAGTCTAATTATACTGATGTAGTGTGGTGAAATCATCTGCATTGTCCACTGTGTGGTTTACTTCTGCTGCAGTGTAATTAACACGAGTCTTTGCCTCAGACTCTGGTTTACTTTCCTGCAACAAGACCTGTGTGACACAGTATCAACAAAGTCTTTATGATTGCTACCTAACATATAATTTGAGGTATCCACTGTTCATGTCTCAACATAGAAATATTTCCCTAACATCCTGCTAGATTTACACCAAACTAAATGTTGCTTTGAACAATGATGTAATAATATTCCTCTGCTCATTCAGGAAAAAAGGGCTCATTGTCCTTTCCATGAAATTTAGTGTCATCGTGATCACAACATAAAACCACAAGCATGTTTGGAGTGACGCCATGAACATCTTACTGTTTTGTGATGGGAGGCTGAAGTGTTCTGCAGCTCTCTCAGGCGACTCAGGGCCACTGTTGTGTTTCCTTTCTCTGTCTTCAGAAGCTCCATGGAAAGACTGTCTCCTGTGACCAGCCAGGACTTGATCTCCAGCTGGAGGACAGAAAGTAGTTTGAAAAGACATAAACATGTAGATAATTCCCTTTGCACAGGGAGTTTTATCCTTCTGATAAACAATATGTGACTGTATTTTAAAGCGCTCGAGCTAAAACATTTTGTCTATGTTATTAGGACAAAAGCTTATGTTGCAACATGATAGCGGTTCACTAAAATATTTGAAAAGCATAATCAGGAAGTTCATGTAAACATGACTTACACAATGTCACTGTGTTGAGCAACACAGGACAGACAATCACATAATTGTGGCCTATGTTAAGGAAGTTTCTCACATTCATATTCTCACAAACCTAACAACTATTTCATTGTCAGTTCCTGCATAATCTCACCTCTATAGGGTTACTGTTCACCACCACAAATGTGATGCTGCTTGTGTCTGTTGCACTGCGAACACCGAAGTCCAGGATGTTCTCCTTCAGACTGGGAGGCAGGACCAGCGGCTATTCACACAAGGCCACAAAAAAACAAACACTGTGTTACACAGACGCAAATTCATGTGTACATGTAGTACAAACTGGATGAGAACATAATCTGATGAATTCAACTAGCTCTCAGTTCAGTATCACTTTAATGATAAGTAGTGGACTACAGCGGGTCATTTTTGTGTGTCCATTCGTTTACCTCCAAGAAGCCTGTGTAGGCCCGGACAGGCAGGTGAAACTTTGATGCGTTTGTGATGAGCAGGATATTGCTGTCTATGTGAATGGAGGGTCGGACTGGCCGGAAGAGAAGGGAGAAGATGTAACGTGACTCGTGTGGGGGAATGAGGATGGGTGCGCTGAAGTTCTGCACCTAAAATAGAAATCGAAAAGGTGATGTCATTTTGTCATTTTGTTATCTACGCATATATATATATATATATATATATATATATATATATATATATATATATATATATATATATACACACACACACACACACACACACACACACAAAAACAATACCTGGTAATCAGAACGACTTCGGTTAACTCGTTCTGACAACACTCACATTAAACATTGTTTTGGCCTCTTCGGGCAGGGACACATTGTGTAGTCGGATCGCAAAGTGGAAAGCATTTGTGAGAAATATGGGTCTGTCCACTGGGTCGACGGGGCTGTCCCTGATATGGAACAACGTCGCTGTGTGGTCAAAGCCCAGGTAGCTGAAAGGAAACGACAGGGCAGAGAAACTTATTTTTAAAAACGCTGTAACTCCTCTATGAAAAAAAAAAAAAAAAAAAAAGAATCTTGTGTAATACATGCAAGCATAATGGATGTATATCCACAAAAACAACTCACCCTTCTAAAACTTCCGCCTGGTATGGGATTTCAAGCTTGGAGTAGCTCTTTTCTTTCGCTTTTACAGTTATTTTACCAGAGAATTGATATGGTCTTCTTGCTTTTGAGGCTGTAATGAAAAACAAGATTGAAAGAGCGGATAAGAGCAATGAAAAAGGATACAAGGCCTCACAAGAGGAAGTTAGGCAACGCTAAACTAAAAGAGGGTAACAAGTTGCTAAGCTATGGGCATGACGTAAAACACAAAGCACATACTACGGTGAAAAGACACGTAATACTAGTTTATTCCTTTTTTTATTTTCACTGGGATGTATGAATGACCTTGTGCAAGAATTTTAAAAGGAAGTTGATACAAAACACAGTAAACAGCTACTGACTTTGTTTTACTAAGATGAGTTTATATATAGATATTTATCTTTGCCAGCCAGTCAAGAGGATGAGGGGAGGAAGCTGCCAGTGCAGTTAAGTGCAGTGGTGCATCTAGCAGCACTTCCTCAAGATATTTTCGATTCGTGTATGCTCATATCGTATTATGTTATGGGGGTCATGGTGATCACACAAGGTAGTTTTGCATGGTTCTATTTTTATTTTTAACCGAAAAACGGAAACCTTTACTTTCCAACTCTCATGAGAAAAAATTGAAAATGACTGTGTGGTTCAACGTATTTGGCTTAAAAGTTCGAACAACATCCTTTGGAAGATAAAAACTTACCATCGAAACTAATACTTGCAACTTTGGTGTATCTGCTTTCTCCAGCTTTCAGTGTGACTGCTTTGAAATCTACTGTGACTGCTTCATTGGATGGTGTTGTGCGTACACTCTGTAAAGCAGTCATAAAAAAAGGATGATTACATAAAGGATAAGATGACAGTTGACTATGTAGGATTAAAATGCGAAAGGATACCTACCGTAATTGGAACGTCTTTTGCGCCTGAATTTAAAAGGTGTAGATTCAGCAGTTTTGGGCGATCTGTCAAACAAATAAGTTGGAAGGAGAGTGAGCAAAGACTGTGAAAAGATTACTAAAGAAGAAAACATGAAAGATGTAACCTCTTTTGAAAGAATCCATACCTTGTGAACGCAGCGTACCAAAGTCAAGCATTTCTGTGGAGGAGTATATACCAGGGGCTGCACAGAGAGAACAAAAAACACCTTATAGAAGCTGACCAAGACAAATACTGAGCTGTGAAACTGAAGGACAACCTGCAGCTAATAAAAAAATCACAAAGGTTGGATAAGCGCACCTGATGTGACCTCCACTTCTACAGGCAGGATGATGAACTGATCCTCGTTGGGGGCATTGGTTCTGATTCTGATGAAAGCTGTGTGGTTATCCACATCTCTGGATGAGAAGCTGGCTCTCATTACCCCTTTTGTTTCGAATGGAGGAATTTCCTGGAGGGGGGGGAAAGTTCAGCATGAGTCACTGCATCTCGACTCCCGAGTTCCATTATCCATCTTTAAAAAGTTCTATCAATACAATACACACACTGGAACAACAAAAACTAACCCATAATTTTCCAGTGCCTCCTTGTTGACCTGTGGGAAGCTCGAGATGTAGATCCCCGCCACTGGAGTACATCTCAACAACCTGGAGTAGACCCAGAAAAAAGCAACATGTTAACTCAATCCACCAAAATCAACATCAAACATGCAACAAGTTCACCGTTCATATTGCTCTAAATTACCTGCAGTGGTTCACTGTATGGGTTGTGGATGTTTATTAGCGGCGAGAAACTGCTGTTTACTGGGACTCGAGCCCCTATGAAGGGACGGAGTCTGTAGGGGTTTGGGATGCCAACCCCAAAAACCTTCAGAAAATAGACAGAAAAACACAAGTCTCATATACACAAACACAATGCTAGTGGCACGAGACATGCAAGTTATTCTTTTTAAAAGCGTTGTTTATTTTGGTTCATACCTGGTATGTAAACACTCCATGATGTGATGTATTAATAAATAAAGTGTTTTCTACATTCCCAACTACTCGAGCGAGAAACACAACATCGAATGACGTGTTTCCTCCAGGTGGAATTATCTGTTGAATAAACGGATAAGAAAGATTACAGCTTCTCAGAGTTACTCGCACACACTAACACACAAACACATGAATTTAAAATATTTGAAATCGAAACACTAACTTCAACATCTTAAAAAAAAAAAAGAAAACGGTCAAGTGCTATGAAAATATTACAGCTACACTCACATTTCGGTGCAGCCTGTGGTTGCCATATGTGAGTGTTCAGTGGTTTTTTTGCATCATTATCGGCTGAATCATTTCCTGTCGGTTTATAGTGACACGAACGATGTACAGAAACGGCTAAAAGAAATTTCTTCTTTATGTCTATCAACAGGACATTATGAGATGTTGCACACTGATAAGATTTGAGTCTTCAATTCCACTTTTTAATTGAAGACTAAAGTGTGTGAAATAAAGGGTAACACTGGAGAAGTTATTTTGTCTACACTAGTTATAGAAAGCCTTTATAGACAAATGTCTCATGATGGAGGACTGAAGGCCTTAGGTTGTTATCTTCAAAACCGCAGCGACTTCACTCCCTCTCCACGTCTCTGTGATCTAGACTCTCGTGTCCTCAAGTTAAGATATATATATACATTTTACATGGAAAAGCACATCAATGGCCTTGCTTTTGCTCCAGTCTTTGGCGATCTCTTTGCTATGATTAAATAACATCAAATAGTTACTTTAAAATTACGGCTTTTGTGCATTTGGTCATATGCAGAGGACAACAATCCAGTCTCTGCTGCAGTGCTTCATTCTCTCATAAAAACAAGCAGTAAGACCAACGTGTCAGTTTGGAGACAGAAGACAACAATTCATTACTCCTCCTATAGCTCTTCACTTCAGTGACTGTTATCATAGGTTGGAGTATGTCACTATGTTATTTTGGACCAATCTTCTTGGGACAATGCATCCTGTGAGCTTGATTTCAGTGTTTTGTTTTTTTCCCCAAAAACAAAAGTCAAACATACAGTGTGCAGTGTGTGTTGCTGGATGCTTCACATAACTTGATACTACTCTGCCTAGCATTGTTTCACTGTGTGTATATCTCTTTATCTTTACTCACGTTATCTAAATACTTAAGAGTCTACAATAGTTGGAGACTAGTTGGAGATCACATGTTTCAGTGGCACATGTGATTTGCATTGGGTGTTACTGTATGCTGTTGTTCGCTTGCTTGTTGTTGATGCCTGAAGAAAATCTACTGAAAATATCTAGTGTAGTAAAGCTCAGTAAAACTCAGCAAATGCTACCTAAGAGACAGGATGAATTGTATTAATTGATTACAGCCTCTTTTGTTTACAATAATTATGCCAAAGCACTGATCTATCTTTATAAATGCCTCACTTTTCAAAGCAAATGGAAGAACCAATGCTAATGATATAACATGGTAGAATCAACACCACCATGTGACTAAAGATCATCAGTTTTTTTCTGTAAAAATACAACAATCCACATTTTCCAAAGTTCAGTCAATCAAAAATAAATGAAGGTGATAATAACTACTTACCCTATTCTGGAAAAAGGATGCATGAAAGTGTGCTGTTGTTGCTGATATTGATATCAAACTAATTTCTTCTGAGCTAGGATTATGTAAATAAACTTTCTCCATTTTTGGCATTCCAACAGGCCTGTGAATGTAGAAAAGAAGCATTTATGAGCAAGTAAGAGATACACTGAACAACACAACAACATACACATGCACATATTTCTTAACTGTATAAATCTCTTTTCCCATCGCATTATGCAAATTCCTGTAAGTTCTATAAATACTTGCCTTTCCTTTAGGCTTGGGTTATTCCAAGAAATTGAAAACTAATTAAAGGAGAGCCCTAAGAGATGAAACATGTGTACAGAAGCTCTGACACAACTCACAACAAGATGAAACATTACACGAGTCTGTCTGTAAAATGACAGTCAGAACCTTCCTGTTTATCCACAAGATGACTAATGGTGGCTTTGACATTCCTCAAACTTACCAACTGCAAATTGTTCATTTTCTGTAAAGGATCATACTAGCGGGTTTTTGCACGTTTTGACCTGTTAACTGCACATACTGCACTTCACATCACTGCTAATAAACTTCCAAAGCGTACCATAAACCCTTTGATTTCCAGTCAGCCTGTGGTTTCTATCATTTCACTGTGGTATGAAAATCAACTCGTGGAGACTTGGAACTTGGGGAGTTTTTAATGATACTCCCTGCTATGCAAGTGCATAATTATGTAATGATGAAGTTACTCTGGCTGCAGAATGACGCCCATTAAAATATTTACAGTGAGAGAGTCTTTCAACTGTCAACTGACGGCGTATTTGATAGGTTGAAATCTGAAAAGCACCTGTCGAGTCATTTAAGCAAAGCGAGTAAAGGGTAGAGATAAACTACACTGCTTCGACATTTGAGCTTTTATGAGCTTCTTTATCGAGACTTATCCAATCTTGCCTTCACTTCCAGTGTGGTATTGCACAGGTTGAGAATTTTCAAGGTCTCGTGCTCTCAAAACATTTACAACTGATAAGTGGATTCTTTATTGAGGAAGTAGGATAGGGGAGGACAGGCAGAGACAGATGAACCTCTCGCTGTGAGCTAGTGCAGAGGTATCAGCCCCACTGAGTGCTACTGAATCATGTGCACTGTACCCTGGTAGGCTACACTTGAGGCTGGGTCATACTGCATGGGTGTACACCCGCTGACAGAGAGGAATGTGATGCAATAAGCCTAGCCTAGGTGAAATAAGGTGCTGGCGGTGGGGTTAAGAATATGTGGTTTTGTTAAGTGCATTCCACAGATTGCTATAATGTTTCCTCAGCGATCCATTTATTTTTGACACACTCAGGCCTGGCTGAAACTTATGTTTAGCTTATTTTAGGGAGCAATAGAACATACTGAGTGAGTGGCTGTGTGTTTATTATCCTCTGGACATGTTGTTTAATGACACATTAGACTATGCTTTTGATTATATTTAAGAAAAATAATAGTTCTTCATCCATAACAGAAAAAAACAAGTCTCTAACAATGTGAAATGTAATAGAAACATAGATCAAACAATACAAAATGATCAGTTAGTGTAAGAATGTATTAAGAGACACTCACTGTTCGTGAAAGTCCAACATTGGAGGCTCAAAGCGTATAGGTCGGCAGTTCCCACGGTGCGGGGAAGTGCTGTGAGAGACAGGAAGATGTGATAGGAGGAACATCAGGCAAGGAAAAATAGTATCCATGTTTGTGTTCATTTCAAACAAATGACACAAGCAAGACAACACGGCGTGCATCCAGGCTTTTTAAACTAAGAGGGCCACGGGACCACTCCCATGTGTGGCCTAATATTTCCATGTGTAAAATCTTCGCGAAAATCCATAGACGGGAGCCGCATTAAGAAAAACAACAATGAACCAGACAGAGAGAGAAAGACGTGTCTCTTCCTGACACCTTCAGAGCGTGCTGTTCCTATTCAAGGCAGGCGGCGCTTTGGAGCATCGGTTGGGCCCGCCTGGTTGTAGGACACAGGCGCTGACTCACCAAACCTGTTTAACAACAGGTGGATCATAACAATAGGGAGGGCCGTCCCCACAAAGAAGCGACTCTTCTTTGGTGGAGGTAACATACAACAGAACAACGTAATTAGGACTTTTATTTCTACCTGAAAACAGAAGTTCGTCAGTGATGCAGGTGTGGCATGTTAGCGCTTTTTAAGTCATTTGATGGTTGAAAAGCAAACAACTGAATGACACAATTTACAAATATGCAGAACTATTCATGGAAAAGTTAAGCTGGCAAGAAAGGAAAAATTCCATCTTCTTATTTGTTTATCCACCCTTCTTTTGCACCAGTATCAATGTAACGGTACCGAACACCCTCCCCTAATACACACCACTCAAATGTAATTACTCCAACATCATCCCGGAGTCACACAATTAACCAGAGATCAATTTCACCTATTTACTACCAAGTCTATGTGTACGGGAGCAGACAATGGCCATGGCAGTGTGCTCCAATAGCTGAGCTCACTGGAGACAGGGATGGATTTCCATCCCCTGAGGTACAGTAGAAATCCACACGGAGACCCGGACTGTTCAGTGTTCCTCCGAGATAATCTGTCATCTACAGCCTGTCCTCACTTCACTCATTAATATAACAACTACTGACAAAATTCTTGTGGGATTAAGGATTCAAATGTATCCTGGCTGTGAATTCTGTGTGGCCTTTTGCTCAGCGCTTCACAGCTAATGTGTTGAATGTCAGAGTGTAATTGGAGTAGCTGGGAAGGGGAGGAGGGGGGGACATTGAAGAGGCGCTGCCTCTTGGCCTCAGATGTACATGTCAGGCTAACCTTAGGGCGAGTGTATTAAAAAACAAAACAAAAAAAACCCAACTGACTGAGAGTGAAAAACGTTTTCATTCCTGTGCAAGTGACAAGCATGTTGACAGCCTTGCTCCCAAAAGCAGAGTACACCGAGTAATAGAAGGGGAGATAATAATTAACAACAAAAAGATGAGCAGTTGAAGAACTGCACACAGACGACAAACCCTGAATGATCGAGGGAAAAAAAAAGAAAAAGAAAAAAAGGGGGAAGTTCAACATTTGAACACTCTGAAACAACACAGTTGAGCAGCAAAGTAAACCCCCCCAACCCCCCTTCCCCCACAACTCTGTCGAGGGAGTGGTCATGCTATGCCCGTGCAAGATAACCCTTTTATGGATTAGAACACACTGTACAAAGAGTAAAGGCTCGCTGTATGCTGCGCCCAGACAAAACACACATGAGAAAAGTTAGGACAGGAGTCGCTGTGTTTATGTGGAGGCCGCCTCATAAAAACATGACGTGATCTGATTGAATTTTTACATGCTTCCAACTTTGTTTTACTGATGTGGAAACAGCGCTTCCACCTGTTGGACTAATCGACACATTTGCTGTACAGCCAATCACATGCTTACAGATCATTTCCTGTTATGTTTTTATTGGTCAAGGTTGCACAGTTCTTAGAAAGTTATTGTAGTATTCAGAGCACTGGGGCTTAAGATGACAATGTTTGTCTAATGGTAACTTCCCCAAAGTGCTCTTCTCTTTTGTGAGGTCATGTGATCTAACTAACCAGGACACTAGCACCACAACTAAGCCTCCATGCAGGTCTTGGTTGATGTAATTAAGACAACAAAAACACAACAATGTGCCAGTCTGCTCCTCTTAGCTTTGTCTGTGTGGGTACAAACTATCTGCTGTTAAACTCACATCAACTATCTTCCAAGGCCTGGCTGCCACACTAGACACTTCTAAGTACGTAGGTGTGAAATGTGCTGTGGTCTGGTCAAGCAACAATGAAACAGACCGAGCGCTTTGCCTGACAACTAATGTCACTAACGCCTCATGATTGACAGAGCCGAGGGGAGACTTGGTGCATACGTGTGTGTGTGTGTGTGTGTGTGTGTGTGTGTGTTTGTGTGTGTGTGTGACTGCAGGATGAAAACGACTTGCTGGTTCTCTCTTTCTCTGACGGATTTCATGCTACTTAACCAACCTTGCGGCAGTAGTTTGTACGGTTTCAAGTTCTTGCCTCGTAGGCTCTGGCAGCTTGTGATTATGATGCTCGAGCTATTTATTTTTGGTGGATACTTTGTAGCCTGCCAGATGTAATAAAACGCTTGCTTAGATTCATTATCCCTGACAAAATAACCTTTTTGTACTTTCTTGTTCACATGACCACGGTGACCGGTGATGCATTTGCAAAAAAGTGTTACAGTGCGATTTCAGCGGCGCGTTTGTTTGTTTGTGAAGGTTAAAAAGTTGGAAGCGCAGCAACCTGTGCTATAGAACACTTGGTATTGTTTCACCCTATCATTTCAGTTCAAGAAGTCCTCAGGCTATGCTTACGCTCTTCAATTGAAGTTTACATTGTAGCAACAGTTTACAGAATAATGCCAGCAGAGCAGCGCACAATACAGCCTCAAATTCCACCAGCTGGATCAGCTGTTACACTGTCAATAAAACTTGAGCATAAGCTTTAAAACAGTACTACCTACTGTACTGCTTATTTGATCAGATTGTGCTAGGTTATGGCCACCCCACGCATACAGTGTACTCTATATGCTCAGTGTAATAAGATGTAAAACAGCAGCACCTGCATTCCTGACTACACCCACGTTTGCAAAGTGGCATTTAGGCACACAAACATGTATCTGATGAAGGTTGCACTGAGAGGGATATTTCTAGAATGACTTACCTTTGTTGATGATATAAACTAAAATCAATGTCAGAGTCTGCCTGCAAAAAGAAAAGAGACATATGCAATCATTTAAATGTGATGTAACTAGACATTACATTATGACATTCAGAGGAAGGATGACTTGTAAATCAAGTAGATGACTTTATTTTAACCCTTTGCTCTATACATGTTAGTATCTGTGGTTAGTGGTGGTGCATGTTTTCAAGATGAACAAGAAAGAGGAAAGAAAAGCAGTGGTGCTTACCTGTAAAAGGCCTCCCTCACCAAAATGTAGAACTTCTAGTATTGTGTCTGACTGAATGAATGCTGTGAAGAAAAACAACAGGAAGACTACATAAGTATCACAAACTTTATCACCTCAAAAGAAAAGACTCTAATCTAAAACAGGCTTCTAATTTCAGCAGTTTGGGAAATTTTACGTTTATGAATACTAAAAGGGAGAACGACGAACTAAATACATTGACGTTTTTAACTGTTTACCTATCACTGAGCAGGCTACCAAAATGTGATACATCTAAATTGATTAACATAGCAAAGCAGAAACCAATTTCACTGCTGACATTCAGGTCGGACAAAAGCAGCTACATGTATCACAACTGAGCTGCACTGTGGCGGTGACGTATGAGGAAAACTGTTGCAGAAAGAATTAAAAATACCTTTCTGTGAGCAACTCGACTGTTAGCAGGAAGATATATCTTCCAGAACCACAAAGCAGTATTAGTAAAGATAACTCCCGACTTGAACTTTAATCTCTTGTACTTTCAGAGCAGACAAGACACAGGAGAAAGAGCAGGCTTGAGATCTGAGATCACTCTCTGCTCTGTTAAGTGTTTAAGTTTGACATCTCATCCAAAGCATACCAACGAGGATCATTTTATGTACCACTGTCAACACAGGACACACTCATGTGTTTCTGCATGTTACAACTGGCTAGAAAAGGATGAAAAAGGATGAAAAAGGATGAACCTAAGTCAGTGCCTCCTAATATTCTTTAGTCATGCGTGGACAGGGGAGTAAATCCTAAGTAATCACACTTATTATCAACAGGATTTTCAAGATGCATCTTTGCATTGACTCTCATGTTACTCACTCCAGAGATGAATCTACAAACTTAAGTTCAACTCAACACGCAGCATTTATGACTGCTTTCACTCTAATGAGAAGCTTTTCACCTGACACCACCACTGAAGTCCCACAGCTCGACCTTCACAGATCATGTTCACAGCCCTCTTTAAGTAGGGGGACGTGTTATTATGTTAGACATGCATTGGCTAATTAATTTACTCCTGCTGGCTGTGAACTTTGTTATAGACCGAACCTCCTCAGCAGATCCAGATGATCTTATCACTTAATGCAACACGTTACAGATACATTATCTTTACAGATTTCGCTGCAGGTACACCACACAGCTAATATTAGTGCTGTTCTTCCAAGGGTCAGGATTTATTTGCAAATGTGTTGTGTTTGTTTGTTAGTATGAAGTGGAATGAAAATGATTTAAATAGCCATAATGAACTAGAGTGTGAAAGTTAAGACTCCACGAAGTGAAAGTATTTCCCCTTTATCTCTTTTTTTCACCAACTCATGATTTAAAATTTGCTCAATACTCAATTTTTTTTTTTTTAAATTCATCAATAAAAGCAAGTAGAAACAGATGTGATAATTGCAAAAGACAGGCAGCAAGGGAGCCATGTTAACAGAGTAGTGTGTGAATGGAAAACACGGTTAACTAAAAAAATATGGTCAAAACAAGTCATTATTCAAAACAACAAATGTTAAAACTCTACATGTCTGCTCCTTTAGTGGTTGAGCTGTTGAAAACATACAATGACAGTGCAGCTATTGTATTAGTCCACTGTAGATTTCATTCGGATTGCCAAACTAAAGCAGAAGCAGAAGTTGTATCCTTTCTCTCCATTTAAAATCACATGCCACTTCTTCTAACGTGGGCCAGTGTAAATCTGTACAGATGGTTTCAACAGCGAAGCAATGCAACCAGCAGCTATCTATGTCAAAGTTAACACTGGCTCCCTTTTTGAAAACTTGCAGTGTTGATGTTGGCTTGAAGTGTGACATCGTATTTTCACGGCTTTAAAACTCAAGTGTATTTCTATTTAGAAGAAAGGTTAGAGTTGTGCTGCAACTGTTTTTGTACCAGTGTTAATTTATAAGCACCGGGCACGTTTATTCTAAGTTGGCACAACTTATCTTGGATATGGACTGGGAGACTTATCTGACCTGACAGCTGGATGAATAACATGCGGACTGATCATTTGGACTGATCGGTGCCAAGCTGGAAGACAACTCAGGGTCAAAATCAAAACGCTCGGCCACGTTTACAGATAACAGTCATCTGCCTGTGTCCAAGCATTGACTTCACAACTGAGTCCAATATGAGGTTCATGTTGACAATTTATACAGTCATACAGTAGCTGGTGTAACATAACATAAGTAGTAGCCGAGATGCTAACAAGCCCCCATTTCCGCAATGCATGGTATAATTTGGTATGTTTGCTTTACTTCACCATATATGGAGGGCTGACAACATAACAAGCTACAGCCGCAGCTAACGTTTACAGTAACGTTAAAAGGCCACATACAGCTAACATAACTGACGGCGACTCTTGCAGTTTAAGCTAATGTTATTATGTGAAACATTTTTTTTTAAAACAAGCGCGCCTCAGCTTTAAGTAGAAATTCGTTAATGTCACCGAGAGATAAGCACATTTAACATTGTTAGACAAGAGTTAATGTTAGCTATGGTAAAGTTGGCCCGTATAGATAACCTTAGTGTCTGCGGAAGTTAGCGCTGGAGCTAATGCGGACGTAGCTAAGTTACAAACCTTGTTTATTCGCCCTCGTCGTGTGAATAAAAGCAATAAATAACATCCTCAATAATCCGACACATGATGTTGTTGCTCTTGTGTGCGAGTGGCGAGGACTCTGTGCTCTTTCGTGGCTCGCCATGCCGCAGCTCTTGTCGTTAAGATAACCACGGAGCGAGTGTGCGGACATGCCCGTGTAAACCTCCGCTGACTCTGTCAATCATAGCCGTGAAGGGAAAAACTCCAACTCCAGCGAGTAGCTAACTACTGTGCAGGACGTTAGCCTCTCTTCTTCCTCTGCCCCTCTCTTCCTCTTCCGTTTGTGGTGTGACGTGCACGCAGCGGTGTGTACTGCAGCCTGCTGCAGCGGAGTGAGCGTGGCTGCCCTGCGGTCACTGCTCACACTGCAGACCAACGCTTAAATCCGTAAATACATTTTGTACCTTGCTGCTTTACTATTTGTCTGCTTCATTTTAATGCAGGCTGTTGTCCCCATATCTCTGACATGCACTAAAGTAAATTAGGGAAGATATCTCAATAGTGTTTCATTTATTACTCCTAGACAACTATGAGATCTATGTCAAACCAAAATAATTTTTTCTCCTTTTTCTCATTTTATTTCCCCCTCCGTTGCAATAACATGCAGAACATCTCAACTTGGACTCTAATGATGGGAATTCCGGCTCTTTTGAGTGAGCTCCATCATTTGGCTCAGTTCAGCAAGCAGATCCGACTCTTTCCGGCTCTCAAACGGTTCTTCATTAATTTCTACTTCTAGCTTTGAAATTCATGATTGGTATATGTGCACATATATCACATAAGTTATTCAGTGTACAGTTTACATTATGTTTAGTATAAAAATATTAATGGAAAAACACCAACAACAATTTATTTATATTAAATGTATATTAAATGATTAAAAAAACAAATACCATTCCAAACAATTCGCACTATGCCATCATAGTATTTTCAAAGGAGTCTTTAACATCAACTCAAGATTGTCAGGAACCCACTATTTTTCCCTTTGTTTTCCCTTTTCCCTCCTTCCCTTTTGTGGGTGTGTCTTGTTTTTGTCTGTCTTGTGGTTTTCCCTGTCCTCTGTTGGAGGTTGGTCTGGAGCTGGGTGGAGGTGGAGTGGTCCTCACTGCAACCTGCACACCTGCCGTCAATCAGTCATCAAGCCATCTACTACTCACAGTATTTAAGGACTGGTCCTGCACTCCATTTTTCAGAAGATTACCAGAGTGTCAGAGTTATCCTGGTGTTACCTGCATGGTACAGTACTCTGGCCCACTCTCATGGTTGTTTCTTGTTGCCTGTTCTTGTCATTCTAAAGTATAATTCTATGTGCAGCTCTCAGGTTGCCAGCTACAATTTCCCCACTGCTCCCTGGTTTCCTGAACTCCACTCTGCCTTGTACTCCAGCAAGACTCACCTTGTTTCCTGTCAACTCCACAGACCCCACAATCTCTGCTCAGTACTGCCACTGGATTACACTCACCTACCTGGCTCCAGCTGCTCCTGCCTCCTGTGAAACACCACCATTGATCTCCCCTAATTGTCAAAATGAACCTGGTTTTGCGTTCACCATCTTAATCTCTGAGTTAAATCAATTAGTCAATAATTTGAAGACTTTCAAAATGCATCTGTGTAAAATTGAAATAAATTGGATATGGAGGGGTGGTGGTATTCTATGCATTTTTTAATGCTTCTATTCACATGATGGGTATCGAATGAAGTACTCAATTGGTATCTATCATTTTAAGGGTACTTGGATTGGTACTGGTATCGATACCCAGCCCTGTTCTTTTGCATGCAGTGCAATTGTATTTTCACCTTTTTCTATTTGACTATTTCTGCATACTGTGTGCCCTAAACAGTCTTGGTGTTGCATTAATTGGGTATGAATGGAAAGCTGTGACTTGTGTGGATCAAAAGAGCATAATTTTATTCTATGTTGATCTTAGCTCTCAGTGGTTTTGGGGGGGGGGGGGGGGGGGGGGGGGGTCTTTCCTGGTGAATTGACAGTAGGTAGTTTTGCTCAGAATGTAGGGTTGTTTTCTGTGTTGCCTAAAATGGTTAAATGTAGCACCAAATCTGTGTGACAAATGATATGAATCCAGAAATTGCTGCAACAACTTGAAAGGAACCACTTTTTAAAAATTGTTTTATGTACTTCACAGAATGGAAGCAGGAACATTTAAAAAAGAGATTGTCCAAAAGACTGCGATACCCACCACAGAAGGTGAGATTTCATGAACCAGACACTGGCTCACCCAAGAATTACCTACATGGTAATGCACAGCTTTTTACATTTTAAAACCAGTGTTTCCCCTAGTTTGACTGTTTTGGGGTGGTGATGTGATGAGTGGGTGGTGTACAATACACAGACACATACACTGTAAATGTAAATAATGTGGACATCAATCAAGTTACTTTAATTGTGGAACATTTAAGTTCATATTTGTATATTCTGCTAAATTTTGTTACATAAATTAATTTTAAACATTTGGAAGATATTGGGTGCTTATCTAAAATTGAAAAGCCATAAACAAATATGTTATTTAGTAAAGACATTTTATACCCATGAAGTTTTTAGAAACTTGTACCTTCTTTTGCTTGACTTCTTGAATACCTCTGTATCCCTGTAAAGCAATGACTCATCTCCTGTGTTATAAGGGGTGAGCAACTAGAGGTATTAAAAAGTTTTTTGGATAAGGTGGAGCAGATACAACCTCAGGCTGGTAATACAGGTTCAAAAGATGGATCTGGGAAGCAAGAGCTATATCCAGAAAGTGGCATCTACCTGTCATCTACCCGCCTGGCTGAAATTCATGGAGATGCTTATTCCATCTTCTTTTTGATGAATTCTTTACTGCAAAGGCATGTCAAAATACAGTGGCATTTGGGAAACATCGAAAGGTGCCAGAAGGGAAAACAGTCCTGGATAGGTCTAAAGTCAATGGAATTCTGACTACAGAATGAGTACATTGCTCATTTTGTTGTTCCATGTTTTTTCCCCAAGTTTGTTTTCACCTCAACAGACTTTGTCATGTTTTGTTTTAAAATGCTGTATCATTAATTATGCCCCCATAAACACAAATATGGGAATACTCAGATCTACAACAACTGAGACACTCTCTCATATACAACTGAGACACTCTCACATATACAACTGCAATGTTCTCATACACACAACTGGAAACACTCTCACATATACATATACATGACTATTATAGTTAAAAAAGAGTTCCAAGAAAAACAGGAAGACTTCATACTATGATGTGCATGTGCTCCTGATGAATTTGAAATACTTAACCCTCCTGTTGTCCTTCGGTTATTTTTTTACCTGGGATGACAACAGGCATTAACTCAAAAATGAGGTATAGTTTCATTTAAATGAGGCCTATTGACCATCATTTCCAAACATATATGTAAAAGCTGTGGTAGTAAGTTGTAATGAAGTTGGCTAAAACGTTGTCTAAAACAGAATTGTGGGTGAGAATTTTGGAAGAGGCGAAATTTGGAAGTTGCTCATTGGTTACAGCCAACAACCTTTTAATGGAAGAGTTATGTTCTTGACATCCTTTTCCTCTGTGGATCCGTTCTAGGCCACTCTTGCCAGGTAACGAAGGATGCAGGGATGTGGCAAGTGTCTTGTACTTGCAATTTGGACATCTGTCATACATGCAGGACATGTTGTTTGTGTCATACACACTGGACTGTATATATCATTTCCTGTATTTGATGTTTCAATGATCCCAAGTTGTTGCAACTTTTTAAATTTTAGGCTGAAGTTCTCGTGCATTTGTACACACGTGTCTCTGTCTGTGACTTTGGGCCTGACTATCCAACTATTCATTTGCAAATTAATTTCCTGCCTCACTTAGTGAGGATGCTGTGGTTATATCAAGCAGTGCTTGCACTTGTTTGTTTTTTTCTATAGTATTTTGCTGAATTTCTCCTTCATTGCTTTTTTTCTCTCATGCTGTCTATTTGTGAGATCCTGAGTCGTCTTTATTTGACCACTTTCCTTTTGTTTTCAATACCTGAAAATGGAAATTAGTGGTCTCTCCTGTGGGGTTGTAATAGTTATGTAGTTTATACAATATATTCAAGAAAGTGTTTAAGGCAAATATCATATTATATCAGGAAACAAACAAAAGTTATGTGCATGTTCCTCATTCATGAGTCTGTTTCTCATTACTGAAACAGTGTTTCAATTGTAGTGGTGAATGATAATGCTGTTGCACTGACCTTGAACTTTTTTGCTGTGGAACTCTGGCTAGCTTAACTGTTTATATTTAGGCCATAATAGGGTATATAATAATTATGCATGCATGTTTTTCAGTGCTGGGGTTTCGTTTTGCTGGTTTGTTATATTAGTTTGGGGTTGGAGATTACCGGTAGTCAAGTTTTCGGGTTTTCTTTGGTTTTCTAGGATTATATTACTTTTCTTTTCCATTTTGGTAGTTTAGAGGGAATAGCTGGGTGCGACGGCCCACTGTGTGGCTTGCCCAGTGATTTCCCCTCCATTTGTTTATTTCAGCTGGGATCTCCATCCTCTTTTTGTTTGAGTTCTACTGTTTGATTTAGATAAACTTTTGTTTAATTTAGAACTTTAGAACTTTGTGTCTGAGCGTCCTTTTAAATATGTTACGCCCTCTCTGCGAGCCTGTATGTTAGGGGGTCCGTAACACTTACTCATTTCACCCACTTTTCGGGTAACACCAGGGGTCACTCATTTTACTCGCCTCCCTTACTCATTTTACACATTTTTCATTCAGGCAGGTAGTCTTCAAATATAAATAATTGCTTGCCTTATACTGCAGTGGCTTTGTGTTATATGTGTATTTATGGTCATTCAACAAAAAAAGGGTATTTACTGAAAAAGGTTTTTGTCATTGTGTGCAGTTGGATTTGAAATACATTGTAAACTCATTAAAAGGCTGACTCATGTTAAATGCCTGGAGAGAAACCTGGCTGGCACCACAAACAGAATAAAACCAAACAAAACAACAGATTTCAGTGTCTGCAAGAACATTGCTTAAGAAGAGCAAATGAAGCATGATTTATTCTTTACTGAGAGCCATGACACCCTGTTAATGTCTACATTTAAGCAGAATTAGAGGATCATCAGAGGAGGGTTAGGACAAAGCACAAAGTAAAAGTAGAGGATAACTAAATAATTAAGGTCCATGTCTTCTGACACAACCAGAACTGTACATCTGTGTTGGAAAATTAGAATAGGTATCATGATTGCAAGGCAGCATCTAAAAATTAAACAAAAACAGCAGTGAGTTTCAGGGTTGTTTACAATTAGTTGCTGTAACTATGTTGGACTGATGGGTGAGGTCTTGGAGGAAGCTGGAGGGCAGAAGCTTTGACTGACAGTACAGATGTACATCACTGGAGGGCTGTAACATAAAGTGAAAAACTGTCAAAGTGCACCATGTACTAACTTTGATGCATGCAAACATTAGAGGTGGGACAGATCATGTTACAGCACAGAAGAATGTTCTCAGTCAGGTTTGTGGTAAGCAAGCATCCAGCTTAGCAAAATTCCCCAGAACAAAATGTGAGCTCATTTACAGGCAGATTTATAAGTCTGTCACCAACAAGCTTTACTTAATTGCTTTACAATAAGCAGATAGACTGGTTTTGCAACCATAAAATGTTTATCAAACGCCAGGCTGTTTGGATAAGGGTGTTTATATTAAAAGAGTTACACAGACTCATTCAAATACATCTAACAATAATTCACACACTGTAAAGGACAACCTGATATTACTGTGTTCAACTTACTCATGGACAGACTGGTTGGTTGCTTTGGATTGGGATTAAAAAAAAAATAATAATCACATGTTTGAGACATCCTTCCAAGAAATATCAACAGGCTTTGGCAGAATGTTGCCTGATGTAATACTTAAAAATAACAGAGGAGCATCTGTGATATAGCAGAGATCATACAAACATTCCTTATAATGTTATTTAACGTAGAGATCATATTGTTCAATTTGCATGATAACAAAAATGAACATGTAAACAGATAATGACATTGCTATCTTTGCATATGTGTTCAAAAGATATCCTTAAGGGTTATCAGACCTTTTGGCTGACATTTTGAGTTGTCACACTAGTATCTGCATTACAACAGCAGTTGTGCCGGTTTCACTGCCCTACATTTCCAAGTTGGCTTGCCGGCAAAACTCAATAAAATGGAGCTGTTGTTATTAGTTTTTACGGTGCTTTTAATGCTATGACGCTATGCTATGAAGTCAAAATGTCACTGTAGGAAAAGTATATTATCCATACATGAAAGCCACATCCATATGGACTCACTTCCAGACTGGTGAGAGCAATATCTGAAACTTCCTGCAGAGGGCATAGGTGTGATGAAATCCTCACTGTGGATTGATGAAACGTTCACAAAGGCCTACTCTGTGAACTGATAACAAAATGGTCACATTATTTCCATGATATTTTCATAAGCATTTTGTCAGAAAACAAATGTACATTTGAATCTGGGAGAAGGATTATCTATATTTGTATATTTGAACGTGGGCTTATTCTTATGTCACAGAGGCATTAATAACTTGATATGACTTAATTATGGACAAAATCTGATTAAAAGTTACAAAGCATTGGATGTTTTAGTTAAATGCCATACTTGCTACTACTTCATACTCTACTACACAAGTGTATATGAGCTAATATTACTAAGAGGATCATGAGTTCAACATTTTAAAAACTTTACATGTGTAGTTGATAGTAGATTCTACACACAAATTGACACTTCCACCTCTCATTCATTCATTTACATACAACAAATTGTGTGTAAATGTGATTGGAATAACAAACACATATGGCCTTTTAAACAGCAGACTTGTCATTGCATAAATAGCACAGGTGCTACTTACAACAATTATGATGGCTCTGTTCCAGTGTCTCAGTAAGCCCTGATAGTGTGAGCCAGCATGCACCACATCAAGACAGAATTAGAAGTAACTAATTGGTATTCAGCCATTGTTAATTGAATCATTAACACCTGTGCTTTTCCAACTGTGACATATCAAAATGTCCTCTGTGAAAAGAAGGGTTTATTTCAACAAAAACATGGACTAATTACACCAAATCATTCTCAGACAGTCACACCTTGACTGTGGGAAACTTACATTTCATCAGCACAATGTATTATAATGATAATAGTTTACAAGATGAAAACAGTTTTTTTCTGTCCAGTTCTCCATGCAGCTCTTTCTTTACATCTGTAATGCAACATGCTGATACTGCAAACATCACATATTTGTGAATGTGCTTGTATTGCGTGACCTCGATTGATGCGAGCTCACCCATTCACATTTCACTCTGATTAGACAAGCTGTTCATTCTTCAGTGTTTATCAGCAGTCTTATGTGGTGCTGCACAAATTTCAGACTGAATTTCAGGCAAACGGACCCTCAACAGAAGGGCCAGCCAGCCAATGACATACTCATGAAATCATGTCAAGTATATGTAATTGTGAAGAAGGTTGAATGTAAAGGTAATCACACATGGACACACATGAATACTACTGATGATTGCACCTAAGAACAGGAACAAACAGCATGAGTATAGCTGATTACAGCACATGTACAGATTACTGCACTATTACAGGATTATACAAACAAAACAATACTGAAGAGAGGTGCTTCTTTTGCAACACTTGCTAAAATGTTATATTATTTCTGTATAGCTTCATACATGCAGTGAGAGGAGAGTTTCAGATGTTCCTCATGTTTGGCGGGCGTCTAGTAAAGGCTCACAAATGACCACTTTTGTCCTTGAGGTTGTTATAGCAACCCTGTGTAAGTGTTTGGCAGGGGATAAATCATCTCTGTTTGGAATAAAAGAATGACAAGGTACAAGTAATCATCTCTAGCATCTGATGAACAGAGCACAACTCATCAGCACAAGAGGACTTAAAGCACCGCCACAGCCACTTAAAATGATTCTGGCTGCCAAGACACACCTGACTGCCTACTTATCATGTAGCCTGTGCCTCAGTATCACATTGCAGGCATGCATTGCATAATTTAGTCAATTTATTTAATTAAAAAATATATAATTATCCATTAGATTTTTTAGGATACATAGATTTTATACATTTCTGGAGCCTCTTTTTGTTTGTTTTTGGTGCTCTTGGACACTGCTTTAAAATCACTGAATCACCAAGAAACCAACACTTTCACGCATCTGGATCTCCCAGCACATTTCAAGGACGTAACAGTCTGCCCAGCAACAGTGCACAGTGATGTGTTTGCTCTACACATCCTTCAACATCCACTGGCCAGAGTCACATACAAAGGTATAGCATTTCCACTTGGGGGTCTCATGAGTAACTACTCAACATAGTAAACGGATACTTGAAATTATTTATGTTTTTTAGTGCCATGAACAGACTAAAAACAGCAATAAACTCATCCTATAAACATATATCCTGTGTATTCAAGGCCTGATTTATCTTGGCTACAAAGATATATGGATCATATGATTACTTGTCTGTGTATTGTTCAAAAACTATAAAAAACACATCAGTCCCTGTGACAAAGTGGGTGTGAGACCCCACCATTTGTCTCCGGTACACATGTCATTTGTTCATTCATATTTGTCATTTGTTTGTTTAGCTAGTTTATGTAGCATTGTTTTCACATACCATCACAGACTGAAACACTCCTACAAGGATGATGGTTCTACCTGTATAGTCTGACATAGACATTTTTCAGTAATTCAACATGTGTCTGAGTCTGCCTTCTACCACTCTCCTAGCCATTCTCATCAGGCTTCCCCACAGTCCCATACACACTTTCCTGCAGCTATCAATATGTGCTTGTGTACCAAATGAGTTAAAATGGTCCCCAACAAACACTCCCAGTTGTTTCAGGCAATTATTTTTATTTTCTAATTTGAACTATTATCATTTTTAAAGTATATTCATGACCAGTTTTACATCTGTTCATATCTTCAGTAGGAACCAATGTGCTTGAGGTTAAATGCCAGAGACAGATTATCACCAAATGTATCCTTTGAAGCAGCTGTTACCAATCTATCATATTATGTATATTAACAATAGATCAAATTAAAACTTGGACATGAAAGGTGTAGTTTATGGTGATGACCCCACACACAATTAGGCCGCTGTTTTCAGTAGAAAAGCTCCATATACCTGCCCAGAAGAAAAAGGTTAAGTTAGTAATTAGCTAGTGAACACAGTGGAGCATTAAGTAGCTAAAGTTGCCTCAGGAGTTAATGAAAGCTAAAGAGATTGAATATTGGACTCACATTGAACAGCTTGCCAAATATCTAAATTAACTGTAGGCTACCGTTTGTTGCTTTGTGTCTGCTGGATGTGTAAATGTAGGAGGCAACTGTTTGCTAACACGTTAGCTATATCAAATATGTCAATGTTGTGCTTAGAGCTTTTTTCCTTTGCCACCAAGTGACAGAAACAAATAAATGTACAATTATTGCAAGTGTCACATGTACAGTAGCAGAGCAGGAGACTGAAGGATGATTAAGGCTGAAAAAATAACTTTATTCTACAACGTAAAAGTAACAGAAACACAAGGAGAACACATTTCAAAATAAAACAGGAACTCAAACAGAAACAGAAAGGTCAGGCAGGATGTGATAGCAGGTTTAAATCATTCAAATCATCAATAGACCAACACTGGCAAATTGGAAAAATCTTGTCCCATCCATCAGTGGTCAGTGTCCAGACATTATACTCATTACAACTCAGGATTTTGCATAGAAAATACACATCTGAAGGGATTTGACTGAGCCTGTGAGCTTGTAGTCATACATGCCAGAAAGGTAGAAACTGGATACTGGACCTCTGAATTGCTGCCTAAATCTTCAGCATTCAGATACTTGAATAGTAATTCCAATAATAAGCAATTCACTGAGATTATCAGGCTCATTCTGTTGTGTGTTTAGGTAATCCAGCTACTGCACAAAAACACAGCCTTGCTCTCCTGCTGTCTCCTGCTGTCCACTGTTGTTGTTCACCTGCTCTCTGATTAAGAACACATCCTGGCCTCATGCCTCGGGATAGCTTTGCCTTGTTGTCCTGTGTCTCTGCATCTTCTGCATGATCAATAACAATATCAAGCCCATACTTAACTTACAGTAAGTATACAAAAGTAGACAGACCAGGTGAATCCAGGCATAAGCCAGGGTGCTTTATGAATTGACTACATTTACTATACATCACACACTGTGCATTTAAAGTTGAGCTCACAGTGAGTGTGCTGCCAGCTGGTAAACGGTCCTGATTAGAGACTCATCACATCAGTTTGGACACGGCTCATTGCTGAATGGCTGAGGGGTGCAAATGAAGGGGATGCAGAGTCTGATTGACTTGGAAATAATGCATGAGGAAGCCATGATGCAGGAGACAATTGTTGCACTGTGTCATGGTGCACTCTGGGAAAGCAAGGGTTTAGGATGCAGTAATTACCATGTGCCTTCTGCCACACATGTAAAGAGGCTTTCTGTGCACCTGGAAACAGTCCTAAACCTAATGAGGTTTGGAGAAGGGGAGAGTGATTGGTTGGCTGCTTCTTGATTTTCTTTCACCACAGCAGCATTCAGTTAAAATAAAGCATTCAAAGAACATTAATGGTATTAGCTTTATGCTGCTTCATGGCTAAAAAATGATTTGAGGTGGTTGAATGTATAAATAGATCAATTAAATTAGCTTTGTAATTTTTTTAAATAATTTTCAGAACTTTACCCAAAAAGAAAAAGATCCAAGATTCAGATTTTTGTTTCAGTAGCACTATAATCACATGTAATCAACTAAATAATCAAAACTAAAGGTGCAGTCCTATTAATTTTTTTTTGCATTATTGTATTACATTAGTAGTATTTTGAACAGCAACACCTACCTAAGAGGCTATTAGACTTACAAGCTTCAACATGTTGCATTCAAAGTTCAATTTAGGACTATATTTAAGTCAGAAACAATGTGTGGATAGTCTTAAAGGAAATGTGACTATTAGTATTCACAGAGATTCTGTATAGTAGATAAGCACCTTTTCTGTATATCCAGTACACTGTTTCTATTAATGGATTGCCTAAACCCACTCTTAGTAAAGACAATCCTAAAGTCTATTACAGTGCTAATTCCCTCCAGTTTGAGATGACGACAGATGATCCAAAAAAAAAAGCAATATCATCAATCTTCAGCGGATTTGTCCGTATATTAATTACAAAGTTGATTTTTAAACCAGATTCTTACAAATATCTCAGTGAATATAGGAAAGTTAAAAACCATATGCCAAAGTGATGATCACAGATATATCTCAGAGCAGATATATCTCAGTGTCTGACTGGTCAAGTATTTGTGGTTATATTGACACAAAAGGGGAAATGTTCTGCAAAAAATGGCACTTTACTTCAAGTGACCCTATCCATGAGGGGGCATTAGATGGCTGAAATAGGTACTCAAGTCTAATCTGGGATTAGCGGTGCAGCTCTGTGTATTGCCAAGGGATTTCTCTTTTAACCTTATGCCTTTATGGGGGTAGGGTGGGGTGGGGTGGGGGCAATTGTGACAGAAGTGACACTGAGCTGATGGTGACTGGAGAAACAATTCTTTTCTCTGACTACCCCTAACTCACAGTACTGCTCATCAACTGATTGGCGTCCAGTTGATGCTGCCATTCAAAAGCTATATGATGTGTGCATACATCATCTGTCACATCTCATGCTGAGACATACAATAAACTATAATCTTGGTGCATCAATACAGCAGCTGATCAGGTCATTAACAAGTATGTATCTTGTATTATGCAAAGGAGAAAAACATGTGGCCTTAACTTTGACCAGCTGTTACAAGCATATTTTAATAAAGTAAAGATGAACTTATAATATAGGGGGGGGGGAATATTTTCTAGCCATTAACTGCAACATGCTGAACAGAAAATTTAGTTTATTTGGTTTATTCATGTAATATCACCATATACATGCGTAGACCTGTCAAATTTTATCAGTTGGGAGCTTTGCATATTATGTGATCTATCAGTCATGTTTGTGTGTGCTGTGAGTTGAGGACAGTGAGGACAGGACTCCTCCCCTCATCTGCTGTGGGACCTGTCAGCTCAGCCTCCTCTCTGATCATCCAGCACAGCCACTGCTGCCAATCATGGACAGCCGGTAACGCTACTTTCTGGTGACGCTGTGCACAGACAAAAGGGATCGGGAATATTTCGCTGGAGTAATTTATCATATTTGTGTTTGGAATATGGATTTATACAGAAACAACCAGAGGGGAACCATTTGTTTTATCAGCTTACAAAACTCATTGTAAGAAGGCTTCATCCAGGTGGGTTTATTCTACCATTAAAGACTTTGAAATAGTTTGAATTTTAGATCCTAGAAAAAAATGCATCACTAGAACCTCCCTTAAATATTCTCTTGAGATTTAAACCAGCATTTGCAATCTCTTTAAGTTTTGTTTGTGAGTTTTAGATATTCTGCAGTTTATCACAGCAACAGGGGGATTATTAGAGATGCTCACAGTATGATGATGCATCAAAATGCCTTTAAAATGTGGCGATGCAATCAATATATAATGTTGGTTGCATTGCAAAGAAACACTTTAGAGACAACACTTAGTATTTAGAAAGAACACAGAAAAATGTAAACACACATGCTCATATTATAAAGTACAATGTGACTCATACGGTTATTTTACCTTTGTCAGATGCTAAATATCCACAAAATAATGTGTTAGCTATGTAGTGCATGCGGGAATAAAGACTTTTATTATTATCATTTGTTGTGTTCAAATGTAGGAGATGATGGAGAAACTGTCTGTCTATTGAAGATCATCAAATCATCACATCATTTTACATGTGTAATTGGTTTTAAAAAGAATATTGAGCTATTTCTTCTAGAAAACCCGAGAAAGATAATTAATGCACAACCTTACCTCAAGTCTCAAGCCTCTTAGTAGGTCTTGACACTAGAGTGCAGCATGACGACTAATCTCCAGGAACAAAAACAGCAATGATTTAAACATTTGTTCTTATTTTAAAGAGCTGTTTATCAAACACCTTTACACATTACACTAATATATTACAAATGGCATCCTTGACATTATTATAAGTATATTTTAACACTATTTTGCTCAGAAATGTTGAGATCAGATTCGAATATCAGGCTCAGGTTTTGTGCATCAGTAAATTCAGTTCCTGTAAATAGTCACTGAACAAAAGAACATATTACACAGACACTGTTTTTAGGAATTTGTGGTATAATTGAACATCTCAAGTGGCAGATATTGCCACCCCAATGCCAGAGAGCTGGCATGCATTTCAAGATTCTCAGAACAACTGTGACTCTGTGATTAAGTGCAGTTGTGGTTCCTCACCATAATGTTGATTTCTAATCATTTTTGGTCTCCAAGCTGTTCAGTGTTAATATTGATTCTCTGGATGCAGTGTGGTTCAGAGATGATGATGATGTCATTTACATTTAGTGTACAGAGCAGTGTTGGGTTTACCTTTAGTCACCCTTCAAACACTCAGCTTCAGTGTGATTTAATTTAGTGGGGGTTGGTTATCTCCTTGGTATTAGCACTAATCTACATGTCTGCACGTGTTACAACCATCGGTGCTCCCCAGAGATCAGTGAATCATTATTTACCAGCAAATTGCTGAACAAAGTAATATATTGTTTGCAGCAAAACAATTCATTAAACCTTTAAAAACTTAAACAAAATCTTAATAAGTAAGAATATTCCCACATGATGAACTGCATTAAAACATAAAAATAAGATTTTTCTAAATGCAGTTCCTTCACAGCATCATACGATAAGGTGGAACTGACCATTTCTACACACTGTACTGTACCTAGAAGTGAAGCAAGTTACTGCCCTCAGCCATGTATAGTTGTACCTAGTCTTTAAGTGCCCTAATGGACTTAACTTGATGTATACATGGCTGAACATAGCAACTTCACTCTACTCTATAAGCCATAGCTTAGTTATTTTAAAAACCAGCTGATCACAGAGTGCTATTACCAGAGATCACTGACCGTTCACAGAGAGAGGGCACTGATCCTGTTTAGTGTTAAGGACATAATAAGGATGTATTTTTAGTTGCTACTCTTTGACAGAGAGTGAAGAGTGGTGGTCAGTAAACACATCAACAACATGGCTCTCAGGAGACAAATTTGGGACAGTTGATGGCAATGATAAACTTTGATTAGATGCAGCATAGTTTCATGTTTTGCAGTCTTTTTCCAAGTACATGACCGGTTTCTAAAAAGCACAAGCACATACACATGTTTAAATGGACACTCAGCTCTGTCCTTGTGACATTGGCTTGTCAAATCTTATGTTTGTACCACAACATGGCAGTCTCTTACAACATATGTTTCTCTGTTCCTTGGTGTTCCAGGCCAGCAGAGCCGGACACGACAACATGGCGAAAGTCGGCTGCGAAAACTCCTTTTCAGCCAGACAGCGGTTGTCCAGCCACATACCTAATGACGAGCTAGCTGTCATCGAGAATGGGGACAGCAGGTCTGATATCACCACGCAATTCTTAAAATTCAAGTAATATTAAAAACATTAACGATACACTATGTAAGGTTTGGCAACCTGCACCAAACAAATAGGTGGCAACATCTCAGCAGAAAGCACAGGGCTAGCTGGTTAACTTTAGTAGATGTTTCTGCAACACAATACCTAGAAATCTTAAACGTGATGTCATTGTCACTGTTATTTCTTCACATTCTGTTGATAGTTTTAGTTAATTTTTTAATGTTTTAAACTAAAGTGCTGGTCAAATTTTACACAGTGCATCTTTAATCATGTGCTGCTTTGCAGGTTTAGATTCCAGCTATGAACTCTGAACACTTCCCAACATCTTGTCAATGTCACATTTTTTCCCACCTACTGTCTCGCAGAGCTCACTCTCTTTGTGAAGACAACTGTGAGAGAATGCTGTCTTCAGAGTCCCACAGAGATTCATTTACAGGTGCCGGGGCAATGGCCAGGTAAAGCAGATCCTAGTGAATATCCATGTGTTCTGAATCAGTCCCCTCCTAGCTTAGATGGGTGTCACTCTGTATTTCTTTTGCCTCTTGCTGACCTTCTAGGCTCTCTTACTTCTTCTTCATGCTGCGCAACTGGGCATCTCACAGAATGAACCCCGAAGCAGAGAGGCATGACTCCTTTTTGGAGCGCTTCAGAGGCCCTGAGCTCAAAGACTTCTCCAGTCGAGAGAGCAATGTTGGTAACAATGACGCACTCCGCAAAAGAAAGTAAGTACTGTACACATGTAGCAGCACTAATCATAGTCAGTGTGTAAAGGTTTAATTGTCACTCACAATGACAATCTTTCAGGTTGATTTTGTTTGCAATACTTCAAATATGCTCGACAAACCATGTCATATGGTTCTTCAAAGCTTTGATGAGCCAAACCAGACTGAAGGAACTAGAAAAGGATGTTTAAAAAGCCTATGTGAGACACTGTGAAGGTTCGCTGTGAAAAAATGTCCTTTCATGTCTTTCCAAACTCTTGTCAGTAAATGGCCGCTGGCTGCTTACAACATGAATAACTGCAACAACACAGATGAGTAAGTGTGTGAATATCCATAGAAGTAGATTAAGTAAATAGAAGTAGTTTTTATTAGTCGTGGATCATGCTGGACATTAGTAGCTCACTTTGTTGTAACAACTGTGGTATATTCTGCAGTTAATAGCATAGCTAATAGCACAGAAACATGTTTCCCATTTTCATTTCCTTTTTAGTATATCCTTACCGCCTGTTCAGTCCTTTTGGTTGCTTGTGGGAATGTTTTGTTGCAAGTTTTCAAGTTCTCAAGACATGAAAATCATCTGTGTTTTGGTGCCATCTGCTGGAAACATATAAGACCTGCACCAGATCTTCCAACAAAAATCCAAAACCGTGAGGCCTCCACTAGACCTCCTCATCATTTAGTTTGGTAGACTCCCGACAGTCCCTCATAGACTGCCTCTGTCCCTTTTTTTCTTACCAACATAAAAACTAAACTTGTGATCTGTAGTAAAAAAGAGGACAAAAAAGACGAGATTAAAAAAGACGAGAAAAAGGAGGAGGAGAAAAAAGACGAGAAGAAAGACGGGGACAAGAAGGAGGAGGAGAAAAAGGATGAGAAGAAAGACGAGAAGAAGGATGAGAAAAAGGATGAGAAGAAAGATGATAAGAAGGATGATAAGAAAGACGATAAAAAGAAAGAGGAGCCCCCGTAAGTACTTCATTAGATACAATGAGTCTACTGGGACCTGGAAAGTTAATTACAGAAAACAAACCTGTCTGTCTGTTTCACACTTAGAAAATCTTGCAACAAAATTAATTAACACTGACTTGTTTTTAGGAAAGAAATCTGGATTATGGATCCAGCTACAGACCAGTACTACAAGTGGCTGACCGTCATTGCTGGTCCAGTATTTTACAATCTGATGATGATTGTAACAAGGTATTGTCCACGTCACAGACTTCACAACTTATTCTTCACTCAGTAATGCAAAATTTTAAATATCTTCTTCTTGTGTTCTAGATCCTGTTTTAACGACCTCCAGGAAAATTATTCAAAATTGTGGTTAGTCTTGGATTACACCTCAGATGCCATCTACTACGCAGACACATTTGTGAGAGCAAGGACAGGTATGATTCTTGAAAATGTTTATTTGAAGATATGATAAAGGCACAATTTGTATGTAGAATTATTTTAACTATCTTGTTTCCTTTGTAGTTTTTGGCTACTAATTTTGTCTTTATTCCTCAGGTTACCTGGAACAAGGGCTGCTGGTAAAAGATAGCAAGAAACTGAGAGATAAATACAGAACAACATCTCAGTTCAAGTACGATATGATTTCAATGATACCCACTGATCTACTATTTCTGAGATATGGATACAACAATCCGGAGTTCAGATTTAACCGTCTTTGTAAAATGTCTAGGCTTTTTGAGTTCTTCGAGCGGACAGAAACTAGAACCAGCTTCCCGAACATGTTTCGAATCAGCAATCTCGTACTTTATATCCTTGTTATTATCCATTGGAATGCTTGCATGTTCTTTGCCATTTCAAAAACCATTGGTTTCGGAACAGACACTTGGGTGTATCCCAATACAAGCCACCCAGAGCATGGCCGATTGGCCAGAATGTACATCTACTCCCTGTACTGGTCCACGCTGACCCTTACCACTATTGGAGAGACACCTCCACCAGTTAGGGATGTTGAATACCTCTTTGTGATTGCTGATTTCCTCACCGGTGTCCTGATCTTTGCTAGTATCGTTGGTAATGTCGGTGCCATGATCTCCAACATGAACGCCTCTCGTGCTGAGTTCCAGGCAAAGATCGACTCCATAAAGCAGTATATGCAGTTTCGAAAGGTCACTAAAGATCTGGAGGCCAGGGTCATCAAGTGGTTCGACTACCTGTGGACGGAGAAGAAGACCTGTGATGAGAAGGAAGTTTTAAAGAACCTTCCAGATAAACTCAAGGCTGAGATTGCCATCAACGTGCATCTGGACACACTGAAAAAAGTGCGTATTTTCCAGGATTGTGAAGCTGGTCTGCTGATTGAATTGGTGCTCAAACTGCAGCCACAAGTGTTCAGTCCTGGAGATTACATCTGTAAGAAGGGGGATATTGGCAGGGAGATGTACATCATCAAGGAGGGTAAACTAGCTGTGGTGGCCGATGATGGAGTCACTCAGTTTGTAGTGCTCAGTGATGGTGCATACTTTGGGGAAATCAGTATATTGGGCATAAAGGGCAGTAAAGCAGGCAACAGGAGAACCGCCAATATTAGAAGTGTAGGTTACTCTGATCTCTTTGCCCTGTCAAAAGACGACTTGATGGAAGCCCTCACTGAGTATCCAGATGCTAAAAAGGCTCTGGAGGAGAAAGGGAAAGCCATCCTAATGAAAGACAACCTGATTGATGAAGCGGTTGCGAACGCTGGCGCCGACCCCAAAGACCTAGAGGAGAAAATTACCAAACTGCAGACCAACCTGGATGTCATGCGGACCAAGTTTGCCCAGCTGATGGCAGAGTTCACCTCCAACCAGACAAAGATGAAGCAGAGGGTCAGTGATATGGAGGCCAAAGTGAAATCCATACAGCCAGAGGACCTATCTGAAGTGGTGGCCGACAAGGACAAAAAAGTGCAGTAATATGAGATATGATACCCGAGGACTTTACATGAAATGAAGGGATTTTTCATTTAGAATAGTAGAGTGACAATTTTTAAAGGCCCATGTTTATATCTATTTATACACTTTATCATCTTGTGTCAAATTGTGTACAGTGCATGCAGGAAACATGTTTTTGTTTATATGCTATGATTGACATTCACTTTCATGTTGTCATGAAACTACCTGAGGATGTTGATCAGAAGTTCTTGTGTATGCAAAAAGAGGCTTTTCATAGCCTTAGAGTAATGAAGAATGATTTTTTTTCAGAGCAGTATTGACATTTTTTCCCAGGAAATATCTCAATCCATCTGTAGAGTATATACTACATCTCACACACAATAATACAACTGAATATCCATTTGATACTGTAAATATGAATGTACAACAGTTCTGTTTATAAGGTATTATCAGCATACACTATGACCTGTAAATCTGCGAAATTATATGTGAATAAACATTAAATGTTCATATAACATACATTGCATTTGTCTAAATTGTCATTTTATGGCTAAGAGAAAATGTTTTTACAATCTTTTCTGCAGAGGTGTGAACTTTAGAGTTTTTTTCTGAGGTCTGAGTCTTTGTGACTTAGCTTCAAATGCAACTGTAATTTTTTATCAGGTGTGTGTGTGAGTGGGTGGGGGTTTATCAATAAATCCACCTATGGCTTTTGATTCCGATGTTTCTAAATCCTGAGTGGGGCCTGAAGTATGTGGCATCACCTTTTTACAATTATACAGATATCGCTAAAGCCAACCGGTACTGTTCTAACACTGACAGAAAAGTTTGTGTTCATGTATGACCCCATGTGTCATTGTAAGGAACATACATTTTCCTTAAAACTTGCAATAACAGATTTTTTTGCCAGATGGTGCAGCAGAAACAAGCTGAACACGTACATATTACCTTTTACATTTGTATGGCAAACATTTGCGTATACACATTCAGCTTGCACAGAGCAACATTAGCATTTACTTGTCATCATGTCTCTGCTTTGCTTTCAGTCTCGACCAACTGCTGCACTATGTTTACTAGCTAGCTGCTAACTTTGTCTATTTGGTGCTTGGCAGGTAGTGTACACTAGGTTTTTAGAGGTTTTCACTGAAAACAGCTGTCGACTGCAGCAAAAATAACACTATGATGCAATGTGACTCAAACAACAATAAAGTTGCAGGCTGGAAAATAAAAACAATGAGCATAAAGATGTTATAAATCTCTGTTGAGCTATAGGAAACTGCAGTCAGGTGATGAAAAATGTGGTCCACAGTTAGTAGTCATAATATCTATGTTGTGTGGTTAGTGGGAATTCCTTCAGTGCATATTTATGACCAAGTTTATAGATTATTTCACCTTTATTTACTTTGCATAATAGTTGCTTTACATTAGAGTTTCACATTATCTGCATATTCTTAATGTACCTGAGATATTTGGCCAAATAAAACATTAGATGTGACTTTTTTTTCGTACATAGGCATTGCACATGTTGGCGACGCACTTACAATCAGTGACACTTCATAGCAAACAAACCTGGAGAAAAGAAAAGCTTTTTTTCAGGATGTGAAAGTCTGGACTGACCAGTCAGTTCTCTGAAACCCTACGAGCTATTGAAACCACACTATCTGGTCAGATTTACTGTTTCACAACACAAAGTACAGTATTCATTTTAAATGTAATACAAGAGGCACAACACAGAAACACTTTAAAATATCCTTCTGGTTAGTGGTGAGTTTGTCACACTGACAGGAAAAATAGTTGTGTAGTAATAAATAAACTTATCAATGAGGAGATTAGGATTAGCAGTAATATACAGGGATTCACCTTAATATACAATGACAATTGTACCCTATAAGCACCATTGAGCCCAGTACAGTGACATGTGAGAATAGAGTCTGAGGACTGAATATACTGCCACATTATGAAAAACTTAAATAAAAGACAAAAGTCAAACAAAGTCAATAAATATATGTGCCGACATTCACATAAATGCTGTGTGTAAGTGCACTTTCACAGTTTCACAAATCAAATACTGTTCATGTTTACTCAAAAACAAAACACACGTGAAAAAAAATAATTAAGTGCCTTGTTAAACTCTTTGGGAAACTTAATGTATATGAAACCGACTCTCAAAGGAAACACTGCCTCAGAGTGAAAGGCCGACTGTGGAGTTTGACTGGTAGAAGTTGGTTAGGCACAGGGTTATTGCAGCATTTTGTTATCATGGCATTTCCCTCAGTATTGTTGTGACACTCCCTTTTTTTTGTTGAAGTTAAAAAAAAATCAAATGCAGTCAGAAAACGTTCTTTATGACTCTGTCACAGCATCCCAAATCCTTTGGAGTAAGTGATGGCCTTCAGGAGTCTTTCTCTCAGCTTTTCCTTGGAGGAGTACTCAGGAAGCAGCAGCGCATTGAAGCAGGTGTGAGAGGTTGGTAGCCTGCAAGAAAGGATAGAAAGTAAGTGAGACGGATCTGAACTGAAAATAGTTTATCCGGTGTGTTTAAGCATCAGGTGAATGTACTAAATCTTTAAGCTCACATAATAAAGAAGTAACAAATTGTCAGTTGTGGCACATTTTCTGGTATGTTGGGATGATAAAACAGTGGGAAAGGGGATTGTGTGGCTGGATATATCTAAATAAAACCAAAGTGAAAAGTTAGCTGCATTGTACCTGTCTGAGTCAGAGCCATTTTTGGTGATGATCATTTTTAACTTGCCAAGCCCGCCAACTGGTGCTCTGTCTGTGCCTGTGGTAAACTGAAGAAACAACCTTTTCTGCTCCTCTCCAAATGAGTTAATTGTTTCCCAGAAATCTCTGTCCACAAAAAACAAAAGAAAACTTTAAATAAGAATGTCCTGAATGATAAGCTGGTCCAGATGGTTATAACATGTTTTCACATTATAATTAAACTAGTGTGCTCAGGATTACTTACTTGATAATTTGGGTGTCTTTGCTATAACCACCATCATATTCTGTTGTCTTTTCAAGAGCTTCAAAGTCCAGTTTCTGTGAAATCATAAAAGGTGAAACTCTAAGTCAAACACTGACTGCAATAAAGCAACAAAAATCTGACCTCTGGCTTGTTTCCTCACCCTGCTTCCACAGATAAGCAGCTCTACTTCCTCAGGTCTGAACAAATACTTCATTGGGGACTCATTTGTAACCATCAGGAAACCCTTTTTGAAGGCCCTGAACTGTCTGTCCACACTCTTGTTCAGTATGTACTCAGCATACATATCCACAAACTCCTGTGAATTACAGATGGAAATGACAAAAAACATAAAATATATAGCAAAACAATTATTCAATATTTCATTTGTCATAACACATTATACAGTAAAACTGATGTAAGTCTTAGACCAACACTGAGTCAGTGTAACTCTGTGCATTTACAGTGATGTACACTGTTTTGTAAACTTTGTCTCATTAGGAAAGACAGCCAACAGTATATATTGTAAAGGAAGAGGCAGCTGTATTGCATTTTTCATTTGCTTCCTGTTACTGTGCTTGTGAAATGTATGTTTCAAGCAGAAGAGGAACAAGACACACATGTCTGTTATTGATTCTGATATTTATGTAAGCACAGTGTAATAACTTTTTAATGAAATGTGGTGAAGAAAAATACTGTTAATTTGATATCAAGCTCCTGTCTGGTGTACTGACTTCAAATGGATGTAATTATAATCATCCTTGACTACTGTGCTTTTGAAAACAATGTTTTCTTTAGATAATTCACCTGTCTATTCTCCTTAGTAACAGGGATTTGGTCTCCTTCCTCCTTCAAATCATGTAAGACTGGGTTTCCAAAAAGGTCTCTGTGTGATATCTGGAAAGTGAGTGCCATGTCTTTCTCCACATTGCCAGTATATTCAAGTAGCTGCTTCAAACTGTGGTAGAGATCCTGCAAAAGGAGAAACAACAGATAGTAAGCTGCTATAGCAATAAAATAGTTAGCTTTCTGTTTGTGGTTTCTTTCCAGCAACTCTGAAAACTGCTTTGTGATTTTACCTGTCAAATACAGTATTATAACACCATCCACATCACAGATGTCTGTCAAACTGATGCATTGTATTTCACTGTTCATTAACTTCAGAGAAAGTCACTGTACCGGATGTGAATCAGACAGATCCAGATAGGTTCCTTTCTTGCCCATGAGTTTCCTGTAGACAACCATTGGGAAATGCACATCTAGGATGCAGTTGTTGTAAATGGCAAGCCCCAAGACGATTCCAATGAGAGAGTACTGCGCTTCATTCTCCAGTGAGGACGAATTAAACCAGAAGAGTTTTGTGTCGTCATCATAGGTGAACATTCCTGTTCAGAAGGTTAAAGAGAGAGAAATACAAACAGAAGAAAACATGTAAATACTTAATGGAATAGTTAAAGGGAGATAAGAAAATTGGCACAATTTTAGTGGCTATGTGCTAAATATAAAGCCAGTAGCCGACTAGCTTAGCTCAAAATAAAGACTGGAAACAGGAAACAGGTAACTTGTTGTGATTTTACGAGAGGTTATTTGAACTCTTGAACTAAGCAGTGACTTCCTGTAATAACCCCCTGCAACACGTCTTTTATACCCTTGTAGTTGTAAAATTTTAACAAACAAGATAAGATGTATCATTTGTGAGTCTTAGAGATATGTGTTGTTTTGTTTTTACCACTGGACATAACCCTGGTAACCATGTCCACATGCTACCAGTCGTTATGCTAAAATAAACTAGCATGAAGTTAAGGTATCAGGAAGTAACTCCCAGAAAGAAGGACCAGAAGCAAATGCTCCAAAATACTTAAATATGATAACAGGGATGCAATGGATGCAAATGTATACATAGTAAAATTGTGATTTCCTGTCTCACCTATGTCGACGTTGAAAATTTCCTCCAGGACCAATTGAAAGAACTCCTTTGAAACCCCTCCCTCGTCTACACCTTGTTCCCCCTCAAATTCAACAAACAGCTGTTTCTTCAGGTCAGACGGGTTCTCCATGGAGATCATCTCCAGCTGAAACACAGCATGATTCAAATTAGTTGCCAAACAGCAGCTCTGAGCCTCAGCAGTAACAAAACATAGCATATCAAACTGTGACTCACTCTGACGAGGGCGTCGTCGATGATGTGATCTCTGCGTACTTTGAGTTTGAGATAGGGGTTCGGCTGCTGGCCCTGCACCATGCTGTAGAGGGCCGTGAGGCGTCTCTCGCTGTACATCCTGATCCTGTTGTCATAGTACAGCCCTTGATTTTTGGTAATGATGTTCAAGATGAAGGGGCAGCTCTGGAAAGAAAACTTGGTTTCTGCATCAACCTTGAAAAAGGTGAAATCCTTGTCCATCTCCACCACGTCGTTCAGTGACTCGTTGATAAAATCTTCAAAGGGGATGAGGGGCTTCCTGCTGTCTACGGGTCTGATGCCCAGTTCTTTCTCCAGCGGATCGACCCGAGGACCCTTTTTATAGAGCCGCTCCTCTCCTAGCAGCTCATGTAATGTGAGCTCCTCTGAATCCGAGTCTTCATCATCGTCCTCGTTGTGTTCCATATCCACATCGCCACCCAAGATGCTTGCGTAGAAGACAACTTTTAAACACTTGGTAGCAGCCACTACAGTCTCATCATCATTTACCAGATTTTCACCGTCATATTCATTGCAGACAACTGTGAAAGTGATGAGCTGCTGGAACGTCTCCATCATACGACGGATATGCGGTAGATCGTACTGGGACCACAGCTTTGAAAGCCTGGCGAGTGCAGGCACTGGCAGCTTGCTCATTGCCTTGCAGAACTGCGGCAAAGCAAATTCAAGGTACTCAGGGCTGTGAAGGTTATTGTTCTCCATCACAATGATGAAGATATTCAAGTAGTCTGGGTTTGTCTCGTACACATCGAGGTATTCCAGGTCAAGTTCTGTATTCGGAGTAAGGTATACTAGCGCATTCACGAGAGCTGCGTCAACCTGGTCTATGCTTAAAAGTTTGTCATAGACTCTCCTCACTGCGTCAACGTCGACTGTGACCTCACAAGGGTCGGACACATTATTTGGAGCCTCATCTGGTAAAGCGGCCGCAGAGGAAGCTCCCGTCTTCTCTGAGGTTCGCTCACTCTTCTTTTCATGCTTCTTGACTTCTGTTGGTTTTAATGAGTCAGGTTTTTCTGTAGTGTTCGGTTCATCCTTTCTAAAACTCTTTATCAGGCCCTCTGCGCTAGAGAAAACCCTGCCAATGACGTGGATGAGAGCAGAGTAGTCTCCTTTCTCCTCGCAGGAACTCAGGATCGTACAAACAGTGTTCTCTGTGAGGTAATTAACATCTGGACCAAAACAGCAAAATAAAAACTGAATTAACAGAGTGAAATACTTCAAAATCAGTGGCCATAAGAGTCAGAGTCAGTTCTACAATACCTGAGAAGTTCTCTTTGGAGGGACTGAGATCCATATCGCTCATCTTACTGTCCAGGAGAGCACTTCTGTTGGTGCCGGAGTCTGGATCCAATTCTCTCTTGTAGGAGTGAGGATCACAGAGTTTGGCATTAATCTTAAACAGCTCAAGTGCTTTGACGGCTGCCGTATTTTTATCCAAAGGTTGAAAATCACAGCATGATGCGCAAAACTCATTCGTGCAGTTGCCATTTCCACAGCCGTCAGTTAACTGCCGAAAGTAGCGCTCAATTAGATGCTTTGCAGTCGTTCTGTTCCTGTGCAAAATATTCAAACAGGAGGTCAGACTGATGATTCAGCATCATCTCTGGTTAGAACAAAAAGCAGAAACACATACTTGCGATGCAAATAATAAAATATATGCAATGAACCTCACTACTGTACAGGACTAAACATCAAACAAGCATTATTACACTAGTCTTGTTTTCAAAGGCTACTACATAACGACAAATAGATAAAAAACACGGGTGCAACTCTAAGAAAAGACATATTAGTTTAACTAAGTGCCTTTATATTAGTGTTGAGTGCAAGTCCACATAAAGTGACTTACATTCGGCTGGATTAAAAGTCCTTCCTGCAGACCCAGTGGACAGTCCTCTGAAAGAAAAGTATAGTAATAGAGCCCAACTGTAAATGTATGGCATATTAGTGTTAGTCATTGGTCCTGAACTAATAATCATGTTGGGAAAATGGGTGACACATGTCAGTCATAATATATGTATATGTTTCAGGTATACCCCAGCAGATACATAGGCCACTTTTCTTTCTTTCTTTCTTTTTAACATAAACACACCAAAACATGTTTTATTACGAGAACATTTGTTTTTTAAAGGACTGATACCAAGATATGGACTTTTCATAGTTAAAAAAAGATTTGAGAGCCTGAAAAGTTGCCCAGAGGAAAAAGTGTACAATGTGTTGAATTAAGTTTTATATGAATTTTATACTCTATGCCTGAAAACAGGTATAGTATCTGAGAGCTTTGAGCCCTGATTTCAGTATAGAAGTTTCTTAGCATACACCAACATAAAAGTTCATATAAGGCTGCAATTAATGATTTTTTTAATTTTTTTTTATCATCGATCAATCTGATGATTACTTTCTTGATAAATCAATGAATCATTTGGTCTGTAAAATGTCAGTCCCAGAGTCAAAGGTGGCATCTTCACATGAAAAAGACATTTAGTTTACAGTCAAGTGATGGAAAAGAAATAAAGCAATCAAGCATTCAATTGTCACCTTTGAGAAGTTGAAAACAACACATTTCCAGCACTTTCACTTTGGAAAAATGACTGAAACTTTGAGTCTAGTATCAAAATAGATGCCTAGGCTATACATTTTCTGTGGATCAACTAATTGCCTAATCAATATATCTTCCCAATGTGTTTTTTTTTGGTGATTAATGAGCCCTAGATTTGAAAAAAATCCTCCTTGTTCTGTCTTGTGGGACAATTACTGAAGAAACAACTAGACAGATGTTTAATGTACTAATACATTGTTTTTTGTTTTTTTTTTAAAAGAGAGAGACAGTTGAAAATAAAAATATAGAAACAACAACAGGCATGAAATCAGAGAAGGTGTTAGGTTAGTGTTTGTTCTGATTCATTAAAGGCCTGGACATTCAGCTCATGTTGTTATGTTGATACATTTTTTGCCACAGCTGACAACAAACAACGGCAAAAAACAGCATGACTTTACCATTGTATTCAAGCCTTGTTAAATTATAGGATGACAACAGGGCGTCGAGCCGTCAAACAACAGTTTTTATTAGTTAGAGAAGCTTTAATTCCAGCGTCATGCCATGTGTACGGCAGCTTCATGCACCAACCTGTGTTTGAACAGTGCTGTGTCTGTCAGTCTGTCAGTGACACTGCAAAAACTCCTCAGTCAGTCACTCAGTCAGTCAGAGAGCTGCAGCAGCGACGTGCAGTCCGGACAACTTTCCGTCGCTCCGGGTCAAATCTCTTCACTTTACGGCAAAGCACCTAAATAAAGCTGAAGTGAGACGGCGTTAGGAAGTCCTGATACTTTTAGTTTGCAGGTCAGCGTAAAATCTCCTCTTCTACCATCTTGTAAACAAGAGCGATATATCCCGGCATGCAGCGCGAGACTGTCAAACATCACGACCCCCCCAAACACCCCCCCCCCCCCCCCTTCCTCCTCTCTTCTTCCTCCTCCTCCTCCTCCGCCTCCTCTCCCACCCTGCCCTCCAACGGCAACTCTCTCCCACCCTGCCCTCCAACAACCACAGCAGCCATAAATAAAAATCCCCTTAAAGCAGAGATTATACTGCAGGGTTTATTCTCTGCTCTACACTCATGGGGAAGAAAAGAAAGAAAGGAAATGTGAGTTGGTAATAATTTTGCCCAGGAGGAAATTATATATTCTGTCTAACTACTACTGAAATCATCCCCAAAATGTATTGTCTTCATGAATGAATTTAAAATGTACATGAAATCTCTAAAACGGTGTCTAAAGTCACAAAATATATATATGGTGATGATTTGATAATGATTTAAATAATTTCCTCACTGAAATGGATAGATGAAACTGATCTGAATCCCCCCTTTTGAAATCACTGTTTATTTGTCTTATGTTACTGTATTTATTTGATAACATTTATTTTATTGATATGTTTATTTTATTTTATTTCAATCTGAATCAATGTATTATATTGAAGCACCAGTGTTATACATTGAGATGATTTGCACGAATGCTAGATTGATGTTTCCTTGGCGTTCTCTTTATACTGTTGCAATGTATGTACAATGAAAGTTGCCATATTTGTTTATTTTTGTACGTTTTCAATAAAGCATTAAAAAAAATAATAGTACATTCTTGCTAGGTACTTGCTATTGGCTAGTTGCATAAGTCTATGGTAAGAGTACAATAAAGTAATTAAAGCCATTCCAATTCCCTTTAAAGCAATGACACAACAACTGGTGGTGCATTCAAATGTTTCGGAAATGAGATCACTCTGTGTAGAAGGAATCAATTTAGGTAGTCCACAATTCTCTAATAAATTCATTAGAAATACTATCCTTACCAGTTAATAAGAAAATATGTTCTGCGTGATTACAATGATGTTGAGGCAAGAAAAATAAGGAAGAGATATTTATCTTATCCAATCCCACAAAAAGCTAAAGAGGTGACATTTAAAATATTAAATGATATCTATCCATCTAACCAATTCTTACATGTAAGATTTAATTGGGACAACAATTTATGTGGATTTTGTGAAAGTGACATTGAGACATTGGACCATATTTTCTTTGAATGTGATCACATCAACGATTGGAAGAATGAACTCAAGCTATAGAAGAAATCCTTGTACATGACAAACAATAAGGCCCAGAGACTATTTTCTTGAATGGACTTATTTACCCTTCTAGAATGAGACCCTCACATTGTTATTTATTTTTTCTTTTCTTCTTTTGTTTCATTGTATTGGCTTCTCTTCATATCTTACAAGCTGATTCAACATCTTCAATTATGGTATCACAGAATGTGCCTTAAATGTTTGTATTGTTATAATACTGGAATAAATGAAAAAAAAACAAAAAAAAACATGACTTTCTACACTCGCTGCCTTCAGGATCTTCCAAAATTCACTGCATCATTCAGGCTACCATGGACACACTTTCTGTACCATCTACTTGGTTCCATCTGCCTGTGGCTGACAGCAGAAGAAGTCAAAGCTCACTTACCACCAGAGTTTTCATCATTCCCTGACACACAAGTGGTGCTTGAATGTACAGAAATCTTTTGCCAAACTCCCTCTTCTCTCCTTTTGCAGAGTGAGGTGTTTTCAACATATAAATCACACCCCACATTCAAGGCCATGATTGGCATCCATGGTCCCATCACCTTTGTGTCTGCATTGTATGCATTAATCAATTAAGAGTCTTTAATTACACTGAAGATGTAAATATATCAGGTGGTGTTTAAAAAAACTACTGCAGGCCACATGAAAGATTTATGGTCCATCTCTTTGTCATAACTTATGATTTTTTTTTTCATAATCATCACACACCTCTGACTTCAGACTTTCAAGCAACCTGCCATGTAAAAGTAAAAAAAGATGGAATCTCCCTTCTCCCTAATGACTGCAGAATGCTCTGTATCTTTGTAGATCCTCTGGACTACCATGTCCTCTTCTGCAAACACAACAAAGTCACACTACTCCATTCCTGTAATGAAGAGCTGGCCTTGAACCTGCCAGTAGTATCTGTGCTGCTTTTTTAATTTCATGGTGTCGCTTTGTAATTTCAAGTATGTACAGTCAACGTAGCTGATCCTATTCCTCCTGACTCTGTGCCACTCTACAGAGACACTCTGCTCCCTTGTAGCAACCTCTATTTTCCTGGCCATTTCCAAATGAGTTTCTAGAGATTGCAGCTGTAGCTGCTGCTGGAGACTGCACACAAACTGGCAGCTAGTAGGCTCTAACCTGTAATCATAGAGGGAGAGCTGGTAGTGGAGGGGCATCTGGGTGGAATAACACAATCCGGCTCACAGGCACTGGGTGCTGGTAGGAAATGGGACTACCTTCCTGAACTTTTCCCAAATGCTGAGTCAACCAGTGGGACATCAGCACTGATTGCCATGGTGGTGATGAGTGGTGCAACGTCCGCTCAAAAGTCCTTATAAACCTCAGCCACTTTAAGGACATCAGGATCAGGCAGCTCCTCCCTCACTGCTTGGTAAAGTGTGCTCCTTTGTGGAATTTAATTTCATAATTCAAATAAGAAAGAATAATTTTACACTGAAAGACAATCACAGTGTTAGTTAACAGGTTATAGTGTAAGACATATCTTACTGTCGCTTTTTTTAAAAATGTGCCCGCTTTGGAAAATCCCTAACAATTTTCACACATTACCTTCACTGTGCTTGATTTTGCTCATTTTTCATTCAGCCCGCCCCCCTGACCCCTTATAGTAAGTTTTGCAGAGTGTCTCTGTAAAGTGTTTGTTGTGTTTGCAGAAGAGGACATGGTAGTCCAGAGGATCTACAAAGATACAGAGCATGCTGCAGTCATTAGGGAGAAGGGAGATTCCATCTTTTTTTACTTTTACATGGCAGGTTGCTTGAAAATCTGAAGTCAGAGGTGTGTGATGAGTTATGAAAAAAAAAACATAAGTTATGACAAAGAGATGTTTTTAAATCAACCATAAATCTTTCATGTGGCCTGCAGTATTTTTTTTTTAAACATCACCTGATATATTTACGTCTTCAGTGTAATTTAAGACTCTTAACCATGCAGCCATCAATAGCATGGAGCTAAATTGTCTTTAGCAGACTTAGCATTGCTGAGCTCTTTCTGCAGCTGGTCACATCTGGCCACATGTGGACCACCGCTATGCCAAGCTCCAGAAGAGAAACATAGATTCAGTCCATATCAGTGTTTGCATCCAGCAGCTCCAACAGGACATATAACAGATCAGGTAGTAGCTGCATTCCTGTTATTAATATTGTAAACGGTTAAAAAAAACTTTATAAAAGTAAAATTAAAATGCATAAATGCAGGATAAGAAATGATGGAAGTCATTTTGACTAATACAGTTGATTTGGGGTACATCTCATTATTAAAATAAGAAGTTAAATAAGTTATGCTTAATCACAGCAGTGTATAATGCTTAATGCGCCATCTATTGTCATGTTTAGGTATTGCAACAACTAACATATTACAGTAAAATCAGGACTCTATCTATCTATCTATCTATCTATCTATCTATCTATCTATCTATCTATCTATCTATCTATCTATCTATCTATCTATCTATCTATCTATCAATCTATGGCAAATTTACACTCAGGTATTATCATGGCTGGATCTATTCGGCAGTGTGCCCAGTGGCCCTTGAGCAGAAAGGGCCCCCTCATGATGGGAGAAAGAGAAAAGGTGTATCTTTTTGTCAGGCTTCACAAAAATATGACAAAAAAGGCTCGACCCATTCTTTTTATGTTGATAGTCATCGTCACTGTCAGAAACCTAGTATGTCCACAACAATACAAGGGTTCCACCTGACAGCATGGTTATCCATCCAGAATCAAATACAAGTTGTTTCCAGGAAAATAAGTTTCATGATTGATGATTGATTACTAGCAGAATGAGCATGAGTTTCAGTGCATTGGGGCCCGTGGCGGCACTAATCTAGCCTTAGGTATTATTATACCATATTTCAGCTTTCCAACGTGGCACTGCAACTGCAAAGAAATGTTGGAAGTGTATAAATGAAGCAAGTATTTTCCTTCATTTAATGTTGAAATGTTCTCTAGTTGAAGTAATCAAAGTGTCAGAGTTGTTAGATAAACTACAGCCAGAATGTGTCCAGTTGTGTTTATTATGGGACTGACGCATAAATCCAAACAACAACCTGGACTTCCACTTTCAGCTTTTATTGGTACATGGAGGGTCGTTATTGGCCACTAGACGAGATCAGATCAATATCTTTACAATCTCTAATAAATTATTATTACATGTATCAATAGAATGAGGTTTGGCCTATTTTTTAAATAAATTAATCATGTTCCTGTTATTGTGGAAATGTTTGGCTCCATTTTCATTGTATTATGTTGTACTTTATTCGTACTTTTTGTCTTATTCGATGCTTCTACTATGTTAAGTCCTGTTATGTCATCTGTCCTTCAGTCATTTACTCATTTTTGTCTTGTGTTGCATTATGGTTTATAAACTACTTTCAAATCACCATTTTAAAAAGTGAAAAGGTGAAAAAAGTGAACAATGGATGGAAACTACAGTCAAGTCATCTTTACAGTGATATTGTTAAAATCCTTCCTTAAACACAAAGCATCAAGAAGACATAAGTTACACCGCAAATACAACCCAGCTAAGGATATAGTGGCAATTTTGACCCAGGAGGACAACATGCTCATTAACCCTAATTTCCAAAAACTATGTGTAAAACCTGTGGTAATAAGTTGGAATGAAGTTGGTTTAAAAGGTCTAACACAAAATTGGGGGGTTAATTATACCTTATGTTTTATAAACATACAAACCAAACCAGGTACATTTTGACCTAGCAGGACAAAAATGGCACAATCAACAGGAAGACTAGAGGAGGGTTAGGACACACTGCTTCAACCTTTTTAATTAAAAGATGAAATAAAATAGCAGAAATTATCAGGATGACAAAAGATAGTAGAATATATTTATACATATCCACACATTTATTTTCTGATTATTTTTTTTAAGAGAATAAGAAACTAAAGATATGCACTCATAGGCTAAACACACATTTAAATGTACGCCTGATGTAAGATGAAAACAAAAATGTAAAAAGTGAGTAGGCTGTTAATTTAGACACTGGCTTGCCATGTGCAGTGGTATTCAGACCTTTTACATCAGTTAAGCAGCAGCAGAAGGTAAAGGCAGAAATAATACCAGTATACACACATATTTAGAGGTAATCCTGATATAAAAACATAAATACATCATCACATGTACCGTATGTTTTCTGATTCAATGTTTTAAAGGATAATAAGAAACTAAATGTATGTATACATACACACAAATTTAAATGTATGCCTGATATAAGATAAAAACAGACATTTGCTCCACTAATTGACTGTCACTAGCTTGCAAGGACCTCTGTGTAATGTGAATTAGTATTGAAGGTAAAAGTTAATACTGATGCATTAATGTGTAAGCAGAATTTGAATGTTGCGTTTAGATAAAACTGAGTTAAACTGATGTATTTATATACTGTTGAGTATATGAACAATGCATCATTTTTTGATATATAATTATCTTTTATATATGTACATTACATTATACATATATTATTACTATAATATTTCCCTCCAAATGTTGTGAAGTAGAATGAAATGAAAGTAGAATAACATTGAAAGACTCAAGTAAACTACAAATACTTCAAAACTGTACTTGAGTACAAGTAGTTACATTACAGTGCATGTGTAGCAGTACATACACTATAATACACTTTGAGTGTATGTATGGAAATATATGAAAGTGAGATTATTTTGTCCAAGGCCTGTTGACTAAAGTATAAATCCTAAAGCTATTGCTCCATGGATTAGTCCCTGCTGTATGCTGAACAGGACTGAGCACACCTTCAGTATGAAGTGTGCAAATGTCATGTGCAAAATGTGTTGATGGAGGCCAAGACACAGGGCAATCTTATTCATAACCTCTAAATCATATTCATAAACCATAAATCAAAGCTGGCATATAGAGCTGCCATCTTATTCTGCAATAGGCCCCTGTAAATGATGCATTATCTAAGCAGAAGAGATGTTTATTATTCTACCAGTGTTCCAGCTCGATGTACTGTAGACTTTTACACTTGGTGTGACATTTGGTTTCTGTACCTGTCAGTCTTCCGTGTCATGCTGCACACTGAAGACGCTTCATCTTAAACCCTGTGGTGCATGGAGGTCAAAATAAAGTAAATATAGAGGTGATGCATGCAAATACTAATGGAAATTAATTCAGAAGGAGAGCCCAAAATGGAAATAAGTTAATATTTTTTACAATAACCAAATGCATTCATAGATTATCAAGAGCATGTTCCTGAAAGCAGTCAGGCTACTTTTCATACTGTTAATACATTCATGGTGAAGTTCTAAGATAGTGTGAGAAAAGGAGAGTGAGATAAGTTGCATAAAAGTATAACATGCATAGCATTAGTCACCATTCTTTTGTTTCTCTCTGAGCATAAAGATTTTACATTAGCAGACTGCTGCAGTTCCTAGTATGAACACCGGAGGTCTCTGTGAGCATACAAAGCATCAGGCGTTTCTGCTTATGAGCTGCTTTTTTTGTTGAGGGTTGGTTTATTTGGTTTATTTACTTGAGTTCAAAAAACAAAGATTCTTTAAAAAGTCTTAAAAAATAAACAAAATTTTGATAGATAGATTTTTTTCTTGCTGTTTTTCTAATCATCTCACCACCCTTTAAATTTACCCTGTGACCCCTTGGTGGGGTCCTAACCTCCAGGTTGGGAACCACTCGTCTATATTACAGGATTTTGTTGCCAATAAGACCTTTTTGAATGTAAAGCGACATATTTTATATGTAAAATATATGATTCTAATTGTCTAATTATTTGCAAAGAATTCCCTTTCCTAACAAATTAATAAATGTTTTGATTATTTTTGCCCCTTTCCATTTTTGTCTCAGTTTTAAGGTGTGTATTTTAAGAACAATAAACAAAACAATCTTTCTGTCTATACTCACATATACATTTATTGCACCACAGCTCCATGTAGCAGAGGAAAAGGAAATGGAGGCATCTCTATTAATCTGCTGTATAGCCAGAACTTTACACTCTGGTGCACATAGGAACTTGTTTCATCATTTCCATGTAACCTTTCTGCTCAGGTTGTTATATTTAATGTTTCACATGGAGGGAATAAGGTTAAGCAGCCACTGACTCATGCAAAGAGCTAACAGTGAACATTAGCTGATACTTGTGGCTGTTGCTCTTTACGTGTGATAAACTGTGGTTATATCATTCCCTTCCCAGCCATTTGATATGGATTAAGAGTGCCTAAAATTGACATCATCACGGCATGTCTCTTTTCCTGGAACATATCAATTAACCTCAATTGTGGTGCTGGCAGTTTAGGAATGTGCCTGCTGGGTGGTACAGAGTTCAGGAGAGGACACTCAAGGTTGTAAGACTGTAGTGTGTAGTGTGTAGTGTGGGATTATTTTATCGTGACTGTTAAGTGATTCTTGGAAGTGTTTCATACAGTGAACAGAGACTGGGTTCACTGAGGTAATGAGGACAGAACTGGTGTCTTCTGTGATCAGGACATGTGAACTAGAGACATGAAGGACACGTCTCTGATCAACCATATCAATTCTGGCTCGTAATTCAAGCTCATCAGATGCACGGGGGATTTTCAGTGTTTCAGATTGGGAATGCTGATGTTATCACAACGAGCAGTATAAGTGTTGACCTAAATGTTTATGAGGCAAAAACCATGGCTATGTGAATAAGGCTTATTCTTGGTTTATGTGTTGCACTGTTTACAGATGTCCTGGTTCTTGGTTCTTGCTCAGAAGTGTGTTTCACTTTTTAAACAATTTTCGTGGCCGGCTTCAATTGGGAAGGTTGCCAAGGTGGCAGTAAAACCCCTGTTATATACCAAAACACATTATATTTAATTGTGAAATCAACCAAAACATTCTAGTTTCTGAATAAATAACTTCAAATCCCACACGGACTCTTACTGTAAGTCACACTACTGACTGCATGTTATTAAAAATACCCACAATAAGAACTAAAATGTAATCTTGCAAGCAGTGAATTAGAGAAGCATGCAGTTTGTCTGAAAACCAGCCTGACTTCCATCCAAATGCAGTTTTTATTGTCTGATAACTGCCACGACAATAAACAATGCCTCCATGTTCCATAGTTCATTACACCATTTGAATCAAGTCAGCCAGCTACTTTTTTAAAAAGCCACTTCAACTTTTATTCATCTAATCAATGTATTTGATACAGTAAAATGGCTAAGCTGGACAGCTAGTGATAAAATTTAAATATGAGAGACCTAGCCAATTTAAAATGTCACTGTTATGCACATGTAATATCTGCTATCTTAATGTCCTTGGCACTTTTAAACATGTAGTTTCTTGTCCTTTTAAATGAATTTTTTGTTCTCTGTTTTGTGTACAAGCTTGTATTACTTTTGGGAGGACCTGCTAATTCCCTCTGCTACTGTAGACTACTGATGACTTGGTTGTAATATGAACTGTGGATGTTTTGTTATGTCTAGGATATGTGAACTAACATGAAGGCCACATCTCTGATCAGCAAAAAATCATGACAATTGACTCCACATTTGTTTTGTATGTGGGCAATGACCAAAATAAATGTACCAGTATTTCTTTGAGCTCCCCATTGAAGGTAGAATTTACATTAATGTCTTTCTGTATATCATTAGTTGAATAAAACCTGACATTACTTTCTTTTAGAAGCTGTAATGGGTACCGTTTAGTTCCATTGGTACCAACGATTTCATGATAGCTTGTCGGGAATAAATAACGCTCCAAAGTTAGGTTGGTGAAAGAAAAACTAGCATGGTCTTTAAAGTGGTGCCTTGGCCTCTCAACTCAAGGGTACAAACGAATCTCCCGTTTCCACACATGTCCACTTTATGCTGATTGCATACAGTTTTAGCAAAAAACATGCACTTTTTTGCATGCAGTATAAATGTTATTTCTGCCTATTCTTAAAATGGTGCATTTAAATATTTCTGCATACTCTAAACAGTATTGAAATTGAACAAATTGTGGTATGACTGGAAGACTTAGACTCTTGTGTATTCAATGAACATGAATGTATTCACGTGTGATGATGTTAGTCTTCATAGTAGCCATTTTAATGTAGTGAGAACCATTTTTGGAAACTTGACCTGACTGTGTAAAATGACCTATTGTGACCTCTGGGATAATCACAGTCCCATGAAACTCTACAACCACAAACTACTGAGACCCAGGACATTCAGAAGGATGTGTGTATTCATAGGTATAGTGACAATAAGGATGTTTCTGAGCAATTTCCACAACAAAGCTTATCGCTATTCAATCACTGAAAATGCAATTCTTACAGAAATCTCCAAATGTCAAAATTTTGAATACCAAATCACAGCATGAATTTTCTTATGGTGTTCCTCAAGGTTTTGGAGGGATCTTTTTGACTATTAAAAATGTTCAAGTGATCGAAAAGGATTACATTTTGCCCCAAATATGTGTAGCAAACTGAATACTTTGGTGGTATGATGCTGCTCCTTTTCTATGTAGGCTTTGTATATTTACTCTCTAGTTTCCTCCCGCAGCCCAAAGACACAGAGGTCAGGTGAGCTGAAGACTAAATTAATCGTAGGTGTGACGATGTTTGTTCAGTGTATCCCTGTCTGTGTCTCTGTTGGATGGATTTGTGTGTCAGTGGGAAGTTAGGCTTGAAAAGAGCAATAATGCTTCAGCTAAAGCCACTCCTACGTGATAGTGCAGGATGGAGTCTCACAATGCCTCCACCAACTGGAAGACAGATGGCCCTGGCTTGCAAGAAGCCTTCATTTGTTTTTGGAATCAAAAGCGATGCAGGGCAAATCTCCACTAGTGTAAATGAACGAGTCTCTGAGTCCTCTCAGGAACACTTGGGAGAGTGGAGAGGAGAGGCTGCAAGGCTTTTAAAGCATAACTATTCCCATAATCCAGCTCTCTGACGGCTTCATTGGACCAGATTATTTATGAGGCAGCTTAGGAAATTGAAAATGTCCTGATTTAAGCTTGTTAAAACAATGGGTCATGAGGCGGGTCAAGGCGACTTTAATGACCAGAATCAATGGAGCTCCTCTATGATAAAATGCAAATTAAACTCCATTAGCTTCTGCAGAATTAGTCTCCTGACTGTCTGCGGGCTGCAGGTTATCAGAAAAGTAATTAGAGAAAATGAAAGAAGGCTGTGAGGGATCCTTCATTTCCAGAGTGGAGCCTGTTTAATTATATTATCAATCTTTTACATGAATTCTCACACTTGTGACAAAAAAAAAAATAATTTTATTGTATGTGCAGCTTTAAAAAAAAGGTTTGGAGATTTGCACAATGGCACAAAAGTTCCACACTTACACACACAGTAAAAAAAAAAAACAGCTGATCAATCCGGTTGGTGTTCACTCGGGCTTTGAAAGAGATGGAGAGAGCAGGATGGCAAAGGTAGAGGAGTCATCATTATCTCCATGTTCAGACAAGGAACCTGCTCCTGCAAAGTGCAGCTGCGGTCAGTAATTTGGCCGCCCTGCTGCAGAGTAAAGGCAGCATCAGCAGAGGCTCGTTTGTCCCTTTTCCCTCATCGTACCTTAAGAGAAACGTTAATAACGCCCCTGCCACAGATGCTGCACACACCAGGCAAACACAAACTGCTGCAACACCAGGCTAAAGATCATCCATCTTCTTGAGGCCTCTCATCTCACACCTTTGTGCAGATTTGTGCGCAGATGAGGACAGAGACTGAATTCATGCAGATATACCGCATATTACTGAGACGAAGCACCACTAACTGAGGTGAAGTGAGGTGAAGGGTCAAGCTGTGTGAGCATACAGATGGACTTCAAATTAAATATATGTTTAATACACTTCCTCTGTGTTAAATGTCAAGATCCTTCATATTTGAATGCATATCTGCTGCTGATTTAACACTGTGATATACTGTATTATTAATATTATCTGCTGCATTTCTGTTTTTCAATTTCAAACCATCTCATCCTCCACCTGCCTCGTTGCTTTTTTTTTAGCACCTGTCAGCATGATGAGTAATTACATTTTTAGCATGCGTTGTGGACAGGGGCGCATTAACATCACTGGAGGCCCCTGGGCTACAGGACTTCATGAGCCCCCCATCCCTAAGTGGCATACTATATTTTGCCTATAAAAACTCAATACAAGGTCATCTTTGGCTCTGTGCCATTTATTTGTACCATTGTATGTACCATTAACTATGTGCATTTCACTTTTGCAAATGAGCCAACATATACTCACCCACACACACAATTACATCAGCACAATACTTCACTTAGGCTAGTAATAACTGTTCCATAGGCTATGCAACAAATCAAACATATTGCAAGCAATTAACTGATTTATTTATTCAATGTATGTAGGCCTAACATTAACTATGTGCATTTCATTTTTGCAAATGAGCAAACATGCACTCACACACACATGCACACACAATTACATTGCAACATTTAACACGACACTTGGTATGTGTTGTCTTGCCTGTCGCTTTGTGTGCTGTCTACTAAGCTGCGTGTTGGATATATATGAAAATCACTCCTCAGTATTAAATATAGACATTCTACAGTAGATGTTTTTCCGGTCCGATTTCCACATATAATTCACATTTATTTGCAGTGTGATTTATAAGTGCTGCAGTCAGTGACATGATCAAACACTCAGTGAAGTTCTCAATGAAACGGAAGGAAACAAAACTTTTCCACAACTTTGTTGTTGTTGACAAGGCAACATATCTTATAGGTTATATTACATAATATTATATGATAATATTAGTATTTAATATGTTATTAATGAATTTATACATGTATTTATTTATTTGACGTTTTTCCTGCCGGACATTTTTGCCGTTGATATTTTAATCTGCTGGCCAATTACACGTTATACCGACCAAAAGCCGGCATATACCGGCTAATGTAATGATCAAACTCCACACGTTGATCTCATCAAGGTAAGGCTATAGCCCAGATGTAGACTAATCAGTAGTTGTGATTTTATCAGTCATCCACACATTGATCTCATCAAGGTATTTAGATGTAGAATAATCAGTTGTTGTGAATTTATGAGTCATCCACACATTGATCTCATCAAGGTCAACATCACTGGAGGCCCCTAGGCTACAGAACTGTATGATATTAACTTTCAAACTAATTTGAAGATGTTTTACTATGTTACTCATGTATGGTGCCACTTCCACCATTAAAGCACTTACTAGAGATTTATGTTGAAGTTCAGAGATCAAATACTTTTAATATGGCAGTGATTTTAAGAGGACATGACTTTTGACATATTTAATTGAATGCACCCCAAAGACAATATTAAAAAGAGACAATTTACTTAATTATCATTTTTATTTTGTTCACAAGAAGCCATGGATATCTGAGTTTTCCTTTTACTCAAATCAAAAGAAATGATCTCAAATTGTAAATCTGAACATGTTTTTTCCAAATTGCTGATGGCGTTTGATGATGTGGGCAGGAGCTTTGCAGTGTATCCAGTTTGCTACAACCATTTCCTCTGAGAGGCTGGACTGAACCAGCACTGTGTGATTTTTGGATCTATTAGATATAGATGAATACCTCAAATGATAACTGAACTCAAAAAATCCCTCTTTTGAGTGTTACAACATGTGAAACTATCTACTACCTACCCTGTGACCAAAATACTAATGAAAGCCCACAAACAGAGCTCAGGATATGCTCAAGGCCACGTGCAGACAGAGCGAACGTTCCTGTGAGGAATTTGTGAAAGTGGCTATGTTGGAATGCAGCGAGTGAATACGCTCGAGCTTCATTCTGGCACACAAAGTGCGACGCCAAAAGCACAGAACAGACAGAACCTATAAAACAAAGTGGACAGACTGCGGAGTCAGAATCTGAACAACATGTCAGAGAAAAAAAGCACCGTGTGCAAAAACAGACAGGAGCAAAAGAAACCACATAGCATGTAGCCTCATAAATATCATTGACATGAACATATAATGCTCCTCACTGAACAAAGACGCACCGTCATCTTTAAACAAATAACAGCTTCGAGAGCGACTGCTCTTAGATTTGTAATTTCTCATCCAGTGTTAAGGCACATACTATTGCTTAGAAAATTCAGAAATATAAATGATCTTTGGTAAATGATACACTTTACAAAAAAAATGCACTGCAGTGAGACATAAGATGAACAAGAACAATCAACATATTCAAGGTGCTGCTGCTTTAAATGCTGAACAATAAATCAAACTGTAGCATCTGTCCAATTTTCTATACTAGTCCTAGTGAGTTTGTGCATGATGAAAAAGAACATCATTCATTATCATGTTTGCAGAAGTGTGAAAGAAACAACACTTTCCAATCCTCTTTATACTGAACAATTAAGTTGTCATCAGCACCAACAGCACTCATCTGCAGTTCTCAACTTTCAAAGTGCAAAGTTAAATCTCAAAGAATCATCTTTTACTTTGGGAAAGACCTTCTTTCACCACTGAGCTTTTGGTTTACAGCTGAACATCAGCAGAGAAAAAATAAAACACATAACTGGATTGCGGCAAAATAAGCTCAACACATGAAATACATGAACTGTCAAAAAAAAAAAAAGACCTTCAAGTAAAACTGAGAAACACATGATGGTAGCTTGTTGTCATCCTACTGTACAGTGCTTCAAGGAATGCTTTGATATTTTGGGAAATAATTTGCCTTCTTACAGAGTTGAATGGCTCAGATTAATACCACTCCCATGTAAATAAGAAGCTACAGCCAGGAGACAGTTAGCGTAGCTTAGCATAAAGATGGGAAATGATGGAGGCTGTTAGCTTGGCTCTGTCCGAAAGTGATACAAATAACATGGGGTAATGGGGTTACGTGAGGTTGCCAGGCAACCAGCAGAAATAAGAAATAAGTAAAGAAAAATAAATAAGATGCTACAGCTAGGAGACAGTTAGCTTAGGTTAGCATAAAGACAAAAAACAGGGAGGCTGTTAGCTTGGCTATGTCTGAAAGTCAAAAAAATAAGTAATTCCCCGTAACACTACAACTTGCCTTTGGACACACGACACTGGTGCCAGGCAGAATTTTACGTTTTGGACAGTGCCAAGCAGCTCTTTTCTCATGTTTTCAGTTATTACACTAAGCTAAGCTAGCTATCTGCAGTTTAATATTGAATGGAAAACATGAAAGTGGTATCAATCTTCTTATTTAACTCTCGCCAGGACAACAAATATGCATATTTCCCAAAATCTGTAACTGTTCTTTTAAAAACTGATCCAATGAGTCAGTGGAGACACACATACACAGACACACACACAGACATACAGACACACACACGAGCAGAGCATAATTTCTGGTAAATTCTTGCTAAAAAAAGATGACAAAATTGAAACTTCTTGGTGTATGCTCCTAGTACATGATTATACATAAAGTCAACAGCTCTCATCATTACCAAGTGGAATGTAATCTTTTACAGAGCAGCTATAAACAGCCTCAAGAAAGAAAGAAAGAAGTGTCTGCAAATCCAGCACAGAGACTGAAATATGCAATGAACCAATGCCACTATTTGCCGATTCATGTAAATACAAAACTTTGGGAAATTCTCATACACAAAATCAAACATGATGTCCGTCGGGACTTAAAACACATATAAAACATCTCTTCTTAGGAATTACCAACACTGATTCAAGGCCACAGCGGCATCTGATACAGGTCACTTACAGACGATGCTGACAGAACGGGCAGGGTACCATACAGAGAGAAAACATACTCCCATATAACCCAGCAGTGGAATGTCTCTACTCTGCTCTTACATTAAAAACCTGATCAAGTACTGAGATGCATCTTTGTGAAAATATGGTTCCCAGGATTACAAAACAAACAAACAGGAGACTTTCCAGTTCTTCCATCTCCAAAACCTCAAAAATAACTTTAGCTTTATACATCCATAATATAAAGTACCTATTTGTATCTTTTATAAAAGAATCTCCTTGAAAAATAGAATAAAATTAGATTTTTAAAAAACTATCGTGCAAATTGGAGTTTAAGTAACATACTTTAAGACTGGAACTCATCACAGGCTGGTGTACAGCGGCTGTTCTGCCACCTGCTCCATCCTGTGTGCTGGATGAGCGCTTTGGTCAGACTTGAGTACTTCCTCTGAGTTTCTTGTGTATTTAACACACTGCGAGCCTCCGTCAGGGGGCAGGTTCAGCTCAATGCTGTCTGTCTGTGTGAGCAGAGGCGTGGATGTGATCCAGCTGGACAGACTCAGATCTGACGGCTCTAAAGTCTTATCGAGACACCCGGAGTCTTTGGTGGGAGGAGACTGTTGCTCCCCTGTGAGTGGAGGAGCGTCTTTTGTGTAAGGGAGAGTGTCTATTTCTGTAGGAACTAATGTGCAGAGATCTGAGAGACTCTTCTCACTGTCTATTGGCCCCAGGGGGCTTCTCTGGCCTCTCATTTCATCTGTTTGTAAGATGGGCCCCTGTGATGTCTTGGAGCTGGGGAAGCTCCTCTGGTCTTTTTTATTGCAACCTTTGGGGGAGGACTTTGCGAGGGACAGGAAGGGAGGCTTGGGGCTGAGCGGTGACCCCACCTTGACCCTGCTCAGACTGAGGATGTTCCTGCGGGTTTCAGCGGGGAGTTTATCTAACTGTCTTCCAACTTGGACTGGACTGGGAAACAGTGTGCCTTGACACGCCCTGTAGAAATATCTGGAAAGGAAAGCAAAGCCAGACATCAGGACACACTTCAGCACTATTCCAGAAATGAATGCCAGGCTCTTGGGATAAACATGAAAGACATCTGGTCTCAATAACACATAATTCATGACACGGATCATAAAAATTTGTGAAAGGGGCTTGTGTATTCAGTCAACCACAAATCAAGCAGTGTACCTGGGCAGCAGTGCTGCAACAGGTGTGATGACACAGAGCAGGTAGAAGAGGGGGTCCTGAAGCAGCCGCTGCATGGTCCAGTAGGGGTTAGATGGGGAGTAGCAGGTGGGGCAGGAGGCGTTGTAGCAAAGAGCCACCATGAAGAATAAAGCTATACTGAAGGCGATAGACAGCCAGTTCATCCAGGTCTACAGGTAAAGAAGAAAAAGAGAAGTTAGGATGTTTTATTTCCTTCAGTTTTCTAAAATAAGTAGAACAGAACAAGATGAACGTACAAATCATTCTGTAAATATCTAAATCACAAAAAAAAAGAAGAAAACAAGATTTGTGAGGAAGAAAACATAGTTCTCATATTTAAGATTCCAATGGGTGAAGGCTGACATGATTGACAACCATCTGTGTTCACAATAGACACAAACTCTTGTACATTATGTACAACATCTGTATTGGCAGCACAGCGGTGCTGCGGTTAGCACTGTTGCTTCACAACATGTGTTTAAAGTACAAAGTACAGATAATATCATTTTAAAGTTAAAACATAGGATTACATCATAAAGCTGCCATGGTGAACATGTAATCAAACTGTTGCCTATTTAAACATCCAGCAGACACACAGTGACATCAGACATTTTCACAATAACTACTTTAGTTGGACGATATATTATCTTGTGATAAATAATGGAGATAAAAGATATTACTGTCATTTGAAGATCATTTAATACCACTGATATAATGATAATACAATAGTATAATAATACAAGGGGGGCGGAGGGTAGGATTGGAGAGTGTGCACTACACTTCTGTGAAAACACAGACTGCCATTATGGTTGAGGAGTTATTTACCTTTAATTCCATATAAGTGGCACCGCTCCCTTCTGCAGTCTCCACTCAGGACTTACACAGTGAGGAATGGAGGACACTACTTGCTTAGCTAATGTGACATGAATAGCCTCTTAGCTGCTAATGTGAAATGTGGCAATAATGAAGTCAAAAATGATCAAGGTCACAATAAGTCCATATATAGACATGATGATGTTGATAATTATGTTGTTGTATGATAAGACAATAACATATTAATTGTGACAGGCAATAGTCTCTTGATACATGCATGTCTAGTATTTCCTCTACTATTAGCTCTGTTTTGGTCTCCACAACCTCCTGAAGGGAGCTAGATGCTGACTCCGTCTGTCTGTCATTTAGCACTAGTAGTGTACAATGGGTTTGTTAGTGTTTTTTTGTAAAAACAAACAAATAAAAACCCAACATTGAAGTTGCAGCTATAAAACCAAAACAATGAGCTGAAAGACACTAAAATACTCCATCAAGCTGAGAGAAACTGCTAAGTCAGGTGATATTTCTCAGTGTATTTGCCACAACGACTGACATCTTTCCCATTACTTGCAGTCATTTAATGGATGATTAATATTAAATATTTATCCCTTCCTGACACACAGACACACATACAGAAGCACATAATTAATTACAGCCTCACAGCTTCTGTATGGGGTAAGAGAAGGAGTGCTGCTTGCTGTCATTTCAAATACCTTTAACTGACTTTCACAGCCGTTTACCAATCCTGCCTGCATTATGCTCCCGAGCAGCTAGAGAATGAAGCACCTGCCAGCTGAACATTTGGAAATGTTTACCTTCCGTCGATGTTACTCAGTGTGAATACTTCTCTGCACGAGGGCCCATCATGTCCAGGAAGGTAGTTAGTGAAAAGGACATTTTTCATGTACAAAACTTGTCAGGCTAAATTTACAGCCTCGGCATAATGGAAAAGACTCTGATTCAATGCAGGGTCATAAATTTAAAATGGCTCATGACCAAGACTGCTGCGCCGTTTACGAGAACCATACGTAGATTACCTGAAAATAAAACCAAGGTGGTGACGGGGGTAGGGGGTAAAGGGGTTAGGGGGGTTGTGGGATAAACGGGTATTTGTACGTGTGTGGTGTTGTGAGGTCGCAGTGTGCTGTAATGTAGTGCAGACAGTTTGCAGAGGGCCTGGACGGAGGCAGACACACTGTCAAGCTGATATATAGGCCCTGATGCTGCAATGCTTTCTAGTTCAATCTAATCAGCCTGAGTTAAACATCCATGTGCCCGTCAGCCTTCACACCAGTGCCCTCGCAAAGCCAAGACACTGATTTGAGTGAGAGAGAGCAGCACTGAAAGAGAGGAGGCGTTTCTTTGTATTGGGCTGAAGTGCATTGTCATCAACAAACCTATAATTAAGGCTCTTACCCATGTTTTGGTCTCAATGCCCAAGTGCAGCAGAATGGTAAATAAGGCAAGGGTGGTGATGGGAGTTCCCCATGTAAACAGATCCACGTCAGAGTCAGCGTAAGCCTGGAGGAAGAAGAACGGGAGGAGACGGCACGGAAAGACGGGAAATGATGAGTAAGTGAGGTCAACTCGGAATTACTGAGCAAAGATGAGCGGATGGAAATTAAAACCAGACTCACAAAGTAAGGAATGAAGAAGCAGATCAGACTTTGGTAGAAGGCATCAATCATGTTCATCCAAAACATATATGGCTTATATTCCTGCAAGACAAAAGCAGAGTTTCACAGTCATGCAACTCATCAATGTGATTGAGCAGGAGTAGAAATCACATCAATCACAGTACCATATAGAACACGTGTTGTGAAACCAAAGTTAAAGCTTTTGGAGCTCTGTATAGTAATTACTAATGATTAATAACATGATTCCACAACATTTAAGGTTTTCCCAATTCATTCCCAGCCATAACATTCACCATGTTCCCATCTCTGTGAAGCGTGTTAGCATGTTAACATTTTGTAATTAGCGTTGAACACAAAGTACAGTTGAGTGGAACATGTAATGGCAATCCATACAATAGCTGTTTAGGTATAATACCAGTTAAAAGTTTGAATGAGATAGTGTGTCCTAACTTTTAACTGGTACTATATTTCACTGCAAATCCCAAATGTGAACCTCCTGGTGGTGCTAGAAAAGTCAGAGGGTCATCAATGTCATTATAAAACATCCTCTGGGAATCAAGAAGGTCTGTAGAACATTTCATGGTAATCTATTCAGCAGTTATTCAGAGGAGATATTTCAGTCTTTCCTTGAAGCATACCCTCATTTGCTCAAAACCGTACAAAAGATCCACAAATCTTATAAAATGTACCAAAAAAAAAAAGAAATCCTGAGCTTGAGGGTTGGAAAAAGTAGTTCAACAAAAACAAGTTCTTAACTCAAGATCTGCATATTAGATTTCCTCTGGAGCTATCAGCCACATCTCATGGCCTTCATTGGCAGAAAGATGTGTTGCTTCAAAATCCATCTGCTGATGAAATTCACATGTAGTGGCTGAAAGGTCCGGAAGTAATTTATTAAAAAGGACCTTGAATTCAGACTTTTTTTTTTTGACAAACAAACAATAAAAAAACCTTTCTCAAAATCTAATAAGAGAAATAGTTTTGCAAATTTTGGCTTGTATAGAGTGTATAGTATTAGAATGATTATTATGTATTAGATGAGTATTATATGAGTATAACTTCCACTACATATTTAACTTCAATGTTAAATTGTATCACAACATTTTCAAACTTGTTGAGATTAACTTAAATGTGAAGTGAGCATGTGTACAATGTGGATGTTAGATACAGGACAGGCTGCATCAATTAAGGAGAAGATGCATCTTCTTTTACACCACTTGCTTCATTAGAACACATATTAAATCACTAAAAACAAGAGGGACAAAGAAAAAGGGACAAAGTACACCACGTAAAGCGGACCTCAGAGTTCTGGCCGTTCACATAGAGCTGAGGTAGTTGTTGGAGAGTCTCTTCTGACACGTCTTTGTCCAGCGTGCCAGTGATGAGTTGTGGGAAGGCGGAGAACATCAGGTTGAAGAAGATAAGATACCACTGGTCAATCATGGCTGAACCTGAGAATCCACAGTAGAACTGATACCAGAAGATGAGTGCTACAAACATCTGTGGGAGCAAAAGATAACAGGATGGAGGAGGAGGAGGAGGAGGAGGAGGAGGAGGAGGAGGAGGAGGAGGAGTGGGCAGAAAATAGAAAACACATCATTACTGGGAACTTGTTTCCTAATCGGTCACCTTTTGTCTAAATCACATATTTGCAGAGTTGGATCACAGTATATAAAAAGCAGCTTACAGCATTCTTGTAGAAGAAATACAGAATCATGTTAGCCAGGCGGGAGTAGCACCAGTGTCCGTGGACCAGCAGGAGCTTCTGGAGATACCGGAAACGTGGGAGAGCAAAGTCGCTAGCCATCACCGCCTGCCAAACAAAAGAAAGATCCAACATTCAATCTCCTCCTCCATCCTCCACCACTTTCTTTTTAAAGAATATTTAGCAGGAAATAATAAAATAATCTTTCTAAAGCAATAACCTCTAATTGGGTTGTTCGGCTTTTGGGGATTTCATCGTTACAGCAGCGAGAATATATCAGTCTCATCAATCAACATCTAAAACAAAACCCTCCCTGAAGTGAAGTTGGGGGTTTATAACTTCCTTTTTAAAAATGGCGTGATAACCTTTTTACGACACGTCTCAACCGTCAACATTACCCGTCAACAAGAAAAATAACAGCGGGCTCCTCGTTGCGTGGCTGCTTAATTTCTGCTGCGCTCTAATAACGGGCCTCTAAACGACTACCTGGGGAGCACTCTCCTAATAGAAGAAAGGTCTGTTAATCATAATGCGGAGTGTGCTTGGCCTGAGCGCGGAAATGTGCGTCTCAGCACACACCGTGGAATCCCGAGGAGTGACCGCTGTCTCATTAAGGCCGCCTTTGATTAACAATGATTAATCTGGCGGCTCAGTTAAGGACAGGATAGCGAGACTTTAACAGATGCGCTACACAGCGGCGCGCCTGCAAAGTCTCCCCTGGAAGTTAATTGGGAATCTCCATCATTGCAATGCAAGATCACCTTCCTGGAACAGGGTGCTGGAGTGAAATGAACGAGGGGGGGAGGAGGTTGTCGGAGTCCTTTTTTTATTTTTTCCCTTCCACTGTCATTTCCAAAGAATCTACCTTGGCTGTTGCATTGGCTGTGACCTCAGAGCAGGGAGAGAGAGAGAGGCAGGGGTGGATGGATTGGATAAAGTGTGCTGCTTCTCTGCAGGACACAGAGCGAGTTGCCTGAGTCAGCAACACACAGTCAATCCTATTGAGAAGATGTGTTTGCTTGACTAAAACACACACTTAACAGTAATTAAAAGCCATTAACTATGCAAAAGAATGCCAGTGTCCCCCATTATTCCTTTATCTTTTCTCCCTTAGCTCTTTTCACTCTTTTTCTTTTTTTTTCTTTCCTTTTTTTTTTTTTTTTAATTAAGGAAGCTCCCTCAAAGCCTCATTCAATCCCCTCTTCATCTGTCACTCATGTTCCCGGGTCAGTCCCGCCCAGACTTCTCCTTACCTGCATGCCTTCCTGTCCAGAAATCCCCACGCCCACATCAGCGACCTGGATCATACTGACATCATTCGCCCCATCACCTGAGATTAATGTAGTAAGACAGAAAGAGAATACAAATGACAAAGAAAAAAAAAGAGGGGGGGGGGGGGGGGGGGGGGACGTTATTAGGCGTAGCGATGGCGAGACATGTGCTGCATTGCTTTATATGTGGGAGGAACGTCAAGAATTCCTATAACTGTCAGATCCATCAGCTGTTACTGTATATTGGCTGTGTGAGTTTATTATCCTCCGCTGTTCCCCAGCTGCCCTTCACCAGCTCCACTGTCCCTGTGCAAAGCTGCCAAACCTGATGGATTTTTTTTGTTTTTTTTTCCTGCTACATTTTGAGGGCTGCAGATATTTTTTTTCGTCACCACGGGTGGTGAAAGTAGGAGGTGAAGTGTTGGTGGGTGGAGGAGAGGGTTTTTGTTGTTGTGATAGTAAACAGCGCTGGAGTGGCAGCACAGGTTGAATATGAGACGTAGGTGTTGTATTGTTGCAGTGCACCAAAATCTATCCAAATGCAGCAGTGTTAAACTGGCAGGTAAACAGCCTCACAATAGATTTCCAATAAGGATTCAGACTCAGACCCTATATTACTAAATGTCTACAGAATGTAAAATAAATGGGTACTGATAATTAATTCAATTAAAGAATAGATGGATATTTTGGACAATGGGCTTATATTTGTTGTCTTGCTTAGCTGAGAAGAATTATACCACATTCATATTTATGTGGTAAATCTAAAACTAGCTAGCTAGTTCGCTTAGCTTAGCACGATGACAGCAAAATATAAAAATGTCACGCTGTGGTTTTATACAGGGTTAAGCGATCGATGTCATGGTGCTGATGCAAGGACCGAATCAATGCCTGTTTTGTGTGACCAATAAGACTGGAGCAAACTATTCTTTTCATTATCAATTAATCTGAGGATTATTTTGTCAAATTAATTAATTATTTTGTTAAAATGTGTAAAACTGTAAAAAAACACCCATCCTAACTTCCACAGGTGATATCATCATATTGCTTGTTTATGTCTGACCAATTTCCCAAGAACGTTTCATCACATCTGACAAAGAAAAGCAGAAAGTCTTTAATATCAGGACGCTGGAACAAGGTCATATTTGGCATGGTTAAAAGATGAGTTGACTGATTGATCAATAATCAAAACTGAGTATTTATCTGTTAATTGATTAATGGATTAACACCTACATTGTCAAATTTGACCCATTTTTATATTTGAGCTGTAAAAACATCCTATACACATTTACTTTGGTTGAACTTTTCCTAATGTGACCCACAATATATAACAATGGAAATAAAATGCATCATTCTTTTTATTTGCGTGCAATATATACAAAGGTGATGTTTAACCTGTGTTCATTAATTAAAAATGTTTAAAAAAAAAAAATCAGCATTCATATGTTGTATTCACCATATTCTATAAAATGTTCTCCTGGACCATATAATAGTGATAGTCAATGTCTTTTTTCCCATAAGATTAATCACACAGAACGATTAATCACACATGTATTAATGTCTGATGGGCAATTTATGAATGTATTGATATAGACACTAATTATGAGTCAGAATTTGAACAGTATGTAAGGGATAATCGGCTAGTTGTTCAATTTGACATTAAAAATATTCAATTTAATAATATCAAATCAGAAAATCCTCACATCTGAGAAGCTGGAGACAACATAAGTTGGTATTTTCACTTAAAATTCTATGTAATTAATTTTCTGCCCACTGACAAATCAACTAAGTATCTCAGCACTTCTGACCTGCATCAACATAATTGCCTGCTATTAAATAATTACTACCACTTGCTAATTGCAAACTATTTCAATTGCTGTAATAGAAAGAATTTACACATTGAAGTGTCTTACATAAAGTCAAATATAATCAACATATAGACTGTGGGAGAACTTAGAGGTAGATGAGGTCTAATAAGCTGCTGTTCTGATGGTTGATGTAGCTTCACCATCACCTGCTGTCCTCACACAGATGTAAAATCAAAGAGTGTGTGGGGAGTGTGTTTCCTCCACATTACTGCTAACATAGCAATGACGGGAAAGCGCTTGCCTGGCAAAAACAGGATCCTCCTGAGTGCAGCAGGAACAAATAAATGACAAACAGTAAAAAAAAAAAAAAGAGTCATAAGTCACATTCTCTTATCACCTCTATTATGCTGCAGCTTCATTAAGCCAAAATGTGTTAGTACTAAGGTGCTTTAAAATGACATTGTTTTGTCTCAGCGGTCACAGAAAGGATGCAGGAGGTTTGAGAGCTCATTCCTTTTTTAACCTACATTTCAAAGTCAATTTATATTAACCCTGCAGCAGGAAGAACACACTGCACTCTATCGGGTTTTTTTTTTTTATCGGTCACTTAATTTCAGGCTCTGTGGAGAAGATATAAATGTGTTTGAGGAAAAAATGAAGTGCAAAAAGTGAAACGCCTTCAGGACATACATGTAGGAATGATACGTGCCAGTGCAGGCTTTAGTCGAGGTTGGTAGATGACATGTAGTTTGTAGTCAATCTGCAGGAGCCCAAGAGCAGGACCCTTAATACTCGTAGTGGTAAGGCAGTACACTGGCTGAAGAAGTCACTATTGGGGTCAGGTCATCAGTTTTTCCACAATCTCCAAACACTAAATGTGAGTTTTGTAGACACACTAATGACTTCTAATACATCAAACATATCAACTGCTACTTAAATATATCCAAGGGTGAATAGAATAAGAACTTTTCACATTTGAACATCAGTGTACAAATCCCTACCAAACCTGTTACTAATATAAGAGGAACATTTCATGACAAACTATTTTTGGAACTAAATGAGTCTACTTAATTTAATAATCTCTTATTATCTAAATTTGAAGTGAGTTTTCAGCTTTCCTTCACACTTATCTTTTCACCTGTCAGCAGCTGTCTGCTCAGGCGTGTTTTGATCTGTCTGGACGTTACTAGATATCTGTGTGTGTGTGTGTGTGTGTGTGTGTATGTGTGTTGTGCTACCACGTGCTGATAGGTGCCTAAAGGTGCAAGAGTACAGCTTATAGTTTAATCAATAAGATGATAAGGAATCCCCAATTCAGCTCTGAATGCCTCCAAGAACAAGACTGGGATTTATTTAAACTTCTAGGTCTGGTTATTTGTTCACTAAAGGGACATTCTGACTTTCTTTTTTTGACAAATATACTAATATAAGAGTATTAATTGCATAAGTCTAACTGAGATCTCATGTAGAGCTCAAAGAAAAAGGGGTGTTACATGTGTCAAAGTGGATTATGTTGACCTGTGACTTACCTATGGCCAGCGTCATGACCTTCAGCTTGTTCCGCACCAGTTTGACCACCATGCTCTTCTGCAGCGGCGTGGAGCGGCAGCAGAGCACCGAGCGGCAGCTCCGCGCAACAGCCAGAAACTTATCCTCCAAGCTCTTATCCAGGGCGTAGGCCAAGGTGCGCCCGTCAATCACCAGGCCCAACCGGTGCACCATGAAGGGTGAGGTGTGGGAGGATGAGGACGGAGATGAAGAGGGATAGATCTCACACGGTGCAAAGTTAGTGTGGAAGGCCTTGGCAGCCTGGTCGGCAGAGCTGCAGAGGAATTTGGCCTGGATGTAGTGTAAACTCTCCTCCAGCAACAACGCACACGCCTCCTGGTTCAGAGACAGGCACAGAGTGGGTTGGAGTTCAGGACACTAACTTGCTTAATATTAAACTGCCTGGCCTGCTTACACATCTGGCAACCAGATGTGTCAACAGCACGGAATTAAACATTGTCAGTCCTAAAATGATCTGAATTTGTGGAATGGTCTGGATGAGGAGCTAAAACAAAGTACAAACGTAAATCAGTTCAAGAAGATGCACAAAAGAATCAGTTTTAGTAGGAGGAAGGGTTGTGTTAACTGTCTTAAGTTGTGTTTTATTGACACCAGGTGGATTTTTTTTGGGTTGTATATAAAATTGAGATAGTTGTTTATAACTTGTTTATATGAGATCATGGATGAGACGTGGAGAAAGAGGGAGGAATAAGTAAGTGTATACTTCTTCCTGCTCTTTTTTGAACATGAAAAATTTTAATTTATATTGTTTATGAGAATTTGTTTATGGAGTTAGTTGTGTAGATTTATTGTCGATTGCATTTGATTGTTTATCCTCGTTTTGTTTTTAGCGGTTTTATTTTTATCTTTACATGTTCAAAAGTAAAAAAAATAAATAAAAGGTGGTTTTCAATTAGCACAAACAGTAAATAAAGTTCAAGGAATAGTTTTGGGAAATATGTTTATTGTTGTTTTGCCTTCTTGCTGAGAGCTATACAGCATGAGAAGAGTTATCCCAATATGAAGCTAGCACCAGAAGCCTCTTAGCTTAGCTTAGCTTTAGCATTATGACTGTAAGCTAGTTGAAAAAGCTTCTACACCTAAAGCTCACTATTAAACATGTCATATGTCTTTTGCTTAAATGGCACAAAACTTTGCAGAAGTGTTGTCATCATTTCCAAGACTACACTTTTTTGTATGGATTTAATAAAACAAGATAAAACTGACTAGCTTCTTGGTCAACGGACATGACTTAGCAAAAAATGGAGTACACATAGGCTATATTCCCCAAAATATCAAACTATTATTTTAAGGATAAAAACATTAAAACAATCTTGATTATATATATTAGATAAGAGATTTTTTTTCTAGTTTTATGTTTCTTTTGTGAAGCTATTGTTCTTTATTCATCTCCTCAGTAAAGCAAGTCTAGCTTTATAACGCCAGCAGCCGCCACTCACCTGAGAGTCAGCATTCAGTGTCAGGATCTCCTCCTCGGGGTCCAGCAGTTTGCAGGCATATGCGATATTGACAGCAGTTTCCTGTTTGTCGCCCGTTAGCACCCATATCTGCAGGCCGGCCTTCCGCAGAGAGGCTATAGTTTCGGGAACGCCGTCCTGCAGCCGGTCCTCAATGCCCGTCGCTCCTGTGGGTGAAGATGCACGACTGTGACAAACCCGCCAACATCCTCAACATGAGCCAACATCAATATTCTACACAAATTAGAATGGATATTAGGGTTTAATCCTAGCTTCAAATGTAGCATTGATATTACATCTTTTTGTGAGGTCTGAAAATATAAGAATATATACGTATATGTGTAAATATTACCTAAAAGCTGGAGGTTTGTCTCCAGACGCAGGGCCGACTCAAAAAGCAGCTCCTCTCTTCCCTGGATGGCCGTCTCAGCCTCCAGGTGACGCTGCAGCCAACAGGCATATTCCTCCTTGCTCAGAATCTGCAACAAACACATAAAAGTTTATACAAACACACACATACACACATCCATACACAGCATCATTTGTTAAAACATGAGGGGAAATGTAACAGTAACAGCGGAGCAGCCTTCTCCTTCTCTGCCTACATGACAGAGGATCCATGAGAGAATGTGAGACCTTGAGAAGGTGTTTTATCACATTGCTTTGGTGACGGGCTTTTGCACAAGCAGGGATATAATGAGCCTGGCTTGTGAGAGCATAAATTAACAGCCTGGGAAAGTGGCACAGATTGCAGCTGAGTCACGAAGAATGTCACTTTGGAAAAGGCCGGTCCATGTGATCATCTGCGGCGGACTACAAACACAAGCTGCCAAATAGCCACTGAGACGCGTCAGCTCCACTCTTCTTAAGCACTTTAATGAGAGAGGGCAGCACTTCTTAAAAAAAAAAAAAAAAAAAGAAGAAAAGGTTTACAGATCCCTGTTACCTTTTTTGCAATGCACAGTGTGCGAAGGCCATCGGCGGCATACAAGTTCAGGTAGTTCTGGGTCCTGTAGACAATCTTTTTCTGCCGTTTCCCTTTGGAGTTACCTGGGAAAAAAATAAAAGAGGACAAAAGAATAAAGATTATATATCCTTGTTTTTCAGGAAACTGGCATAAGTGGTTTAGCGTTTTGGATCCAGATTGCCAAGGGCTTCTTCCAAGAGGCACATGAAAGCCATCTGTCTTCACGCCTAAATTAACCATGTATGCTTCGCCTCAGTATATATCACCAAGTCTTCATATCACTCATCGAGCTGAGACTGGACGACACCCGAGCTAAAATGTGATAATCAGACTTTAAAGCTCATATAGGAAATCTATTAAAACATAAAGTGATCTATTTTACATGATTATATATTACTTGTAGATGTGTTGAAGTATCATGCGTCTTGCTTAACTGTGTCTCTGCTGTCGTATCTTTGGCATCTTTCTGGCAGCAGGACAGTACACAAACAGATTGGCCTTATCAGTCTCCTGACACAGATGCACCAGCCAACACTCGGATTGCCAGCCTTGTAATCTCACTAATAACACAACAGCTTGGCAGGCAGCTCTACACATGCACCGCCACGCAAAAAATCATTTCCACTGAAAGGAGCAAATTAACACAAAACTGTCAGTAATCTTGAAGAATTTCAAGCATCGGGAAAAAGGATGTTGTCTTCAACCGTGATGAAAGAGAGTCAAATATATTTTTATACACATCTGAGGCAGGTGTCTTGTATGAAAGTAATACGTTCAATTTTGCTCACTAATGATTCCATCTGACAACTTGTTCAAGTGTGATTTTTGTTGTTTGTGACAGAAACTCTTTTTCTTCTTTGGCTCACAGGGGAAGAATTTTTTTTTTTTTTTTTTTTCCAAAAGGACAGCAGGAGTTTTCCCCCCTTTTTGACAAATAGCTGCTAGGACCAGACAGCCTCACAGGCGCAGGTGGAACTACACACAATGTTTATTTTTCCCTACCCATGAAAAGGGAAAATCCACCTAAAATAGCATTTATGTCCTGGATGTAAAAAGCTGTATTCACCAATTGCTTTTGGGCGCTTCGGGGGCAGCATAAACAAGCTGTGAAGAAAACACTAACATATTATCTAGCTTTTAAGTAACATGGTTGCTTATTTCAACATCCAGCAGATCCGGAGGAACAATAGCATTCATTTGGAGTTGTGTTTCTGGCCAGCTGATGAATGCAAGTCCAATATTTACACTCTTTTTAGTTCTGCTTTGCTTTCCACCAACTCCTGAGGGAAATATGTGCCTCTACAGCTTCTAAATGCTCCACTGTGTTCACCTACTTGCTCTTAACTTTGCTTGCTTGTTGTTTGTAGTAGGCCAGCAGTGCACAATGGGTTTTTCTTCTGTAAACAGCTGCCTGTTGTAGTTAAAAATGACAGCATTGGACTGGAGCAAAACATGAGCTGGAAGACGCTAAAAAGCTCTTGAGAACTGAGTCTGATGATTATTATTTGACAGTTTGTCATTATGAGTGAGCGTCATTAGATCTGCTCTTATTGTGAAAATATTGATTATGGCAGCTTTAAAAGTATGAAATTGTAAAGTTGTAAATGCAAGAATTGATGAGCACACAGATTCAAGATTTAAATGTAAAGGTCTGCTTTGAAATCTAACTAGTTTAAATAAGATTCAAATTCTGTTTTAAGGTGGAATTTGCTTTAAAACCTCCTCAGCAGGAGCGAGACTGCAGTTACGTCATGGCCCACAGTACTGCTAACTTCTAAGCCCTCAAGGGTCTACAGTCAACCTCCAACACCTCCATGTGCACTGTTATTAGAGTGACACTGGACAACTCCCTGGTCGCCTTGAATGGAGCCATTATGGAGGGTCTGTGTTATGAGAAGGCCCAACTCATTCTCAGCTCTAATTGGCTGGTATTACCCAACGGTAAAACAAAGTGGTGAGCTGTCTCTACAAGGACACACCCTGCCAGCCATTAGAGCTGCTGAGCTGAGACACATGGAGGAGGAGGAGGAAGAGGAAGAGGAGGAGGAGGTGGAGGAGGTGGAGGAGGGGTGGAGTGAGAACTGTCCCGATGAAGCCTCTCCTCTTGTGATCAGCGCCGCTCTGTGAATTTTAAGTGAATGAAAAACTTCTGAAAATGGCATAGTGTGCCAGCTCAGACATCGCTCTATAGAGGGCTATAAAAATGATGAACAATCAGCACTCCAGCGGTACCCCAATGCAAAAAGGATCCGCGTAATCCTCACAATGGAAAATCGATACAATAAATCATATTGTAATTCAGAATTTCTCCAAAGAATAGCATTGTGCGTCAGCTGGAAAACATGCCAAAACAAGATGGGAGTGCTTTTCCTCCATTGATATGTTGCAGTCTAGATTCAGCGTAAGGAGGTAATTTAGTTGGAAACCTTTTTTCCGCGAAGACGAGATGCCTTGTTGAGATGAAATGCCTCCCTCTAATGAGCAGGGGGGAGCCACTAACCAGGCATCTGAAATAAATGAATTACCCACACCACATGACGGCATGCTTTTACTGAAAGGAAGTTGAGACGAGTCGCTGCGCAGGTTGATCCGGCCCATCAGAATATAAATATGTGGAATATATATATATAGACTATTTATGAAGCTTTTATGCCCGGTACTTCATCACATTGTGAAAATAAGTCCAGATCTTAATGAATCATGGGTGGTGTGTGAAGAAAATACACATTGAGTTATCTTAAAAGGAGCTCTCTGGTTGATTTAGTATTACACTTTCATAAATGTACACTGACTTATTATGAATGAACCAACAGCTGTAAGCATGAAGTCATACTAAGTGACAGGTAACTCAATGATTGGACAGTGTGGTGACGACAATTAGGGCTGGGGCTGATGCCGATAGTGATATTATGTGGTAAAAAAAATTCTGATATTGATATATTTGCCAATAATGTTATGTACAGAATACATAATCAAACTTTTTTTTTGCAATGATCCCTTATATGTGGTTATCAAACTCTTGTGACAAAGATATGTAATGGAGGCACAGTTTATCAATACATGTATTAAAAGGCCCACTGGTGATTACTGTTTCATTGCACTGATGTCATTTTATACACTAATTATAATTAGCTAATAGCTATAAATAAAAAAACAAAAACACAAAACAAAAATAATCATTTATATATTAAACTTGAATTAAGAACAAGGGTCGAATGACATCAGTGCACTGAAAGAGTAAACTTCCCTGGTAATTTAATCATTATAAATAACTATAACTAACTAATATATAACATA